>NC_140125.1:79764274-80364274 GCF_964035555.1 Netta rufina | reverse complement strand
TATACAATTGGTATATATGAAATATACCAATTTCATTTTTGATTTTTTTAAAGGGATATTGTCAGATCGAGTTTTGCTTTTCTCGTACAGGTCTTATATAAAAAAAGTGTTGACCATATTAATCGAGCCAAAGTTTAATTTACTTCATAAGGCATTAACTTTAAAATCTCTTGAATCTACTTGCTCCTGGTCTAAGTCCTCCAGAGGCACTGTTCTCTTAATTTTAAGTTGATAGTTTTTTTTGTTGTTTTTCTTTTTTTTTTCTTCTTCTTTTGGACACATACTGCAATTATATGAACGTTGTATGAACTTTTAATTTGTATGAACTTTGCTTCTTCAAACCAAGATATTACAAATGTTTAAGACAATATTTATCTGCACATACGTCTTCAAAAACTGCAAGTATGGAATAACTAGTTGTACTTATCCATATTTTTTGTTGCCAGAAGAAATCCAAACCCCACCACCTTTCCCTATTTGGTGAGGATGGAATCCACTCAGAAAATGACATGTGGAGCTTGGACTCGCTGCCACCCGCTGTCAGATGGATGAGGCCAGACAAACTCCGTCTGATTCAGCCAGGCTGCTCTCAAGCCGAGTGTGTGACATTTCACCAGATAGACTCCAGCCTTGGTTCACAGGGATGTTTCTCCCTGCCTTCGGCATAATCTGCCGAGAGAGATGGGTTACAAATATCTGTAGGTTGGGAAGATGATCATGGCCAGGTCAAATACCACACGAGTGCTCCCTGCTCCCCTAGCCAGGAGTGCTCAGGTGCTCAAAGACCCGGAGGGACACAGCTGCCTGCTGTGGCATGGAGTTTGCTCACTGCAGGTTCTCCCACAGCAGGAGCACAGAAACCAACCGTTTTCATCACTGACTTGACCCCCTCATGCTGTGCAGGGATGCCTGTTCACAGAAACAGGCTCTGGGAAACCTTCCACTGCTGGGTGAAGAGGAGACATGCTGCTCTGCTGTTGCTCCTCCCAGGGGAGCCTGGTGCATGGCTTAACCTCCCCATACAGCAGCAATGACTCCGCTCCCTCCAGAGAGGAAAAATAATTCAATCACCTTCAAAAACCATGGCCTGTATTATGCGATAACATTCACATTAATCAGAACAGTGAATGCATACCATGAGAAGTATATGATACATGATTCTCATTAACATTCTTGTTTACTTAAATTTCTGCTGCTGTTTAAAGCTTTCTAAGTAAGAAACACTCTGTTTCCTCAGTGTTTTCTTCTGAAGTCAAAAACAGTAGTGGGGAAAGGCAGTTAAGGTTACAAAATTTATGGAAAGATATCTAATAATACATAGCAAATCTGCATGCCTTGGCCAACTCCCACTAAAACAAGACCATATCAAAATAAAACATGCTGAAACATCGCCTACTTGGATATAGAAGTACAATAGATCAAGCAGCATGTTACCAACTCTTTTCCTCCTTCCATTTTTTTAATTGCAAATATGGTAGTCATCTGATCATGTTTTATACAGTGGTTTTAGGGGGTAGACAGAGTGAGAGTCAGAAAAGTATTAGCTCCAATCTCCCCATCCCCAAATATTTTGCTATTGGTGTGTTCATCCCCATATGTTCAGACTTCTTTTATTGCCTTTGACAAAGAATGCTGCAAAATATACATTTTTTAACTACTCAATAACTGATTATGGGAAAAGGAAGAAAACAGTGCAACTGTTCTAACCACTAAGTGGCTCTTTTGATTATTTGCTGGTTATAGAGTTGATTTAAAAACCAACAATGTGTTGACATGAACCATTCAGAGGTTGTGAACAAAAAACTTTTTCCATCTCTGAAGAAAAATACTTGGAGCAGGGGTACCCTTTATGAAAAGATGGAACTCCCTCTTCGATATTCATTTATAATATCACGTTACCAGAAAGGACTTTTTAACAAAGGTTCTTTTTCTGTGCTAAATTCATAACTTTCTATTTTGCCTCCCACCATACAGAAGGTTTTATTTTCATTTGATTGAAAAAAAAAAAAAAATCAAGAAAGAAATCTGAATCCTCTTTAGAATCGATAGCTAAACTCACGCAACTTCAGGCTTCAAAATTAGACATTTAGACCACCTAGGTCTCAGGTGTCCAGTCTTCTTATTCTGAATCCATTAAAAACAGCTATACACTTCGGATTTGGAAAAGTCAGATTATTTAAAATGTATTAATGATACACACATTAATGCTGGCGTCTTCTATTCTTCTCTCTTTCCAGCTAGCAGCCCTCCTTTCCCTGCTTTTCCATGTTCATACTTTTTGGCTTGGTACATTGTTTTCTCCTTTTTTTGGACAGCTTATTTCAATAGTTACATCATTCAGATTGCCCAAAAATCTGAATCTGGACTCAACTCAAGAAATTAAAACCAAAACAGATACTTCTGCCCACTCCAAAAGGAAGAAAGTTTGTAAAAGGATTTTACTGTAAGACTTTCCAGAAATAAAACGTTTTTAGAACCGGCTCAAACCTATCAACTTTTACCAAATGAGAAGTTGTTAAAAACTATTCAAAAGTCATGTGTATGCAGGAGGAAGGGTAAACAAATGACCACTGATCTCACAGCTTTACAAATTTTTCTTCATGCTTTGAAGTCTTTCAGTTTCAAGCTATGGCATGACAGACATTTCTTCCCCCATGACCAAAACAAGAAACTTAGTAAACTGATAAACATTCTCTTTATTTGCACAGGGTAAGGCTCAAAGTATGACTAAACATACTTCATACATTGGGAAGTAAAACTTCCCATTCACTATTTATTTCCTACCAAGCATTCTAGTTACCTTACTTTGTCCCCTCCATGAAGTAAATTTAGAGCAACAGATATGTTCAAATTAAGCACTCCTTTTCTAAAAACCTAGTCTCCCACCACCATGGTGATCTCCAGATTTTGACTTATTACCATCAGCAACTGGAGACAACTGCTGTGAAAACCAAAAGAGCAAAAAGCCGTAAGAGCCACCTCTGTTAAGGGTTAGGGGCATGTTGGGCTGTTCCACCACATTCAAGTAATTGGACATCTCTTTCCTGTCCTGGAAGGATGGGAAATGGCATTTCTAGGGCATGAGACTGCACCTCATTCTGTTGAAAATTAAGCTAATTTATGAGAAAGGATTAAATATCAGTTCTTTCACAACCCTAAAAAAAACTTCTGGTTTTGCCAAAAATTGAAATCTCTTAGTTAACTTGTTGATAGCAGTACTTTCTGACTGACTCTAACACTGAATTCAGCCAGTCTCTGAAAAATTTGACAAAGAGCATCATATTTCTCTAAAGCTTTAAAATTTCTTTAAAGCTTTATTATAGGAATAATTTGGCCTGTTACACACTCATTACAAGTATAAAACAAAGCCTTGTCTTAGAATTTCTTTAATGTTTCTTTTACATGCAAAGAGTCTGCAGAGTAAGTAAAACACGTGACCCATTTTTCTCAAAGGGTCAAAGGTAAGAATTTGTACAAGTGTGAATTCAGTTTCAAATCCAGAATAGAAGCTACAAATATTTACTCTACATAAATATTTAAGCAGTTTGAAGCTACCACCTGTGCACCCCCAGAAGGCAGCTTACCTTGCATTTTGGACACTTCTGGGCATTCCTTTGCCCGTGCTCAATCTCGTTGGCCCAGTGACGCAACAGCTTGTCTCCCTTTTTGTACTCTTTGCAGTTAACGCCTTCATGCCAAGGCGAGTGGCACTTGAAACACCAGACAAATTGGCAAGATGGACACTGGATCTGTACAAATGATAAAACACCACACATTTGCAAGATGTTTAAATTGATAAAGGTTCTACACCTCCCACTATCTTGATTTTAAATCATTACGACAAAAACATCATCATCATGCCTTGTAGAGCCTGGCTAATTTTTGAAAAAAGTTGCTGTGTTTGTAGTAGTAAGAAACAGAGGCACATTGCAGGTGCTCATTTTCAAATGACTGGCTTCACACCTGGCCCATGACTAAAGCAAGTAAGAAGCAGAAGCCACATTAGACATAGGCTTTGGGAACAACTCTACTTCAGCTGTGTTTGGCAGCACAGCTTCTGGCCGGGGAAGGCATGGCTCTCGAGCAACTGCTCAGCCCTCCTCACCACCTCATCCACAGCCTGTGCTTCACACTGCCCCTAATTTGTACCAGCTGATGGACTGGACTGAGGAATTCAACCAAACCCAGCTTTTTGGCCACAGCTGTTCCCATACCTGGATCACCACAGACACATTTGTGCTGGCAGTGCGTGGGGTGGGGATGCTGCTCAGGAAGCTCTGCCCAGGGGTGAGGACCCAGACAAAGCCCCCAGGATGCATTTTGGAAATCCTCACATCCCACAAGCTGCCGTGCCCTCTGCTCAGACATGTTGACTGCCTGCCCACTGCCTCAGCTCTGTTTTGAGGCCAAGGCTGACACTCTGATCTCCCTGAAGTATTTTGCTGGGGGGCAGCCAGAATTCATACGTGCAGTTCTTACATCTGTTGCTAGCAGCATGCTAACACTTAATACTTTTCCTTAAGTTCTACATACATAGATAGCATTTAGGTTTTTGACTTTAAGATTATTTTTTTATTTTGAACGTGAGTACAATTAATGCAATGGCTCAAGCTGAGTACTTTTTATGACTCTATCTGACCCATTTTTCAGTGGTTGCCTTTAACTTCGTATAAAGCAAACATTTTTGCATTGCAGTAGTGTCTGACAGCATAGCCTAATTCACATAATGTGAGGTATCTCTCTGCACAGCAGTGTTCAGCCAAGTACTCTACCTTTACATGATGTGTTGCTCAGCGCACCACTTCAGCTTACCTCTTTATGCCATTCCAAACCTAAGTATCAACGCATGCAAGAATATGAGCTCATGCTCAAGAGAACTAGCAATTTTCCTACTACATATAATACGACAGAGTTTACCCCTCCAGAATTCTTTGCCTGGTCTGAATTGCAAAGAAGGAAAGCAGCCTCAAGATTTTCTTCTCTCTTTCCAACACATTTTAATTACCATTTACTATCCTCCAAAAAAAAAAAAAAAAAAAGCATTTAAGTGCTAGAATACATACATTTTTTTTTCTTCATATCAAGAAGACTCAGACACTATAAAATTGAAATAGATTAAATTCTGATATCCTGTATCCTGTGCTTGTATGACTTACTGCTTGCTGTTGCTACAGGGTGGCAAACAGTAAAATTTTTCATGTAGAGAAAAAAAATCACTTATTAGATGCTTTCTGTCAAAGAATAAGTTACTGAAACACAGGGAGGCAGCACAGAAACAGGAAAGAACAATAATAAAATTCATTTGAATTGAAACAACACATGACAGCTGCAACACGTGGTTTACAAAGACACGTGGTTTACAAAGACTTTTTGCATGAGAACGCTAATCTCTGACCCAAGGCCAAGGCAAAGTATGAAACAACAGAAATACAAAGTATAATCAGTGCCGTTTCTTGGATTTGTTGGTCCACAGGCCCAGATGCTAAGTAAATGTTATCCTGCTTGTGTGCATAATTCTTAAGAACAAATGAACAGTAAATTAGTTTCCCACTCTGAAGAATCTGAAGAATAGCATTTTTTCTGTTACTAACTAAATTCACACACAACACTGATTAAGGTTTACAGAACCCTTTAGAAACCAACGTGTGCAATGGATAGCTCTGACTACTGGCTTACTGTCTGGACCACTATCCCCATATTTTTCTACAAGCTTCAAACTTGTGATTTTCAACATCACATGTCCCAGTGACCTACTGCTAGAAAGACAAATTTTAGCCAGCATCACATTGCATTACTCCGTATTTATTATGCCTCAAGCAAGGATGGAGCTGGTAGCCACCATTAAGTGTTCTACAACCTGAAAGAATCACAGAATAATTAAGGCTGGAAAAGACTTCCAAAATCATCTGGTCCAACCATCCCCCTACCACCAGTGTCACCCACTGAACCATGTTCCTAAGCATCACTTAGAAAACACTACAACACAGGATGAGGTTGCAACTGTAGGATTTCAGAATAACATCTGTTACCATGAGTGGCCCTGATGAACTGAAGTGAACTAGTGGGATCTACCTCATTAAAAGGTTTGGAGTTACTTGTTTACTTTTCCACCTTCCACAGAACTGAGTTAGTAAATAGATTTAAGATTCTGAATGAGCCACTTGACTGTTGTTGCATAGTGTCTGAGCATACATTATACAGGCAAAGAGAAGTATGTTCTTTTAAGAATTATTATTCTTGCTTTTCTTGGAACTGGTGGCCGCAAAACAAAACCCTAAACCTATTCAAACTTGGATTCAGTGTAACAGCATGGCAGGTACTCAAAAAATAGGAACACAACAGGGCAATTGTGGCTGTCTTTCAGATTCTTAAATCATTCTTCCTCCACTTTTCTGAGAAAACCAAACAATGTGCTTTATGCTTCAGAGTATTAGTGCATGGAATCATAACAAGGACACAGACATACTCTTTTCATATGGTTTGAGGTAGTAAAATATACTATACCCCAGCAAAGCAGATAAACTATACCTGAAAAAAACAACAATACAACCAACCTTTGGTGTTTTTTCAAGTATGTTTTTCCTTATACAAACATTTACCTTTTCTTTTATGATTTCCATTTCAGTTGATCAGAATTGAGAGGACACATACCCAAGATGTCAATCTCCCTTGAAATAGAAAAAAATACAGAAGTTCTCATACTAACCCTCTTCGTTCTCAGCTTTCTGAAATACTGACCTTTGAGGCTAACATTTTCCATTTTCTTAGCAAGCCTCTTCAGTGTAAACTATTCTATCATTTTCCTCACCTCCCAGGAAGAGACCTTTCAAAATTGGTAGGTAACAGCAACACAAAGCACTGACCATTGTGGTATGACGTTAGCAACACTGACTTCACATTAAAAATATTCTGAGAGCTTGAAGCTGCAGGAAGATTAATGGGATTTTCTGCTGCTTAGCGGAATGCTGGTTACAAGCTAGGATAGCTGAATAAATTGTGCAGTTGATGACATGAATCTCATGCTATCTCTAGATATGGCTACAGTAACTTTTTTCCAAAAAAAATATGGGCTCCTGCCAAAACAGCTGCCTCCTCCTCATCACCAACCCATCCCTTGTCTCGTACCAGCTGAAAATAAGCAACAACAAAACAAACAAATCTTGCGTCCCATTGGAGCTGATCTTTGATCCAGCTCCCAATGTGACAACAAAACATCAACATGAGCAAAAGCAAGCCAGCAGGAACAAACAGCTAAGAGCAAAGAGGGACAGAACAGCAAAATCACTACTTTCAGAGAAGTTCAGGCTTCAGGCTGACTGAAGTGATGTGTAGACATGAAGATATCTGCATTTCAAGGTTAAAATTTTATCAAAAAATAGGGACAACTCATTGGAATCAGCTACACAGATTCATTCCATCACGGCACCTTTACAGCCACAGATTCCTACCAGTTCTAGAGCATAGAGTTTCAGAAGCTCTTCAGTCGTTCAAACAAAAGACAGCTTATGTAAGAACCACACTGAAAAAAAAAACATTTACATTTCCAAAGTCAAGCACTCAAGCCTTTATTTTATACAATGGTATTTCTTCACAGAAGCAAGCAAGAAAACTTTGTTATGAACCTCATGGGCTAAGGCAGAAAAAGCCCACCAATCAAGAAGTGCTTTTTTCATAGCAGGACAAAGAGACAACACTAAAACAGGTGAAATCCAGGGCTGTCAGAAATAACAACAACAAAAGACAGAAAATAACATGAAAATCACTCTAGTAAAACCCATATTCATATGTTCCACACATAGGAGCTTAACTACCAATTTTTCTTTCCCCCTCCCTCCCATTTCCTTTGTACTTTGGCATACCAGCTCTTACCAAAAGTTTATTAGAATCTTGCCAGCAACAAAATCTTACGCCCTCAATTTGGGTCATAAGATAGAGGGCAAGGGTCTTTCCTTACTAGGAAGCTGGATCCCTTTGTGATGTGTTCTTGATATACGAAACTAAGTAATTATATTGCTTCAGTGTGCTGTCCTAAGGACACTCACAGCAAAAGGGAGGTTTGCATAGCAAGTTTCCCTCTTCTTCCTCTCCTCTGACAACATACATGTATGCAAGACCTTCCTGTCTCCAGTCAGACCTCTCCTATGCTATATGTCGGAAAAAAAAAGTCTTTGCCTCCAAAGAGCCTATAATTTGAGGCACACAAGACAACATATTAGAAATCACATAAGAATAAGAAAACAGAGATAACGGTCCACAGCTACACGTGCATGTAACTACTCATATATACACAGTCATATATAGCCTTCTTTTTACACCTCTTCCATGTGCTGATCCTAAAATAGCTCACTAAAAGTATACCTATGGCAGAAAACGACACAGATTCAGGGAACAGTCCAAAGCCCTGGACCATGGCTATCCATACTGTTTGATAGCATTTTCCGAGTTGCATTTCTGATCTGTGTCAACAAGACATTCCTCCAGGGAACACACCTGGACACAGCTCAAAGCACACATTTTGACAGGGTTTGTTTCCCAGAGGAGACTTCAGCCCTACAGATCAGGACTACACAGAGCACTTTGCCACAGAAGCAAGGAAAAGCTTCTAGCAACGCATAAGGCAGCCTCCTATTCTTTCTTTGTATAGTATTTCCAGGGGAGTGGTGAGAACATTTCAACCACAGCATTTTAACTCAGAGAGCACTGGTGGGCAGGAGTACTCATTTTATGCTTTAAGGACAACAAAAAATAAATAAATCTGAGTTGCCACATCCATGATGTAACAGCTATACAAACTGTGACAGGGCTCGAGGGAACAACACAACCTCTGGCACCTCATGAGAGGCTGCTGAAGAAGCATCACAACAGTAGGTCTACCTTGGACCATGCATCCTGTCTGTATCTGAAGGGACAGTAAGTGGATAGCTGAAGAAGAATGGCTGCATACAGAAGGAACTTGACCTGCAGATGGAATTTTTCACCTCTGTGTAAGGTGTCAAAAAACTGAAAAGAAGTCCAATGCCAGATCTGGAGTCCAACACCAGACTTTGTGGCAGCTTTCATGCAGTTCAAACACTGCACAGATACATGTGAGCAGCTTGTATCTCAGAGTTAGCTCTACTGAGGTTTCAATTCCACTGGATACACAACCTTGTACCTTTTAATCTTCACACTGGGCTGAATCTTATGCTGTAATTAGGCCTATCTAAACAACCATCTAAACTCCTACTGAAGAAAACTGGTTTGTCCAGGCAAGGCTAACTCAATCATGAGATTAGCCACCACAAGTCTAATAACTGGATGGAAAACTGAAACAGAGCATGATGCTGCAGACAGAATGTTCATCTTTTGGAACCAAGATGGACCTTCAGGAGCTCAAAGCTGCTTCTGCCTGCCATCATGCTTTTACTTTGATTGAAATCACAGTATAAGCAAGCCTTCTACTAGAAGTGCTGTCAAAAGGTGTTTTTGATCTTTTTAAAACTTTGTGTATTGAGAGTCCACAGGATATTGAGAAACCACATTAATGTTTAACCTCTATAGTAAGGGACTGAAGAAATCAAAACCAAGAAGCAGAACAGACAATGGCTCCAGTTCTTAAGAAGAAGTAAGCTAACAGGATGCTATCGCCTAACACAGCAAGTGTCCCAAATTCATTTTTGAGAGTTTCAGGGAAAACCTAATCTTTGCTGGAGTTGCACAGCTAAAATTATCAGTAATAGTGCGATTCCTCTTCCCCAGTCTCTTCTAATCATGACTATATTATCTGCATGTCAGAGAAGAAAGAAAATACTCTTAAAGTACTCTTTGAATTATGCCAGGCTAAAATTATGCCACCTTACCAAATAAGTAAGGACTAAAGTTAAACTCTTCAAATTGTTAGAAATGAATTAATCAATGATTCATATTCCTAATCACAGCTTGCATGAAGCCTCAGTGACAGAAGAAAGCTCACTTAATGCCCACCAAGTGCTGTCCTACCCACAGCTCTGGCGACCATGCTCACTTTGTATTTGTTCTCCAATTTGGCAGGGGTAGGAATGTGGCCTCTCCTCCGGAAGGTTGTAAAGTGCTTGCACTGAGGGCATGGCTTGGTGCTGGAGTCAATGCGGCTGAGTTCCAGGAAATATTTATACTTGATGATGTCCTCGTGGGGCAGGTTATAGAGGATGGTTGTTTCATCCAGGTGTTCGCTGCACTCTGTGATTGGGCATTTTATATCCGCTTGTCCCAGCTGCACCTGAATGAGGGAAAAAAAACATACAGAAGAGTTGCAAGACCTCTTGTTTGGAAAAGGTGCTACTCTGCAAGCATTGATGAAGCAAACATTTGTGAGTTTTGTAAGAAAATTCAATTTAAAGTACTCTAACAGTCCACGGACTATCAAGCATATCATCTTAAAGTTATTTTGACTTACTCCAAGTGAACTGCCATTTTTTCAAAGGGTATTTTCCAAATCCAACAGAAAAGCTAATTACTCCTATAACAACTGTAGTTACATACCATGGCAATGTACTCCATGAAACCAAAACGTGAACTAGCAGCACCCACGCAGCACTACATGTTTTGGCTGAAATAGCCAACTCTCCACTATCATGGCTCACACAGGCAGTGAGAAAGCAGGTAATGTAAACGCCTGTATACTTTAATTCCAAAATGTGTTGGGAATCACAGCACAGAGAAATTAAAGTCAATTTAGGATCATCAACTCTGACTCAGTGCTAGCCCTGAGCCGACTCCTGCTAAGCATGCACAGAAAACATCAAATGAGCCTGGGGCTGACCGAGCTAATAAATTTTCCCAGAACCTTGAGTGCTATAATATTTAAAAAAGAAAAAAAATCCCTATAAGATGACCAAAACAAGAACACACAGAAAAGCATGCTCAACTTATCAGGGCTGAAACTGCTATTGATGTAATGAGCCCTGATGGTCCCAAGCTGATCTGTATGGACAGTTATCTGCAACACAGGTCCGGAGCTCCAGGATCTGAGACCAGGGCTAGACACAGGTCTGCACCCTTCACGCTTGGCAGGCTTTATTAACTTGGACTCCATGCCAAAACAGCAGATCCTAGCTGGTCTGCGAGCAGTGAGGCTGTATTTACTTGGCACTGAGCCTGAGTTAATAAACCCTGCTGGGTCTGAGGAGTCTGCAAGGACCCAGCATGAGCTTGTTCACTCATGTCTGCCACACATAGTCTTGAATGAATGAGAGTTGACTGCACACGTGGAGCCGACCACCAGCCCAATTCTTCCTTACTAACCATCTCCGTGCAAAGAAGAAGGACGGGGGGCTGACAGTGGAATGGGTGTCTCTTTCTAGGAGCTATTGTTTTGAGGTTGGTCAGTTCAATCTTCTTGGACTGCTCACTTTTTTTAACATGCTCCGTTATGGGGATCTGCAAACAATATACTAAATACAATAGCAACATCTCAGATCTTGATGCAGGTCTTGCTACTGCATGGCAGTATCAGAAAACATCATAAACCAGAGACTGTTAGTGCAGCATTTCAGCTAAGAAAGGAAAAAAGATAAAGCAACACAACCCTGCCCTTGCTGTCTCAGCTACAGAGTCATATGGGCTCCAACTGAATGATAATTTAGTCAGGAGTTAGAGAAGACATTACAAAAAGGTATGAAAAGACATTACAAAAAGGTATGAACCCCAAGGTCAACCCATATTGACTTCTAAAAAATCCCCATGGCACTGCTTTTGTTTCCCCCAGCAATGCAGTGGAACCAAAGAGGTGAGGAAGTTATAAGATGGCAGCAGTCCATCCCAGACCAGAGCACAGAGATGAGATCTCAGCCCTGCGCAGCCTCAGCTCAGGCTGTGGGCAGGTCAGGATAGAGGAGACCTTCCCGTGGTACAAAGGAGAGGCTGGCTCCCCTGAACTATACCCGTTGTCAGGAGGCAAATGCTCCAAAACTTCACCTCCAGCCCCAAAAGATAAGGAGAACACCGCCACACACAAACAAGTCTAGATTCAGGTATTTTGGCCTTTACCTGGACAAGGGTGGAACAGAAGGAGCATGTGGTTGAATGCACCATTAAAAAAAAAAAAATCGAAAAAAAACACAAAACATTCCACTTCCCCCCTCAAAATGCTGTGGGGAATGCCCACATTTTACAGGTGGAAGACACTAACATACCTGAAGCAGCATGTGAAAAGTTGAACCCAAGCATATGACAGAGTGATTCTTCTCAGAAATTCAAAAAACGTCAGTTTGATACATGTTAAAATGTGTTACAACCACACTACAAGAAGATCACGTCACCATGACACAGCACATCCCTGTTTTAGAGAGAACATTGCCATCTGAAATATTTAATCTATGGCTTTACCATGTGATCCAAAATAAATGTACTAGGAATTGTTTTATGCTCACAGTTTGTTATCCAAGTATTTTGACCAGAGATAGTGGTCTCTGGACGATCTAGTTACTCTGCTAGGAGTCTTCATATAAGTAAGAAGTTTTGCAGATGCTCAGACCTTTAAACGTTTGCTTACCACATTCTAATAGCTCTGGCCTTTTTCTTTGCAGGTATTCCCATTATGTATATATACAGACTTTCATAGAAGTATATCCTTCCTCTGCTGGTGCCTACCCCTTCCAAGAGTCAATACAACTCCAGCAGCGCTCTGCATTGCAGAACATGGACTGCTGGGCCGAAGCACTTATCAGTAATTCATTTCAGAACACGTGGAGTTTGTTTTAATTTATCCCCGTGTATCATCTGTGCTCAGGAAGCAGAAAGAAAAATCAGTCCAGCTCCCAAGAACCCAAATACATTAACCTAGGAAAAAAATTGCTACAGAAATACAAAACACTATTGCACTACTACAAGGATTAATAGTTCAATGTTGTACAACAGAAGTAATGCTTCTATTTGAAGAAGTATAGACAAAACAATTTAAATCTAAATAGTCAAATGAACCCCATCTATGGCTACTTTGTTATTGTTGTTGTTTAAGAATTAGGGAAATACTAAAAGGGGTAAGCCCTTTTCCTAGAAGTAAACTAATCTGCATCAGAGCAACACTTCATGCTGAGAAGGCACACTGCATTTGGCATTTAAACTGGTGCTTAAGAACCACCACTTACATGACATGGTAGTTAGAACAAACCTGCATTTATAAAATGAAGGAACACAAAGCTGAACGCTTTCTATTTTTCATGCCCACACAAAATATGATTAAATATGTGGTAAAAGTCAAGCGTGGTTTCAGTGTTTATTTTGAAAATATGTTTTACACCCACTTGAAGTAAATCATTTTTATCCTCTGTAATAGTTTCAGCCTTTCAAGTTTGGCAAAGATTGATTCTTTTCCTATGTTTTGAATAGGACTGAAGCGAACAGAGCTGTTTTGCTTATTAGCAGTAACTTCAATGGAGCCTTGTCTTACCAAAACAGTCCATCTTTGTTTGTGCACTAGCATTAGCAATTGATGCAAGTACAGCTTTAGAAGTAGCTTGTTAGGCTACCTGCTGCTGCAGACCCTGGAGGTGCTACGGAACAGCAGAGAAAAAAAATCTTTTAACCCGGGTAAAAAACAACTATCTAGTTTTATTCTTTTTCATTATTTTTTTTTTCAAAGAATTTTTGAAGAGCCTCATCCTTCAATATCAGCTTATCACAATGTCAAAACCCCGAGTTTTAAGAAGTCTTTGAATTTCAAAGTACCACCATGTATTAAAAGCTTAAGAATCCTCAGTATACACAACAGCATGGTATATTTTCACACCGTGAGAAATGACTGATATGTCTAAAGGCAGTTGAGCTGCTGCACAACAGTAAATGTCAGACTCTATTCAGTTCTTACGCCCAGCTGTGCTCAACTTTCGTAAATCATCTCAGGAGGTGCTAGCACCATTTACAATTCATCCTGTGAAAGCAGGTTCTCATGAGTTTCATCCTGCAGAAAAGCAACATTTAAACTATCAGAACAGCATTACACTGCCCCACTCCCCCTGTAGAACACTTAAATTTCTAACAGTGAGCCAAGCTCTCCCCTGTAAACTAACATGGATGTTATGCATGAAAAATACTTTGGAAGTGCACAGATGCAAGTAAAGGGCCAGTTTGATACACAGGACTTTCACATTCTACAGAGGAACAAACTAATGGAAGAAAGTTGTGCACAAGTCGATGGGGCCGGATGGGATCCACCCAAGGGTACTGAGGGAACTGGCAGAGGAGCTGGCCAAGCCACTGTCCATCATTTATCAACAGTCCTGGCTATCAGGGGAGGTTCCAATCGACTGGCGGCCAGCAAACGTGACGCCCATCTACAAGAAGGGTCGGAGGGCAGACCCGGGAAACTACAGGCCTGTCAGTTTGACCTCAGTGCCAGGAAAGCTCATGGAGCAGATCCTCCTGAGAGTCATCATTCAGCACTTGCAGGGCAAGCAGGCGATAAGGCCCAGTCAGCATGGCTTTATGAAAGGCAGGTCATGCCTGACGAACCTGATCTCCTTCTATGACAGAGTGACGCGCTGGGTGGATGAGGGAAAGGCTGTGGATTTGGTCTACCTTGACTTCAGCAAGGCTTTTGACACCGTCTCCCACAGCATTCTCCTCAAGAAACTGGCTGCTCTTGGCTTGGACTGGCGCACGCTTCGTTGGGTTAGAAACTGGCTGGATAGCCGGGCCCAAAGAGTCGTGGTGAATGGAGCCAAGTCCAGTTGGAGGCCAGTCACTAGTGGCGTCCCCCAGGGCTCGGTGCTGGGGCCGGTCCTCTTTAATATCTTCATCGATGATCTGGACGAGGGCATCGAGTGCACCCTCAGTAAGTTCGCAGATGACACCAAGTTAGGTGCGTGTGTCGATCTGCTTGAGGGTAGGAAAGCTCTGCAGGAGGATCTGGATAGGCTGCACCGATGGGCTGAGGTCAACTGCATGAAGTTCAACAAGGCCAAGTGCCGGGTCCTGCACCTGGGGCGCAATAACCCCAAGCAGAGCTACAGGCTGGGAGAGGAATGGTTGGAGAGCTGCCAGGCAGAGAAGGACCTGGGAGTGATGGTGGATAGTCGGCTGAATATGAGCCAGCAGTGTGCTCAGGTGGCCAAGAAGGCCAACGGCATCCTGGCTTGTATCAGGAACAGCGTGACCAGCAGGGCTAGGGAGGTGATCGTCCCCCTGTACTCAGCTCTGGTGAGGCCGCACCTCGAGTACTGTGTTCAGTTTTGGGCCCCTCACTACAAGAAGGACATCGAGGTGCTTGAGCGGGTGCAGAGAAGGGCGACGAAGCTGGTGAGGGGCCTGGAGAACAAGTCCTACGAGGAGCGGCTGAGGGAGCTGGGCTTGTTCAGCCTGGAGAAGAGGAGGCTCAGGGGTGACCTTATCGCTCTTTTTAGGTACCTCAAGGGAGGCTGTAGCGAGGTGGGGGTTGGCCTGTTCTCCCACGTGCCTGGTGACAGGACGAGGGGGAATGGGCTTAAGTTGAGCCAGGGGAGTTTTAGGTTAGATGTTAGGAAGAACTTCTTCACTGAAAGGGTTGTGAGGCACTGGAACAGGCTGCCCAGGGAAGTGGTGGAGTCACCATCCCTGGAAGTCTTCAAAAGACGTTTAGATGTAGAGCTTAGGGATATGGTTTAGTGGAGGGCTGTTAGCGTTAGGTTGGAGGTTGGACTCGATGACCTTGAGGTCTCTTCCAACCTAGAAATTCTGTGATTCTGTGAAGTTGCTTTTATTTGCAAACAAAATCCTATTGCCTCCTAGTTTACTGGAAATGTTGTTCTTCCATTTTTTTTTTTTTTAATTTTTTTTTTCTGTAAGATTCAACTAAGTGAAGAACTACTTTCTTCACTTCTGGGAAGTATCATCTTGATTTTTTTTTTTTTTTAAACCAATCAAACAGGTTTTCATGGAAAATATTTTAATAGCTCTCCATAGGACTTCACAGTGGTAGGTGCTAATTGAATGAAATCCAAACAGACACAACACAACAAGTGCAACCAAGAAGGAAAAAAAATAAAGACACTGGAAACTTTTACTAAGCATTTTGCACCCGTCTTTCAGGTTGTGGTTCCATGACCATTCCTGTGGTTTAAGTACTAACTTTAGTAATCCATATCCCCTGCCTCTGCGTTATGCCAGTGATGTCCTACTCTTACAAAAAAAAAAAAACAACAACAACAACAACAAAAAAACAAAAAACAAGCAATCCTATGAAACAGATTTTCTTTTTCAGTTTGTCCTCCCTGCTTACTGCCAAACTGTAACATATACTCAGTGATGTAAAATAAGTGAGAATGAAGAGTTAGAAATAATAGTGATGAGACTAGATGAGATACAACTACTTCATTTGTATCTCTACCAAGTAGGAATACAAACTGGGTTTCATGTGCTACCTCCAGCTGCACTGTATATCTTCACGTATGTTCTTGCCTGCAGTTCATTGTTTCACAGACCAAAACCCCTATGGGTGTGTTTCTTTTGCATCTCCCCTTTTATTCATGTATCTAGATAGCAGACTTGCATTAAACTTACTTTTAGAACCCATTTTTCAGTAAGCCACCATATTGTCCTCGCTGCCAACCACCACCTGTAACGTTGCATCCCTCCCCTACCTAGGAGGGAGGGTCTTCACCAGCTCAAGCAATGGGTACATTGCTGATCTCAGAAAGGTTACAGAAAGAATTCAAACTGGTGAGGAACTCCTGTATGCCAACACTGAATTCATAATTGTTAGTTCTTAATTCTTACACCAGGAAATACCTGCACGACCACCAAATCAACTAAAATGACCAGCCTTTCTTCATAGTCGGTCAGTGGAGAACAAGGAAGGCAATCAACTAAATCAGACTTCTATTGTGTCACAAGCTCATGTAGACCACCCCTGAAAAGGTCCATCATGGTGTCTTCCTTCACATCTCTTCTCTGAGGACACAAAGTCTTTACTCTCCTTTGGCACAGGTACTATGCACCTGGCTGAAGCCATGGCAAGGATGTGGTTCCTGCACCATGCCGCATTTACAGTCACCAGGGCCCAAAAGTTCCAGGCACCAGCAGACACCACACCTCTTCCACTTACATAGTTCTACGATTTACATTAACTATCACATTGTCAACACTAAAACAAAAACCAAACCAACCAACCAAAAAACACCCAACTGAAGAAGTAGTAAAAGAGCCTTTGAAGAACATTTTAACATATCATCCTTGACAAGAAAGACAAGCAAAAGCAAGAAGCTGGGCAGGAATCGCAGCATATCCAACCACCACCACAATGTTGACTGGCTAAACTGGCCAGAATTAATTAGTGAGGATAAATGAGAGAGATACTCTCCTGAGTCTAAGCTCAACCAAAACCTTTTCCTTAAAGGCCTCTTAATTTGCTTCATCACTAGACAACATGCTGACATGAAGCTGTACTCCTTTTTGTCCCTTCTACAGGGCCAGGTTTCATCTGTTCACGTTGATTAGATACCAGCTTAAACATTCAGGTTCCGATTGTTCCACTTGCATAGGAATAGGATTTATAGAAAATTATTTATAGAAAAACAAATGAACACTAAAATTCTCCTTAACCAGACATAAATAATTACCAACGGGCATGAGCTCCCCCCTCTGCTCTTTCATCTCCTGTTACTGTCCGTATCACCAAATCAATTAAAAACAAACAAAAAAAAGATTTAACCTGAGTAATGTTTTCAGACAACTACACTGCATTTGGTCATGTTTCTGCCACTCTACAAACACAGTGTACGCAATCAGAAGACACAGAGGTTACACGCTATCTGCCGCTCTTGGTGTCTGCATGGAGTTGAAACACCCATGGTGGAGGTCACAGCAAGTCCTGTGTCCAGACACAGAGGTGTTAACCCAAGCCACTGGGACATTTTGTGACCAAGGGGCAAGCCAGAGTTGCCCCAAGAGATATGGAGGGCAGAAAGCTTCCATCAGCTTGCTGAGAAGACAAAGCCATCTTTTACCTCCTGTGTTGGCCTGCCTGCGAGGGCAGAGTGAGGGGGAAAATCCCCGCTGAGGGCAGCCCAGCAGGATGTGGGGCAGGAACTGCAAACCTTGAAGGAACCTGACCCAAACCCACACGGAGCAGGAACTGCAAACCTTGTAGGAACCTGACTCAAACCCACAGGTCTCGCAGCACTCGTTACAGGGAACAAGGAAACACACAACAGTTCTCTGGTTTTGTTTAGGTTTGCATATTAACAAGGCCAAGTAGTGAGCACAATAGTTTTCCTATTCCTTAGAAGACGCATTCACTTTTGGTAAAAGACACAAGATGTTCATGAAAGAAGAGTTTTGAAGGTGGCAGACTGAGCCAAGTATCTGCCCTTTTGGGGGTGGAAAAGAGGCAAAAATATCCAAGCCCTGACAACCATTGCTGCTGCCTGGCAGTGGGACCAAAAGCACACAGGACCAGGTGTGGGAAGGAGCTGCAGGAAGGAAGCAAGGGCCAGGAGACCATCCGCATACCATGATACACTCGAGTAACTTGGCCACCACTGCTCACAGGGGCTTAACAGAAATGGGAAGTAGGAGCAGAGAAGCAGCGAGACCTTTGCATCACAAGCATTTGTCAGGCTTCCAACAGCACGATAAGAAGACTGCATCCAAGTAATACAGAGCACGGAACTGAAACAAAGCAACGCTGACAGCTGATATTTGTGAAGTAAATGAGAAAAAATGATGGGTTAACTCTTCAGTCAGCAGGTTTAAATTCAGATGAGAACAGCCTGTTCTCCTACACCCAGGATAAAGCTGTAAAAACTGTCATCTGTATTTGAATGACCAAGCCCAGCCTGGATGTACCCCATATGTGTATGACGGATGAGGCATGGACAGGCTGCAAAAGCTGAGCAAACAGCTCAAACATGAGGGGATCCAGGCACAGCCGCAGTGACAGGCTGCTCAGCAGGGGAGCTTTACCTCTGCCATGCAACGACACATAGGACTTCCAGCGTCTGGAGACCTGAGCTCCCAAAAGTAGCAGTCATGCAATGAGTGTTTACCACAATTCATCTAAATACTTATACTAGAAAACAATCAACTGCAAAACAAACAAACAAAACCAAAATTCAATTCCCCCTTGAGGAACATTGCTGTTTCCTCATCTCACATGCAGAAGAAAACTCTGAGTAGCCAAGCTCTGGCCTCCACCAGGTTCAGACTGGATTAACCAGGTTCAGATCAGTTCCAACAGAATAAC
This sequence comes from Netta rufina, assembly GCF_964035555.1. Classification (NCBI taxonomy): domain Eukaryota; kingdom Metazoa; phylum Chordata; class Aves; order Anseriformes; family Anatidae; genus Netta; species Netta rufina. The sequence continues at coordinate 80,345,097 of NC_140125.1, read as the reverse complement.
ACTGTTAGCTATTAACAACAACCAACATTACAACCAAAACAAGCAAACAAAGGAAAAGTTCCTTTACAAACTGGTAGTCAAGAAATCAAAACCACAGTTACTATGAGTAATCATAGTATCTAGATCAAAACTTCCTCCCTCCGAACGCCTTCCCGTGCTTTTCTTGAAGATGGACAAAAAGTTAAAACCTGCAAGAGTAAAAACACGTGGCCTCAAACTTCACCGTGAAGCATCACTTCAGTTTTCACATGGACCTACGCAAAATCCATCAACCACAGCAAGAGCGTATTGTGTGACTACTTGTATAAGAAGAGTAGATCAACAGCCCATTCTTCAACTATTTAGTACACAGGATCCAAAACAGACACAGAAGCTGGAAAAGGCTCCTGAGTTCATATTTGCCAACTACAATTCCCTTTTCAAATAAGAAAGAGGGCCCAAACTACCACATATTTGTGAAATCTATTCAGTGATCTGTATTACCAAACCTCTAATACTAATTAGCCCACACAGTGATTCAGCTGGTAGCATCAGCAGTAGTTAATTGAACCTTTGGCTTCACCAACAATGGCTGCTATTATATTTTATTTTAATAACTACAGAAGTGTTTCATGGTGCTTATTATCTTCCCAACTGAAAGTGGCATTTAGCATAAAATAGAGAAAAGCACTCACAATCAGAGGGAAAGAGTAGAAGAGAGGATGCTCCCCCCTTCTCAACATTGCATTCCAGAAGATGGCTACAGAAGAAAGCAACATTGCCATGGATGCTGGTGGTGACTTAAAAATAGCAAGCACTTTTAACATGAATCTCACAATTATTCTTTGACCATCCAAATCCTCTACATTCCATGGTCTATAGGAAAGGACAAACATTTTATAGTCATCCTTAAACTGTCCTGCTTTGCTTAAGAAAACTACCTCAACTATTTAGTTTCAAAATCTTTGCTAGGGCTGAGGTTGAAGATGAGTTTTCTTGTGCATGTATCAATGACCAATGTTTTGACTTTTGACCATCAGACAAGAAAACAAGTTCTGTCCTTGATCACTTGATAAATTTAATACACAAACAACCAGGTTGCATAGGTGCAAGATAAAGCAAATGAAATTCTGAGAAGTACTTTTACCTGGCAGACAATTATCAGAAATAGTAACATACCTCCTTTCTTAGATTCAGGGTGGAATTTACAAGGTTAAGTTACTATCACTTGGCTTCCCTTAGAAACCATGCAACTTAAAGGAATTTGTTTATGCAATGAAGTTGTTGCGAAATAACCAAGAATTGAATTATAAATGGTTATTTTGCTCTGCATTCCTGCAAAGGAGTGCTATCTCATTGTACCAGTACATATCCAGAATAACCAAAGCTGCTTTTGGTGAAAAGCTACTACTGTATGAGGACTCCTACAAAGTGAAATTAACTGGTAACTTTTACATAGCTGGATAAACCTGAGAAGTAGACTAATGTGCATGCTGACATATTTTCAGGAGTAAATACTTCCTGGGAAAGGCTAACACAGAACTGTCTTCCAAGCTTGTCCCCACATACCAACATTTGAATGAGCCCCAGATACCATGCCAAAGCTCCAATTTCACATGACTTAATTACTTTCTCATAATATGTTCTAAATGTAAGGAACATATTAATACATTTAATGGAATGACAGATACAGCCACAACAGGGAGCAAACATAAGATCAAGACCTGCAAACAAAACAGCCTTCTCCAGGAACTATCAAAGCAAAACCTTAAACGATGGCTACGATCTGTACTTTGAGAAGCAAAAGTGAAAGCAAATCCCCAGGCAGAAGCAACAAACTATCCATCTCAAACAGCTAAACTGTTACCTCAGCTACCTCAGCAGAAAACTATGACACAGAAGAAAAATCCTCCAGTGCAAGCTGAAAGAATGATTCTGCACCAGAACTGACCTAATCCAGTAGAGAGCTGCACGCAGTGATTTGTAAACACTGCATTTAACAACTGAAACATCAGAGTTAATTCTCTTGCCGAAATTCTGGCTATAATACTGGGGTTGTTACTACAGGAGGTCAGCTTCACGCAGTAGCCAAGTTAGATTCCTGGCTAAAACTTGAGTTGGCCATGAGGGAGAGATTTGGTTCTGGCAAAAACACCATCACGATCAGATAAGGCTGTGGAAATACATGTAGCAAGAAGAACAAGGTCTCACTATGCTTTTCATCGCTTTTGGTCCTTTGAGGATCACTGTGTAATCAGGCACTGGCTGGGACTGAAGAGAAAGCTGAAAATAGCTGCTACAGTCACTGAATTCAGTTCTCTGCAGCTAACCTTTTGGGATGTTTAGGGAGACTAGACTATAATAAAAGACAAAATCTTCAACCCACACTGCAGTCTCCTCTTTCTGGATGCTAAGGCAGGCTTATCCTGCACCACCTGGAGTCTAGCCCAAGACCTCACATCACCTGATCAAACACACATGAGGATCTGAAAGATCTGGGGTACAGGCACAGCCAGAACTCACACATATGAGTTGTCCCAGTACCCCTCCTCAGGCCTCAGACCTTTACAGCCCTCCCAGCAAGTCAGCCAAGACTGCACCTTGCCTATTGCCAAAAAAACTACTGAAGGATTCAATACAGCTTTCCCTCCTCCCTCTGCGTTAGAGAACAACTGTGAGGCTGCAAGGAGAGAAGCTTCAGCTGGCTAACAGTAGAAGACTGAAGTGCTTTTAAATTAGTTTTCCAATTGATGAGGCAGTTGAATTAATTCCCCCTGTGACACATGATCACTAGTTCACAACCCAATAGACAAGTAGGAAATGCCTGGCCAAGGAGAGAAGCTCTTGCAGAAGTAGCTAGCCGTTAGTCATCCTACTTGTCGCGTCAATCTGCTCCTTCAGATCATGTACCAGGTATTTGTGCTAACTCTGTTTACCTATAATAAGCCTGAAATATGCTCAGCAGCTCTCCTTAGTAAAAGCAGTTAATGGCAACTACAGTAGAAAGTGTGGAGGGCTGCAATGCATTCCTTTTCTGTGAGCTTTATGCATCAGTGTTTTCCACATGTACATCCTAAAATTACTGTTCTTCAGAAAAAAGCTTGTATCTTGGCATACCTAGGTCATTACTAGGCTATCTTCCCGTTGTGTGCAAGTACTCAAACTGCCCAGCTGCATGTGTAGATACCCACTGCGTGAAGCTCAGTCCTGAGCTCCGTGCCCGTGCTGACATTGGCACCCGCGGCACTTCAAAGCCGGTCCTCACACCTCCTCGCGGTCTGCTGGCCCCATGTCTGCTCTCCATGCAGCTGTCACCCTGAAGGATACGGAATGCTCAGCTGTGCACTGAAAGCAAAGGGAATGGCTATGAGGTAACCAGGCTTTTTAAAGAGAAGAAATGTATTACTCATCAGTTGTTTCCGTAAGTTAAGAAGTATTTCCAGCAGCTCCTTAACAAGAAGTAGGAAGGAATTCTATCAATAACTGTCAAATATAAACAACCACTTCAGTGGTTTCTAGTGTAGGAATAAAATAATGACTATAAAATATACAATATGAATGGGTCACCTCATTACTTGATAAGAAGTTCCAAAATTTTCACCAAATTCTAATTTCCAAGAAATTGGAAATTAGACACCGCCATGCCTACAATTGTAGGAAAGACTATTTGCCATTTCTGCAGATACTGCCCACCAATTTACAAATGGAAGTACTTCAAACTTGTCCAAAAAACACTAACAAAACAAACAGCCAAACAACAAGAACACCCTAAAACCAACCCTGAAAACAAGGATTACTGACTACAAGGGTTTCTAAAGTGATGAGCAGGTTGAAAGATGCCTTAAAACATCACTTTTGACAGCATTAAACCTTTGCAAGGCTCCAGAAACTGGGTTGCTATTTCACATCATGCTGAACATTTAAACAAATGGCTTTGTTCCTACCAGAAGGCAACAGAGTTTTCAAACCACCACCAAGAAGGGATGGAATTGGGAACCAGGAATATGGATAGATAAAATGAGGTGAAGGAGGTATTTTATCAGCTATACCCATCTCCACTCCTGAAACCACAGACTCAACAGTAACTGAATTCCATAATACAAGTTCAGGAAAGTTTTTAAATTATTTCCAAAGAATGCACAGTCCTTATCAGGAGAGATGTTAACAAATAGGAACTGAAGAAGCAGAGGAGAAATTAATTCTTATAAAACATGGTAACACAGAATGCACATGATGTATACATGGACATGCATCTTTCCAAGTCCAGATTTTACACGAGCAAAAAAGAAAGGATTGTTAGCTTTCAGGACAAAAAAAAAATAATAAAAAATGTTTGTTATCAAAGAGACCAACACTTCCCAAAAGTATTTGATTTAGCATTTCATTGATATTCTCATTGAAATGAAAGTACACCACATGACATTAAACACCATTGACCTGTCTCCCAAATATGACCTCTAAAAATGTTTAGCTCTCATCTTATTAAAAAATTAAAAACAATAACTTTTTATTTGAAAAGCATTAATTCCAGAGCAAATACTTCTACATAGTAGTCACAAATGCAAATGCCTTCTGTGGTTAAGCAATCATTGATGATTGTTTGGAACAAGCCCAAGTTTCCATAGAGGCCTGATTAGCTGCAGCGGTTTACTTCAGAAAAGGGAAAGCAGTCACTGCTGTTCGAGCTTGGCTGGGAAAAGAAAGAAGAAGGGATGGGAAAAGAGTGAAAAGAAAGAAGAGCCACCAAGTTCAGCCACAAGTCACATTGCTTCTTCCCTGAAACTTTTCCCTAGATCACAATGTCCTCTTGCCTGGCATGCAGGGGAAGAGAGGGGTGTACATCTACTCTTCACAATTTGCTCAGTCCACTTGACTTCCCTCATTTTAGTAACTCACACGCAGAGGCTTGTTACCTTCACAACTGCTCCTGCTCCCCCTTACCTTCATCCAGGGAAGACTATGCACCTGTGATTTTTCCTTTTAAGCTGCACCTGTACAGAACAGCAGGAGCTGCCTCCAAGAACTGCCATCGCTTCCACCCACCAAGCAACATTGATTTTCTGAGCAAAAGAAAGACAGAAACATTTGCACTTATGACTTTAGTGGTTTTGGCAGCATGCCCAAACACCATGATAAATGATGTGTTTCTTGTGTGCTCTTCACCCAAATGCTGCCTGCAGTTTCGGAAATCTGTCATCCTGCTGTTAGTTAAGTTCTGAATTGTACTGACATTTCTCAAGAAGAATTTCTCCATTGTTGCAGAAGAACAAACATGGCTGTGTCAATTTTGCAATAATTTCAGTCATTTTGGAACTTCTATCCACGTGTTCCTATGTTAGATACTCCTCCCCCCCCCTTGCTATAGATGTTTTTTGAACAAGTAATGCCAAGTTATAAAGACGTATCAAGAAAGAACATTAAGAACTTCTGGCAGCACTGCTAGGGCTGAAAATCAGCTTGAACCTTTACAGGGACTATCCCCTAGTAGTTAACATTGCTGGTACTTGTTAAGATATGCCTCAGCACTTTGCTGGTGGAAAGAGGTCCAGCTGCATGATTTTTCCACTCTAATACTCCCAGCTGGACAGGGAGAGATGGCAGAAGAGATGCTCCAGAGCTTGTCCCTGGCATTCTCCCCTGCCCAGCTTGATCACCTGATGTCCCACTGCATGCAAACACACAGGCTTACAAGGCTTACAAGAACACTAAACTGTTAGTATTAAACAACAATGATAATATACTAACGTTACAATGGCACCTCTGAAATCTATTGGTTAACTGAACAAAAGCAAATCTTCAAATTTCCTCCCTCCCATACTCTATGTATTCCCTACAAAAATGAAAGTTGATATCGTTGAAACAGCCATAAGAGTATACAAAATACAAGATTTTGCAGTCAAACTCAATTTAGCAGCAGTTAAATAATTTACCTGTACAGCACGAAAATAATGAAAAAGGAGCTAAAAATCCGTTTGCATTTATATTAAAATATAAACCTTTAGAACTGGGTCACTCTGGTAAAAAGTGACAGATGTGATAAAGCCAAAGGATACTTACACTTAAACCCACAACCCACTTGCTGCCAAGCAATGGGAATAGTGTATCAAGGGAAAGTTTAAGAGCATTTTATGGAATCATTTAGATTTAATTAAACATCTTTTGTTAAGGGTAAAATGAATCCTACCAGCATAGGACACCCTAATTATAAAGCCATTTTTTTGTAATGAGGTCTCCGGAGCATACTTTCAATCTTTAGAGAAGTAAATGTGTAGTATAAATATCTTAATGTAAATATGTTAAAAATTACAGAAGACTGAAAAGAGACTCATATATAGCGTAAGTGGAATGAAAAAGAGCTCGTGCCTTTCAAGGATCGGTGACTTCCCCCACAGTTCTATCAGTTATATCTTATGCCTTCACACACTGAACAATTCTGCAAGTTTCCTACAACAAACAATATACTATATATAAAGAAGTCCGAACAATTTACATGCATCAGGAAAACGAACATTAGTAAAAATAGGAAAATATACCACACCAGTGGTAATTTCTGTATTTGTTGTAAGCTTTGTGTGCTAAATCCCCAAAGTACAAATGAGTACATTGAAAATTAAGTGCAAACTACGGTTCCCCTTGATTTCATTTGAAAAACCATAATGAGTAACAATGAACAGGTTAGAAGTCTTCCAGCCCACAGGAAGAATGACGCTGCTTAAAGAAAATAAGAGGTCATAAAAGCATATACATCCAAACCTCTGAAGAAAGTTATTAATCTCTCATTATAGCATATGAGAGCATCTTGCAAATACAAATGTACTTTTCCTATTACTATGATTTATCTCAAAGAACACCTCAATAGCTCTTTTTGATTGAGTGCCAAATCTGAGCTCAAACACCAAGTCACTGCAATAAGTGGTCATCTGCGAGACGTCTGTATTAGGTGACTTGGCTAAGAACTTGGAAGGCTCAGAAAAAAAAAAAGCAACGAACACTTGGACAGCTCAGTGTTATCAGAATAATAGTGAATTAAATCACCTAGAGAAAAAAATCTGCATGTCTTACAGCAGTTTGTCGTCATACTGCATTTGATATCCTGTAACTAGCATTTGAACCATGAAGACAGACATCCTGCAATGTCGAGTCCCTCACCTGACCATGGAAACCCTACAGGTTTTTAGTGAAGTGGCCTTCATGTGGTATTTACAAAATAAATGGGTTTCTTCAAAGTTCTTTCTCCCAGGTACCCAAACCAACTCCATATTGTATTTTTTCCAAATCAAATTCAAGTGGAAGAGAACATTTCCATTTGGAAGAAGCATAGGGAAAACAATCATCTACAAATCTGGATCAGGATTGCTAAATGTTAACAGCAGACTACTACAACTGTGATACACGGAAGATTCCTTTACTCAAAAAAAAAAAAAAAAATAAAACCACCTGCTGAACTCACATGAGACTTGTCCTCCTGCTTTGACAGCAGATAGACCACATACATACACAGTATTGACTGCTGCACAACACTTAAAATGCATTGAGCAGCAAACACAAGTGCAACAAAGACAGACAACCTGGTCGAGTAGCAGAAACCGTTCAAGAAATCTAAGCAGAAAAGTGGAAGAAAAAAGGTGGAAAAACAAACAAACAACACTATAAGATAGTAGGACTGCTTCATTTAATTGCCACTAAGAAGGGAGTATGACAATTCTGTCACTATCCCAGAAGCATCACAATCGCCTGCAGTGCACAAATTCAGAAGGAAACTTACAGTGAGAGACCAAAGAATCCAAATGGAAACATGAAAGGAAAGGATGTGTCCAAAACATGTATATTTCCTCTTTCAGGAAGTGATCTGTAATTCAACTTCATTATGAAGGTTTAATCACCATCTTAGATATTTACACTATTACAGCACTCAACATGAGTCCATAAAATATTTAGAGGTTCAATGAAATTTCAGAATAGTTATTCCTCCCCTAAATTTACATTTTTGGAGAAAAACTTAATTTTACAAACTTGTTATTAGTTACGGCTAAAGCCATACCACAAATAGGGTCCTCTCCCCCAAAAAGTTGAAACAAATCTGACCTCCAAGGTAGTTTAAACTGTTGTAGGCGTAATTCCAAAATTTTTCCACTGTTGTCAGTATAAGGCAATTAAGACTGATCAGCTATCCTAATTCCGTATTTTTCCATTTGAATAATAAAAAAAAAAAGCTATGAGCAATTTCCTGTTTGCTTGTGTTTGCAACGTACAGCATTAGTACAATTAATTTATCTGTTGTATAACCCAAGGCATGATATATGAAGATAACTTCCCTCAATCCCAAACCCAAATGAATATCTAAATCTCTAAAATGCAAATAAGTGGTCAAAGCAATAGCATGGTAATCAGTTCTGAATTTCCCACTGCCATGTGATGTATTCTTAAATTAAAAAAAAAAAAAAAAACACCTGTTGGCATCCAGTTTAAATTATTATATTTTTTTTAATATAGCCCATTTTGTTTCTGGTGTCATTAGTGCAGCCCTACCTGCCCAACAGCATTAGTCACTTCCTGCGTGAGCACTTGATCACCTACGCGGAGTGAAAACACCTTTTATTACATCCAACACCATACACAGATTTCACTGAAACTTCAATGCTGTAATCAAGCACAGCTGTCCCCCGTGTCACCACACACAAGGGTGTGACACACTAAGCACTCTGGATAGGAACTTTAGAGAAAGAATAGCTCATTTTCTGAAATCCTGCCCCCTCCAACCAAATTAGGTTGAAAAATACCTTCCTAATGATCGATGTGAGAGTTGGATATCTTTCCATTGTAGGCTTTTAGGATTTTGAACTTCCAAGTTTCACAACTGCTCCACCTGAACACCAAAAATATCTATGAGTAATAGAAATGCAAGGCTATAAAGCCCGATCATTAAATCAGCATGCTGAAATCATGGGCCGTTGAGTAACTGAGTAACATACACAAGTCCAGAAGAGACATACCGCAACTTCTCCATGCCACAAGGAACACCACTGCCCATGACCCTGAAAAAATCCCAAACCCACAACATTTTAAAGATAAAGTAAGTCTGTAATTCCACTGATGTGAACTTTGTTTAGGTCCCCCCTGCTCCAAGCTGTACAGGCACACAGCAACAAAGGGCAAAGAGCTGCTTCACCTGGCCACAGCTGATGGGGAAGGGAGGTTTGGTCTCCTTTTGGTGCCACAGCAGGACACCGGCAGCGCAAAGCACAGCCAACTCCTGGGTAAGTCTGCTGCCCAGGTTGTACGTACCTGCTGAAAAGCAGATGGGCAGGGGAGAGGACGTCACATCTGATCTGCCTGCAGGGATTCTCCTGCAAGGTCTTTTTGAAAACAAGACAAACATGCCAATGATATGGCTGAGGAAGCAAGAGTTTGTGGCTCAACCACAGCTCCCTCCACACAACAGATGCTTGATGGCTTCCAATACAGAACTTCACTTAAATGGCATGGGTGAATAATCCATCACGCAGCCCTGTCAGTCCTAAATTGCACAATTTACCTTTTCAGAACACGACTGCAAGCACCATAGCAAAAGAATCACTATGGAAAGGAAATGCTACTGACAGCTGAAAGGAAGCTCATCCAGGAAGGGGAAGAAGAAAGAGCAAAAGGTGGAAGCCAGTGAGAACAGAGGTCACTCTCCAGGGTCTTGACAGCACTTACTAGGTAAGCGCGAACCTTTGAAGAAACTCAGCTTCCTGCCATAAATAAAGGTTTTATAACCCACTCAAAATATCTATTAGCCAAGCAATTACTTCATTTCACCTGTCTTTTCTTATTCTTTGGGTGGCACCTCTGTGTTTTTCAAGTTTCTCAATAGGTCATTGCACAAGATAGACTATTGCTTGATATAATCCAGACACAGCTCTCCATGTTTTTTTTATAGGTAAGCATGGCTTACCTATATGAAATATTTTCCATTAAAACTCACAAGCCTACATCTTTCAGAATTTTTTTTTTAATGTTCCAGTGCCTATTATGTCAGCGTATATCAAGCTTCACATGTGCATGTTGTTTGTTCATATCCTGAAGCAGGTTTGTTGTGATCTTCTTAGTCTCAATACTGATTATCAGCATGTTGAGCCCAAAATTAAATCGATCAGCACTTCCATGAAATTTATCTTCCCATGCAGACCTAGTTGGTGATATCATTGACACTACATACACGTAAAACTAAGGCCCTGTAGGAGACCAATTTATTTTGGCATAAAGCTAGTATAACAAGAATGGAATAAAAATATTTTTTTTTTGCTATACAGCCTTCAGAGATGCAAACACATACAGGACATTAAAGATGTAAGACATGCACTTGGCTACCCTGCCTCTACCTCTGCACAAGGTTTGTTCACATTCCCTGTGGGACTAACTTCTGCACAAAGCAGCAGTAAAGAGCACAACACTTTCAACAACCGCATTCGAGTGGCACGCAGGTGTATTTGGGGATGAATACGGAAACTTGATGTTTATGGCAACTCAGCTTTCTGAGCAGCACAGCCCTCTCCACGCGCACTGGACCAGGCACAGAGCCAGGATGGATTTCTCCAGAATCCCCCAAAAGTCACCTTGCAGCCATCTTGAGCTACCAAAAAAACAGCTGGCAGCTCATACAACATTTTAAAGATGCTAACATCTTTCTCCAAACCTTAGAAATAGGTGCCAATAACTGGAAAGAAAAAAAAAAAAAACTAACACATTAGGAGTTAAATTCAGGATGCAGCCTGCCAAGAGAAGCATGCATCTGAAGACTCGCAGAAAAAGGAGGAAGCTCAATAACACTCAGCTACTGCCTTCCAGTAATTAACACCACACTTGCCGAGGTCGTAGCTGTGACTTCACGGCAAAATAAAGTTCAAACCTCATACCCAAACATCCCCAAAAGAGATTGCTTTTCAATGTTACATAACTTTTTTTTGGTACCTTAGACATCTGTTCTGGTCTTTGTTTTCATGTAAAAGTAATCTGTGGAAACTAAAACAAACAATTGCTGGTCTTTGCTAATTGTTTATTCTATCACGAGTTTCTCTACACAGCAGCTTGCACGAATTCCCATAGAGAGTTATTTCACAAAGGCATCCTCTGTAGTCAGTATCAAGCCAGGTAACAGCAGTCAGTCTCTCCTCAGTGAGGAGGAGCCGGGGGAACTGACTCCACAGTTGCTCTGATTTAGCCAGTTTTAGGATTTATTTAAAAGTCAGTTTCCCTAAAACTGGTGTGGAACACGTGACTTTAAATTCCTAATGGACCAAAGACGTACAGTACACAAAGCACGGTTCTGAGTGCACTACTTGCAAATAAGCCCCAGGTATTAGAAAACTCTTCACTGCATTCAGTGAGTAAAGCCAGTAACATCAGACAGTCAAACCTCTTCAGCCATCTCTTCATTTAACAGAATGCACTCACAGAAGCACAGGCTTTCCCATCCAACTGGGACAAATTTGGTGCCTGTTGGTGCCACACAGAGAGTCCTTTCTGATGGGACTGCAGGTGCTGGCTTTGAGAGCTGCTCAGGTACTGCACTCTTCTTCCTGAGCCCACAGGGACTGCAAAGGAGCTCCCAGATCTCTAATCCACAGATACACGCTGATTTCCAGCTTAACTTAATTCATTGCCTTTTTCATAGGACGCGTTGTGCCAAAATTTCTGTAGGTGTCTTCCCCCACTCACCCACACCCTTGCATTTAGAGAAAATGAATATTTCTATTCTTGGTTCTCATTATGGTAAAATAAACAGACCCACATCTGCACAACAGCACTTTTCCCTTTTCAGTCCTCCTTCATTCCTGCCACTCGTTAGCACTGGTGCCTGGGATTCCAACAAAGCCTCACCACACACAATGCCTCATTACTCTCCTTTTGATACTACATCCTCAAATTGCATTCAGTTTTTCAGTGACTCCACCATATCAGTCTCTTGCATCTTGGGTCATCATTAAACCATCATCATCAAAATGCTGTTATTGACCTCTAATCATACATCCTAACGTGCCACAGTATCTGATTTCATTATACCCCTACAAAGCCTGAGAACAGCCTAGTTAAGGAAAGGGAAGAGAAAGCAAAAGAAACACGTGCAATTAGAGGAAATACACAGAGAGACCAGATAACCATTTAGAATTGAATTTGCTGCAGGACCTCCAAGAAGCATTGCTTCTCTGAAGAACAGAAAGCTTTTTCCCAGTCACAAAAAGGAGCCCAGCTGAGGGCTCGCTCAAACAACCTCATCCTCACTCTTTGCTTTCATCATCATGACCAATAAAGCTTAAAATTCTCCTAAGATCCAAACTCAGTACAGAAGCTGAATGATACGCTAGTATCAGAAAGCTTACTACCTGGTGCCAGGTCTTTATTGAGACAAAGAAAAGGGACATTCTCCATGTCTCCTCTCTACCCAAATAACCCTAAACAGGTATCTCAATGCTGCTCACTTAGAAACATGCTTCCAGTTTGAGAAGGTGTGTAGATACAGACCATTCATGCCAGTGCAATTGCTAGAAGTATGGATTACATAAAGTTTAAAAAACTTCTACATTAGTTGTAAAGATAGGCTTAAAACTTTTATGGGTCAAAAGCATAAGCAATATGCTTATAGAAACATAAAACGTTAATTAGAGTGGAGAAGAATATATAGAAATAGGAATTAATTGGTCTCAGTTATCTTCTTTCTTCGTGTAATTGTACCAGCAGATTCTGTGACCAAGCTCAAGAACAACCTTCACTGAGAGTTTCTTAAGCAAAGATCTTATGCGTACCAGTTCTTTTATGACCGTGCTGTACCTTGTTATATTGTGTATTTTTTAAAAAACATTGAACTTAATAAATCCTTGGGCATTTCATAACTTAAAGAAAAACCTTCCTTCCATCATTTTGAGGTCTGTATCTTTATTCATGTGGTATTTGAACAGGTAGAGAGGAACTTGATACTTCTTTTAAGAGTGCTCTCGTGGAGGAAAAAAAAAAACACTCTTTAACCCACAACAAAAGTATTTGGCACTACTTGACAGCAATAAACTAACATTTTTGAAACACTGGAGAGACTAAAAAAAAAAGGTGTCCCCCTTGAGAGAGTATTCACATGAAAAACTTCACTGGTAAAACTGCCTTAGGGGTAATCTGTTCCATATCAAAGGTGACTTGGGGATGCTTTACAATTCCAGCTAATCGAGAGTTTCTTGTTTAACGACACTACAGGAACAAACCACCGGTGGACAGCAGCAGAGACAGAGGGGTACCAGCTGGGCTGGATGGAAACCTCAGTGCCGCAGGTGGCTCCGAGAAGGGCTCTGGACCGTACCACATCTGTCCAAGAGCTGTGGGTGCTGATGCACCTTTGGGCACTGGACAAGCCGTGACTTCCTTCTGGATGGTGAAAGAGGAAGCGATGCCGCAACGTGACCAAACTGCAGTTTTGATTTCATCAAGCTGCAGTGAAAGCCTCCAGGTGCAGACTTCTCAAGCCAGTTCTTTCTCCTCTCACGCTGCCCTTCAATCCTTGTGCTCTGACAAACTGCTACCGCTGCCAGAGTAAGCGGTCCTGCTTAGCCACTGTCACTTCGTTCGGTACCACCTTCTGGTGCGTGGCGGTGCAGGAGACAACCAGGAACTTAAGGCGACAAAAGAAGTTAAGAAAAGTTGCTAAAGGTTAACTTTAACCCAGATCACTTTCTCTGTTGGTGGAACAGATGATGCAGAGACAGTAAGGGCCAAGTAGCACTGCTAGCTAAAGTGACTGTGAACTGCTGGCCTTGGCAAGAGGTTTGCTCTTTTTGATATAGGAAGAAAAAAGAGTAAGATCCAGAAAACATTTTAGATACTTAATCTACTACAAGTGACAGCTTGGCCTTATCTAGCTAGGTCTCCTCCTGCCTTAGCTTAGATGAGGTTCTCATGAGGAACTACTTGCTAGACACTTCAGGCAGGATTTGCTGAGTTTCTCTCACAAAAAACAAACAAACAAACAAACAAACAAACAAACTGTGAATCAAAACCTAATACAAAATACCTCCTTCACAGAGCCAACAGCACCTGGTACTGTCCATCAGTAATAGTCACAATTCACTGCAAGGAAGGTTTAAATATTGGACTGGGAAGCTGCCAGTAACTTAAAATGAAGTTATAACTCCAGCAAACAGCTTGAAAGAATGAACATCTCTAGATGTTTAAAAATTACTGCTAAGTGTCACTAAGAAATACAACAGCAGCAACTCTGAATCTACTTTCTGTTATACAAGGGGGTGAGAATTTCTGAGGTTGCCCGATTTCCATAAATCACACATAAGGTAAATGGGGACTGTAGATGTGTGCACACTTTGAGACACACAGGTTTTAATATTCCATTTTGCTTCATCCCCTTTGAGGCCCAGATGGTCATGCAGACGTCAATATGCATAAATCTCTACCAGAGTCAACATTTGGACAGAAGTGCAGTGTTCTACAACCGATTTTCTAGCCTTACTGAGTAGGATTAGTTCACTGCAACAAAATACATTATCACCACCGTAACTCTCCCTGGAGACCTAACATCTACATTTCGTAGTTGGCATTCAACCCTTAAGACATGCTCTTTTGCAGGCCCATCCACTCCAAAAAACTTTTAAGTTGCACATTCTTTCCCCTTTTTAAGCCACATGCTAATACCAAGCAGTTAACTAAGCGGAGTTTCCAAGCTATTGCACAACTGAACTGCATATGCACTCGAAAAAAGCACGGAGCAGTTTACATGCGTGCTTCCATAAGTCCTTTAAAGGAGTACTTCTGAGTAGACAAATTATAACTGGCACTGCACAGGTGCACTGGCATGGAAAAAGCACAAGGTGTCCTCTCCCCAAAGTGCATTCATACAGCAAGCAAATTTTAAACAGCCAAACGTGTTAATCCCTCTTCCACCATTTCTTTGCCCCCATACAGCATCGATAGTAATGACAACTGCCAAGTACTTCTTTCTAGCTGTTCAGGAAAAAAAAAAAAAAAAAAAAAAAAAAAAAAAAAGCACTTCTCTCTGCACCTCTGTAATTGTACCACAAACAGCAGGATGCATCTACCTACTCCACCCTTCTCTGTTACCTACTGGGTGTAAGACTTCCAGCAGGCCAGTAAAACACCAACCCGTCATTTTCCTGGAATGTCTGTACTGAAGTTGCATCCTTTAAACTCTCTCTAAAATCCACTGCTATTTATTGCTACATTTTATTTTCTTAAGGTTAAATTTATTCCCCCACCCACTCGATAGGAAACTAGAGCCAGTCCCATCTCACCTTCTGGCTACTATTTACCAGAACAACTGAAAAGCAACTCAGCCGCAGGTTTAAAGAGAGACCAAAGATCCACCTTACGTATGGAGGTCACCAGTCTTCATGACACCCTTTTATTTTATGAAAGCTTACCCCAGGCGAGCCTACCTTCTGGGGCAAACTGATCGTTACATCATTAAGCCCTTCCCATCCTGGCAACCTTCTTCTCACTCTTCTTCCTTCCTCGTATTGTGTGAGCAACCTCAGAGCCACATCGCAGCTGAAACAATTTGGATAGGACTTCCCTTTCCTACCAGCTGAAGGCACAGAGTCATTCAGATCCCCATCCTACCCTGAGCTGGTACACCACTCCCAGGAGTTCAGGGAGCCAAACCGATTAAACTAGAGACGTACCTGCCTTTGCTGTCATTTACTCACATCAATGGTAGATTGATGGCATCAGCATTTCTAGGTTTGAGAGAATTAAATCTCGTGCCCTCTGCTTTCCACCACAATATCCAGCATGATTTGTACAGTACTTAATAAAAACACCAGTCAAAAAAGTGCATGCAAGCAGAAAGATACTTTCTTTCTGCAGCCTCATATTCCTGACAGAAAGCATACTTGCAGTTCTGTAAATGCGTTACACAGCAAACACGTAAGGAAAAGGAAGTGTGATGGCGTTAGAAGCTTCTTGATCTTTTCATTAAATTGTAATCTAGGAAGTGCACAGCCTTTCTCACAATTAAGTAAATACACAGGAGCAACTGTACATCCCAACAAGCTTGTCAATGAAAATATATACCAGTCTTCAACTGAAGCAGTCAGGCAGATTTTAAGATAAATGCAGCTTTGTAATTTCAGTTCTGAAACTGGCTTAAACTATTCGACTTCTGCCCTCCTGCATTGTTAATCTAGAAAATTTTCTTCTCCAGAAGAAACTTCTTTAATAGGATCTTTTTTCCTTATTACCTACGTCGGTTACCTTAAGCAAAGGCTCTCCTAAGGGTTATTTACTTACACAATAAATATATGTATGCCACACTAGAGAAACATACATTTTAAGAGCCAGCTGTTCAGCAGCAATGCTGTTATTTCTATTTTCACACTAGTTCCTTTGCCTTACCAATTTTTTTTTTCAGGTACTTAAGAATGGACTTGAAAGTTAAGTGGCTTCTTTGTCTCTAGACAAATTGTCACTTTTTTTGTATCAGGAAAAGTCACTGTTTCTTGGCAGAAAGAAAACTAAAAACAGTTCTGTTGTTGTTGTTGTTTTCTTTTTGAATTAACTCCTAAAGAGAATATTAAAAAAAAAAAAGAGCAACAGAAAGATAAATTCAAGCAGCTAAAGTACGCTAAGAGACAGATAAACCAGCATAACAGGGTGGGTAAGTAATGCCCTTCTTTGCCAGTCTAAATTCTTTTGAAGAAATCACATCCCTTACAACTCTTAATCATTTTGACAATGTACTTACATCCTGGCCATTTAAGATATGGACTTTTCTTGATCCTGGCTGGTTTAGACAGCAGGAAGCAAGATATTTGTACAAGAAGAAGAGAGGAATGAAGGGCCAAGAGGCCCCAGAGCAGTTGGGAGAATAGTTGCTCTGGGTGGAGAAACAGAAGAATGGGGCAGAGGTGAGCTCAAGGCCTTCCTAAGCCCCGTTTAACTGCTTGATTCCTCATTATTTGGGCAATTAAACCCCAAAAGTTCAGTTTTCAATTCATTTTACTTTAAAATCCCTGGCCTGAGTCTATGCCTGACGTGGCTCCTGGGACCCCCTGGTAGGAGCAGTGGGAGCAAGACACAGCCACTATCTCCCCATGGCTCATCCTGCCTACCAGTCCCAGTGCCAGCCTGGTGTCACCACCAATGCACCAATGAGCCTCAACACACTGGGTATGGGAGGCAACTGAAACATGGGGCTTCTGCTTCAAAGAAACTCTACTTCAAAATTAACCCAGTTGTCCTCCACCTCCCACTGCAATTCCATGTTAATAGGATGCCTTTAGCCTTCAAAATCAACTCTGCTATCAACATCAGCTGTTTCATGACACCATTTATCCTCACCCCAGGAATTCAGGCACTGCTGCATTAGCAGAACCCTTCCTGGAATTGTTCAAAGACGACAACAATACCTTTTCTGTTCCCAGCATCTCCGATCCTGTAGATCAGAGTTTTACTGGAAATATTCGTAGCTATATGAAGAACATGCATTCGCTTTCCCCTTTCTTCCACCACAGCATGGCTAAGGATGGCCACATACTCCAGCTCTGCATTTTGCAGAGACTTACCCAAACAACAGGAATTTAAAGCTTTCCACATAGAGTAAGTTTGAAGCTACTTTTTCACAGGAAAGGGACATACCGCACGAAGTGGCATTATTTTGAGAGTACCTTGGTCTGCTTGTGCTAGGACAACTAGGCAGTGTTATCATTCAATAGTACTGCTCAAAAACAGTTTTCTTAAATTATTTAAGTGAATTTGTAGCAATGCTTAATTTTGTAAGACTTTGGTTCAGACCTAAGCATTGGCCCAAACTGCATCCATGAACAAACGCTCTGAGGGACTGAAATTCAGCTATGCGCCTAGACAACTTTAAAAACTAATGCTTACAACCTTGAAGGTACGTCCTGAACTGCAGTACTACTCCTACGACAGCTGGGTGCACAGCAGCATTTCAGCACTGCTACTGCATACAACATGTCAGGAACCCAGAGGACAGATTTTTAAAAGCTGTTTTTTGCTGAAAATCAGAGCACTCTTGTAGCTCACACATCACCCACAGCTGAGGGACCACGTATATCTGCCATTCTGCCTCCTCAGGAATGCAGTATCTACCTCACAGTGGCTGAAGTGGCTGGTTTGGTTTAGAAAGCCTATAATCTAGCAGGTAATATATTCTCTTCTCCTACTTTACCTCTGTTCCTCTTTTGCAAACCTCTCTGCTATTGAAACTTTAGCTGAAAGGTGATCGATCAACCTGCTGTCACCTCTCCAGTCTGCAGCCATCCCAGCAACTCACTAGCTAGCATCAGAGCACATTTTGGGATGAAGACCCCTTGCAAACACAGATATCCCTCACTGGGTAACAGTGGCCTTCCCGAGCTCTGGTTTGCGTCAGAGCACCAAGCAGCTCATTAACAATCAGATGATTCAGCACTTGGTGTCTACATTTCTGCTGCCTGGTTTCCTTCAGCAGCCAGACTACAGCTTTGAAGACATATCATTTACATGATACAATCAGACACCTGAAGAGGAGCACAGGTGTCTGAAGGTCCCTCCAGATCCAAGCTGGTACTAGTTTTGAACAACACAGCCAGCTCCTAAGTTCTCCTGCTTGCTAGCACAGCTTCATCATCACATGCTTCATATAAAAATCCCATTCTGCTGCTGTTTCCTCCCCTCCTGTCTTTCAGAAAGATCACACACCAAAAAGAGGGGTTGAAAACAAGATCTCAAGTCACAGACAAAGGAAAACCAGTAACAGATTCCAGGTAGAGGGAGGATAATCCCTCCATTTCATACTCAGGAGAGCGGAGTAGAATTCTTGTCCCACCAAAGCCAGCCAGACACTGAGTATTGCCAGCCGCAACCCCTCCCCGCCCCTACATCCCCTTCCGATTTATCCACATCCACTAATCTGATTAGCATTCCTGTAATTAAAGCACCACAATATCTGATTTGTAGGCTGCTTAAATTAACTCATCCAAAGTCCTTTAATATAAGAAATTACTTCTCCAAGAGAATTACAAGATCTACAAAATAGAGCATTGCTAATGAGCATAAGATCAAAACTGGATTATCAAGTTTCCCAGTTCAGAGGTAGAACAGCAGGCAGTCAAGTCACCAAGGTTTCTATAAAACATTTACAGCAACTTTATAAGAAAAGTGAAACAAGTACAGATACTATTATATATATCTTCATGCATTTAATAACTTACTGTACCTTGTAGATGTTAGAACGAGCAAATGCTATTTTGGTCTATTCAATATTTACTGAAAAGCAAGGAGTGAGATTGTTGTTCTGCATAGCACTCATCAGGTTTACAGATTAGAGAGATGAAAACACATAAACCTTAGCCTGTTTAGCAATGCAGGATAAGTTAAATATAACACCCCAGTTAAACTGTAGGTTTCACCCTCTCTTCTTACGAGAAATTTCTTCCTACGGCGATTAGTTTATTTGCCCAGAAAATTTCTGAACAACCCCCTACCCAGACACAAAAAGCAAAACCAGGCACAAATACTCCCTCTGACTCAGATTTACAAGCAGCCAAGAGAGGTTAGGAAGTGAATCACTCATTTAGCAAATCTGTGTGCACACAGCTTCTGGAATAAACCTCGTTTGGTGCAATGTTAAACATAGAGGAAGATGTGAAGTGAAGGAATTGTGAATGCAACACTACACCTGTGGGATCAAACACCCCAGTTCTTCCCCTGCTCCCCAGGTTACAGGCTGTACGCACAAGGACCAGTAGAAGCATACAGCCAGCAGCTGAAGAAGCAGTTCGTTCACCCTTCTGACTCCTGCCTAACTGGGCACATTCCTCAGCACCCAGTAAGATCATCTCTGTGAGCACCACAGTCCTCAAAGAGCACAGCCATCTCCAACACTTGTGCTCGCTCATGTGAGCTAGTAGTGTACCAACACAGAGCAGCTTGGGCTGCATCCATTCCTGGAGGTGGGTCTTCTTGTGACCTCAGCTGGGCTCCGCAGGACCTACGCTTCTACCCCAAACTACAACCCCATTCACGATAACCTACTACACATAGCTATGCCTTCCTTGATTTCCCTGGGTCCAAAATGATACCGTTTATTTATTTATTTATGTGAAAGAATAGTAGGTGGTGTTCTTAGTCAGAACTTAAAAAGCCCTGAGGAGTCTGTGAGTATAAGGCCCAGAGAAAGAATAACTGAACTGAGGCATAGGTAAAATTATGCCACTTACTACAAGTCAGGTTCCAGATCAGCGTGGGAGCTAACTCACCTGATAAGCTTCTACACCAGGCATTAAATCCTTGAAAGGGATTACACAGCAAGGTGCCAGTGATAAGAGAGACTGGATTTGACCTCCAAGGACCTTCCCAAGGCAACACTCCTAAATCAATTGCCCCCATTTTCCCCCACATCTGTAAAACAAGGAGAGAACTCTGCAGTCAAAGCATTTTTATCTAGATAAACTTATTTTCAATAGCACCTAAAGCTTCAGTTGATTTTCTGATCTATAAAGTGCTCTAAGGCTGAAGTTTTGATGCAGTTATACATCTGCACAGAAGACATTACAAGGCATTAACAGGGTTTTTACTTTGCTACTCCATTAAGCGTCATTTCAGAAATCACACTGAAGCCATCATTGAGACTCCAGCTTTCTTCAGGGGTAAAACAAACAGACATTAAAGACAATTTCTTTCAAGTGTTACACTTCTACCAATATACACCACATTTTCAGCATAAAAGACCACTCCCTCTCCAGAGACTTGGAGTCAGTGTCCTCTCAAACAAAGGGCACAGCTTGCTACTTCGCTGACACAGAAAGCAGAACTAAACACACATTCCAGTTTGTTATCTCTCCTTCCACTCTCCTACCATCAGTTTCAGGTACACTCCTACACAAAGTTGACTGTATCCAAATTGAAAATGTTACAGTTTTTGAAAAGTACCAGCTTTCCAGCATGTACTCTTTTCAAACTTTTGTTAAGTTTTCTTCTTAGGAAGGAAATTACTAAATGAAGTGCTAAGTCTCAAAGATGATTTTATTTTTATCCTATACTGTCTTTCCACTCATCTTCCCAGAAATTCCTCTGATATGACAGGCCTTTTCCCTCTCTCCTCAGGATGAGTCACAGAATGGTTTGGGTTGGAAGGGACCTTAAAGCCTACCCAGTTCCAACCCCCTGCCATGGGCAGGGACACCTCCCACCAGACCAGGTTGCCCAAAGCCCCATCCAGCCTGGTCTTGAACACATCTAGGGATGGGACATCCACAGCTCCTCTGGGCAGCCTGTGCCAGGGCCTCACCACGCTCTGAGTGAAGAATTTCTTCCCAATATCTAATCTAAACCTACCCTCCTTTAGTTTAAAGCCATTCCCCTTTGTCTTATCACTACAGTCCCTGACAAAGAGTCCCTCCCCAGCTTTCCTGTAGGCCCCCTTTAGGCACTGGAAGGCCACAATGAGGTCTCCCCAGAGCCTCCTCTTCTCCAGGCTGAACAAACTCCAGCCCCTTGATCATCTTCACAGACCTCCTCTGGACTCATTCTAATACTTCCATGTCCTTCTTGTGCTGGTGGCCCCAGGGCTGAATACAGCACTCCGGGTAGGGTCTCACATAAGCAGAGCAGAGGGGGAAAATCACCTCCCTCGGCCTGCTGGAAGGTCACAGGGTCCTTCCACAGCACGAAGGAAAGATACATCACGTCTTGTTCTTCTCAAAGAAATAACGCTTGTTCTTCTAAAAAAAAAATAAAAAAATAAAAAAGGGAGATATGGTAAAAATACATGGATATTTGAAGGTGTTTGTTTTCCCTTTTCCCCAAACAAATACATCAAGCAACTAAAACTCTATCTGGCCAGAACATAGTGTCTGCAACTGAAGTCTGTGTGTCCACAAAACCATTTCGTGAAACCCCATCTCAAAATCACCTGACTTGCTGCAGACTTCTCTTTCTCTGCATTTGTATCCCTGCTCCATCTTTTACGTGTATCAATATGGCTATCTCCACGTGGACCTTTTAATAGCTTCTGGGATAAATTTTGCAGAGTGCTCAGCAATAGCAGTGGCTTCCTTGAAGAGAGCATCCCTGTATGTACATAAAGCAGCTGGCCAATGCTAAATCCACTTCACAGAATCACACGGAATTTCTAGGCTGGAAGAGACCTCAAGATCATCGAGTCCAACCTCTGACCTAACCCTAACAGTCCCCACTAAACCATATCCCTAAGCTCTACATGCAAGCACTGCAGAGGTGTGACAATGGGGTAATTTCAGCTATGAATAAGAGCAAGGGGTGAATTCTGTTGGAACCACTTCATGGGGTATTGACCTGGCTCCCAAGCCCAGCAGCTGTTCCAGCCACCAAGCCGCTGGATCACCCTCAAAGAGCCCAGACAAAACCAAGCTATACCTTAGTTCTTAGGTACAGCTTCAGCTACCAGATCACATAGATCAGTCGGGTCAATGTAAGCAATCCTCTGTATTGCTTTAGCTCAGAACCAACACTATTTTGGATTTGAGGCTGAATCTTGCTCTGGTACACCTTCTTCCCAGACCTGGTGAGATCCTACCTCCCTTCTTGCTCAAAGGAAACAAGTGGGACAAAAAACGCGTGTTTATGGGTATTTCAATTATTTTAGACAAGTTACACTCTAAAAACATCTCTTCTTCACTGAGCAAAAGAGGGGCCTAGCCAAATGTATTCAGTGTTTACGCCTACACTGTAGACATTCAATTTGATCACAGAATGCTTTGGGTTGGAAGGAGCCCTTAAAGACCATCTAGTCCAGCCCCTCTGCCATGGGCAGGGACATCTTGCACTGGACCAGATTGCTCAAAGCCCCATCTAACCCAACTGTGAATACTTCCAGTGACAGGGAAGTCTCTTGAGGGCAATGCCTGAAGACACTGCCAGGCCATTCCCCCAGATATTTTACTATTTGTTTTAATGAGGAAAAAGCTAACACAGTTCATCATATCAACATGTAGAGCAGGCTGTGTGCAGCTACAGGAGCTGAAGATTAATACCTTCATGTCACACCATTTTGCAATCTCCAAAGTGAGACAATACCCTAACACATGACCTTGGTGGCAAATATGAAGGAGGCACAAACATGTATTGGCAACGTACTCTAAAAACTTTCCAAGTTTCCAGCTCATCACTTGACTACAAACCAAACCAAAGCATTGAGGGCTGCGTGCAGAAGTCTTGTTAAGCTGTTCCTGAATTTCTGTGTTACAGGAGATGTACAAAAGCACGTCCTCAGCTCCTCTCACCCCATCAGTTCCCACGTAAGGCCCTTATGAGTTATCTAAACACGATGAAGGTGTTCCACGAAACCTCGGTGAGTTTCGTGTTAGCTAGGACAAACGCCACCAGCATTACCCAGTGCTGTGCAGGCTTGTCAGCACCCAGCCAGGCACGTGCAGGTCCCAAGCCGTGCGATGTTGCAGCTCAGAGGAGCCTCCATCTATTTATAGTGCTCGACGGAGCTGGAGCTGCCCATCCAGCCCCGAGGCACACCGTCCAGCTGGAGCTCGGACCACCCCGGCACGGCTCCCGGGACCAGCAGGTGTAGAAATACATCCTACCAGCCACCCAGCACGTCCACTCTGCACGTCGCAAGTGTTCCTCCCGAGCTCGTACGATAAGGCGTACGGCACAGGGCTCGCTGTGGTTTGGTTTTTCCCACCCGCCCAACTTCTCCCGTTGCTCTTCGGGTTCAGGGCACGCCTACGCCGGTGGCGGAAACAATGCCCGAGCGCTTTGTGATGCTAAACCAGCTCCTAGGAACACTAGCGAGGCCAGAGGTTAGCTTTAAAGCTGCTGATTTCGCTTTGAAACAGCACTCCGGCTGGCAAACCGGCGGCGAGGCAGCAGGCTGCAAGCAAGCAGCCGCCTGCCCGGCCCGGCCCGGCACAGCCCGGCACAGCCCTCCGTCCCCCGGGGTCCCTGCCCGCCGCCGTACCCCCGGTCCCCCGGGGCTGGGGCCGTACCTGGGAGCTGAGGTACCGCTTGAGGCACTCCTCGCACACCGCCTTCTTGCAGCAGGACAGCGGCTTGACGGGCTTCTCCTCCAGGCACACGCGGCAGCTCAGCACCAGCAGCGGCCCGAAGTCCCCCGCGATCAGCCCGGAGAAGGGCTCGGGCAGCAGGTACAAGTCCATCACCTCCACGCTGCCGCCCGCCGCCAGCGGGTCGCCGCCCGCCGCCACCCCGCGCCGCGACGGGGCCGGGACCGGCACCGGCACCGGGACCGAGACCGGAGCCGGGAGCGGAGCCGGGGCCCGCCCGACGCCGCCGCCGCCCCCGGGGGAGGGCGGCGATGTGCGGCGTGCTGCGGGCCGGTCGTTCTCCACGCAGTACACGGTGCAGTACACGTGCCGACGGGGGGGGCGGCGGCGGCCGCTGCCCCCCTCCGGCCCCGGCCCCTCCTCCGCCGGGGCCGCCGGCTGCTCCGGCCCGGCCGCCGCCTCCTCCTCCTCCTCCTCTTCGTCCCCGCCGGTCCCTCGCCGCTCGGGTGGCGGCGGCGGCGGCTCCCCGCTCTGCCCCGGCCCCGCCGCCTCCCGCAGCGGCGGCTCGTCCGCGCCGGGCTCCCGCGGGCTCCCGGCCGGGCTCGGCGGCTCGGCGGCGGCGGCGGCGGCCGGTGCCGGCGGGGCGCTCAGCGAGCTCTGCTGCTCCCCCATCGCCGCCCGCCGCCGCCGCCGCTCCTTCCCATCCAGCCGCCTCTCGGCGCCGCTTCTGCTTCCGGGTCCCGAGCCCCGCCGCTACGAGCCCCGGCCGCCCGCGGGCACCGGCTGCCGCCGCCGCCGCCGCCCGGCCTCCTCCCCTCGGGGCTGCGGAGGGAGCGGCGGGGGCCGCCCGCCTCGCTCAGCGCCGCCCCCGCGGGCTCGGCCGCAGCCCGGGCCCCATGCCGCGGGGCGCAGGCGGGCAGCCGCCCCCGGAGCCCCGCAGCCGCGGGGCAGCGCGCACCCACCGCACCCGCACCCGGCCCGGCCCCACCGACCCCGGCCCGCCCCCGCCCCGCGTCCCCGCCCCGCTGTGACGCGCCCTCGGCGGCCCGGCCCTCCATTGAGCCGTAAACACCGCGGGAGGTGCCCCGGCAGCGGGACCGGGACCAGGACGAGGAGGAGGAGGAGGAGGAGAGGTGTTGGCCGCGCTGCCCAGCGCCCTGCCAGCTGGGCGAAGCAGCAGCCGCCCGTCGGGGCAGACGGCTCCGTGCCCACAGCGGCTGCTTGGGGCCGGCTGTCACCCAGGTGTTGTCAAAGCAGGGGGGCAGCTTTATGGCCTTTATAAGCAATTTTCTCGCCAAGCTGTTGGGTTTATGAGTGCTTTATCATGCTTGGACACAGTTGTGTGGAGCTGAGCCCAGTTCCTTGAGAGATGGCTTTTCTCCCCGTGGCACGCAGCCAAGCCCAGCTCAGCAGGGAGCCCCACCTCTGAGCTCCGCAACCAGGTACCAGCGGCAGCTGGCAGGGCGCGAGGGGGCCTCTGTTTTGAGGAACTCTGCCCACCACCCTCCAGCAGAGCCCGGATCATTTAGTCCTTGCAAATGCAGCAAAGTTGGTTTTTCCTCTGTTAAGCCCATTGGCAGGTCTGGTGTGAACAGATACGCTTGCTGGCTGTCCTCTTACTCATGCCTGATTTTTAAATCCTGCAGGTGAGATCCAGGGCAGGCACTTGCAGTTACAGAGAAGCAAAGAAGTTGTGGCTATCACATCAGTGAAGTCAACTTTTCCCAATCTGTAAAATTCTGCATAGTATTGCCTGGCTTCCTTCCTTATTTTTCTCCTTCCTTATTTTTCCTCAGTTCTTTCTCTCCCTCCCTCCCCTCCATTCTTTCCTTAAATTGAAGAACAAAACCTTGGATAAAACTTCTGTGAAAGAAAGTACTGGTCTATAAGAAGCTGCAGAGCTGATTACTGCACACAGTCACGAGGCAGTTCTATAGAGAACGCAGAAACTTGGAGAGTTTCAGCAGTACGGCAGGGCTAGAACAGGCTGCGCTGTCTGCACCAGCTCTGTGTGCGTATACACATATATATATGAAAAAGGAGGGCTCAATTTCCCAAGATTTCAGTTCTCAAGTCTTTGTGGAGATTACTTCTGCTAAAAATAATTAACGTTTTTAGGATGAGTAATTAACATTCATCCTTCTGGGCTTATGCTGATGACCTCCGATGAAATCTGAAGGGTAGCACTCCCATGTAAGTAACAGGCAGTGTGGTACTGAGTCATTGGGTGTAGAACTTAGACTTCTTTTTTTTTAGAATTTCTTTTATCTTGATATATTAATATATATATATAACATTTAACATTTTTCCTACTACTGCAAATGTATTCTGGGTATTGTGGGAAATATTTTTAAATGCTGATATTCATTTTGAAAAATAAATAAAAATTCAGGCTCTCATGTTTGCCCCTCAACACTCACAGTTCTCATTATTCTGTACACTCCACATTCACTGTATTGTCTTGGGTTCTCCTTAATACATCCAGTGCAAGCCACTTACACTCTGGACATGGTCCTGTTTTCAAAAGTTATAAAACAGTTTGCCAGCTTGACGGGTTTCATCAAAAAAAAAAAATAAAAAAAATATAACCTTCTGAGACAAAAGCTTTTGTCAACAGCACAGCTGTAATGGCAAAAGTTTTCTGGGACCTCCTGGAGAGAACAGAACTCCTTAAGACTGTCCTTCACCTACTGTTCCGAGTTTGGATGGGTTACATAGGCCCAATTTGTTAGGTGATGAAGAAGATGTAGTCATATAACTCACCTAGAAAAATCCTCCTAGCATCTGAATTGTAGTACATGGAAGAAAGTGTCCTTGATAGTACTTGACTTTAATAGTTATGAAATATTTTTCTGCAGCTAGAAGAAAAATACAGAATTATTTTCATGGGCTTCTGTTCATCTTCTGAGGTGAAAGAGTCAGGGATGTTCTACAGAAGGTATATAGGTTAGAAAAGTGCATGCACTAGAATCATTTCTTATGCATATCCTAATTAAATGGTGAAGAATAAATTTACCTGGTTTCATTGTTGCAGAATGTATTTAGAAAACAGCCTGTGCCATTATTTTTGTCAAGCACTATGGAAACAACCTTCAAAATATAACTATGTGTCTTGAAACTAACTCCAGAAATTCCAATAAATGCCCCTTGCATATATATTCATTAGAAACCTTTAGGAGGAGAATATAGTCATTGTCACATCACTGGAGTTATCAGACAAGCATACTGATATGCTGAAGCTTCATCAAGCAGGGAAAGCATTGCCCAAATGAATCACACCTTTTGGACCTCATATCTGCTTACCTCAAATCTGGTTACTATCGTCATCCGGGCAAGAGAGGTGAAATGCTTTTCTGAAATTTATAGATCTTTCCAAACAAATCTTTGACAGTGTCTCAGGCCATCTTTTACAGGGTACCTACAACCTCTATTCATCCTCCTTAGCCCTTCTCTTGTGTTGGAATGATGTTTTCTGCACACATCTTCAAAATCCTTCTTTTAACCAGTGACATTGTTTTCTTCCTAGTTCTCTGTCTGCAGCACTGTTTTTTAATATCTTTCCTATCACGTTTCTCTTCCTAAAAATACCACAAAGCTCTGTGTTTAGCCTAAAGCTCTGTAGAAGACTCATTACCGGGTTTCTGTTCTTGATCTTGCTGAATCCAATTTCACACTGAGACTCATCAGCAGCTGTTGAAAACTACTTCCTCCTTCTCACCCAGATCTTTTATTCCTCCTCTACTTTCTTGCCATATTATCATCCCCGATGTCATCCGGGTTCATCACTTGGGGATCACTTTTATCTTCTCCAAATGCAAAGAACCATTCAAGTGAAGCAAGGCACTTAGCAAAATTTTTGTGGAGCAGAAGGATGTATTTCCAGGTTCTTGAGGTTAAAGCTGAGAGGTTGCACTGGGAACCTCATGGGAACAGACTGCTTCCCTGGGTGGTCTCGTTCATTCTTAGTCCCAGAGTCATGTCTAAGTCAAGCTGTGTTCTGTGTATCCAACAGTCACCGATTTTCTTCTTAACAATCCAAAGAGCAGACAATGCCTGTATCATTTATCAACATTTATCCTGAAAGAAATACCTTGGTGCACAACCTGGATGTGATGCAGCCTTTCTGAGGAAGCTGAAGTTATTTACTACCGTCAGCAGCAATACAGGCATGAGAGCATTCCAAACTGCATCAGCATTTTTAGGCTCTCCCAAGGAAAGAAACCTTCATTACTGCATTATTTTTATTAATATGCCTTTGAAGTTATTTTTGAAGCAATAGCTCTCCACAGAATTGCCTGACAACAGCACAGTAAACTGTGTTGAAGGGCAAATACATTTCATAGGTATTATTGTTTTAATTAACAATGCAGAACAACACACAAATAGGATGTTTTGTTAAATACTTAGCAGGTACATTTTCAA
This sequence comes from Netta rufina, assembly GCF_964035555.1. Lineage (NCBI taxonomy): Eukaryota > Metazoa > Chordata > Aves > Anseriformes > Anatidae > Netta > Netta rufina. The sequence continues at coordinate 80,316,700 of NC_140125.1, read as the reverse complement.
AAATACCACGAGTAATTCTCTGATGTGCAAATTGCTATCTTTTCATTCTTAGCTTCAGGCCTGAAAAGAAGTTGAACATTTGTTAAAACAATTGTCCATCCCTATTACATGATTATCAAATTATGCTTTTATCATTTCGTACTTGATTTTTTTTCAATGTTTTCAATAATTTAAAGGGATTTCAGAAAATAATTGAATTAAGTAATTAACCTGATCAGGCAGTGGGCACACACAGAGCTATTCAAAGCAGCTCTTTTAAATTACGCTGCTCCGCTTCTGAAAGCCAAATTCCACAGCGACTTTGAAGACTTCCTTGTGCTTGTCTGTAATTCAACAAAGCCTGCCGTTATCAGCAGAGGCTCCCATTACATGCTGCGTGACCGGGCTGGGACTTATCACCTCTGCAGAGCACGGCCGGCACAGCTGGAGCTGCTGGGTGCATGCTGCAGTGTGAGCTGGGGCCTCCTCTCTAATCGCAGCTGGGTGGCCGGCTGGCCCCGTGGCCTTGGACAAGATACTCTTCTATCTCTGTTTCCCCTTTTACCCTTTGCCTGTCTCAGTTATTTAGACTGTCAGCTGTGTGTGACAGAGAGTGCGTGCAGCTGGGGCACCACTTGGGCCAGTGCATCCCTGGTCTGCAGTGCAGGCTGTAGGTATTGCCATGACACCTCCAGCAGCATGCTCTCTTTGCGTAAGAACACAGGAATATAAGTATTTTCCTCAGTCAGATAACATTTATGTGTGCAGATTTCCAGTAGGATTTTTCCTAGTGTGCCAGAGCAAATATTTGGTAGGACGTGTGACAATTCTGCCACGTAAAGAAAAGGCAAAGTAAAATCTGGTTCACTAGCAGGAGAAAATGCTGCACTTCCTTTCCACAGACTTATTTTTATTACTGTCACGAGAAGTAACGTCTGCTTACTCTCCATTAGTCTTTCTGCAGAGTAAGATGATACCTTTTTTATACCATCACTTGTCAAAATAAAGTCTCATTTTTAAGTCTTTGATGCTAATTTTCAAGGTGAGTAGGACCATCTCCTGTGTTTTCAGCCTGTAAAGTCTAGCCTCACTGCAGAGGTGCCACACTCAGAAAGTCTTCACAGATGGATGGAAAAAAGGTGGCTGAATTGCGATCCTGCAAAATTAAAGCAGTGGTATATTGATTACTCTATATGTGGTATTGATTATTCTATAGATAGTTTGCCTATGGTGAACTGCAGTGGGAAATAAGAAGCATCAAAAGTCAGAACCGGTAGCTCATTGCCTTGACCAAAGCTTAACAGCTTACTTGCTGCAGTACACATCCAGTATGAGAGCGAACATGTACACGGTGTCAGGTGGCCTGTCCTTTCCAAAGGGCTGCAAAGACACAGCAATCAACAGAGAATCCATTTAGTGAATTCCTTGAAAGATAATTTCCCTTCCCTTCCCTTCCCTTCCCTTCCCTTCCCTTCCCTTCCCTTCCCTTCCCTTCCCTTCCCTTCCCTTCCCTTCCCTTCCCTTCCCTTCCCTTCCCTTCCCTTCCCTTCCCTTCCCTTCCCTTCCCTTCCCTTCCCTTCCCTTCCCTTCCCTTCCCTTCCCTTCCCTTCCCTTCCCTTCCCTTCCCTTCCCTTCCCTTCCCTTCCCTTCCCTTCCCTTCCCTTCCCTTCCCTTCCCTTCCCTTCCCTCCCCTCCCCTCCCCTCCCCTCCCCTCCCCTCCCCTTCCCTGTTTCTTTGAATGGGACATTATTTGTCCCCCACTGTAATTAAGCTGAAAGCTGATTTTTAAAGACTTCACTACCTACACTGAAGAAAAAAAAAAAAAAAAAAAAAAGTGTTGATAAATGTCATGCATTTTGCCTTAGGAATTACTGTATACCACTGAAAACATCCATATGCTTGTATACATGCCAATGTCTGAGCACAACATCACGTGTCTTTGTGTGTGTAGTACTCAGCGACCTTGAAAGAACTGTTCATAAAAGCATTCTCCAATCTTCTTATCGAATGTCTTGTTTTAGAACAGACACAAATATAATAATATTAAAAAGTGCAGGGCAGCTAGGGCAATCTATAGGCTGCAATAGAAAGATGTTTTTACAAAATAACAAAGTTTGGCCAGGAACTTGATAAATGTAGGTGAGAAATGATTTGCATTCTCCCTACAGAAATTGTTTTCTTAGTAGCCGTTTTAGGAGCAACATTAATATGTCTTACCCTAACAACAAGGTTAGTTGCTTGGTTTGCACAATAAGTCCTGGATGGAGTTATAAAAAGAAAAGAGCAGGAGATGTTGAAACAGTCCCTGGGGTAATGAAAGGGCATCAATAAACCTGTTATCCTAGCAAAGCATAAATGGGGGAAAAAATGTAACACTTGAAGATACTCTCCGGGCAGAAAGCAGAGCTCTGAGACTCTCAGTGGAATTTGAATCTGCTGGCAAGCCCAGGTTGCGGTGAAAGCCCTGCAGTTTGTTTAGTGGATCTGGTACTGCTTATCAGCAACATCAAAACATCTCAAAAATGCCAACCTGTCACAGCAGCTTTCCCAAGAAATCACTCATGTGCCTGTCTGCTGGGAAGCCAACAAGCATTGCCAGTTGAGAGAGGTTCTTGCTACACAAATCTCTGTTCATGAGGACAAGCACTGAGGCTCACTTGACATAGTTTCAGAGCACAGGATAAGAAGAATTGGTATAACTTTAAACCTCAGACAAACTTGGATCAGACTCATGGAGAAAATTCTCACCAGCCTATGCTTCAGTCCCTTGTTTCCAAAGTTTGCCTTTTTCATTAACAGAGAGATTTTATTTAAAAAAAAAAAAAAAAAAAAAAAAAGTAAATATAATTACAGTGACTATCAGATCAGGAGACGTCTGATGTCTGACTACTTATGATTGCTTGATTTAGTGTGACCTCACCTCCCTCTTGCAGTGACTCAATCTGCTCATAAGACTGACCATAAACATAAAGAGAAGTGAGCAACTGTGGGAGATCAACCAATAACTGCATTGCAATCAGATTTGTCTTTAAAGTTTTTATCACCTACAAAATTTTCACATCTGGAAAGGTCTAATGAGAGAAGGCTACTGGTTCAGCCATACATATGTGAAACAGCTGTAGGCTTTCTTGAGGCTGCCAATACTAATGAAGTGCATTTATTGAGTACTTCTAATTTTGCTGTGAAAATATTTATCTGTGGTTCCTTCAGAACACAAATATAAAGTATTTTCAAGAAGAATCACAGCACTTTCTTCAGATAGACCACTAAGGAAGCCTATATGCCTCTTCCAGGATATATATATATATATATATATATATATACATACATACATATATACACACAATTTTATTCTTTCCTGGGAGTTATACTGATGCAGTTCCTAGAGTGAATGTTGAATTCTTACATACTGAAGCAGTATTTTCCTATCTGGGAATAAACCACACCAAATTAAGCCTGTAAACTGGCAAAACTGCATTCATATGGAGCTACAGGACTTACAGGTTTGCAGTACAGCTGTTGCCTCACTTCCACATTTCTTAGGCTGCTGAAAATGAATGCTCTGAACTTTCAGTACACAGACTGAAAAGATGACCTAGGCACATAGTCATACCACCTGAACTCTCCTTGGTTGTATGATATGGTGTGCAGTAATGCCAAAGCTAGACTATTAATCTAAGCTATTATTCAGTGTGGAATTGAAATACTTGAAGCAGAGAGAACACAGCTAAGATTATGACACTAAACTTGCTGTTATATGAAGTACCTCTTTTCCCATTTTTTATTTATTTATTTTTTTTGGTGGGGGGTGTATACACAGAGAGAAATATTTGAAAACTTGGGTAGAAATATTTTTCCTTTCATATCTGAAGATGCTAAAAAGATTTCAGCTCATCAAGTTGTTCTAGGTACATTTTAAAATCTTTATTCCCTTCATTAAGAACCACTTAGAAATTGAATGTGAAGAATAGATTATTATTTTTTTCCACATATTTCTTATGATTAATATAAAAAGTATGTGTGACAGAAAAGGATAACAGAGCAATAGCACCATTTCCCCTGTAATCTTTATCCCTTTCCTGACTAAGTGCTATCTGCTAATACAAATCCCCAAGATCCTGACCTCTCTCTCTCTCTTTTCTTTTTTTTTCTTTGCCTTCCTTCCCTACAAGCACTGTGGAGGAAATGATTCCTGTCACGTAGCCAAAGGGGGCATATTTACATGGCTCCACACGATGTGACAAGGAAATCCTGTTGCAGAGGATTTGGGAGGAAAACAAGTAGGTTGCCTGCTCTGCCACTCTTTTTTGGAGCTCCTGCCTCCGCTCCTTAACAGGTTTACTTCCTGAATCACCACTTCTGGGACTTTATCAGAACAGATCTCTTTGTTTCTGAGTTTTCCTCCTCCATTTCTGAAAGTGGAGGTTTCCAGGACATGATTCTGCCTCCTGCTATCTTGCCTTATATTAAGTGATTGTGTTGTTGTCTGCTATGGATTTTTTGCTTTCCAGATTTTGCTTGTAGCACTCAAATTCCTCCACTGGCCATCATTAAGCTCGTAAGGACACACTGTAAGTTCTTTAACTCTGTTCTCTTCCAGGGTGGGGGAAAAAGCCTTCACTGCAGACAGGAGGGTATTATAATTTCAAATCCTAAAGCATTCAAATAGCTTTGTCTATAGTCGAGAGAAAACATAGAAAAGTTCAGCAGTCATTTTTAAGTGAGTTTATTGCGTATATAGTATTATGGTTAATAGTTTTCAGATTATATTATAAACAATATACAAAAACACAGTATGAGAGCTTTACCTCATCTACCAAGACAATACCGACATGGTGGAGTTCCCTTCTCACCAGCTCCAAGATCTGTAAACAAAACCATCCATGGAAAGCCTCAGTTGACTAGGAAGGAAACCTTTAGCAAAGGCAGAACCCTGTGTAAAACCAACAAGAAACTTGTGGGGAAAAGAAAAACAAAAAGCAGTTATGTTGAATGCTCATGATAGCAAAAGCTACACAAGCACTTTTAAGAAAGCACAGTGCTTGTTACTGTCATTCTGCTTTTTCAGTCTGGGAGTATGTTTCTTCAATGGGGAATTACTCCTTCAGCTGACAGCCAGCTCTATGTTTAGAGCTGGATCTGATCAGAGACCACACAATTAAAAACAAAAGCACTTCTCCATTGTACATTAGTTTTGATGCACAGCACTGTACCGTAATATTTTCAAGCTTTCAGAGCATTTAAGTCTAGAACTCGCTTCATGCCTCAGAATCAGTTCTGCTTTGGTACAATGAACAATAGCCTATTTTAAAAACTCTTCACTCCCAGAGGGGAGTTCAGAGTTTAGCTAAACTGCAAGTTTTTATGATTTATTACAAACTTTTAATTCTATATATATGTTACGGTCTGTGTCTCCCATTTGCACAGTCTTTTAGAAGGACATAGAAGGGACAAAACAGACCTCCAGTGATTAAATAAATTTACCATGGTCAAATGCTGCTGCTGCATCCTTCCTTTTACCAGCCTCAGGATATGGAGAGGCAGATCCAATTCCCATACTGGCATTTCCAGCATGGTTGTAATTTATAAATTTTAAGAACTAATGGTCAAACTCTTGTTATACTAAATAGATTGTACAAGAACTATTTATTTATCTATTTATTTATTTATTTATTTATTTATTTATTTATTTATTTATTTATTTATTTTTCTTCTGTGTTTTTCTTCTTTCCAGTTAGACCACAGTTCATTGAATGCCAAAAATGCTTACGACCTGTTTAAAGACGTTTGGGCGGAAAACCTGACATCTGGTGTTTAACGTAAGAACTGCTAGAAGGATACTGTTAGGGAATGACTGACGAATTTCTGAGGTGTAAAGGTGAACAACCCTATGGAATAGAAACTTGTAGAATATGATAAACTTTTCAAGAGAAAAAGCAATTTTTCTCCTTAAAACTATCAAAACCTTTTCTGTTTCCAAGTTAGGAAGAGCCAAAAAGCTAATGATCTCCGTAATGCATCTCTTTTCCCTTCTCCTCCTTGGAGTGTGGAATGTAAAAAGAAGTAGAAGTGGAGTATAAGGGCATAGAAGGCAAGAAATAGTAAGTGTTATTTTATTGAAAAACACTGAAACACTCAATAAATTTAAACTTTCTGTTTCAAGTTGTTGTTTTTTCAATAGACCTTCTGTATTTCAGAAAGTGAATAAAGCTTAGTGGACAAGGAGGAAAAAAAAAAAAAAAAAAAAAAAAAGGAAACTGCAGTTCTAGTCCTGTCTTACTGTCTTACAATTTTAAAGGAAAAAAAATGCCCACCATAATTATGGAACGTCAAGTTGTCTAAAATTATATATATATATATTTTTTTTTCTCACAGTTAATTTTCCACAAGTATGTCTGAAAAGGCTAGACTTGAAAAAGAAGTCAGCAATATGAAAAGGACCTATAAATACAGGACCTTGCCTATCAGATCTGTGATTCTGGGTGATCTCGGAATGCCTCTGGGACGTGGGACCAGGACTCTACAACTGCCCACCACCGGGCACTGGTCAAGCGGCCACCTGCCCCATGGGGGGCCCTCACCTTGTACTGCCATGCCATGGGACAGCAGCATCTGTGCTGACCCTGCCCTGGTGGATGTGACCACAGGAGGATACCGCACCTACATGTAGTGGGATGAGAGGTGGTAGCACACACTGCTGAAGTTTTAAAGCTACATGGGTTTTCTTTTATAGGTTTGCACTGTTAAGCTATGAAAAATACAATTTCAACATACTTGACTGCTACTTTATGAGACCATCAATTTTTAAGAGAGTTTTATGAAGTCTTGATCCAGGCAAACATAGTTATTAGATAACTTCTATCTAGTTTTAACAAGAAAATAAAAACTACAAATAAGGTAATAAAATTGGTGGTAATAAAAACCCTTGAAGATTTTGTGTCTGTGAGGAGATTTAGGTTCAGTTTTGACTGACAGAAAGAGAGTGAAGTGTGGGTTTCTAATATGAATCACTGTCCCTTGCTCGTCATAAAATTTAATTTTCAAGTAGTTTAGCCTCGGATTGCTAGAAATAATTTCTGGCCATACTTTAGATAATGTTGATGAGACGGCTGTAGATTTACAGGTTGTTAAAGAATTCTTATTCACAAAATTATGTACTTACCTTTAATCACATATTTAATTCTCCTCGAAGCTAATGGGGTTTAAAAATGTTCTTCAGTCTTTTTGCTTTCAGTGGAACTTTGACAGAAAGACTCTTCAGCTGTAAATTTGCTTGAAAGCTTGAATTTGCTTGAATTTGCTTAACTGCGGGCTGTCACATCTCTTCCACATTACCCCAATTTGTAGGATCAGCCTCTATGTCAATCCCCCCTGGTAGGCTCCAGCTGCCCAGGTGCTGGTTGAAGCTCTACTTTTTGCTTTACTTTGTAATGGGACAGATACTATATGCACCATAGTGGATGGTGCGTGAGCCTTGCTGGTAAATCAGTCACTGTATCACCTTGCTCATGTTGCACTGGCAACAAGTACTACATCTTGTTTTTCCTGCTGCAGATAAAACAAATGATTTTTTCCCCATTTTTTTTTTTCCTACAGATTTGGCCAGAAAGGGTGGTTTCCATTGTTATTTTTCTGCTAGAAATGCATTTTACAAAGTATTAGTTGGGATCTGATAGATGATTTCCAGGCATTTGTCTTTATCATTCCCTTGGCCCTGTTGTGTTTTCTGCTTTGTAGGGCATTTTCAATTTCTTCTGTTCAGCCCTCAAACACCCTCAGAAACATGCAAGTGTATAAAACCTTAATATTTCTTTTTAGCAGATTTTTTTCAAGAATCACAATGATGACTATTGTTTACTATTTTATTTAAAGGGGTATCTGCATACAGGGACAAAAAATCCAACCCATTCTGTACAACTAGCCAAATGACATTCCAGGAGCATTAACGTCACTGGGGGTCCCTAGTGGCTGAAACTTCAAAATGTTTGGCATTTCTCTGTTTTATTTAGTGACAGAAAATGTGGAACCTGAAGGAGACTAGGCCTCTTTCTCAAAATAATTTGGAAAAGACATAACAGTGAGCAGTTTGATTTTTTTTTTCTCTTTTGTGAAGAGAAAATTTGTGAAATTCAGTAGTTGTACCTACACTTATGTGTGGTGATAGGTAGGTGTCCTTGAGCTAGCAAACAAGAATAATCGAGTCTGTACTGAAGATACCTGAGTATGTGTTAACCATATGGTCAAGAAGGAGAGTCATACATAGCCAAGGATAATGATAAATAGATTTTATCTACTTCAATGTGGAGTGATAAAGAAATAATTTCTTTATAGCTACTCATCAAACAGTCACATTTACATAATCTTTTATTTACCAAATAACCTGTTATCCTGGTTTCAGCTATCTTTTAACTCATCACTACCGCACTAGAAGGAAAGAACATAGCTTAATTTTTTCTTTGCTATTAGGTAGAAAGGTCCTAATTTGCTTTCTTTCAGTCTGGAAGCTAAAAACATAACATTATCAATTCTTAATTGTTAAATTGCCTAAACATTGAAAAACAAACAAACAAACAAACAAACAAACAAAAAAAACCCACAAAATATAGCTATACCTTATCTTAAGTCACTAAAAGAGTCCAAGAGCAAGTTATTCCATGTTTAACTCTGTAACAGACTCATACAGAGATCAATCTGACACTAAGTCCATTTCCCAAGATAGTTTTTCTTAGTTTTGTTTTGTTTTGTTTTTAAGAAGAAAATAAAATGCTTTTGCAACTCAAAATTTTGTCAAGACTTTGCATGTAATTGTTCTGAATGAATCCCAAATTGTTTATGAGAGTAGGTAAATATCATTGTGCATGTTCCATGTCTATTCAGGCACAATCTTTATGCTGCATTAAATGTCCTGCTGGACTCACAGTGCTGTTTTTCCTAAGAGACACCCTCTCACCCTGGTTCACAAAGGTCCTATTAGTACAGAGAAATACGAGTCTGCACCACGGTCAGTCTGTAACTGCATGTGCCACCTACAGAAATGTCTCTGCACCTCTGCTGATACTGTCCTTTCCTTGTCACTGCCAGGAGGCATCTGGCATCCCTGGGAGCTCATTCTTCATGAGTTTTCCTCAGGACCTGTCTGTACTTTCATGTGGTGAGTGGTGCTTTGTAAATGTGGCTGCCCCCTTGAAAGCCCAGGAGTCAGAGACCTGCAGGGTCCTTTTGTTATTGCCAGGGGAGTCCACCCAGAGCTGATCAGTGCCAGAAAGACAACCCTGAACACTTTCCTTGGGTTTAAACATGCTTTGACTGTGGGATGGCTGGGTTGTGAGCTCAAGCCCTCTCCTTAGGCTTGCAGGTCAGGAGACAAATGCTGCACGCTATTTCTGGCAAAAAACCTCTGCTGTTGCTATTCAGTTCCCAAAATAACTTTGTTCTTTTCTCCCACAGAGGCTGAGGTGAAGAAAATGTCCCCACAATGCACAGAAGAGTCTCCTTGCAGGCTGTGTGCCCTAGGGCAGTGCAGGAGCACAGTACTTTTTAGAAAAGCCTGTTTGTGTAGCCCAAATGAGGTCATTTAACAAGAAAATAGAGCAGACCTTAGGTTTAGCAAAAAAATGGGCAATGCCTGCAGAAACCTTCCCAGGTCTGGCCCTCTGAAGAAGCCTCCCTCTCTGGCCTTGCTCACATCCAGGGAGTCCTAGCCTTCACTCCTGCTGGTCAGAGCTGCCAGAGGGCTGCCAAGGAAGCCAGGTTGTGTCCCCCCTCCTGAAGGACCCACGTGATCTTCTCCCCTCGCCTAGCAGATACCCTAAATCCTCAGTTACACAGACCATTTAGGCGGAGGCAGTCCCTGAGACATCCCAGGGCTTGAGCTCTTCTCCTTGTTTCAGAAGTGCATAAAGCCAAAAAAAGAAAGGCTGGTCCAAAACCTGCCTCCAGAAATTTCCTATATTACCTAATTCTTCTCTGTCCTTGCTCTCCAGAGCAAGACTGGTTGCTTGAGAGAGCTCCCACACTGCTGGGAATGCCAGCAGAAAGGTTACACTCAGAAGACTTCACAGTGACTAGGACACTTGCCAAAGGACAGCTGAGGAAGATAAGGGTAGTGAGAATGAGAAAGATGAAGTATGGGATAGTGGCACTTGCCACTGATGGCAGTGGAGTGTATCAGTGTAGTAGGTAAAATAAGTAATATTCTCGACCCAGGTACAAAGCATGGATGTTAGCCTTGTCTGTATTTTTATGTCTGGTATGGGAGCAGAGCTGGTATCTCTCTAAGGCTCGAATAAGCTCCAATGATTTCCATTTTCTTTTGGACTGGGGGTGGGAAGGAAAACAGGGGGCTGTTCTGGAACAAAACTGGAGTCAGACTTGTGGGATTGTCTAGATGCACGCCATGCAGTATTGTCTAGAGCTTTTCCAGCTTCACTGAAGCAGGCAGCCAGGAAGGTTTTGCTCAGCTAATAATCACCAGTAATGGATAAGAGCTCAGGACAGAGAAGGGAGGGGAGATGCTGTACATTTGGGGCAAGGAATGGGGAAGCACTGCCATTGTAAGTGCACTACCCAGGCAAGTTTCTGCTGCAGTGGTGTGGAGAAAGCACGTTTTGGTTTGGCCATAGCCTGCTAAGAAGAGCATGTTGGGCTCTACCCTGATGAGAATGACACCTCCTCACAGATTTTCTCGTGCTGCTGCACATGGGGAAAAAAGTGGGAATCTCTTCTGTTGTGCAGAGCATATGAAGAGGCTCAGCACATCAGTGAGTGGCAGCAGTGCTGAGGTGCAGACCCATGCCAGGCTGTGGTGCTTTGTGTGTCCTTTGGTGGACTTGAGCTTCTGCCAATCCATAGGTCTCTTATTGGCTCCAGGTGGCTAGATGCAGTAGGAACTTGCAGAAGTTGTCCTTGAAAACAGTAGGAGAGACAAACCAAGCAATAACAAACCTCGGCATCTCACCTTGCTCTTGTACTTGCATATCTGCTTGCGTACTCTTTGTCATTGTCTACCTTAACTGCCATATAAATTCTGGTTTAGCAGCAGACCAAGCATCTAAAATACAGTAACTACATAGCTACCATAGAAGAGGGGTGGGGAGATGGGAGGTGTTTGTTTAAGAGTAGGAAATTAAATTGGAAGAAATGGTCAGTCCTTGGGCAAGAGGACTTTATCAAAGAAGTTCATGAACATTCAGGGACCCATATTGTTCAACATATTCTTAGACAATAATATTTCATTCACTGGCAAAGACAGATTGTGGATGGCCCTAAGTTTAGGCCATACGTTTAGGGAAGTGAGGCTAATTGTAGGATGCAGAAAGTCTTCACAAGACTGATTCAGCTGGAGGCAAAATGGCAGAGGAAATTCAGTGTTTGTACACATAAAGTAAGGAAGCAGTTCTTTCCATTGTGAGGTGTGGGTCTAATTCCTCACCCAAAGAAAGAATAGACATTAAAAGGGAAGCTGCAACACATTTATTGAGGAGATAATAAATGAATATAAGCTATATCTGGTGCTGAAAGGTCCCGAGCTAGAAGTAATTGAAGGCTGGAAGAGTATTAGGGGCATGCATTGCACATACTTTTCCTGTTCTTACTCTTCCCTGAGCAATCATTTATGGCTGCTTCTGGCAGGAGCATAATGGGCTAGATGGACACAGCAAACATTATACAGAATAAACCATGAATAAGGATAGCATGGTGCTTACTGTTCGTTCTTTTCTTCCTGCCTTCCTTTCCTGCTGTCCTTAGCACAAAGATTGTGTGAAAATGCTGAAGGTTAAACAGACATTTAAATTTTTCAGCAGCTGCTCTTTGGAGGAGGGAGGAAAGCAAATCCTGCACAATCACTGAATATAGGTATTTCCAAAAGGAAACTTTTGCTGTCCTGTGAAGCTCCACTGGCATCCATTTGATGCAGACACAGACAATAGGGAACGACAGGGTTACATTCAGTGAAAGACAAAATGTGACCCTGGCAGAGAACAAATCGGCCCCTGTTAGTGGAATGATTTAGGGTGTTATTCAGTACAAATGGCAACATCATAATTATGATAGTCTAAGGATATAGATGCAATTTTTGAAGAAGAAATAATACCTTTTGTTAGGCTGACTGATACAGTAGCAAAGCCTAGTAGGCGAGACTGGAGCAGAGGCATGGTGTCCTGGGACACACAAGCCCTTCCTCAGGGCTCAGACAGAAGCCTCTGTTCAGGGCACACAGACCCCTCTTCACTCAAATCAGGGACTTCTTTCTGAGGCAGGAAGAAGGGCTTCTGTGCCTGAAAGCTTGCTTGTTTTCTGCAACTCTGTCAGCTGGTGTAATACAGGACATCATGTCTCACTTATCTTGCTTGTATCTGCTAGGGATCACACAGATGAGGTGCCAGGAGACTGTCTGCAAGAGATTTCAGCACAGTTTTTGTATACCATGAGGCTGCTTAAATTTGTCTGCAAATATTTTTTTGTACACAGTTTACATTGGGACTTTATGACTGGGACTTTATAAAAATAAAGAATAGGGAACATCATTTTGCAAGCCGAGGAATGTAGACAAAGAGGAATGAAGACATTCATTCACCATGACATAGAATCATAGAATCATAGAATCATAGAATATCCTGAGTTGGAAGGGACCCTTAAGGATCATCAAGTCCAACTCTTGACACCGCACAGGTCTACCCAAAAGTTCAGACCATGTGACTAAGTGCACAGTCCAATCTCTTCTTAAATTCAGCCAGGCTCGGTGCAGTGACCACTTCCCTGGGGAGCCTGTTCCAGTGTGCAACCACCTTCTCTGTGAAGAACCCAAAGAAAAGCAGGTCACAGCTCCAACATCCTCTGTTATGTCCAGGACAAAATACTAATAAAAGATGTATATCTTTGACTGTCTTGTGTTGTGTTTGATTGTTTTAATCACTTACCCTCTTTGATCACTTACCCTCTCCCAAACCACAGATTTACAGAGCTATCCTCACAGTTGTCACTCTGGCAGGGTGACAGCTTTGATTGCCTGCTTTTCTGTTTTCTACCGAATCTCTTTGATGTGGATCCCCCACATCATTTGTGAGCTATCTAATAAATCACCAGCTGTGTAAAAGCTGGGTGTAGTTCCTCCTCCCACTGTATTTTTTAAATGAAAATAGCCATAACATCTGATTTAGTCGAGCCTTTGTGGACATAGCTCATCTTATCTCATAGTACTGCTTTGAAAGGAAAATAAGAGCCAAAATTTATCTAGGTTACCAAAAGAATATGTAGGGAATTTTTCAGTTTAAAAAGTATGATTTAGCCATGACCAGGGGATGAATTTCATTAACATTATTCACCTAAAAAGGAGGCATCTGGTCTGGTCCTGACTTTTTCTCAGGCGATGGAGAAAATACCATGCATCAGGAAGGCAAGTCATCCTTTCTCATCTAAATCCCTGTTCAGGGATGGGGTCAGAGGAACTCACTTTTCTTCACTGTTTCACATCTTTTTCTCTCAGAGCAGGTCCAGGGCTACGTTTCTATGCATAGAATTTTGGTAATGCTAAATATTGATTATTCAGATGGTCTCACAGTTATGCATGGAGGTTTATAAGTCTGCGCACACTGAAAGATATAACAGTCATGTCACAGCTTCTCGACACCATAAAAGAAAAAGTGATAAAATCTGCAATAATACAATTCCATAGGGTATGTTTACTATAAAAAAAAGGCATTAAAATTTCAGTCTTTTCTGATTTTAAAGTCAAAATGTCTGTGATTCCAAACATATCATAAATACTAGAAAAAGAGGTCTGTAATGTGTGGTTTATTATACCAGCATCAGAGGCACCTGAAGCATGATGCCAAGTTTGCATTAGAGTCTCTAAGTTGGGCACAGCCTCCAAGTGCTCAGTTTTGGAAAAGAGACTGTGTCTGAATAAAACAAATTACACACATGAAGCAAAAATCAGAACATATATTGAAGTTTTGGAGGACAGTCCATATTACTCATAAAGCCATGATAAGTACTACTGGTAAATGTTGCTGGGAGCTTTCTTTTACTAGCTCCTTTTAACTTGAGGGTGCATCTGTAATGGATCCCTGTGTTTAAAACTGCTGAAGCCATCTTCTTGGTTCAGCTTTCAGAATATCTTTTAGAAAGATATCTCACGGTGCAATGTAAGGGGTTTAAGACACTGTAATCACTTTGGAGTTGGTCTTGCTAAAATTACAAGGGGGATGCAACCATTATTGCTACAGTATTTGCAAATTAAGTTTCAAAAAAAGGTTGCTGAGGAGAGGAAATCTGTAGCAGACCCTGTGCACACAGCAAAGCGACAAGAACAGACATATCAAGGTAGAAAAGTTATTTTTCTTCTTCATCTCTAAACTCCATTTCTGTACTAGATGGATGTAAAATTATCCTGATTGCTCTCAAATTCCCATCTTTCAAGCCGACCTATCTCAGCGACTCCAGAAGCCTGTTTTCCACTTGGCTGCCCATTTTGCACTCAGCAACGCTTATGTCACACTGATCTGTAATCCTAGAAGGTGTTAATGTCACACGAAGCAGTCAAGAATCTTTGTAAGATATATTTCTGTAGCTGGAACATACGGGTAAGCCTAAGAGCATTCATTGATCTTAAAGTCCATATGTCTTGGCTACATATAGCACAAAACTATTTAGAAACCTTTTTAAAACATGGCTAACATTAAGGCTCAAGCTATTTTCTCATCATTTGTATCATCCTTCAGGCCATCATCGTGTGTTCAGCTTCGCTAAGATGCCTTTAGTGAAAAATCAATCTGGTCCTACAGCTCCCTCTCCTGTGCATTTATCATAAGTGCAAGAAATTCAGCAATTTGGTCAGCTCTATAACATGTTTATTGCGTAGTTATGTAGGGACTTTAAATGTTTGATCATTATTTCACGTTTGAACATATAGCTAGCAGTGAATTTGTAGTAATTACACCTCAGTGTGTTAGGGGAGTGCTATTAAAGTGAGCAGCTAAAAAGGAAACAGAAGCAGCTTTTAAAAGGTTGTGAAGATGCAGATCAGCACCTGCTGGGTTATTCAAAAAATGCCAGTGCAGGCTAAGTATCTAATTTTCAGAGGGAGTTTATTAGAACCTGCTCATGTTTATTTGTCTTTCCTACTAAATGCCAGCCTTCATCCTGCGGCTTCTAAGCATCTCTGAAAGTCTGCTGGGGAACACCTGCATACCTAGACTCCAGTGGAAGCATTAAACAAGTTGAGAGCAGCATTTCATTTTTCAATGTCACTCCAAGGTCAAGCAGAACTTGTCTGGTAGAACCAGAGATTGAACTGGGGATTTAATCAGGAAGCTATCATTCCTTGGGTAGAAGCTGAAAATAATTTTATAGTTACATTTACTGCGATGATGGCTCTCCCTCAAAAGCTACCTCTTCCAGGGACTCTGACCTCTCTATGTATTGACAATTCAGTCAATACTGTCACTGCAGCTCCCTTTATTTAGACAGTGCAACAGGCATCAGGACAGTGACATATGTCTGGTCAGCCAGTAACCGACAGAGCCTTCTGTTCTCTGGCTGAAGTTTCTCTTCTGTACCAAATACATCCCACACTGCATTACAAATTCTCCCATTACATGCATAGGTTGCTTATGTGTTTGACAGACAGAGATATGCAATACAACCATTGCTGTGCACTGTCGGGTCTGAAGCTGTCCTGCCTTGCAAACAACTACTAGAAACAGGTAATATCTATAACACAATATGCAGCGACTGCTGGGGTCAACTGAGCTATCTTAACTATTATCTTAGCATCACCAGCGTTGCTTAGCACTGTTCTGTATTTTTCAACCTAAAAGAGACTCCAGCCAGACTGATAGATTCCTAACCAGTGGTCACTTATGCTCCTTGTGATACAGTTAAGTTCAGGTGTCCCACAGAAACACCCGCCTTTTTGATAGAAAGATTAGGAAAGAGAGAAAGTGAATAAGAATGAATGAAGTAATGTATTATGGCTTGAAGAAGACAATGTCAGAGGTTAGTATTTGGTGGTTCTGCAAGTCTGGTTGTGTTTGTCTCATGACAGCTAACCAGAAGAGAAAGACACAGACACTGATTGCCCAGCAGGAAGCAACAGAGCTTCAGTCCTGGTCAGAACCACACAAGCTCTGTGGTGGAGGACTGTATGGTATCCTTTTCCATAGTGGCTGGTAGACTTAGGATAACATTCAGTTCACTTTCCCATGAGACCACCCTGCCCCTTCCTGCAGCTGCCAACTTCATTCGCTATGTGCCATTGACGCTATGCAACAGCAGATTTATAAGGACATAGCTACACTTCACTGTGCAGCCCGACTCTCCCTCAGAGGTCTGTCCCTTATACTGAGCTCCTCAGAAAGCAAAAAGAGTGGAGGAACAAATACTGAAAATAGGGGTGAAACAATATCTGTTCTCTATTCTTATATCCCACAAAAGCCTGGCAGAAGGAACAACTGCAGAGAAAAATTCAGTACAGTTACTATAGCCCAAAATGTAAAGAAGATCCTTCATTCTGAGAACATGGCGTATCCAATCTGGTAAGTAAGGAAAACCCACAAGGAGATGCAATGCAATGACCGCAGATGAAATATTCAAATTATTTGGCTAAAAAGAAACAGTCCCTGCAGAACTTGTGTGATTGTGTTGTCTTAAAATTTGACCAAGTTTGCAGGAATTTGTCACATGAATTATCAGAGATAGTGTGCTGAGACCAGTCCTCACCTGAGATCTTAACATTATTATAGTGTCTCAAAAAACAGTTTTAAAGACAATTTTAATACCAATAAACTTTTTTTTTTTTTTTTTTTTTTAATGAAAGTTCTTTCTCTGGAAACATAAATGAAACTTTACCCAGGTGGAAAGCTTAAACAGGAAGTTTCTTAATGCTTTAAGCAGATGAAATAAGATCTCTGTCATAGGGATATTTGGGTACATCTAGTTACACCAATATCACCAGCTCTGCTTATTTGGCTTCACAAACCAGTGAACTGTATCAACAGAGGTGCACCCATGTACTCATCTACTGACAAAGACAGAGCATTTGTACCTATTGATCAAGCAGACAGATAAGTTTTACAGAGCATTTTCTTCAGAATAGAGTATTTTGTAGATATATCTATTGCAGTCTAAAACAAGATTGTCTCTTGGACATCAAGTTATACTTTTTGCATTTCAGATAATCTTGCCTTTCTGAACTACCCCTGAGCATAACATTGTAGAGGAAGCAGTCACTCTGGTGAGAAAAAAAGGAAACAGAAGCATTGAACTTCACTATTGGTGGTAGAACCACTGTTGCAGATTCAGAGTTTAAATTAGAGGATCCATCTGCACTCCCATATGTTTTTTTTTTTTTTTTTTTTCTATATGCTTTTTTTTTTTTTTTTTCTTGCAATATACAGTTTACAGAGGTTTGCTGTCATGATTTTTCTTCATGTTTCCTGTTGCTGCCATAGGACAGTACCATTCTGCAAGGGCCTGCAGCAGTGGACATGATAACCAAGAACAGACATTCCTGTTTTTAGCATGGGAAGTCCTGACCTACACGCTACTGGGGCACAGGACATGCCGACAGCGAGCCCACCACTAGTTCTCATGGATTTATATCAAAACCTGCACAGTGACATTTCAGTTTAAGAAAGCGTCAAGGTAGAGAGAAGCCTTGCTGTGGCCATGAAGAAGTAGTGTTTTACTGCCTGTTGTCGGTTACTGGTTTATCACCACTGCTGTTGCCCCATGGCCTTACGTGTCAGTGAGGACAAATGGTGGTCAGCGCTCAGACAGCTAATTCGATGCTAACAGCCAGTGCTGGCAGCAAGGAGGAAACTGCTGCGACCTGGAAGCTCCCAAGGCCCTTGTCAGCTCTGCTGCTAACAGCAACAGCCAAAATGTTCCCAAACTCAGCTTTGCTGGGAAGCTACAGGAGTGTGCTGAGGTCTGCTGTGGCAGGACAGCCAGCTGTGGGACTGCCAGGTAGGGTGTCCTCCTGCTGCTCCCTCCCAGGCCCCAGCCTTCTCCCACACCACACAGTTTTTTTTCAGTATTTGCTTAGAGTCAGAAATATTTGGCAGAACTTGGATTAGGTCAATAAGTTTTAAACAAAAAACTAGACATGAGCTCATGGTCCTGGGCAACCTGCTCTAGGTGGCCCTGCTTGAGCAGGGGACTGGACCAGATGACCTTCAGAGGTCCCTTCCAACCTAAGTGATTCTGTGACTCTGTGAACTCTTAAGTTTTCTGCAATGGAGTTTTTCATTTTCTACCTCATCCATCATTCTCAAGAATCCCCCAAACTCAGTGCTCCTCTATATGCCTGCCCAAGTGAAATAACCTGATACACTTTTGCCTTAGAAATAAAAAAAAAAAAAAAAAAAAAAAAAAAGAGGTAGCAAAATGGTGCAGCTTTTGGTCTTCTACCTGAAACAACATAAGACCCTTTTCCCAGAAACATCTGGCCCAGGTTGTGGAGTGGTAGTGTGCCAGTGAGAACAGCCTGAATGTCTGAAGTTATTCTGCTTTCCATGAAATAATAAGCACTTCACTGGAATCAGGAGACAAAGAGAGCATTGTTCTGACTAAATAGTTAGGTTAACCCCATGGTTTCCATTCTTGGTTCCAAGGGCTTCTCACTGGTTTTACACTGTGTGAGATGCAGGCACAAATTACATGAACAGAGAGCGCTCAGAGGAGAGATCGGAACCCAGGGATTTCTGTCAGCACCAGTCCCTGTGAGATTTCTTCTGATTTTCCTTCCCCTTCTCTCCCAGTGTTTTCTTTTTCTATGTTATGACTGAAGGAAGAAAAATAGTGAAAGCACTAGATTTTTTGGGGGGATGGAGAAGTTCAATTACCATTTTTAAAAATCACTGCTTGGGAGAAAAGCCAAAACAAAAATCATTCTAGCATTTAAAACTTTCTGACCAATTGGACTAGTAATTCATGTATATAAAGAAAATATCTCTATACTTTATAACTTATTGATATCATGGTATTCATTAGCAGAGAAAAAAGCACATAGCAATGTAATGCATCATTAAGAACATCTTAAAAATGTTCTCATTTGCCAAATAAGGACCACAGGGTTTTTGTGGAGTCTTAAATTTTAGGTCATCCTCCTGAATTTTATTGAGATTTGGGGGAGAAAAAAGAGCAAATGCATATTTCTGTCCTTAGATTTTATTTTCTAATGAGTCATTACTCTCTTTTCCTTAGTGCTTCTTACGAGACTCTACATGAGCTGTACATAATATTATCCTAGCTTATTTATGGATGCATTAAGTATCTTTTAAAGTTCACTGCTTTCTCTTCCCTCCAAGCTACTCAAGCCCTTTTATTACTTTGTTCTTCTGAATCACTAACAATATTTTACTTCACTCTGATCATTATACAAAAGTAGCTATTATATAAAGACAGAGATATGAGGAAATGCTTTCTCTTATTTTCCTGGAATGAAAGCCTCATTAACCTGACTAATTCTGCCTTGGCAACGGTTCATTTTGACCCTGGTCTGGAAATATATAATATTGTATGGAGCAGATCACTGAAACTTGGAGACAAAGTTTTGCTATGTAAGATCCCAGTGGGGTGTCCATCTCAACAGGATTCTCATACCTGCTGAGAGACTCTAACGGGATTCAAAGATAGAAGCAGAGCTGAAAGCTCAGAAAAAAAGTTTCTGTTGTATTTTACCATTGCACACAATGAAATTAGGTGGGAACGAGCTGGCCATGAATAGATTAAGGTTTCCAATTAGTAGAAGGGGTCTGACTGTGAGTGGAAGGGTTCAGAAACAGCATGCTTTGGCAGCAAAACAATCTGACTAGTTTTAAGGAATTTGATAACCACTCAGCAACTGGTAGTAGTGGGGGACTGGGAGGGTTCATCTGCTGCTTTGTTTCTGCTCTCTGGATGCTCTGTGTGGCTATTGAAGAGCAAGTTTCAGCTGACCATGCACACTTGCCTGGTTTGCTGTGATCCCATGTTAATTTTCTGCATGGGGTCAGGTATTGTAGCGACAAAGCTAATGATTATTCTTTTTTTTTTTTTTTTTTTTTTTTCTTGGTTGCTTGGAGTGCATTTTCAGTTCAATGTCTATTAATATCTTTCAGGAGGCTTGCACTGCTTACAGATCATGTCCTGGACTGCAGTCCAGTGGTCCCCTACTAGGTCTAACTTATTTGTCATGCCTACAACACTCCAGGAACAATGATTTGGCTTCAGAAAGAAAAGTTATTGCTTTTTTTTTTTTTTTTTATTGTACAATACCACAGACCCTAAAGCAATATAGTCACTTACCTTCATGCCTAGTTTACAACTTTCACTTGTGTATTAGGTTTACATGGCAAGGTTTTGTTAGCGGGGGTACTGCAGGGGTGGCCTCTGTGAGCAGAGCCCAGCGGCTGCCCCATGTCAGACCAGAGCCAGCTCCAGCCGGCTCCAAAAGAGACCCAGCGCTGGCCACAGATGTGCCAGTGAGTGATGCTGGTTGGGCCTCTGGGAGAGCAGATTTAAGGAAGGGGAAAAACAAAACAAAACAAAACAAAAAACAAACTGTGCAGCAACAGCTGAGAGAGAGGGGTGAGAAGCAGCCCTGCAGACCCCCAGGTCAGTGCAGCAGGAGGGCAGGAGGTGCTCCAGACACCAAGCAGCAGTTCCTCTGTGGCTGGTGGAGAGGCCCCTGGTGGAACAGGCTGTCCCCCTGCAGCCCATGGCGTGAACAGTGAAACGAAGCTACCTGGCAGTAGTTCTCTCATGCACGGATTGGGAAAAGCCTCCTGCTTTGTGGATCTGCGTGGAATACTGACTGCTCAGCATTCTATGATGCTGAGCACAAGGGTAAATGCTTCCAGGATTCAGGTGGATACGAAGCCTATACAAAGGCAGGCAGCGAGCACAAAGACAGATCTTGCCTCTTGCATCTTCCAGGGAACCTTGAGGTCTGGGAAGAGGGACAAGGATAAAGCCAAACCTCAGCAGGAGTGCTCTGGAGGCTTTGTAGCCTCCTCCCCTCCCGTGCTGTATAGCTGAAGGTTATTGAATGCATGCATTTTGCAACAAATGCTTTCAACTTCTACTCTTTCATCAATAGATGGCACTAGGCAGTTAGCAAGAGCCCTGTTTATGACATTTTTGATCAGTAAGTAGGCTATCTGTTTCAGTGCTCAGTACCATGTACTTATATAGCTTAAGATCATATTTTCACTGATTCTAGTACCCTTTTAAATTTTTCTTACTTATAAAGGACAAAAGATATAACAAGAAGCTGGCACTTCTGATAAAGAGCCTCAGTAGTGCTAGGCATGAACGCTTTTTTTTTTTTTTTTTTTTTATTATTCAGATTGTAGGCATGGTCTGCATTGGTGGTTTTCTCTGAAAAGACTCTGACCCAATCTTCATTTGCTTGTATTTTGTTTACAACCACCATTTCAGTTCAGGCTCCTTATCACTATTCTGAGCTGCAGGGAACATTCGGAGCCTATTGACAGGCTACATTTTCAAGTTTAATGGTGTATCTTGGAAAATACCTTGTGGAAAAGGAGACGGGGAAAGGAAAATGTGATAGCAGGGAGCCCCTCAATTACTGATCCCATGAATAATGTGAATCTATCCCATGTGTCCAGGAGGGTGTGCAGATATAATATCACTAGGTTTCTGAAAAGAGACAGCTACTAAAATCTGACCTGTAACTCTACAGTCTTTTACATCAGGTTGAAGTAGGTAATCCTGCAGCATGTGTCATTCACTCTGTAACTGTGTGTTTGTTAAAGAAAAGCAAGGGGAGAGATGATAAGGTACTTTTAGCTCTTGTAAAAAACATTTGTGGACCAGGATTAAGATTTCTTGATGTGATCAAGATAAAGTATATCAAAACCCGAAAAAAGGGCACAATAAGACCAATGGGAGCAAATCCTTCTTTTGTGTGTCTGATACACAAGCCAGAAATGGCTGTTTAGCCTGAGTTAACTTGTCAAGTGTTAATAACCCAGCTGTTTCAGTAGGCTACACATACAGAACCCTGTTAATGATTCACTGCTATTTTATCCATGCAAGCTTGTTTTATACACAAAAATATTAATGTGAACTTAATTTTACTCTTTCCTCAATACCAGTTTAAAACACAGTACTGGGAGTGGCTGCTGCTGTTACATTTTCTGGTGAGCCTGTCTGATATATTTTACTCTCTCTTAGGCAGTCTGATCCAAGCTCTTCAGCCTGACTGCATGTCAGAACATGGGCACAGTGCTGAGCACAAAGGATCCTGGAGTCAAATAATGAGGAACACAATGGTAGGTGTACATTTCACATTTCTGTATTTTGTCATCTGTTGCAGTAAGGCAAGGCATTTTGGTCTGTCTAAATGCATACAGTGCTGGGCAGAGAGAAAAGTCTGCCTGGTCCCAGCAGCTGCTATCTACAGTAGGTGCTAAGGACTGTCCCCATGTTATGATTTAACACTGGTGATACTCTGGTGCTATTGTGAGTGATGAAGATCAAAAAGGCATAGGGAGGTGCCTTCTTTTGCTTATACTTGCGGGAAGTTGCTCCCTTCTTCTTGTACAAGACAAAAACAAAAATACAAACAAACAAACAAAAAACCCTAAGGTCAACAACCTACAACCAACAAACAGCCTTAAGTTTGGAAGGAATATACTTTGCCATAGAAATTAATTGCTTTTAAAAATACTCGCAGCACTCATGAATGAAGGAAGAGCTGTAGATGCTATATGTTTAGATGACACTTCTGCCTTTAATTGCGGTGTCTCACGGAATTCTAATCTCAAAATTAATTTAAATTGACTTGGAAAAGGAAACTTGTCATGTAGATTGAAAACTGGCTGGAATACTGTAAACAAAGGATGATAGTAAAGATAAATGTACCCCATCCAAAGGCTAGTAGTGATTCTGAGGACTGATATCATTAAAAAACTTAGTGAGAGACCTAAAGTCAGGAGCAAAGGTTATCATTGGCTCTTGGCTGAATCTTATGACTGGAATGGAGAGCCTCCAGGGTTAAAACACAAGGTTGCTCTGCAGCCTGAACAGTAGCAGAGGGCTCATAACAACTCATCTACTCTGCAAATTGAGTACCAGGAGGGTTTTTTATCTTGCATGTAGCAGTAGGTTACACTGATAGTGTATATACTGCTGAGATGTATAGATGCACAGAATGAATGCAAATGCCCAGACAGACAAAGAAAAAACACAAACAGGAATAAAGATCTAACCCCAAATCTCATAAAAATAAAAGAGGAGATAAGTCCCTTCCCTTCCCTTCCCTTCCCTTCCCTTCCCTTCCCTTCCCTTCCCTTCCCTTCCCTTCCCTTCCCTTCCCTTCCCTTCCCTTCCCTTCCCTTCCCTTCCCTTCCCTTCCCTTCCCTTCCCTTCCCTTCCCTTCCCTTCCCTTCCCTTCCCTTCCCTTCCCTTCCCTTCCCTTCCCTTGCCAATAACAAACTCTTCTCCCAGTTCTTTGTCTGACCAAATGTGGCATTGTGCTGCAAATCCAGAAGCTGAAGCTTGAACTTGACTCTGAAATCATGCCCCAAATATCTTCCCCTAAACCAAGAGATAAGAGGTGATAGGGAAATTCAAGGGGCTGATGGTGGGGCAGCGCTAAGCCAGCATGTTCTGTGTTTGCCTGATTCAGAAAAGCCCCCCCAAAACCTTCCTCTCCCTCCCATGCTATCCAAAAAGGTTGAACAAATCCACTATCCAAATGATGAACAAGTCCTGAAATGGTGGCCTGTCTTCTCTTGCTAAATAGATTTACAGATAAGTGCCAATTGTTTCTTTCCTGAATCAAACTCCTTGACACTAAGAGAAGCAGTTGTAGTGGATCTTCTGGGAATTAAATGTATTTACTGCTGATGTTGTTTTTAAAGTAGTTGTTTACAGTGTGTCAGATAGTAAGACTGTGTATGATTCATAGCAAATAGCAGTATGCCAGAACCTTAAACTCTCCTTGCATTGTAATTTGTCTGCTTGCTTGGTTGGAAGGAAGGTGAATATTTAGCTTTCCGTTGTAAATATACTTTATGATTAGCACTCTTTAAACAGAAAATGCAAAATACAGCACAGCAATTTCTGTTTATTTTATATAAACAGAATTAATCAATGCCTTCTGTACTATATTCCCCCTGCATTTATGAACCAAATTGACCATCTATTTCACCATAGAAAGCAGTCACATTTTTTTCTGCTGTGACTTCTTCCTTTTTTTTCTTTTTTTTTTTTTTTTTTCTCTTTTTTTCTTTTTTTAAAATGTATGATATCAATTCCATTTCAGGAATCTTGACAGACATCTAGGTCATTTTGAAATATGTCCAACCAATTACTTCATTATTTATTGCATAATAACTGCCCAGAAAAACAATACAGGATTCTGCTGTATTTGCCATGGTGCTGTTGATGTTGTAGAACCTGATTAAACCTGCTAGCATGATGTACACATGACTGGACAGCTACATTGAATTTTATTTCCATCCTTAGAGAAACTGCTTATGCACAGGACCAGCACCTACTTTGGGCAGCTCAGACAAGAGAGACATATACTGTTTTTTCTGTATGTCATTATTCTTACCTAGCATGATGGAGACACATGTACTGAATTGGGCAAACTTACCAGATATTTTTTGTAGAGCTATTTAGTTGCTTCTGAAAACACTATATTCTGAACTTGGGTTGATGATGGTAGAGGTGATCTGGGAAGGTCTGGGAGAGGATATCTGTACTTGCTTCCTGGCATCAAGGGATCAGGAAAGCAGGGAAGGAGTAACCACTCTAGAAATCATAAGCCATCCCGCAGAGGAAATCTACTGCATTTACTATACCAGGAGATATGATAGAAACTGTGGATCTTTATCCTGTTCCATGCTGAAAGCTTTTTAAAAGATCTGTATACCTTGCTTGTTATTGGACACAGCTGAGAAGAGAAATGAATAGTGCTCTTGATAGAGGGGTCATCTATCCTCCTACCCCTGAAACACTCACAAACACACACACACGCACATGCACACGCACACGCACACGCACACGCACACAAACATTCAATTGCTACAGATTATTTTCAAAATCTCTTTGTGTAAATGCAATTCTTACTTTGCGGTCCTGCATGGAAATTCTTGATTTGGCCTTCTGAGGTGAAAATGCCTCCTTGAAATCAGAAAAGGATTTAACTTTTTTTTTTTTTTAAATATATATTTATATATATATATATTTACTGCAAGTCAAAGCTGAGGATTTTGCTTGAACACAAGAATCCTTGACCTCAAGCCACAAGACACACATCACCACAATAAAAATATCAGGGGTTATGCTGGATCTCAGAATAATGGCCACATTTATCCTAAATGCATACAGTGAAACATCTGTTGTGTCATTTTGTTGAATAGCCAGAGTTTTCAGAAGATTCTTTGACCACTTTTTTTTTTTTTTTCCTGTTGAAAGAAAAATAAAATCAGAAATATATCTTTGAAATTGTTATGTAATACAATAAGGGCTGTACACTTGTTCTTCTGCTATTGCAGTTCTAAATTTTAGAGTAAAGTATTTCTTTTTCATTAAATTAATTTATTTACATGTTTTCTTCTCTTTTCCTCTTCCATCCCAATTATTCTTTTCTTTTCATAATGCTCTTGTTAAGTACTTACAATCCAGCTGTAATCTGTTGCCACAGCATTTGTACAGCCGAAAAGAAAACATTACTGAATTGTCAGCATGTTTTCAACTTCATTAAAGATGACAACCTGGTAATCAGCTGTACAGGCTGTATTACCCCAGCTACAGGGAAATCTGAGCTATTTTCCTGCCATTAAATCATCCTAAGAGAAACAAGCATGCTCCGGAGTTGAGTTGCTCAGCTCATGCTTTCATGTTTCCTAATAAATCGTTTTGAGAGAATTTGGAATTTGCTTTCATATCTCTCTGTGGAACAAAGACTGCTCCTGAACCACTATTTGAACTACTGGCAGAGTGTCAATGGAGTTGTGATAAGTTTACTGGGGAATACTGGTTTTGGGGTAAGATCTGAACTGCACTTCCACTGAATTTAAGAACTGACCTTTATCAGGGACCACAAGTCCTATTCAAATAGAATCGTCTTTGCATAATTTTGGTTACATTTCATCTACATTTGACTAAATTGTGGTTGTTTGGGAATGTCATGTGCCCACAAGTAGGTAATTCTTTTTTTCTATGATTCCACCACTATGGAGCATAATATTTTCTAGAGAAATATTTTGAAAAAGTGCAGAGACTTAAACTGAAACAACAAGTGAAAAGCAGTGCAGTCAAGAGGGAAGTAAAACTGGAGAATGACAATAACATAAGGTGACATCTAACATGAGACAGAAGATAGGCTTTAATTTTTTTCCTTAAAAAAAGAAGAATCTAACCTAGATGTTAATGACTAAACCTTTAGAACTAGAACAGAAGTATTTTAGGAAGAGTTTAGTTAAATAAGTGATCTGATGTCAAGTTTGGGAATGTCCATACAAAACTTAAGGGTTATGGTGGAAGAATACACAGAGCTAAGTAGAGAAAAGAAATCAAGACAAGTGTTGCTGACAGAGCACAGCTGAACCATGGGAAAAGAGACCAATTGCTTGTCAGACACAGGAAAGGTGATATTTTCTATATCTATGTCTATATCTTATTTCTATAGAAAATAGAAAGGAAATAATCTGAAAGTGATGGAAAGAGATGCCTTGGAACAATTTAAGAGATAGAGTCAAAGAGATATGCAAAAGAAGTGGTTCTCAAGTATCAGGTGAATTTAAATGGGAAAATATGTATAGAAGGAACAAAGTGACAACAGCTGCTGTAGTCAGATGAAACATCTCTAAGAGAAAAAAGAGAGCAGTTTCAGACAGGGGAAGTCACAGTGGGCATGAATATATGAACACAGGAAGACAGAAAGGAACTAAACTTGCTAAGTCATAGACATCATTCATGACATATATATGATGGCGAGGTGTATATGCTGTACACAATGCATATGAGAGAAAAAAAGAACACTGTGAAGATAACATCAAGATATGAAAAGCAATTGAAGGAAAGCATGTGACAGAGCATAATCACATGAAGCATGTAGTGTCTGCCAGACCACATCACTCAAAGAAAAATGCCCCCAAGTATGGCTTCATGCCAAACAGCTGATGTTCCAAGACCAGATAAATTTGCTGTTGGCGAGGGGCCTAAAATTTCCTTCTGATCAAAACTCCCCACGCAAGAGGCATGCAAATTCACTGTGTCAACAGCAAGCATCTGACACACTGTTCATGTGCTGTACAGTGGCGGTACATCTACTGACTGTCCAGATTTGCAGTGCATGTGCAGATCAATCAGAAAGAACATGCCCAGTTGTTTTAATGGACTTCAGTTATGTTGGACTTGTTCTAAGGAGGAGACAAAGCTACCCTGTGTGTGGACAGTGGCCATTTGTCTAGGATTTTGGGACACCTGCCAGCCCAAACTCATCCCTTTCTGAAAGGTGGAAAAGTCAACAGAGGAAGAAAGCTGTGCCCATGTTGTCAGATAAGAATTACCAAGAAGTGTGTATGAGGAAAGCACTCTGCACAACATGGTATATAGGCACACAGAAAAATACAGTCCAGGTCCTTGCACAGCAGTGATTAACGAAAGGACAGATATGTTCACTTTTGCTCCAATGCAGTACAAGAAAATGTGCTTATGCCACGTTTATGTTACCCATGGTTTGCCAGAATAGACAGAACAACTCAGTGTTGGGTCCAAGCCACAATATTCATATGGTTTATCAGCAAGATTGTTAGAGTCATAGAGGCATACTGAAGAAATGCAGGTTTAGATGTAAGTACATGGAAAAATACTGTAATCTTGAAGCCTATGTGACAGCACTGACAGAAGAGTTACTTGTGAGAATGTTTGCCTTAACATCAGGAAGCCTGATATCAGTTTGATTGTCTATGGAGTCATCTTTCAGCAGAGAAGATTGAGAAATCTTTTATTGGTGTGTTTAAAGGATACCTGATGTCTCCCAGACTCCAAGGACTTGGCTTCCTCCAAATACAGTGCAAATAGCACCCGTACCATGATGACTGCCACCACTGACAGAGAGCAGTGTGGGAAAGGAGCAGCAACATATCACTGAGTATAGCTGAAAAAAGGGGAAATACCAGTGGCAGAGATTACCAACATAGCATGGGCTCTCTACCAAAATCAATTAGCAAAACTAAAGAGAGTCTCTGCTGAGCCTGAGCTACCTTGCATCTCCCACTCGTCTCCCTCTCTCTGCTGATTATGTGATCACACAGGACATGACCCTTGGGAAGGGTCTCATGTCTTCTTCCTCTCTATAGCACAGCTATAGCCGATATATAAAGCTATAGTCTATCTGTCCTAGAGGGCATCACTTGCAGGCCCTCTTCAGCAACTACAATCTGCATCTGGACACTGTGTCAGATTGGACCATGACAAAGTCAAAGTCTGAACTGTGTGTCTAGAACACAGGTTTTCCAGAATACGCTTTCTGGTATATTCATACAGCATTTGCTCAAGTCCAGAAAGGGTATAGTGAAATATTACAGGGAGTACAAGTCCTTGCTGTTGGCAACCTAATGTACAGAGACACTCAGCAAAAACCTAATAGCACTACTCCTAAGATGGAGTGTCATCTTAAACTGAATCATAGCAAAATAAAAATTGTTGTGTGAGTTACTTTGAGCATACCTTGGGAAAAAATACCTCTGATCCTGTTCAAACAAAGTGAAAGCCATAAAGCATTTTGAAACCAAGTTCTTGGTGGAAAAATCAAAATCTATAGTAATTGTGATGGTTTACCTAGCATAGATAAATACAGATCTCTGCTACGAAATGCTAAGTAAGAAATGGAAAGGATTTTATTGGGAAAATTTGATGAGAACTTTGAGAACACTGCACCTGTATCATTTTTAAACAACAATAAATGGCAAGAATAAATAGCAGCAACAAATTCCTAGGATATGTTCCAGGGTATGTTCTTAGAAATTCTGGTCACAACACTGAAAACATAGATATCCCATAAAGAGTGGATGATGCAGAATTTTTTGGGAGACACTTGGGGGCATAAAGAATAAGAACGTAGAACTACCAAAGAAAAATTATACTGAAACAGAAAAGAATTTACCACTGTCACTGGCTGTCAGTACATACAGTTCAGTATACTTGAACAGATCACAAACCTTAGGGGATATACTTGACAAATCCTAAGTTTCTGCACCATCTAGACATCACACATGGTCATAAACCTACAAAGGTATGACTTCAAAGTGAAAGACAAGCCCAGAAGAGAAATTTCTTTAGCAAGATGTACTGGTGTCTGCAAGAAAAGGAGCAGAAATTCTGAGAAAAATAGAGAGCATCAATGTGATGAATCTTTTAAAAGAGTAGGTCAGGATGGCTTGCCCAAAGCAAGTTCTCCTGGCCTATCAGGACTTCTGGAGTGAAAAAAAAACCACCACACAAAGCTAACCTGGAAAATGAAAGGAAAGAAAGCAGTGACACTGGAGAAAACTCCTTCCAGGCATCTAAAAAGATTTATGAATCTGACAATGATGTTATGGGAAGTCTGAGGATCAAACATATTTCATTGGTCCCAAATGTGTGTAAAAGACTAGATATGTTCAGGACATGATGATGTTTTGTGTATTTTTCTTTCATAAGGCAATAAAAACTCTATGGCAACGTCTGAAATATTTGAATAAACTAATATGCATTAATGAATTAATAGATACTTCCATTAGAGAACTGCTAAAGGCAGAAACAGAAGCTCTTATACTAACAGATGATGTATTTTAGAGAACCTAGAAGCAATGGGTAGGTGATAAAGGATGCCCTTAACCTGATACTAGATTATCATCATAAAAATATTTTTTAAGTAGGTCCAATAGGCAATGCTTCACTTAGCTTTCAACTTACTGACACAAAGACAATTTTCACCAACCAAAGCAACAGTAATGTGTTCACTTCACACAATGAAGCACAAGACACATTTGAAAAATTTCAAAGCACTGGCATTTCATTTATGTGCACACATGCAGTCAGCGCCTGTACTGCCAATTGTCCCATGAGCTACTGGAGGTGCACACAAATCAGCAAACAGGTTCTGGTACTGTTCCAGGTGGTCAAGAGGGCTACATCTTTGTTTATTAAGCTGCTAAAATGCACCTCTGGAGTCAAACATTTCTTCTTCACATACTCTATCAAAGAGACAACTAAAAGCTGTGACCCCTGTGAAAAGAGTGTCTTTTCCGTCCCAAAGCTTCACACCAGGGTGCATTAAAATAGATGAATGAACAGAGGAGAAAAGTAGAAATACTATTCATTATACAAATACCAGTATACAAAATCCCTTCCAAAACAAGATTATAAGGGTCAGTGCAACTCTAGTGACATAACTGAATACCCCAGGCTGGATGTTAGAAAGCCAAAGAAGGGGCTTTTCTCTGGGTGAGATCACAGATGCTTAGGAGCTGCTCTTATCAGTTTGAGCACAGCAGTTGATGTTTACACAAACCCTATGAGATTCAGAAGGTGATTTCCAGCAAGACACTGACCTCTGGGATGCAATAAGCAACCCAACTAATGGTCTACATCCTCCATGGCTGACCTAGTGGCAATACATACAAATGCACGGAACAGACCTTGTTATGTATGTAGGTGAAATGACAGACCTTAAAACCCAAGGCATCTATTGAGATGCCTCCCCTTTGTGGCTTAACCATATTCCTTCCTACCATTCTACCCCTGGCTCCAACCTTGAGATTTCCTTGAGCTTCATCTGGCCTTTAAAAGCACAAAATGGTTGTTCATAAGCTCCAAAGATGCATAAGTTTACAGCATGAGATGTTTACTGTACAAAACAAACTTAAATGTCACATCCCATGTCTAGACTTACCTTACCTGTAGAAGGGGTGAAATTCACTTTCACATCTACTGAGAGGAAAATTGTGTCCACCTGCATCTGGGTAAGCAGTGCTTGTAAAAACTTGCACTCTTTCTTGACATGAAATATACTCACTTGGCTCTCCACCTGCCCTAAAGCTCCTTTGTTCTGCAAGGATTTTCTTCTTTTCACACACACATCTCCTTTCTAGCACTTGCCTTTCTTGCCTGTAGATGTTGATGACCTTCCAATTCCCTTCTCAAGAAGTGAAACAGCATCAGCCACCTCCTCCATGTGCCCAAAGGAATTCAACCTACACAGGAGCTACAGCTCTAACAGCTCACTGTGTTACGGTACTCCAAATCTCACAGACAGGATTTAGGGTACTGCCTATTTCAAATGCCTGACTGTCTTAAAGCTTGCATCATTTCCCACCACAAGTTGTACATTCAAAGCAAATACTTAGTTGTATTCTGACTGGAATTTTCTATAAGGAGTGATTCTGCTCAAGTGCATTTAGAATTTAAATGCTTAAACTCATGTAAAAGATAAGTATATAGACCCTGAGGTTGTAAGAAGGGTCACACTAGTCTTATATAAAAAGCTCTATTTACTGGCTGCCAAGGATGTCTACTGCTGGCCACCAAGAAAACATTTCATTGAATCATGGAAGGGCCGAAAGGCATCTCTGGAGATGAGCAGGATATGAGCACATAGAGCATGCTGCCCTGGATGAGTCTGTGTGGGTTTCTGAAGCACCCTTGCATATTCAAAATTTACATTATGACAGACAACATTTCATTAGCGAGGAACTTTAGAGCTGGTATCACAATTTTCAATTAATTACCAAAATTACAAATCACAGGATGAAGGAAGGGGTGCATCTCAGTTCAAGGGATTCTTTGCGGATTTTTTACATCAGCTCAGGATTTTATTTAGAAAGGTAATACCCAAGAGATGTGATCTGTCTAAGGAATTAGGCCCTAATTCTGATAAGTGTGAAATTGTCATGTCAGCTTTGCCAGCTGAGCAAAACAGACAACATGGCCCGAGACTCAGCTGACACGTGAGGCAGTTTTAAGGTGTTTTGTCATTTCATTTCTTTGTACTCACTTCCAAAGCCGATAAATAATTCCTTCACTTTTCTTCACCTTTTCTAGAGTAAATACATTTTCTTCAACGTTATGTTTTCTTCCCCTTTGTGAGTTACTTCAGGCTAGTCTGATAAATGTTAAATATTTTACTTTTCAGTGTAGGAAAGATCCCTGGGAGATTCCAGTCACATCCAGGACACTTCTTTACTAACAGAGAAGAACTGGCATTGTGGGCTGCCAAGCTGGTGGTTAGAAATATCCCTTCCTATCAGCCGAAGGCAGGGAGCAAGTAGCAGGGAGGCACAGAGGAGGCCTGAGACCTGAGCATCATACCAACTTTGGCACCTAACGTTATTCTTGTTTGACAGCGTGACTCACTAGTGTGACTCAGACCTGCAAACCCACCATGGATGTGTGAAGGAACACTTTGTCAGAGAGTCATTTCCTCAGTGACAGTTACACTAATGCCCTAGAGTCCCAAGTTCTGCAGTGAGACTCTCCACATGCCTGTGCAATATGTGGTAAAGCAGTTAATCCACAGGAATGTGAGGACTGGCATCTGCAGATTTCACATTTATGGCACAGTGTGACAGAAAACAATTGTTTTACAGAAATTCATGATGTTAGTTTTTTGTAACACTATTTTTTTTTTTTTTAGGAATGCAAACCCAGTTTACACCTCAATAGTGTTGCTTGGTTGCATGTGACAAACCTGAATTACTAATAGCAGAATGTTTTAAAAATCTTTATTAATTTGAAAGCCTGTGCATTTATTTCAGGCTAGTTTGATCCTAGGTCACAGTTGGCAGAAACCAATGCAATAGGAAGGATAGTCAAGATGTCAGCTGTCACAGCAAATGGGATCTGGAAGAAGACTTTTGTTCTGACCCTGTCATTGAATGGTTTGATAATTTGTTTCCATTCTTTCCAGTGCAGTTAAGACCCAAGTCTGATACTAACCCAGGTGGAAGTTAGGGTGATGTGAAAATAAGAGAAAATATTTCAGACTCCTAGTCCACGCAGCTGTTAAAACAGTACCTCGTATTAAATTGTACCTGCTACTTGGAAAAATAAAATTCTATATATGCAGCAAAAATGTTGGATGCTTCTGAAGCTATTGTTTCAAATTCTGATTATATGAAGGTTGGCAAGTATTATATGAAAAAGGAAATAAACTCCTTCTGTTTTGAAAGCCATTTAAGCTCACCAGCTTCTGTTTGAACTGCATGTACTACACCATGACTTGTGTAAACACTGCCTGATACTTTGCAATGATCTTCTCCAGGACACCAGAGTACAAATACCATGAACACATACATACACATGGCATGCCCCTAGCCTTATGTCCCATTGCCAAGGCTTTGGGTAATCCAGCTCTTCTCTCAAATTTTCTCTCTTGAACAGAAAGTGTCACCAGCAAGCCACACAATGTGCCAGTAGCATTTCTACAGATAGCTGCACACAAAAGCTAAAGCCTGATGGTTACCATGGGATTCTCTCATTAAGCTTCTACTGAATATACTGCATTCTTCACCGTCTGTTAATCTCTGCTACTCTGTTTTGCCTTTGTAATTCTGTGCCCTCTGTGCAAGGGTGTTAATTGTACTGAATTGCAGCAAGGGCAAAAGAGCTGTTGTGCTTTGGCATTCAGCAGTGAGATTCCATGGTCTCATTGGGTGTGAAAAATCCCTGCTTTCAAAACGTTGACAAATAGGCATTGATGTGTTTTTTGGAGTAAAAAAAAAAAAAATTAAATCAGCTACTGCACCTGTCGTTATTTATGAATAACAAAAAATACCATCAAAATAAGTGTAGCCATCAGGTTGAGGGACACAATTCTCCTTCTCTACTTCACTCTCATGACACCCTCCCAAAACAATATATTCAGCTCTGGAGCCCTCCTGCACAAGAAAGGCATGGACCTATTAGAACGAGTCCAGAGGAGGGCCACAAGGATG
Organism: Netta rufina; assembly: GCF_964035555.1. Taxonomy (NCBI): domain Eukaryota; kingdom Metazoa; phylum Chordata; class Aves; order Anseriformes; family Anatidae; genus Netta; species Netta rufina. The sequence goes on along the minus strand of NC_140125.1, from coordinate 80,282,774 downwards.
ATCAGACAGCCAGAGCATCTCTCCTATAAAGACAGGCTGAAGGAGTCGGGGTTGTTCAGCCTAGAGAAGAGAAGACACTGGGGAGACCTCATTGTGGCCTTCCAGTGCCTAAAGGGAGCCTAGAGAAAAGCTGGGGAGGGACTCTTTGTCAGGGAGTATAGTGATAAGACAAAGGGGAATGGCTTTAAACTAAAAGAGGGGAGATTTCAACTTAGATATAAGGAAGAAATTCTTCACTATGAGGGCAGTGATAACACTGGCACAGGCTGCCCAGAGAAGCTGTAGATGCCCCATCCCTGGAGGTGTTCAAGGCCAGGCTGGATGGGGCTTTGGGCACCCTGCTCTGGTGGGAGGTGTCCCTGCCCATGGCAGGAGGGGTGGAATTGGATGAGCTTTAAGGTCTTTTCCGACCCAAACCATTATGTCATCATACAAGCATTTAAGGCTGGAAAAGACCTCCAAGGTCATATGATCCAAGCATCTCCCTACCACCACTGTCACCCACTAAACCATATCCCTAAGCACCAGGTCCAACCTTTCCTTAAACACCCACAGGGACAGTGATTCCACCACTTCCCTGGGCAACCTGTTCCAATGCCTGGCTGCTCTTTCTGATAAGAAAGTCCTCCTAACTTTCAACCTGAAAACCTATGATTCTCTGATTCTGTGAATAGCAATAAAAAACTTTGAAGAAAAAGGGTACGTTTTCTGACTTGCTGAATGCTGGGCCATGTTCTTGTTTTCAGCAGGATCCCTTTGTACTCTTGTAGCCAAGCAAGGCAGCCTTCAGACAGATGTATTTTACAGTCCCACTCCCTTTGAGACCCACTTAGGCTTCCAGAGAGGTCACAGTAATGAAGGTATGTTAGGTTACTATTTCACATGAAGCAGTCCTTTCTATTTTATATATACGTGTGCTGCACACCCAGACTGTGGGACAAGGCAGGCTCCCTGGGGAAGGCTTGGCTCTGCAGGAATGTTAACTGTGCACTGACATCTTAGCAGAAGGATTTCTGTCCTCTTGGGTCGTCCACAGAGTAGGATATAATTGGCTGTACCAAAACCCCAGGGAGACAAGCGTGTCATCTTAACACACACCCTGCTTTACTGAAGCCAGTAGTACTAAGAAGGATTTATTTTACACCTGCTTCCTCAGGTAAAGGAGCCTGAGTGACAGATACTTTCCATGCTCCAGATATGTCAGGAAAAAGGCCAGTGGTCAGGCTGCTCCCTGCCGGCGGCTGTGGCCCTTTCCAGCTGCTTGCCTGTCTGGGCTGCCTGTGTAGGGCCGGCGCTGCTGTGCTATGGCTCCACGTCTCTGAGCCTGAGGCAGGTTTTGGAAAGCTGGGGAGGGAATTACAGCAACTCACTGTTGGCACATTTCTGTTAATGCATTTGCTTGCTTTCTTCAGGATCTTACAAAAATTAACAGTGAAATCGGATAACTGACAAGATCTTAGTTATAATTAGCAGCAGCTTCCCTTCTGACATGCAGGAAGGGCTCACAACATTTTTCTTAAGGCAGAGTTGTTATGTTGTGTTCCACAGAGGTACTTTAAAGAATACCTTTTGTGGCATAAAGCCTCTCCCACTTGTTTGGGACAGATGGGAGAGGAAGGGATTCTGAAGTGTTGGAGTTAGAGGGTAACGAAGTATTGTGCAAACTGTCGCAGTGTGTAGGCTGTTGCAGATCAGTTATTTTTGTTATTACTGGCATGCGTCATTACATCAGGAGCTGAAATAAAAGTCACTGGTTGCAAAAGAAAAATATCACTGCAGATGTGGATGAAATTTCTAATTCTTTCTCCCTGCAAGCTGTGATAAATCTCAGGGACATTAATAGCACGTAAGACATGGAGAACCCTGAAAACTCGAGGGCTGAATCAAATTAATGCTTTTCTGTAGCCTGATGTGTGAATTGTACCAGTCCACAGGGTCTAATCATAAAGAGCAATAGTTTTCAAAGGTCTTTGTGCTTCATTTCAAAGGAATTAAAAAATGAAAATAAGCATTTACTGGGGCTTTCAATAAAGGCCCAAGAAGCCAACTGCCCAAGAAGAGTTGAAGACCCACTGACTTTCAGTGAGACCATAGGTCTGTTTTGAGGTTAACTCTTCTCACTGACATTACAGGAATAAAGTACCTGAAGGGATGGCGTGGACTGTGGAATCCAATTCTTTAAATCTGCGAGCAACCTTGTAGTGCTTTAGAAGGTTATTTGAGAGTGGTTGAGAAGGTCCCTGAGGGACCCTTCCCCACCCAGATTTCCCTGGAAACTCCTTTGGTTTTATGTGCCAGAATATAGATCTGGCATCAGTGCCAGATCCTTCAAGGATCTACCTGATCTCTCTTTCCAGGCTCAGCTATGGACAATAAAGATGAAAAATGAAGTGCAGAAAAGGAATAAAAAAAAAAGGAGTGATGAACTTCCATTTCACAAATCTGGAGAAGTCTCTTGTGAAAGCAAAGATGATAGGACTGGAATATAATCTGGGGGAGATGATCTGAGGGAATTAATAGTCAACTGAGTTGAACAGAATTTGACGACGTAAGTTAAACAGAGATTCTAAAATAATAGATAACTAAAGAAAATAAGTATATCAATAAGCAGTAATAAAAGTAATAAAACACTGGATAGCTATGCATGTTAATCAAGATGTCTTCACACCCATAAAAGAGGCTTAAATAAATTCAAATTCAAACTGTGACATTGGTCATCTAAGGCTTAATTTTCAGATGTACACCTTGCTATAGCTTTCCTATAGCAAATGTTTTGTAGTGTTAAAACTCTCTCCTTTAATTGAACTAACTTCTTAGCAAGTGCAATGTCTTCCAGGAGCAAGGCAAGATGGAGTTTTGACTCCTCAGATACAAGAGCTGGAGCCAGGCAAAAGTCTGAGTGCTTCTCCTCCAAGAAAGGAATGATTTGGTTAAAAAATATACCTGAGAAGAGATTTCTGCAGTTCCAGACTTGCTGCTTCTGCCTGTCCAGGATTCCTGTGTGGGACAGCTGGTGACTTCTGTGAACCACAGGTACTTCAGTGCAGAGGATGCTGGAGCCCAAGCAGGAGCAGAGCAGGGAGCAGGGAGGTGGATCTTGCTGTCCTTCCTGTCTATCCCTGCTTGAAGGGCGTCTCCACTCCATGAGTGACTAGAAATGTCCCTGCTCATTTGACTGAGTTCTACTGATACCCTGGATGCTTTGCCACTAATGACACAAAGATCATCCTTAATTTTAATTAGTGTATCTCCAAGGTTCAGTTTAACTACCCAAAATACAAATTGGAGCTGAGACTGTCATGGTACAAGTCTCAAGTGTCCAGGTTTGAGAAAGACAAGCCTGACGGAAGAGGTGTGAGGAAGAAATGCTACCTTCTTCTATATTTCCTTTCACTGAGCCAGATACAGTTATAGACATCAGTTTGGAAAGGAAGCAGCTGTCAGGGTGGAGGTCTCACTTGGAGACAGTTTTATTAGGAATTACATTTCAGACCATGAATTAATGAAAGAGAGGCACAGGAGAAATTCTAAGTGATGTTTTTGGCAAAAGTATTAGATATCCACAAGGACTGGATATTATTAAACTGCCTTTTGAGGTTGTGCTTTATCTTTCTATGTGCAAAATTTTCCCTGCTGCTGAATTAGTTTGCTCAATGGAAAACTTATAAAGTCTGAAGAGCTTTGCACAATTGAGCAAGTAGCTAGAAGGACATAAAATACTTTGACTGAAAATTGTAGGTTACAACTGATATTTAACATTTATTTATAAAGTGAAGAGAGGCCATGTAGCAGATTTCCATTATCACATTGGCCAAATAGCTATGCAAATATCTTTTGATTCCTCCTAAATACTCATGTTTTGAAGAAAGTCTCCCAGGGTGCTAATCCCCTGGAGTGATACTCATTCACATGAAATGAAATACACAGAAGAGTGGGGATGATTTTTACTTGTGTAGATAATGATAGGACAAGGGGGAATGGTTTTAAACTGAAAGAGAGGAGATTTAAATTGGATGTTAGGAAGAAGTTCTTTAAACAGAGGGTGGTGAGGCACTGGCACAGGTTGCCCAGAGAAGCTGTGGATGCCCCATCCCTGGAGGTGCTCAAGACCAGGGAATGGGGCTTTGGGCAACCTGGTCTGGTGGGAGGTGTCCCTGCCAATGGCAGGGGGTTGGAACTGGATGGTCTTTAAAGTCCCTTCCAACCCAAACCATTCTATGATTCTGTGATATGATACATAGATTTTACTGGCATGAAAATGGCAATAAGCAAATCACATAGGTCAGCACAAATGACTATAGATAATATTTTTATTTTATTTTATTTTATTTTATTTTATTTTATTTTATTTTATTTTATTTTATTTTATTTTATTTTATTTTATTTTATTTTTATCTTATCTTATTTTTATTTTATTATATATATATATTTATGACTTGACCATGCATTTTGCAAATGCCGAGTATGAAATATGAAAAAATGAAAATAGAGCCATATAAGAACTATTGGGGTAATTTCTGTTAAAACAAATTTTTGTTTTTCAAGCAAAGCAAATACTTGGGCACCATTAAGGGGCAAAAGTGAGATCTTCTGTTGTCACTGAAACAAGCAGTAAAATTCCTACTGATATTAATGGAGCTGGGTTCACTACAGAAGTTAATTCTGTTTCCCCCAGGACAGCAAGCAACAGTTTTGCATTTTTTGGTGATGATGGAAATATTTTCAGAGAGAAACAAATATAGCTTAAATGAGAGGTGAATCACAGAACAAGAGAATATCTGAGGCTGGAAGGGACCTCTGGAGGTCATATGGCCCACTCCCCTGCTGAAGCAGGGACCCCTAGAACAGGTTCTCCAGGATCAAGTCCAGACAGGATCTGATTATCTTCAAGGAGGGAGACTCCACAACATCTTTGGGCAACCTGTGCCAGGGCTTAGTCGGATGATTCAGTAAAACATTTTCTTCTCACATTTATGCAAAATTTCCTATATTTCAGTTTGTGTCTATTGCCCCTTGCCGTCGCACTGGGCACCACTGTGAAGAGTCTGGCTCCATCTGTCTGTAATAAAAGAGACCTGGGGAGCTAAATATTTTGTATCTAAGATTACAGCTCAGTTTATTTTAATGGGTGCAATTTCAAACTTGATAGGAAGAAGGAAATAATTTTAAACTGTTGATGGGAAAAAAATAAATCAAAGCTAATAACAAGTATTCTAGCAACTATTTGCAACATTGGAAACAATCCCAACAGAACAAAATGGTGGGCAGAGGAAAATGGCCATAGATGCAAATGGTACTGACCATATATTATATGGCTCTCTGAGATCATTGTCTGTGTGTTACTGTGACCTAGAATGTGACCATGTTTCGCCTTTCTCAATCCCAGGTCCTCTCTGCAGACAGAAGGAGTTGCATAGCATCATCATTCATGCCGTACAGGTACCATTACTCCTTTAAGTCAGCTTGGAGTATGTGGCATAGGGTTCATCCCCTTGGTCATATTGGCATGGTTTTCCCTGCCTTCTTAAACTTGTTTATGGCAGTCCCAACCATTACCTTTAGACCACAAACTTTTGGCTGTAATCAGACCTATACTGTGATTTCACTCTGCTAACATCTTCAATAAATTTCAGATTAGGCAATTTCATTTTTATTGCCACCATCCCTCTGGTGTCCTCCAGTCTAATAGATAGTGGGAGTTTTCTAAATTGGTGAGGGAAGATCCTCAGATGGTGTGGACTGCCATGACTCTTGACACTGGGGCTTTTCTTGAGAAGTTGTTCCTAGTCTCTTAAAAGTGGTGTTGGAATTTGGCAGGTGTTAAGGATACCTGAATATCACACCCATGCTGTATGTATGTATTGAATGAGTGCATGAAAAATATTGTTTTTGATTTAAGGGTTAAGTATTCCTGATAGTTGAAAAGAAATCACAAAAGAAAAATTAAAATAGACATGGCAGGTTCAAAATTCCTCCAAATATTCTTCCAAATGAAACTCTATACTTTCAGGTGGGGTGTCCTTTCTGTTTCAGTTCTTCACCCTTCACAGACCTCTCACCTGCCCAGCATCCACCATTTAGTAATATGCAAAATGATCTAGTTTGACCATTTCCATGTATTTCCTTTGAAGCACACATGATGACAATATTTAAATAATAATAAAAAAAAAGTCTATGAAAAAACATAATGTAAATTCTGACATTCTTTGTACAATCCCTACATTGCCTTTCTGGGTTTGAACTATAAAAAAGATCAAATCCAAAATGAAACAATTATTTTATATAGTGTCAACAGTGTTCAATATATTTTTCATAGTAAGATACTGTCTGAAGTTCAAGCAGGTACCCACATGTCATGCTAGACAAGACCTTACATTCCTGTCATGTGGAGCAGACACTGAAAGCAGCAATTAAATGGAGTACATATCTTTAAATTAATTATAGATGGTTAGTGTTTCTCAGGACCTGAGGGAAATAAACAAAAGTTTTTGGCTGCTGGAAGCTCCAAGTATATTGCTTTAAATCAGTAAATGTGGACAATTTCCATGCATAACATGCCACATATTGGCATGAAAATATTTGTCAGAAATTGATGAATGAAACAAGAAGAATAATGAAGAAAAATGACAGTACACATACCCTCCAGAGAGGAAAATAAACAATGTAAGTGTTTGGTAAATAAATCCCTGCAGAACTCTTAGAAATGACTTACTGATTAATTGAATCAATCCATCAACCTTTTGTGATGGCATCAATTTGCAGTCCCTTTGATGTTGTTCTTCCATAGCTGCTGCTGTAGATGCCTTTAAAACGTAGGATTTGATATAATGCATCTATATGGAGCTATCATAAATTAATTGGCTACTCTAGTGATACATAATTGGCTGACTCATTTACTCTACTTTTATATGCACATGCATAAACTAGACATATAGCCTTATAATTGTACAGAGTGAGACTGTCAGATCGAGATCATACTTTCCTTCCTTCCTTCCCTCCTTCCTTCCTTCCTTCCTTCCTTCCTTCCTTCCTTCCTTCCTTCCTTCCTTCCTTCCTTCCTTCCTTCCTTCCTTCCTTCCTTCCTTCCTTCCTTCCTTCCTTCCTTCCTTCCTTCTAAACTGAAAGTCTCATTTACTTTATGTAATATGCAAGCTCTTTGCAGAAAGTACTATCTTATTTTTTGTGTTTACACGTTGCACCATGCTTGTACATCCAGTGAGTATCAGTAATTGTAATTTTTATATAAATAATGCCTATCTGAAAAATAAATACTCAGGACTTTGAATCCCTTGAGAAGGAGGATAGAAAAAGCTAAAAATAGAAAAGGGGAGAGACTGTGTATGTGTTTTTGTGTCTCCACCATGAAATGTACTCAGATAATATTTATATATTTATATTACTGAGAGAGATGAGCCAAAATTTAGCACAAATGCACGTAGATGCATTGAGAATCAATGCAATTGTGCATATTTATATGTTCTCGTAGGAACAAAGAGTTTCCTTCTGAACACCTGCATGCACAGAAACCAACCATCCAAATATTTGCAAGAGGAAAAAAATCTGAGACAAATTCAGAGACTGAAATGTGAATCTGATTCAGTCAGTGTTCATAAAAACATTTTCTATGAATTCATTCCTAGTTCACCTGTGTCTTTTTGAATGCTAGATATTTATGACTCTCTTTGTACTCACTGAACTATAGCTTTAGCAAATGCAATTGCACATTTGAAAATGATTCTTACTAGGGCTAGCTGAATCTCGTGGCTTCTGTACCTGTCAACCTTTACAGCTGTATTACATGTCTCACTATATCTGGGGCCTTTGGAGGATGTATGTAACCATTTTGCTTTCTGTTCTTCCAATTTTGCACGTATCCACAATGACACCATCCTCCATTATTGTCATTGCTGTCGTTATGTGAAGAGTTTGAAACAATCAAAGTGACAAAGAGCAGTATATACTTGAAGTAGGGGATTTGTGGATGTATTCAGGCAGAGTAGGGAAGTGAGAAAGGGTCAAGAAGAAGGTGGTGAGAGGGAGAAAGAAAAGAATGGTATCAAATAAGGGTGATTTGAAAATGTATGGGAGGACAGAAGACTGTTGAAGAGCACAAGTTGAATGTAAACATGCTTTTTCATGTTTAGCTCCATATGACTTGTCTGCCAGCAGGACGAAGGCAAAGCTAGGAAAGTAGATAGGTAAGAGGTGGTAGAAAAATTCTCTTCCACTGCTGAATGTAGAAGTCTGACCTTTGTCTGGGAGGTTTAATTGTGAATGAGATAAGGCCACAAGCAATTTTTTGAACGTTCGATTTTTTGCAGCGTTATTCCTATCCAAGATATGTCCTGAGAGCTAAGTATTCTACACAATATAGAAAAGAAAAGAAAAATGCTTTGATTAGACCAGAAGAAAAAACCCTTCAGTGATGTCAGCAAGATTTGGAAGTAGCTTTAAAAGACACTGTCTTGGTCTCTAAAGATAAAGGAAGAGTACATTTTAAAAGAGCCCACTTTTGTACACATGGAGGAAAATGCATAATGAATGCATGCACGACACTACTTAGAGCTCCACATTCGGTAAAATATCTTTCTCCCAGCAGCTATGCGAAGGCCACAAAGCCAACTGGCTGCAATTGTTTCTCCTGGTGAATGTCTGAACAGAGGTGCTTGCCAGGACACAAGACTAAACAGAGCTGATTCCTCTGGTCCACGGGGGACGAAGTGTATTAGCCAATACATGAAGGAAGCACCTTTCACTTATTTTGTGTTGTGACGCTTCTATATGAGAATGAATAACTGCAGTCTAAAGGGTGGTTTCTTTTATGCATGGTAATTACATTTAATTTTGCACATATCTTGGAGCAGATTGATTAGAAAAACATCTGATCTGCACCCTTCTCTAAGGAACAGTGGACACAAAACTGTCTGCAATACTTCTATGTATTGGTTCTTAAACAAAATTTTGATCAACTTTAGTGTCTGTCTCCAATACACATACACTGTAAAGTAGCCAGATTTAGATTAGCTAGAATACAAACTTTAGATTAGCTAGAACACAAACTGAGAAAGCTTATCAATTTCATCTCAGTTAAGTTGAGGAAACACATCAGAACAAAGATAGAAAGAAAGAGAAAGAAGAGAAGAAGGAGAGAGAAAGAAATACACATAGTCTATTTATGGAACTTCCCATCTTTGAATGGAAATTCAGATTTGGATTTGGATGGAATTTACTCAGAGTTGTCCTCCAAGTAATTGCATTTAAAAAGAAAACAGAGAACTGGAAATAAAAATATTACAAGCTGGAAGGCTTCATGCAGTGTGGAGTTTTGTTTTGCCTACTATCAGTGTGTTCAAATAGAGGGTGAGAGTGCAAATGATAAAAACCTTCAGAGACTGAGTTAACAACCACTCCTTTCTGGAGACATCCATAAATCAATACGCTTTGCATCAGCCTTTTTCAAAATGCTGTACAACATCCAAGTATTGCAACCAGTACTTAAATTAAGCAAGTGGAGCCCAACCCTTTTTTCCTTACCTGACTGAAAAATATCACTTGCACTATAATTATAGCATAAAAAATCCTAAAGGCAATAATTACTGAACTATCTTACTAAAGAATAGTCTGAAGAGAGCACAACCATGTATCTCAAAATATTCACTGTCCCACTTCATTTTTACTAAATGACCTCAGGCAAGCTGTCAATATACATGAGCTCTGTAAAGATGTCACTTAAGACAGGATTTCATTGTTTTGGTGTAGGTACAATGAACAGCATATAAAAGAAAATGAATGCAGTGGAAATATCCACGTTACATAGCTCCCTCTTAACAAGGATTACTTTTGCTGTATTTAACACTGTTGGCAACTGTAAACCTATCATAGGCTTAAAATTCCTGATGAGTGCGCAAAAAAAAAAGCTGCTTTCTAAGGAAAGAGTCTATTGCAGTTAGCCTTGTAAAGAAACCTTTTAGTGTCAGTGATAATGAAAATGCATGCTACCTATGACTGAGTTAAAATGGTGTCATGACCTGGCACTTTCTATTCAGTGGTGTCACATCTGTACACTGCACAGACCAGGACTGTCATCATGTAAAAGTAACAGGATATTTTATCCCACATTGTTGCTCAGCTGGTAACAGTAATCTTTAGTTTCCTATAAGTTGTGAATAGCAGCAGGGGGCCATGGATAGCTTGGAAACCTATATTATTTCCATTTATTTTTTAAAATGCAAATTACACTAGTAAGTCAAAAAAATCACTTTTGTTAAAAATACATTCAGAATTAACAAATGCCAAAAAGAAAAGAAAAAAAAGACACATTTGGATTGTATTCTCTTACCTTCTGAATATTTAAGTTTATAACAAAAGCCCAGTCTAGAAAAATAACATTCTTTACTGGATTTTGAGGAGGATACAGCTGTACAAATCAAAAATGTCATCCAGATATTCTCACATTACTGTGCTCTAAACTGCTTCCAGAAGAGATCTGTCCACTAATCATTTAGTTTAGTAGTCAACAGTCCTAATTTCTTTTTAATGGTGGTGCTCTAACTGCAACTTAAGCAGGGTTATGAATATCAACTTCATATAGAAATATATATATGTATGCTGTATGTATGTGTGTGTGTATATCTACCCTATATGTAATATATGAATATGCATTTATCATTTTAATACTTAATTATTAAATGTGCTTCCTATTTCCTAAGCACTTTACAAACATGAACAATTTATACCTCTCACAAAACCTGTGAGGCACATATTATTCCCTTTTTAAAGATGGGAAGACTAAGACACGGAGAAATTAAGGCCATTTCTTTTATTAAATTAAAATGAGGCCTAAAAACTATGTGTAGATGTTTCATTAAATTGTCTGACTTCTAAACCTGCTAACTACCAGTAGTTGCCATTCTGTGGGATGTCAGTGAAAGGTATGAAAAATTACCTTCTGAAAACTGGAACATTGCCTAAGTGCCTAAATTGCTTTCTTTTCATGTTAAAAATTCTTAGAGAAACATGATTTTGACTCACTTTCATACAGGGAAAGCTAAAATACCCTGCTGTGCCATTTTCATTCCATTTAAATCTCTACATTGTGTTTAATATGATACAACTTCTCTATTAACTATTACATAAAAGTAGAAACTTTCAAAATTCATCAGGTTATGGGAAATTTCAGCCTGGCACTTGGAAGCTGCATGATTTTCCAGGAAGTGAAAGCAGATCTACCCAGAATAAGCTCAGAATTTCAGGTGCCCAAGTATGAAAATTTGAACTTGAGATCCAACAAGTACTCTACTGGATCAGGCCTGAGTGATTTGCCTAATTCATGCAGGAAATCATGAGCAGGATCTTGGGCTGGAGTCCTTGGACCCGTGCATCAGACACTCCCTGGATTATGCAGCCCCTGCCAATAGTTATTCCTGTGTATTACATAAACATACACACACACACACGCACACACACATATATATAAAATCTCACTGAATAAATGTAAGTATAATTCTTGAATGTGTCCCATATCTTCACTGATGAATGCCTGTTCCTCTGTCATTGTCCAGAGTGTTGGTTTGTGACACTTTACATCCATGCAGACACAGCAAAGGGCACTGGTTTGTATAGGGATGGATGAGTGGAGTTAGTGTGTGGGCTGTGGGAGCTCAGAAGCCATGCGGATATGAGGGTTTGATGAACAAGGAAAAGGGATTCACCTGGGGATAGCTTAAGCCTTTCCAAGTGCTGACCTTTTCCTCTTGCCCTCAACAGCTACATGGCCACCTCAGGTGTGGTAGGTGTGTGCCTTTGCTTGTGCAGAGTCTGAGCAAAAAAACAATGACAATCCAAGTTCCTGAAAAGCCTGAGCAAAATATTGGTTTCTTCTAATGAAAGCCACCTAAGTGCTTGAAAATACAGATCAGAGTTAGAACAAAACATATGTTCCTAGGAGTTCAGAGTATTTCATATACACATTGACCTACTAGCAAAATTCCCAAAGGCATCTTGTTGCCAACTACGTAACAGCACAGTTTTTTTTCAGCCACAATAATACAGGAAGATAAAATACACGTTCTAACACACAACAGATCCCCCAAATATACCACAAAAAGGTCTCCAATGTTTCTTCAACTCAACTAGTCCCTCCCTGCCCTCCCCAGCCAAAACCAAAAAAATATATATATAGTTCCCTTATGGTGCAATTAGAAAAAAAAGCTCACTTACAGAGAATTTTCAGTTGAAATTAGATATAAAAGAGTAAACATAGCTAGTACATATTCAGTTGGCCTTTGTTTATAGAAATTTGCAGATGTCTCTGTAGTTAGTAAAAGACATTTAGAGATAGCTATAAAAGCACCTACAGTGCGATAAATAAAAACAGCGGGATTAAGAAGCACTGTTTCTGCTGCTTATTTCCAGTAGGTTCAATTATTAGTTTATGTTACCCCTTTCCCCACCCTGACCCCCCAAAAGATCTATTTTCTTTCTTTTTTTTTTTGTCTTTTTCATTTAACCATTATAAATTGTATGTTTCTTGACCACTGTGGAACCTCAAAAGTAAAGCACTTTTCTGATAGCTGGCAGTTTTCTACTTGGTCACTCTGGAGCCATGGAGCAACAGAGCCTTATTCCCTGACATGAAAACAAAACAAAACGAAAAAAAGAAAACCACTGACTTAGAAATTGTTCAGAATTAACAGCAGCGTGTTGAGCCTAAAGGACGTTACTTCAGAAAGCTTGCACTGAGTTTCTCTGATGTGCAATGCAGTTGGGTTAAGGCAAGTATGAACTGTACAGCCTTCAGGGCAAACAACGTGCTGTCTATTGACTTCTGTTGCAAGGTCATCCTGGTATTTTTAGTTTTATGTTGACTGATGAGACTTGATGTAGCCAGGAGTGTGGAGGGGGCTCCAAAGCACCAAATTGTCTGGGTTCATGTCTTAATCCAGATGGGCCCCTCTGATGGTGGCTGGGGTGCGGAGACGCCATCTGCTCTGGCCCTCTGGTGCTGGGAGGCAGGACGTCCAAAGTAAGGGTCTGGGGCATCTCCTTAGTACCTGTTAGAAAGAGGGCTGAATGTATATCTTGTTTTTTTGTCTCACTGTTCAATCAGCCTTTTTAATTTTTATTTATTTATTATTTTTTTTTAGCACAAAAAATGGATTTTTTTTGCTCTTTGAAGAACCAAGGGGCAATCTCAAAACAGTTTCTTTGACAGGTCCTCCAGCCCACGTTGAGTAGTCTCCATGTTACTTTGACCTAGAAGAAAGAAAGGAAAAGAAAGATGCATATAATCCACCACAAACATATGTGATCACTGCCCTACTGCTCTGGTACCCATTTGCAAGCAAGAGTAAGCCACCGACCAGTAACAGCTCAGCAGTGCATGGGTTAAAGAGAACAGAAGAGAAAAGGCATTTGCTGAGATGATCACTTCTCTCCCTTTGGAACATCATCAGATAAGTCAGCACAGGTTTTCCAAACCATTCTAAACCATACTGCAAGCAGGAGTAATATATAATTACAGTCAGCTAACCCCTGTCAATCTAAAGACTACTGTGCTTTAACCCAAGTTCTGTAACTCCATCTTTCATAGTGTAATACAGACAAGATCTTGTTGGTTACTAATCATGACTTAACTGGTGATTTATTCAAATAATATGTTGCCCATATCTGGATTCCACCAACATGAGTCTGAATTCTTGGAGTACAGCTCAAGGAGACAGTAACACAGCAGATTTGCACTGCATGAACTTGCTGACTGTCTTGGTAATTAAGTGTCCTAGTTTCTAGGTGCCAGGTATTGTGTTTTGCTTATGTTTCTTTTCTCCTTCCCTTTATATATATACATGTATATATATATAATTTTAATTTAACATAAATGATAACAAGTTGGTATGTTCAGTTAAATTTATGCTAAATTATCTGGACAATTACCTACAGCTTTAGGCTAGGAGGCCATCACAAACATAATGCATAAATAAACACAACAGAGAGAAAAGATGGGAACAAATATTAAGGCAAATGTATTAGCACCCCCACAACTCTGTTCCCAAGTTGTTGACTCAAAATCCTTTCCACATTTGGAGAAATGTTTAATCCCATAGAAACTGTCATAAGCAAGGTTCAAGTAGCAGAATACACATAGGTAGGCATATGTATATATAGTTACATGCACATATGTAAGGGTATGAATGTACATAACTATGTGTTTCTATGTATACATAGTATGCTTCTATATTTATATATACGTGTATATATATATGTATATATATATAAAATGAAAGGATTCTCAGACTTCACAGCACACAAGGGAGTGCAAGCTTCACTTCAGGACTAAACTGCTTTTGAGCAATTTCTCCAGTGCATTAGGCATCAGCATCAGACACAGCATCAGACATGCATGCTTTTTTTTTTTTTTTTTTTTTTTTTTTTTGCCTTACTTCTTTTTTCTTGAGTGAACAGACTTATTGTGAAACAAACAAACAAACAAAGATAGAAAAAACTCTCTCCTCTCCCTCCTCTGTACTGTGATCATGCAGTGCAGCAATGTTCCACAACCATAACCGCATTTTTCTATGCGTGAAGAATCAGTGCCATAGACTGTTTAGTCACCTTCCTTGGTCACCTTCTGAGAGATGAATTCTCTCTTGACAATTGATTTCCGTCATCTTATTGTGTTCTTGTCCCATTGTCTGGAGATGAGCACTGGCATCTCCAGCACAGAATGCTGGGAAGCTGCTTTTTAGGACATCAGCTGAGGCCACACTGCGAGGAGGTATATGAGCAGCTTTTCTGTCCCGTTAAAATGCATATTCATTTTGAAGGGATTGGACAGGCTTCTTGGCTTGTACAGCATAAAGTACACTGTTGGCACTTAAATAATAAAAAAAAGCCAATTAAATCATGATAAGAATCCTTCTCCTAAACACCAGTTTTCTATTTAAAACATAATTTTAAGTTGAATATATTTTTCTGTTAAAAAATAAGCTGGTTTAAATTAAATTTTAAGTTGGGAGAGTTGTGATTGGAAGACAAAGCCTAAACTATAGAGAAAAGAAATAAAGAGAGTCTGAATCTAATAACATTAGACTATTTATGGAAAGAGTAGCCAGAGATAGCTACCTTAATTCACTGTCTACAGATAATGCTTCCTTTTCTGTGAATCAAGATTTTTTTTTCCCTATCTTATTAATTTATGGTAGTTTTGCATAACTGATGAAACTCCATATGAATGTACTGTGTGCATTTAAATTGGGTTTGAATGTTCTTATAAGTAGAGCTTGATAGATATCACAAATAAAAAGTAATAATTATTTGGTTAAAGTAGTCCTGACACAATAGAAATGTAAAAATGAAGAGCCTGAATAAATCATTATAATTATTTGATTGTACGAGTAAGTTTGTGTAGATTCACTATAACCTCCAAATTAACAAAAAGAAGTACTAACTTTGTCACAACAGGAAAAAGCTCTGGTTGCAAAACAGTACATATTAATAGTTAGCAATTACTAAAGTCAGCATTCCTTCAGGATAGTAATTAAACTGTGCATATATAAAACAGTTCAAATTGATTTAAATCACTTAGATGTAAATCTGTCTGGCTTGAATTGAAATAAAATTTTGTCTTGATGGGATTGTGACATTGTAATCTGCTAAATCAATTCATGTCTGCAAGCAGTATTAGGATGATGACACAACACTATATGTCCTTGTATTGTTTCTGCATATGAAATGATATAGTGAATAATGGGAAGTTGTTCTCTACATTTATTAGTGAAATACATGTTGAAATTTGCATTTTGTCAGAACCTGTATAATCATTATAAGCTGATATTGTTTTGGCAAGTTCTTCAAAGCTGAGGTCATTTGTTCTCCTTCACTTTCCATTCCTAACATGCTGGCCTATACCATAGATAAAAGAAAGAAGTGTTATTGTGTTTTTGACAGTAGTTAGTAGCCAGCTGATATAAAATAAGCTATCTCCTATTTCTCCTATAAACCAGAGCTTCACATGAGTTACACTTGCTGTGAGCCTGAATAGTAGAGCATGCAAAGGTGGTCACAAGTTGTCTTTACAACTTTTTTTTTTTTTTTGTGATGATGTTTAATATATCCTCCACTGCCTTAGGATTCAAAGCTCTTTTGTAGTAGTTGATAAATTTATGGAAATAGTTATATGGGTATAGCAATATGGATATGTAGGGATATAGTTGTATCCTGGACGGATGTGATTATATCCTCTTGAGAGTGTGGCAATGAACTCCATAAAACAGAAGGTCTTTCCCATTCCATCCTCTGCCTTTCTATGTCAAATGATTCTTATATTTTACTCATCCCCAAGGGATGCTGAACATTATAAAGTCCAGGTGACATTGGCCAGAGAGTAATGTAAAGTGCTTATTTTTTTTTCTTCTCCTTGAATACTACGGAGGCTAAGGCTAATGTTCTTTGGTGGACATGATCCCTAAGGAACCAAATTTTCCACCCAACAAATAATGCTTTACAACATCTAGCATAGCCTGCTGTTATCTTATCAATGTGTTTTGATTTCCAATATGTTTTATTGCTGTAAATAGAGTTACCAGCAGATCAAACAACGGCTTGATTAATTTGACATTCGAATTTGTCACTCCACTGACTAATGGCCTGCCTACATTTATGGAGCAACTACAGTGCAAATACATATGCATGTGTTCCTAGTGTGCCTCAGATGTAAATAACAGAAAGGTATTACTAAATGCTATAAAAGCCTCTTAAGGACAAGCTATAGTGATTCTAGAAAACCTTGTCAAATACTATATAGTCAGAGGGAAACATGCAGTGTCTTTGACTGCTGCTGGGACACGGCAATACTTTTGTGGGTTGATTGGACAAATGTCAACTTACATACAGATTTCTGTCTCTCAGTAAAGACAGCAAAATCACCTATATATCAGTGAGAATGCAGCACTGAAATAAAGCAGAACATGGTTTACATGGATTCATCATACATCTCTTCATCTCAGTTACAAGCTTAAAAATATTTCCTTCTTTCCACAGGTCTAGTTTTCTTTTCCATCAGTATGAAGATTCTTAGTAAATGTAATCTGCTGTTCTGGAAGAAACACTGAGATCGTAAAGAGAATGGGATAATATCTCAGCTAGAGGGCTCCATATGTTGATGACAAGGTATGGTATACCGAGAATGAAATAGGATTAGAATTGCTCTAAGTACCTATGAGCCACACATAGTACTAGGAAGGAAATAACATTTTCTAAATGCACAGTACTATGCCAAAAGTGCAGGTGAAAAATCTTTACTTGAGCATAGACAGATGGGAAACTGAAGTTAAGATGGCACTGGAGACATGCACTATTGTAATTTGAGATTATTAAAAAGCTACTAGCAAAGCTCCCAAAGGGCCCAATCCTAAGCACTACCACAGAATTGATTGTACTGCTGATAAAGTAATAAATGGCAGTTTCATGCAGAAAGCTACCAATCCATTAGCAGACTTCCACTAAGCAGCATAAATGAAATTACATTCAAGGGTGTATGGAACATGTGTTGGGACGGATATTGTTTGCCTGTATTTAGTACTTTTCCTCAAAATAAATGGTTAGAAGGGTAACAAAGGAAAAAACTAAATGCCGTGGCCTTGTGAGCTGTTACTTGTTGTACTTTTGTTATGTCAGCTAGTGAGGGTAAGTAAAAGAGAATTCAAAAGGCTGTGAGGTATGATTTATCTAGGCAGTCAGAGCTGTTCTGAATCGCAGCCGGCAGTGGCACAAGAAATATTTAGAAATGATTATTTCTGGACCAGTCTATGGCTGGGCGTGAGCTCCAGTGTGAATGTACTCCAGTTGTGTCTATGTGCTGAGATTTATTATGCGTCTGACTGCACTTCTAGGCAGTGGATGGAACTGTCACTCTTATTGGATAGATAATATACTCTCTTCTATTCAAACTGGTTTTAAAAACAATATTTAAACTGGTTTTGAAAACAGCATGTTGTCAATTTCCTTTCCTTCCTTTTCCTTCCCTTTCCTTCATGGAGACTAGAAATGGGGTACAAAGGTGCTTCAGTGAACAGATACCTGTCCAAGTAAACACTAATGCTAAATACATCCAGTAAATTATCAAGTTGCTTAATTATTGATAAAACTTAATAGAAAGCACTTTTTGGCATCCAAGTTCTGTCAGCTTTGACTAGTTCTTACTAAACCAAATTGTCATTGCCTTGGAGTGGAATCTGCTTGAATGAAAATGGGGTAAAATCAGGTGAGAGCTAAGAGTTATTTAAACAACTGTGACACATTGTATCTTGCTGTAAGAAATCATTATCATGCAATAGAAGAGCAATGTTGGTGATTAAGTGTAGCCTGAATTCAGTCTATCAAAAAGGCTTCTGCCTATTCTGAATTTTTAAGTCACATCATCTTTCAGCTTAATGATCCTTTAATATCAGCCTGCCACTCTGTAGAATATCTCAGGAGTTAAATACTTACATATACATGGGCTGTAGCTGTAGATGAGATGTCTTCTGTGGGCCTTGATAGCCGTAAGAGTCAAATCCACCTATGAAATCAACTGAAAAATGGGCAAATTGCTTTCATTAGAAATATCTTTTCAGAAGTGAGTGATCGGCATTATCATTCAAGAGACACCCAACAAAGACTATTTTTGATGGACCCCCTAATAATCTATTAAAACAAGACCAGCCAATTGTGGAGATACATAAAAAGGGTAAAAAAATGGAGAAAGGCAAAGTCCCTTCTTAAGCTTTTAAATGAAAATAAATTTAAAATCACGGAAAGACAATAAGTGATTTATACAAGCTATCTGTCTATCAGAAAGAGCCACATATCACTCTTTTTCATGTAGACCTCCTGATGAGTACAAAACAACATGCTGTTTAGGTATTACAAATACTGTAAATCATTCATTTATTGGTGTGAATACTGACTGTCATTACTGTATCTGGCTTGCTGACATACTGTGGTTCAGAGATGTAGAGGAGGAAGCACATTGATCTGTTTGAGAGACAGAATTTTCTCTGATTCCCTGCTTTGACATTCGGGTTGCAATGCACAGAAAGTTGGAACAATTTATCTGAGCTTCAGAGATGAGACTGCACAGATCTAAGGAAAGCAGCATTTCTCTCAAGGCACTGGAGGTCTGTAGGAAGGTTGCAGGGTGGTTGTTATTTATTAATTCACAACACTAGCAGTTCCCAATGGTCTTCTCATGTTTATTTTAAACAATTTCCAGGGCAATTCAATCTCATCTGACTCTGAGCCCCCTGTTTCTCTGATATAACACTCTCTTTACACAGGTAAAAGCACACCCTTTGCTTCCTTTGCACCAGGAGACCTGACTATTGGCTTTTGGGGGTTATTTATCAGCAACTCTCATCCCTGAAATATTGTCTCTCACATATCAGATGTGAGTCTGACTTTGATTTGAAAGAAAAGGGCCAGAGAGTTCAGATATAGAAGTATATTCTTCACAAGTCTGGGCTCTGGTACTGACAGATTGGCTTTCTGTACATTAAAACAAACGAGCAAAGAAAAAAAGAAATATTTGATAGAAGATAGCTTCTTGTGGATATAAACATAGTAACATTCACATAAAAGTCACAAAAAGTAGATTTATAACCCTTGGATTAAGAACTTTCACAGTGGTGCGTACCCTTAAAATTTGCATTTATGAGATTATTTTGCACAAAGCTACCCCTCAATATCTGCCACACTGGACATTTGCCTTTGCATGATGTCCAGATGTTATGAAATCAAGTTTTTGTAGTCCTACCCTTAGCCCACCGCTTGCTCACAAGCAAAGAGCCACCAAAATACAAGGCTGGAGCACCACTGTATGCTTCCATTGCAACCATAGGCATGTTTAACCTGTTATCTACTTTTCGCCCTGGCCAGAACGACCTGTGCAGAAGTCATTCAGCTGATTCTGTGCTCTGTGGCAGGATTAAGTATACCTCTGTACCAGAATGATGTTTTACTAAATTAATCCTTGACATCAGTAATGAAGGAAGCTCTATAGTCTCGTTGTGTTGCCTTTCCATGAACCTAAATTCCTAATGTCTAATTTAAATGTAATTTCCTGCACATTAACTCCTTTTCTACTTTTGGACTTTTTCTTCCAATGGATATGATGACAAATGAATCATTTTTTTTCTTTTATAACTGCTTTTAATATTTTCAAAAAGTATTTTCATGCCATCCATCTTTTCCAGATTTAAGCACAACTTTTTTCTTTTTTTTTTTTTCTTTTCTATTTTTACTTGCAGCCCATGTTTTCCAAGCCTCTAGATTTTCTCTCTCGATCCTTCTTCAGTCTATTTATATTTTTCTTACACTGTGGTGCACAAATCAGGACTAACAGGAACAATTGATTTCAGGCCACTTCTTGAGATCATTCTGGGTTCTGATCTTACCTGCACAAGTGCCCAAAGCCCTCTCAGTTTGATTTCATCTGAATTTTTTCATAAATGTTTTACCCTTGCTGTAACAAAATGTAACACCCTTGCAGTTAACACAAATAATGTAGATAATTTTTCACTAGCCAAAGTCCCATTGGGATCCCATCTGAAATGTCATCCCAGCTAGCTGATAACTAAATTTTGAACACAATTTTAAATGATTCTGCACCCAACTTATAATGACTGCATCTGAGCAGTGCTTCTCTGGCTTGCTTGCCAGACAGAGCAAATATCTCAAAGGGTTAAAATCTTGCTAAAATCAAGATAAATACAATTTGTAGCTTCCTATTTATTCACTGCCCATAACAATCAGAAAACAAAACAAAACAAAACATAACAAACACCTTTATTACAATTTTTTTATATCTTTGGAAGTACACAAAATCTATAGGCAGAGAATGAAAAACTGACAATATGAATGTTGTTGAGTGAAGTGCTAAGCTGGGATGAAGTATAAAAAATCTCAAAAAGAATGGCTGCAGCAAAAAGAATGGGCATGTCGTTTCTGTAGCTATTTTTTTCCCCCTAGTTTTCCTATTTTTCTCACTCTTGACCTCTGACAAGTCAAAATATATGTGTGATGGAAAGATTATCTCATTGGTGTCAATCCCTGTTCCTTTGCTTATATACATTTGTCCTGCTTTGTATTTCTTGTGTACTTCCCAAGACCCTTCAAGCAACCAGTAAACCATTAAATCATTATTAGAAGGCTGCAAGCATAGATACTCTGTTTTGTAGTCATGGGGTAAAAGGTCTTAAGTATTCTTCTAGGGTTGTTTTCAGAAAACTAAACCACTGTTTTAAGAAAAAAGATTTCTCTAAGCAAAACAAGTTTCTGTGGGCATGAGAGAAAGATTCACACTGAATATCTTGCATGCATTCATCTTTGCCCTGTTGTACAAGTAAACACCAAGTGTTAACACAGCAGACTGTTGAGTGACAAAGACAAGCTTGAAGAGACTTTCTTGTGGTAAGCTGACAGTGGAAGCTCCCACTTGTGTAACCAAATTATGGTAGGGCAGAAGATACTATCGAGACCTTGCTAGAGACATGCAATGGCTTCTTACATTCAACAACAAACTTTCCAAGGTAGGCAAAGGTAAGTAACAGGATGTGAATTCCAATGCAAGAGTGTTTTAGCAATTTCTTTATAGCAAGTTTTCTTCATGGTGGCAGTTTCTCAGTTAGCACTGCAAAGCCTGAGGTGCCCAGACTGTGCTAAAAGCTCCCTGTAGACTCTGAGCTAGTTTCTTAAAGCATGCAAAATGCTGCCCTTTCTGCAGGCATTTTATCCTGGCTGTGCCTGAAAGGTCACTAGAAGTGTTGTACAACTGATACATTCCTGGCAGCAGTAACATGAGATGAATAAAGCAAGGCTCATTAGCGGAATCACTACAGAGGCTTCCATCATTAACCTTATCCATCAAACACATTTTTTGACTATTCTATTTCACATTCATCTTACTTGTCACTGTTATAAGAAGTGGCTCTTTTATTGTGTCTTTCTCCAGTAAAATCACATGTACATATACAAACAATCACAGAATCCCATTCATTTGAATAACTGGGTGCTGAGATGCTTATTTTTCTAGCTGGACTTAAATAGGATAATAACAGTACTATTTGTTTGTGAAAAATGTTATAAGAAATTCAGTCTGTTTTCTTCCTTTGGTGGTGTTAAGGGGCTTGTAAGGCATATGATGGTGGTTATAACTGTAACACAAACAGTACATATGGTTCAAAATAGGAACATATTTTCTATTACTAAGCACCCTCAGGGTCGTGAAGTTTTAACCTCTGTTCACAGTCCCAGTCTCCACTGTCTTTGTTGCATATCAGGACAAGACGGGAAACACAAATGGTTTTCTCATTTTTGATTTCTGGAAGATTGCAATGTGTAAAAGGATCAGTAAATTAGGATATATGTGCACAGAAAAGACCTCTTTAGCATGGGTGTGCATATGGGAAAAGGAACTCTGAAAAGCTATCATTGAAAAACACTGAAATTGATTAAATCAACAGAAAGATGAAAAGGAAGGAAACTGTGAAATAAAAGCAGTAATATTTTCCTGTAAAAAGCATAAGGAAAGAAACAGAAGAAAACAAACAAACAAACAAACAGGACTGGATACTATTCTCCTAGTAGAAAATTTCCTCTGTGAGATATAAATACAGAAGCAAAAAGAATCAGGTTTTCAGCTGCTATATATTTTCAAACCTTCGGCGGCTTCATTGAAGCAATGATATGAGCTTAGGATGTGAACCCAAATAGTCAGTTAGGACATATGTGTGTAGAACTGTTACCGATGTTACAGCTTTCCTTGCATTTTAGTAGGAAAGCAAAAATCAGTGCAGGCTAGTTATTAAAGGATATAGGATTTAGAAGAGAGGAAGGGGATGTGTGGCTTTATCTGTGAAGAAAAGGAAAGGGTAAGGTTGGGAAAAAGCCCTGTACCTTCTATATCTACTTTCCCCCATTTCTATAGAGGATTTCTCCTGTCCTGTATTCTGCCTCTTGCAAGCAGCTGGAACCACAATCAGATTGCCCCTTCCTATCCAAATTCGAGTTTTTGGTAGCCCAGCACACACAGTGCTCTCCACGGTCATCCAGCACAGCCACTGCTTTCTTCTCAAAACCTTTGTGTCACAGAGTACTGGGTACACGCTCACTTCCCTCCTTCTATACAAACCAAAATTTCATCTTCTCATTTCATCTTCATCTTCTCATGGGTATTTACCCATGAGTAGTTAAACATCACTTCCAGTTCTGCATGGCTAATATATAAAAACTCTTGGTCGCTCCTCCCTAACCTTCTAACCTTCACAGAGAACGATAGCACAGGTCTGACTCTCACTTGGGGTTATAAACTAGATGTCAACTTTTGTCTGGACTATGTATGATTTAATTTCTGAAGATTATTTTCCATATTGAAGAGGAGGACTCTTCTATCTGTTGACACAGCTATAACATTTACCCAGGGCTCTTGGTGTCAAACACCGCAATTGTTCCTTTTCTGAACTCACCAAATGTTGAATTAAGGAGGCAAAAGCTGCAGGGCTCATTGCTTTGGCTAAATTACTTCTCTCTGCATCCTGCTAGTAATTACATCTTACACATCACATCAAGCAGAAGCTAAATCTTTTTTACATTTAAAGCCTTTTTTAGAGACTGCGCATCAGTATATCCTCCTTTCATTTTAAAAAGCTAAATTGTGTCCCTGTGGTGCCAGCTTGACCCACGTACTTGTAAAATTTCCAAATACTTTCTCTCCTTCCAAGAAGTTCTTAATAAACAGTCCCCTCATTAGTGTCAGTGTACTGATATTCCTATCTAACAGGGATTAATATTTGCTCATTGTTTCTTTGTGCTCCCTTTCTGCCTATACCCAGCAGCTACCTGTTGCCTGATGCATAGATGGCAAGCCCCAAGAAACAGGGCTGATGTTTTTGTTTGTACAGTGTTTGGCATTGTGCTTGTCCTTAAATATAGTCATGAATCTAAAGCACCAACATAATATCACAAATTTACAATTGTATGTAATAAAGATGGCACCATTTAAAAAGACTGAGTGACCAGGGAAGCATATGTGCATGTACACATGGGTACTTCTTGCACACGCATTGTGACTGAACACAGTGCAGTCCAGTGCAGAGAGAGTACACATGGTGTATCTGTGTTACATCTGATGTGTAAGGTGTTAAACTGATGCACTGATGCACCGATGTAAACTGATAACTGATGTTCAGGAGGCCAAAGACATGGCTCCCCTGGCCTCAGAGGTGCAGTGATCAAATTCACTGCCACAGCAAAGCACTTCACTGTGCTCCTGACTGGGAGTGAATTAAGTCACTGTAGGCACTGTTGGTGTACAAGTGTCTGATGCAAGAGAGAGACCTGTGCACAAACGCTGCTAGCTAAAAGCTGGCCAAATTCAGAAAAAATGGAGGGGAGTAAAATTAAGCTTGTTTTTAATAGGCTTGGAAATGACACATGGAAAAAAAAATACATAAAAGAGCATATGTTGACACTCTTGCTCATGCAGCTTCGCCAGTGTCCTGCTATCCACCTCACTGATGAAGACGCTTCCAGACTAAAATAGTTACCTATTTTATGCTTTGAGCATGGCCTGGTGCCTGTTACACAATACAGCACACAGGAGGAGATTTGCTTGAATACAGTCTCAATAAAGTTTGTTTACAATGATAATCAAACATTACTGCTCTTTGCACTAAGTACACAGTGATTTAGACTCATGAAGCATGGATGAAGCCAGGGGAAGGAGCGCATCTGCCAGCAACTGTGGCTAAAGCCTCCCTACCAGCACAAGGATGTTCTGTAATGGCATCACACAGAATCACAGAATCACAGAATTTCTAGGTTGGAAGAGACCTCAAGATCATCGAGTCCAACCTCTGACCTAACGCTAACAGTCCCCACTAAACCATATCCCTAAGCTCTACATCTAAACGTCTTTTGAAGACTTCCAGGGATGGTGACTCCACCACTTCCCTGGGCAGCCTGTTCCAATGCCTAACAACCCTTTCGGTAAAGAAGTTCTTCCTAAGATCCAACCTAAAACTCCCCTGGTGCGACTTAAGCCCATTCCCCCTCGTCCTGTCACCAGGCACGTGGGAGAATAGACCAACCCCCACCTCGCTACAGCCTCCTTTAAGGTATCTGTAGAGAGCAATAAGGTCACCCCTGAGCCTCCTTTTCTCCAGGCTGAACAAGCCCAGCTCCCTCAGCCGCTCCTTGTAGGACTTGTTCTCCAGACCCCTCACCAGCTTCGTTGCCCTTCTCTGCACCCGCTCAAATACCTCGATGTCCTTCTTGTAGCGAGGGGCCCAAAATTGAACACAGTACTCGAGGTGCGGCCTCACCAGAGCCAAGTACAGGGGGAAAGGGCATAAGGACTTGGATGCAAAGCCTTGGTCTCTCAGCACAATGAACTGCTCAACAGGCAGCAAGTGCTCTTAGCTCACCCATTTGCCAGATAAAATTAAAACTTCACATTTTTAAACTGTAACTTTGTAACATTTCAGAGCCCAATGATGTCCACAGGATTATCAAAGGAAATGCCCTACACTAATTTCTACAGAGTTTCTTATCTCCTATTCTGCACCATTGTCAATATTTCCTTACTGTTTACTTATACAATAGTCAAAATTATTTTCTGATAATTGCCTCAGAGTCTTTTCCTCTGGATTCTTTTCTCTCGTGTTTCTTGTTGGACAAGGCAGCCTTATCATCTTTATCACCCATGCCTGCTGGATGATAAAGTCCCACCGGTTCTTCTTCTATGTCTATCACTGCTGATCTGTGGATGATTCTTGATCATCCTTTCTGAGATATAACATAGGACTGGGAAGGTACACTGGGTTTTGAAACCTTATAAGCAACACCTGGTGTCACCACCCTTATAGAGGTAAGGGATTACAGACCATTATTCCCTGTAATTAGGAACACTGCATTCAAGATGAACCCAGCTCATGGTAGCACCCAGAAGAAAACAGCAGGATAAATGATGATGGAGTCCAGAAATTAGATTAACCAAAATGCATCTCAGATTCCCAGGTGAGGAAGGGGTGTGGTCAATGGCAGAACCTCAGAGAGGATGTGGCAAAGAACAGGCTCCAGAGCAATGCCTTCAACAGGTACCATGGTGGGGTAGTAGGAAAACAAGCACCTGAACAAGCAGAAAGGAGCAAGGATGAAAGTAGTAAGGAGTAACCAAGCAGGTTGAGGAAGCAGAGACAGGTGCAAGACTCAGGCAGCTGGAGGCAGAAACAGGGATGGGGACAGAGTAGGCAAGAACAAGAGTCTGGAAGAAGCAACTGGAGTGTAACTGCAGCAAAGAGAAATACTGGACTGAAACTGTCAGAGTCACCTTTTATACCTGATAAATTCAACAAACCACCTGTCAAGCTTATGCACCTGGAAATAAGGTTGCAGTCAGGTAGGTTGCCAAATGATCCCTGCAAGGCTTTGCAATGCTTGTCCATGCTTGCAGTGGGGCTTGTCCAAGGCTCAGTAAAGCATCTGTTAAAGACCTCTACTCAGCTGTGGGAGAATTATGTCTGCAGAGTATATTGTTTTTCTAAAGTGGACAGACCTGGACACTGCTGGATAATAGCTATTTGCTTTCAAATGTCTATGCTTGAGTTCTGAGCAAAAAAATCTAACCCCGAAACAGTTTTTGTCTGACAAATCTTTCTAAGAATTAAAGAAAATGCAGACCATGGCTGAATCATTATAGAGCTTATCAAATTAATCATTAGGAAAAATTTGTTCTAATCCAGTTCATTGCTATGGGTAAGTGATAAAGAGAGGAAAAATAAAGAAAAAAAAATAGGGAAAAAGAAAACAGGGAGGAAAAAGAAAATACTTGGGGCAGTGGCCTCCAACTGTGACCACCACACTAATAAATTAGAATAAGACTCATCAGTAGGTGCAACAAAGTGGAGAATTAAGGCCCAAATCTATGAAAGTTAACAATCCAGTGCTAATGAAGACCTATCTAGATATTTGAAAGGAAAAGTAATAAGGAAAACTTTAGCAGAAGGCATGTTGACAAGAATAATTTAGCAGTTATGTTCCAGGCATGTGGAAAACTGTGGGGAGCTCTCAGTGAGGACAACACTGACATTTCTGAGGCCACAGGAAATGCTTAGCAAACCTAGTCCACCTGCAGCAACTTGTCACCACCCCTACTTGAGATGTTGCCATCCGTCAGTCAGGACTGAGTCTGGATAGCCATGGCTGGCTGTTTTACACCTGCTCATTTTGGCTAACCACACCAAATATCAGCAAACAATTCAAATCAAAATGAAGTCTTTCACCAGCATCAAAACAGAGTATGACAGTCCATCTGAAACCATTTTCCATGCATTTTCTGTGCAGATCTCAAATTTTGATGTTTCTGCCTGATTTCAAATATGTTTTATTTTTCAATCACAAAACATTTTTCCTTGTTTTTCCAACTACTTCCTATTCAGATGTGACAACAACCTGAGAATCTCTTCAAATAAAGTATGGTTTTTTATCAGATCTGTCACTAACGCATTTCTGCCACTGATTTGATGAAACTGCATGGGATAGTGTTACTTGATCTGGACTTCTTTGTCTCAAGTTCATTCATGGCAAGACAAGTCATGTTTACAAAATGTTTTGGTATAAAATACATCTTTCTTTGTAAAAAAGTTGTTAATTGTTCATTCCCTTTTCACATGTGCAGAACTTTTCCAATAATTCTGCAACATCTTTCCTGGCCAGGACAAAACATGGCTGGTGAATAGTTAAAAAAAAATGATGCAAGGTAAGTATCTCCCCTTGGCTGTTACAATGAACTGATTTTATTAAGCAGTATCCCATTGTGATGAGCTGCTGGAAAGGAAATGTTACTTCCTTCAAGCTCTGCATTATGTTATTTAGACTTTTTTTAAACTTGAAGCTGACAATCCCCACAGGAGGCAGTGATGGATGCAAGGGGAGTGGCAGGAAAGACAGCAAGGGAGAAGAGAAATTACCATAAAGGGAGCCAGCAACGACACCATTTCCCCCCATGTGATTTTATTTATATATTTGTCTCATACCACAGTCCTGTCTCCTAGGGATTCCTTGAACATCAACTTCATTAGTTACGAAGGCAGCAATCCATAACCAATTTTCTTTTCATGTCAAGCTTGTTCATGTATAAACCCAGCCCTTTTGTTGGAAACATTTGCAATTAATCCCACAAACAAAGAAAATGCAAATTGTACAGTCTACCCTTAGCAACCCTTCTGACTCAAGGCCCTGACCACCATCTATTATACACTAAAATGATTTGAAATTCCCACTTTGAGTCTAACCTAATTTTCTAGTGATAATAGACATGGATTCCCAGAAGCACTCTATGCATCTTGATAGTAACATCCTAATTTCCTTTCCTGGTAAATGTTTTAAATAAGATTTTAGCACCAAAGGAAATTAACCTTTAAATTAATTGTAATTATAAAATGCCATCACTGATTTTGTCTTCAGACTAATTACTTGCTATTATTTAAACAAACTGCACCTCCTCTGAGCTTTAAGTTTGTTTCTCTCTCTGCAGTGCAGTGCCAAATGATCCCAGATCAGACATCGTAATGTCTGCCAACCCCTGTGACACCTGGACTACTCAGGTCTGTTTACATCTCAAATTCAGCCAGTTTCAGTTGTCACATCCCACCCCAGGCTTTTTTCCTGTGCTTCAGCCTTGTACTGTGCAGTACAGACATCTTCAGCCTGTGCTTTCTAACCAGCGAGCAAGCCTTGTGTGACGTAAAGTGCCTCTGCTCTGCACTGGTGAGAACGAGATGCTCAACACTAGCCTTATGCTCTTATGAAAAGTCCTCTTCAAGACAAGACATGACTGGAAATAATGACTCAGGAACCAGATATTGTTATTTGCAAAAGGTTGATTCTGTACAGGTATATTGGGTTGGAAGAGACTTGAAAGACCATCTAGTTCCAACCCCCTGCCATGGTCAGGGACACCTCCCACTAGACCAGGTTACCCAAAGCCACATCCAGCCTGGCCTCAAGCACCTCCAGGGATGGGGCATCCACAGCTTCTCTGGGCAATCTGTTGCAATACTTGACCATCATATTATTGAATTTCTTCCTTATATCTAATCTAAATCAATCCTTTTTAAATTTAAAACTGTTCCCCATTATCCTATCACTACCTGCCTGTAGATTTTAGGAAATATCCTAGATATTTCTAGTGTCAGTGCAGCTCTCCAAGCCAACTCTCTTCAGGATAACAAGCATGAGGCAGTACTATGGAATTTTAAAGGCTTCCCTCCCTCTGTGCTTCCATCAACTGGAGGCATAAGGATGCCTTCCTGACATCTGAAGGCATCCCATTTCCCTCCTTTTGTTTCACTTAGTTCATGTAGCAGTCACCACACTAAATGAAACAAGTAAACAAAAAAGCTTCTAATTTAGCTACAGGCTGTGAATTGGAGAGCACAGCTGAGCAAAAACAAGACGTAGCTTCAGCTTTTGTAGCCTGTTCATTGACTTCTCATTCATGAATGACCTGTTCAACAGCTGGAGAACAATTGTTTTAAATATCGGCTTTTATCTGTTGCTACGTTAATTTGTTCCTATGCTCCCTCTTTAGACTGCCTGGGCCCTCCTTAGCATAAAGCAAACAGATCAGCCCAGTGATGCATCCTGTTGTAAGAAAGGTGTCTAACACAGACAGGACAAGATGTTCTTTGGTGTTACTGACTGTAGTGGAAAACTTGATCATTAAACTGCAGACCTAGTTACATATGATTGTAAGTACTTGAGATGAATACCATCCTTGACATCTGGTGGCATCAGTGAGGGACCCCAAAGTGCAAATGTATTTCTCCTTACCATACTGCCATTCCTTCATGACAGATTCTGCTTCCATTATTTTGATGATATAAAGGGTTTGAAGATGCAGAATACCCCTCTCACCTACCAAAAATGATTGCAAGTCCTGTAATATTCCCAGCGAAGCTGAAGGAGGCAGCTGGTGAAGTTCAAGAAAACTTGTGGTAGCATGGAAGAAGTGAAGGCAGAATGACTGTTCAGTGTTTTCCATTGCAAGATACTGGGTGCATTACACAAAGGGTAAGGGCAAAGCTAACAAAATATAAAGCTGAGTTGTTGGAACTCCTTCACTCAGGAGGTTGTGCTTGACTAAGGAGAATCTCCATCCTTTACTGGATGCGGGGGGAAACTTAGTTACAAGAAATGAGGAAAAGGCAGAGGTGCTTAATGCCTTCTTTGCCTCAGTCTTTAGTGGCCATACCAGTTGTTCTCTGGATACCCAGTACCCTGAGCTGGTGGAAGGGGATGGGGAGCAGGATGTGGCCCTCACTATCCATGAAGAACTGGTTGGTGACCTGCTATGGCACTTGGATGTACGCAAGTCGATGGGGCCGGATGGGATCCACTCAAGGGTACTGAGAGAACTGGCAGAGGAGCTGGCCAAGCCACTGTCCATCATTTATCAGCAGTCCTGGCGATCGGGGGAGGTCCCAGTTGACTGGGGGCTAGCAAACGTGACGCCCATCTACAAGAAGGGCCGGAGGGCAGACCCGGGAAACTACAGGCCTGTCAGTTTGACCTCAGTGCCAGGGAAGCTCATGGAGCAGATCCTCTTGAAAGTCATCACGCAGCACTTGCAGGGCAAGCAGGCAATCAGGCCCAGTCAGCATGGGTTTATGAAAGGCAGATCCTGCTTGACGAACCCGATCTCTTTCTATGACAAAGTGACACGCTGGGTGGATGAGGGAAAGGCTGTGGATGTGGTCTACCTTGACTTCAGCAAGGCTTTTGACACCATCTCCCACATCATTCTCCTCAAGAAACTGGCTGTTCTTGACTTGGACTGGCGCACGCCTCATTGGGTTAGAAACTGGCTGGATAGCCGGGCCCAAAGAGTCGTGGTGAATGGAGTCAAGTCCAGTTGGAGGCCAGTCACTAGTGGTGTTCCCCAGGGCTCGGTGCTGGGGCCAGTCCTCTTTAATATCTTCATCGATGATCTGGACGAGGGCATTGAGTGCACCCTCAGTAAGTTTGCAGATGACACCAAGCTATGCGCGTGTGTTGATCTGCTTGAGGGTAGGAAGGCTCTGCAGGAGGATCTGGATAGGCTGCACTGATGGGCTGAGGTCAACTGCATGAAGTTCAACAAGGCCAAATGCCAGGTCCTGCACCTGGGGCACAATAACCCCAAGCAGAGCTACAGGCTGGGAGATGAGTGGTTGGAGAGCTGCCAGGCAGAGAAGGACCTGGGAGTGATGGTGGATAGTCGGCTGAATATGAGCCAGCAGTGTGCTCAGGTGGCCAAGAAGGCCAACAGCATCCTGGCTTGCATAAGAAGCAGTGTGGCCAGCAGGGCTAGGGAAGTGATTGTCCCCCTGTACTCGGCTCTGGTGAGGCCGCACCTCGAGTACTGTGTTTGGTTTTGTGCCCCTCGCTACAAGAAGGACATCGAGGTGCTCGAGCGAGTCCAGAGAAGGGCAACGAAGCTAGTGAGGGGTCTGGAGAACAAGTCCTACGAGGAGCGGCTGAGGGAGCTGGGCTTGTTCAGCCTGGAGAAAAGGAGGCTCAGGGGTGACCTTATCACACTCTACAGGTACCTCAAAGGAGGCTGTAGCGAGGTGGGGGTTGGTCTGTTCTCCCACGTGCCTGGTGACAGGACGAGGGGGAATGGGCTTAAGTCGCACCAGGGGAGTTTTAGGTTGGATCTTAGGAAGAACTTCTTTACCGAAAGGGTTGTTAGGCATTGGAACAGGCTGCCCAGGGAAGTGGTGGAGTCACCATCCCTGGAAGTCTTCAAAAGACGTTTAGATGTAGAGCTTAGGGATATGGTTTAGTGGGGACTGTTAGCGTTAGGTCAGAGGTTGGACTCGATGATCTTGAGGTCTCTTCCAACCTAGAAATTCTGTGATTCTGTGATTCTGTGAAAATGTTCTTGGTTCAAATGGAGAGGGACATGTTCAGGAGGAAAATCATGTTGTTGGCAATTAAATGCAACAAGACCATTTCTGGCTAAGGAAGTCCCTAAACTGCAAATTACTCCCAGAATTTTATGGGAACCACAAACCTTCTGTGTTCTTATATGCTTATGCAGCAAATAAAGGTCCAAGTAAGCATCAGGCGTTATTCATTGCTGGATTCTGGACATGAGGCTGGATAGACCTGGTACCTCCCTTCTTATCTCTAGTCTAGCGTAACAAATAATGCTGCATTGAACACTCCAGCTGTAATGTCACCAGGAGGGAACAGATCAGAAAGGCCTCCTGTGACAATAACCTCTGGAGTTGCATTTGATCCCAGCCCTGAATACAGAAAGATGGTTTCAGTCATCTTCTGCACTCCCCTCAGCAGTAGTTTCTGCTCCATCCATGTTTTCTTTCTATGCTTCTCCCATCTTGGTATTCAGAATTTACAGCCATATTCACCAGAAGACAGGAGAGAAATTTTCTTTTATTTTCTCTTTGTCTTAGAGATTTTTAAGCAGGGATGGAAGCCGAGAAAGTAATTCTCTGTAATGTCTCTCTAAGCAGGTTGTAAAAAGCATTTGGCACAGAAATAAAGTGTTATCCGAGCATATTCTGCACTTCAATAGTGTCTTTCATCCTAGAAGCTCAAAGTTATGAAGCAACACACCTGTGAGTTTATCCCTGTCATTATTTCCCATTCTAAATATGGAAAATAGAAGTATAGTGAGGTTAAATAACCTGCCCATAGGTGGAAAGGAGCTTGTAACAGAGCTAAAAATAAAGTCTACTCTCTCTACCCTGTATGTTTGTCCAAATTTCTCATCTCTTACAACTAATAAGTTTAATATTGTCTTCCAAAGGAAAATCTTTTCACCACCTTTGTACTTTCCAGGTCAGGCATGAGATCTCAGAATGGGTTGTTGTTTGGCAATGAGTTTATTGTCACATAACTTCTATGCTGTATTGCACACCAGTGGATATCCACTATCCAGGGTATTGTACTCTTGAATGTTCTCAGTAATTCAAATAGAATCTTGAATTCAAGCTTTTACAGGGGGAAGTAAAATGATTTTAAAAGGTTAGCTAGAGCTTTATTTCTGTGTCAGACATCTCCAAATGCTGGGCTCAGGGGGATATGCAGCAAAAATCTACTTAACCAAGTTGTGATTTCTTTTGCTTTGTGGTTTACCTAGAAACAATGCCAAGAGAAAAGATAATGTACATGCAAGCTGGATCCCTGCTAGTGTGAGATGCTAGTGCAAAGCCGTAGCCGTACTAGCAGCTAATATGGTACTCTCCATGGTACTCTGGGAGCAGTCTGATGGGTCAGATTTCTTTGTTTGCCTTGGAATTTTGATAGGGTAGATTTACTCCCCTCCCCCCCCCCCCCCCCCGCCCCCCCGTCTGGATCTGCAAAGGAACCTTGTGGATTAGGATTTCACTGTGAAAATAGGCTAAATTTTCCATTATCTCCTGACATTTGGGTTGGAGTTCTTTCCTGGCCGGAGCTGTCCCTCTAATAACAAGCCAGTCCCCTTTCCCTCACCAGAATCTGAGAGTGCAGAATTCCCACTTCAGTAACACAAGTTTCTTTTTTTTTAAGTGTTTACAGACAGAAAGCGCCAGGAGAATGCAGCTTCACTGCTTGCATTCCAGAGTTTTCCACTAAAAATCTGTATATATAATAACATTTTCAAAAATACATTGAATTTACTTTACTAAGGCAGTAACATCTTATAGCAGGGAGCCAAATTGCTAGTGAGGAAATACACATTAAACGAACATTTCAATGTTATTAAAAATAATGTGCAGCCTTTGAAAAATGCAGGCCTAATATGATTTTAGAAAACAAATGAGGAGCTCCGAGAAGTTTACTGCTGTTGAATGCCTCCAAGTAATGATTGTTGCTGACATTTCCATGCTTTATTTTTAATTGCTGCAGCAAATAATGTTAATGAAGGAAGAATGACAATGGCTTAGTCATCATACCAGTGGCAACAGTGAAAAGGAGAGCACTGAGTTGGTAGCAGCCCTGCTGGACACCCATCCTCCTTTGTCTTTCCCTGACCAAGACCTGAGGTGCTGCGATCCTCACAGTTCCTCTTCCCTAGACAACCACAGGGAACAAGATGCAGAAGTGAGCTTTGAGACTGACAAACCAACAAGAGAAGTAGCTGGAGAAAATCACCCTTGTCTGATTCTTGGAGATGGGTGCTGTAGTTTGGCTCTGGTGTGCTCAGTGTGAGAGCACTGCTTGGGACTGCAATGAGAAAGAGAGCAGCTTCCTCTTTAATCCTCAGTGCAGAATTAACCCAAAGCAGATTGAGAGGTAGTGCAGACTTGTACTTTGATTTAGGGGGTCTGCTGCTGGATATATTTAATGTGTGGGTGATTAAAACCTCAAGGCTTGCTGACTCAGTCTTAGTTGTGACCCCGATTTGATCATTTTATTGTTCCATTCTTAATCCTTCAGTGAGGTTAGAGAAGGTTAATCTTAGAGAAATGTTTGCTTAATTCTTCCCTCTCTCATTTGTTCTTTTAATAAAATCTGCATAAAGAACAGAGAAATAGTTATTCTTTCAGCTTGTTCCAATTATTCTGAGAGCAAAGCTAATTCAGCTGAAGTAGTTTGCAACTTGATTGTGTTTCTATGGTTGAAGATCCATGCCAACAGAAGATTGCAACAGAAGGCACCTTCTCTGCTCCTGAGCAGTGCTGATGCATTCCTCTGGTTAAAATCCGGAATATGCCCCTGTCTGGCTCTTGGAGGTTGCTTGACTTTTTCTCTTTTTCTCTGTCCACTCTTGCAGGCTTAGTGTTCCTGCCTCTTCTTCTTCTCTTCCAGGCAGCTGTTGCTTCCATGACCCATTAGCAAAGTAGAAGAAATGGAGCCGAGCATATTGATATTCAGCATGTCCAAACCAAAAAGTTTTTCTACTGATTCAGTCTCATTCAACCATTCAACAGGACTTGGTGCCCCTTTGGTGAGGCCTGATAGGTTTGTCCTTATGGTCCTCTGTGCTTGGCACCAAGGCATCCCACTCATACATGTGTATGGGTAGTCCTGAAAACCAGAGGTCTAAAACCAGATTCTTTCCCCTGTGATGCCTGCAAATGTGGAGGTGGCTAAGATGGCAGAGACCCTCTGCTGTTCTTCACAAACCATTTCAGAAGCTAGGAAAGCATGTCAGGGGTGTGGGAGAGTTGCTTTGTAGTGACTTGTCTTAGTAGAGGATCATTCTCAATTGACACATCTTAACACAGAAGGAGCACCAGCTGCCAAACTGCATACAAGAGCAATCCCAGCCTCATTCTTTACCAGGTATGCATACAGGTCAGCACAGTAAAGTTGGTGGGCAGCACAGTAAAGATTTTTCTGCTGAACTAGCAGAAATGTCCAGCAAGTCTTGGGGGAGGGAGTACACTGTGGGCAAGAGGGCTGTCTTCATTCCATTTATGAATACTAAATAGCATGGCATCCATAAGAGATACATTACATCCCAGAGGAGTGTGATAGAGTCATGTGATGCCAAAAGGGAGGAAAGGCAAGAAAACAGATCTAAATGGAAATAAAACATTCTGAAATCAAACCTGGTCAGGGGATATCTGTATGGGGTGCTCTCAGTGGAAAGTAAGGCCACTTTCATTTTATGATACCTCAAGAGGCCAAATCTAGTCTGAAAGTTGTTACAGTGTTGGGATGACTCTGCTACTGAGTTCCCTTTAATCTTTTTTTTTTTTTTTCTTTTCATCCAGGCTTCCAGAACTCACTGGCAGCAAGACCACATGGGCTGTGCTCACGAGGGCTATGTTGTGTTGAGTGGGGTCTTGCTCCAGTGAAGCTCTTCCAGGCAGCTGAGACAGCTCATTGGCAAGGAGAGGGGGCCTGGTGAAGGCATAATAGAAAATCAATAAAGGCCTCAAAATGGGTAAGTCAACCACAAGAAAAGGTTCAAAGAAGCATGATAATCTGCGGCTTCCGAACACCAGGGAGCTCCCCTAGCAGTGAGCAGAAAACAATAGCATATTGGCCGCAGCACCTTGCTGCCAGGAACACTGTCTTGCAGCCCACAGGAGAGATCTTCCAAACATTCTCTGACTTCTGCACCTGTTCAGTGAGCCAAGTCACCAGTCCCTTCCTCACTTTTTACTTCTATTACACCCTAAAGCATTACAGAAGAATGAAAAAGATTTAAGCCCTCGGAAGAGAAGGCAGGATGGTATTAAAAAGGATTTCATTTGAGGAGCGAGGAATCACCATACTTTAGCTCTGTGAACAGAGAGCACACTAAGCTGAAGAATATGAGGAAGCATACATGACTTGGGTTCATCACTAAGAAGACAAGACATATTTATGGCATATCCCTGCTCCACACGCTTGTCCACACACTCTTTTTACTCCTGCCTTCCTCACCTCCACAGAACCACACAGAGAACTGAGAGGAGCATCATCTGAGAGACCTCCAAAGTATGGTTTGATTTCAGCACTAAATCTTCCTTTGACGGCTCACAGTGGCGCTGCATTACCCGTAGATTACAGGGTTTCAGCTGTTTTCTATACACAGCAGAGTACACAAAAGAACCCCCACCAGCTCTAGCAGTGCTCTCAGTCAAATAAAAGCCCTTTAGCTTCCTGTTGCAAAACTCTCTCTAGGATTCATGTATATTTTATCAAAGTTACATGCAGTTCTGATACTTGATTCTGAAGTGCTTTGGTATGAATCTCAACATGTACAGAAATGCTGCAGTGGCCCTTTTTAAAAAATCAAGGTTAGAGTAGAGGAAAAAATGAAATGGCTTGTCTCCATAACATGTATTAAGAACATACTCTGCTCAACAGGCTTCTATTGACATAAATAAGCAGAAGAAACACAAACATACATCTTTATGAACTCATTTTGTTCCTTGTAATTGTACCCTGAGAACAGCGTGAACAAAGAGGAACTCTATGGTTTCACCTTTCATAAATGAAGGTTCTGCAATGATCTAAAGCTATTTCTTGCCAGAAGTGCTTTTACAAGCCAACACAGAGGTCAACATAGAAGAGCTATACCCTCAGTGGCAGCTTATTAACGTGAAAATAGTTAACAGCATGGAATAATAAAAATAGAAAACAAACAAACAAACAAAAGAGGTTGGGTTTGCCAATTAGGATTTTTTTTTTTGGTGTGTTTATCTTAAGATAAACTGTGAGGTAAAAACAATTACAACAATCTATTCAGAAGAAAGGAGTGTGTATTTTTTTTAAGCTACATTTCATAACTCTTTTGTCTTCCAGGCATTTGGAAATTATAGATCAAGATGGATGGACAGAAAATGTGTTCTGGCTACAATATAGTAAGGCATTTAGGTTCAAGTCAGCAAGAGCCAGCATAGTGGAAGGGTGATTTAAAAAACAGAATTCATTTTGTATGTAATAAAGCTTTAGTACTTACAGCTGTCCTCTTCTTCAGTAATACATTTCACAACATAACAGGCATAGATGAAGCCCGCCAGCTGAAACAAAATGTAATAGTGTTAGATGTAAAACAAATACAATAGAAAAACATGAGTTGGTTTTAGAAAAACAACAACAGAAACTACAGAATTTTTTTTTTTTTTTTTTTTTTTTTTTTTTACAACAGTTAGTTAATTCTAATAACGAGTGAATTTCCTTATTTTATGTGATTCTTTTGGAAATGGTCAGAAGTTGGCATTTTTCTTGAAAAACAAACCCTGCAATAAAAATTCCAGAAAACTGATAGAAGATTTTCCATTATAGAAATAGCTTCTTTTTAATTATTGAAAACTCAGAAACTAGATGGATGGTTAGGTGGATGGCAGTTTAACAACTGCAAATATTAATGTTTATGTCAGTCAGATTCATTTGCCAACAAAACTTAATCCTCTAGCAGAACTCTGCTTTTTTAGCAGAATCTTGCCAACAAAATCTGAGACAAAGTCAGTTCACTTGTAAACCATCTTTATAATGATATTTTATCACTTGAAATTAGGGCTGTGGATCTGATACTGAGATACATTCCTGTCTCTCCAATAGTCCCCAAACCTCAAGACATATCTGTCAATTTAGTTAGGTCTGGAAGTGTTTGCATCAGTATCTCATGCTGTAGGTGACAAATTCAAATCTTGTTACCTCCATTCCTCTCCCAGAACATGCCCAGAAGTGAATTATAAACAGAAATAACACAATTTAAAGAAATTGAAAACCATAGTGCTGCTTGAGTACCATGGCAGACTGCTTATTTTACATCATCACTTGAAAAAAAAATAATTAAAAAAGGGAAAAAAATGGCCAGTATACAAATGTCATGAACTAAGTATCACAAGAGACCTCTGCTAGTCCTTCCACCAAGCTCTGTTGGCTGAGAGGTAACAACCATGCCAGAAGCAACAGAACAGCATCATGTGCCATGTGTTGCACTCTGCATGGCTTCCTGTACATATGGGTTTGGAAAGTTTTCTCTAATGATTGTCAACTAACTGTTTTCCATCCTTTAGCTTTTTGCTGGGTTGCATGGTAGGAAGTCAAAGGAATTCAAGTTTCATCTCCTTGTAGTGAAAAGTGAGCCATGATGTTCAAATGTGTTACTCCTGTATATGTGGCCTCACAGAGATTATTCATGAGCTCTGAATCCAACTGTAGAGTTTTGGAATTCATTCTTTATTTGGATAATAAAAAGTATCTAACAGCTCCAGCTAAGACTGAGTTCTAAGTGTGCATGATGTAAAAAAAAAAAACAACACATAATCTGTGGTTGAGGGAGATTATGATCTTAATTTCAGACAAACTAATGAGTGGGTCATGCAGTGACATGTGGGAACTATCTATTATTATGAAGAGTGGTTAGTGCAAATGAATTTATTTATTTATTTATTTAACAAATCCAAGGCACTTCTACAATCACTGCAGTGTTCCGCGTTCCTATCATCATTAATTTTAGCTGTACAAATGAAATTCAAACAATTTTCCTCTGTCTCTTAGTGGCTTCATATTGCAGGCAGTGACTGTGCTTAATTTACTCTAGCTTTCACACAGATCTGTCTGGTATTTGTGCTAATTTTCTCTATAGAAATCTCTCTGTACCTACATCTGTATATGTGAAATACAAATAAAGAAAAAAAATAGAAAAAAAATAAAATAGGAAAAAAAAAAAAAAGCCAGGCCCAAGATTTTTGTGAAAAAATTGAGGCTAGATTTGGAGACCACACTGTAGCCAGTACAGGTGTTGTCTGCTAACTGCTTAAGCTCCTGTTGGGAGCCCAGAAGTGGCATTACAATAGAACTAAATCATTAATTTTGTCATTTATTATAAATCTGCCTTATAGTGCTGCTGCAAAGATTTTACACCTGGGGGAGATGACATATTCACTGCTGGACACAAAGAACACAGTGTACCAAGAACGGTGGTGTTCAGCTAATATCAGCACTTCATCCTGCTTTATTGGGCTGCACTTTCCTTTGGTTTCTTGGCTTCAAGACAGAGGGCTAATTTACTCCACTGACTTATGAACTGCATAACCCACCAACTTGAATGACTTTACATGACGTTTAATCCAGCAAAGAATTAGGTCCAGCAAGGTTTTCATTAATGATTCCATTCTTGGATGTGAACCTTGGCTTAATATTTTCTCTGTTCTCTTTTTACAGACCATCACATCCAAGAGAGCTGAGCAGTTGCATCTCTAGTAGGCAACTGCAGTGGTAAAGCTTTTCTTGTAATATGGTTCAACACTTTACTCTCTGTGAAAACACCACAAGTTTACATGTTATTAACTAAACTTTTCTCACAAAGCACAGCAAACAAGCTGTATCACAGTCTGTTCTTACAACTAATCTTTTAATTGTATTCAGTTGCATCCCTTAAATATCTGGGGAACTCTTTTGATATGTAAGTAAATCCTACAGCATTTCATCACATGAGTTTGCTGATTGAAAGAGTTCCTTATAGCTAGAAATTGTTCTGTTTTAAATACAAATGGTAGTTTGTTTCCTTTGAAATAATAAGAGTTTTAAAATAAACCTCATCTTTTCCCACGTCTGTCTAATCCTGTGCTTGGTACACATAATTTTGTTTTAATTTGAACATCACATTATTTCCTTCCTTCCTTCCTTCCTTCCTTCCTTCCTTCCTTCCTTCCTTCCTTCCTTCCTTCCTTCCTTCCTTCCTTCCTTCCTTCCTTCCTTCCTTCCTTCCTTCCTTCCTTCCTTCCTTCCTTCCTTCCTTCCTTCCTTCCTTCCTTCCCTCCTTCCCTCCTTCCCTCCTTCCCTCCTTCCCTCCTTCCCTCCTTCCCTCCTTCCCTCCTTCCTTCCTTCCTTCCTTCCTTCCTTCCTTCCTTCCTTCCTTCCTTCCTTCCTTCCTTCCTTCCTTCCTTCCTTCCTTCCTTCCTTCCTTCCTTCCTTCCTTCCTTCCTTCCTTCCTTCCTTCCTTCCTCCTTCTTCTCCTATACCAAGCCATTTATCCTTTATCTGTTCTGATCCAATGCTTTATCCAAGATTTATCATCTAATTGCATCAACAACAGTGGGCACTCACTGGAAGCTGGGGTTCAGAACTGAAAGTGGTCATTTTTACTTTTAGCATGCTCAATGGCCTGAGCCTATGGTGACTACAGAGATCTATGGGATAAGGATATGCTTCCTGCCCAGTGGACTCAGGCTTCGTGTGAGGAGGGTAAATCTTACCTGTGCACATGGCAGAGCTGTCCTGGAGACCTGTCAGCTAAGACTGTTAAAGAATTCTCACAGCAAAGAAGGGTTCACATGAAATTTGCCACCATTGTTATAGTACAAGGTACATTTCTTTGACCTTGTTTGTCTAATAATAACACACTACAACCCATCTATATACAGAACAATATACATCAAGTAAATTTCAAACAAAACACTCACTGAACATACTCCCTGGAGAAGATCAGGAAAGGAAATACAAACAAACAAAAAACAAACAATAGAGGTTAATCACATTAATTAATATATTCCTGGAAGGCCCTCAAACAGAGCAAAACTGGGTGTAGTATAAGAATTACAAAAAACAAAATCAACAGCCTAAAAACTGTCAGCAATGTAATAACACTACTAAAGAGATGGCAATGAGATTAATTATGGAATTGAGATAATACATCTTATTCCCTTGTTACGGTCAGATAAGACAAAGAAAAAAACCTGTCTGAATATTCTCTATTCAAATCAGCAGTGTTCTGTTACACTGGTAGACTCTTATCAGCTCCTGACATTTTTGTGAGTATACTTCCAGACTTGCCCCATATGTAAAGTTCTGTGATCAAACTTAACCAGAATCAGTATTGATCAAAATCCTGTCTTCCTATTTTTTTTTCTCAGTTCTTTTATGGAGATTAATGTTTTCATACACTGTAAATAACATCAGATTTGGGAAAATGCTTATATGAGAACCTATCATTCCTGGTCAAGGCCCCCACCTTTCCCTCTTTTAAAGCAATATCTAGGTAGATACTTATCAGGAGTTATCTTTATTAAACTAGACACCTGAAAAAAAAAGAATGCCAGGAAGGAAGAAACAAAAATTAAAAGACGGTAAGATCTGAGTGTGATAAGGTCATAAGTTGAAATCTGAAGATGAAGACAAATGACTTAGGGGTTATGGAAATAGCCCATGGACTTAGCTTCACTGTATGTGAGTGTTTTATATTCTAGAAAAAAAAAAAAAAAAAAAAAAACAACACCAAAAAGAGTTTGATGAAACAGAGTATCGGTAGGTAGAGTATTGGTAGAACTAAATCAGTGCCATGGTGGTTCTAACGCTGCCCTCTGCAAAAACCTTTTCAAGCATGATTTCACTGCCTGCAGCATTGGTGGTGAGTGAGCATCAATGCTAGAGTTTGATATAAATCTCAAGCTATGTTCCATGGGAACTGCTCGGCTGAGGTACAGTTTTATTTATGCTTACATTTGCCATTTCCGGAACTCTGTCATTCGTCCATGTTTAATTGTCATAAGAGGAGCATTGGAAAACTGTTGATACAAGACCAGATTACTGATGGGGAATGTAGGCT
Source organism: Netta rufina (assembly GCF_964035555.1). Classification (NCBI taxonomy): domain Eukaryota; kingdom Metazoa; phylum Chordata; class Aves; order Anseriformes; family Anatidae; genus Netta; species Netta rufina. Next base: position 80,240,755 of record NC_140125.1, on the reverse strand, counting down.
ATGTGGCCTTGATGTCATTATTCCACAGGATTAACAATTTGCATATTGTCTGAAAAGAATCATTCATTGATAAGGACAAGCTCCTTTCTTCTGTGCAATAAAATAATTATTGAAAAAAAGACAATGCTAAATTACTATGACCACCATGGTATTTAGTGTACAATCAGGAAATTAAATAAAAATAAATAAATACAAAGCCATAATTTCTTAACCTATATAATTGTCGAATACTTTTTCTTTCCTTTCTTAGTCTGAAAGGTGCCCAAGATTGACTTTATTTATTTATTTTTTATTTTTTTTTTATTTTTTTTTCAGCATGCACAATAAAATAGGAATCATAAATACAGATAAATGTAGACACACTGGAAAACAGAAGTGTGATAAAAAATTCATTTATTTCAACCAAAGCATCGTAATCTTTGTTATATCAGCTGTCTAGGTGGTGCTTAGCATAAAGCCTTTATTTATTTCTCAGGGGACTATTCAATTTTCTGGAGATTTCCTTTTTGTGTAGGTATTTGAAGATCATCATGAAGACCTGCTAGAATGTTTTTGTTTGAAATGCTGCTGGGCGCTTGAGAGTGGTTCTGTCTTGTTCAGGGTAACTGTTCCTCCAGTGTCTTCCCTGGCAAGCTTTTTCACCTGATGAATGGAAGAGACCACAGGGGCACTGAAATCACAGTACTGTGGCTTGTCAGATAAGAGCTGTGAAAACCTTTAACAACAGAGGAAAGCAGGACATACTTACCTGTTTTGAAGCTGTATTACAGACACTCAGCTTGACCCAAATTTTCTGAAAGTTTAGCAAGACTTTTCTGCAAATCTGACCTAAAACTTTCTGGAAATCTTACCACTTCCATGGGTATTTCTGTCTGATTTATGCTTTTGATAACCGCATGATATTTGGCACTTTTCCATGATTTCTGCTCACATCTAAAAGAGAAGGATGTACTTTTTCCTACTTTAGACATCAAACAAAACTCAAAATGTAGGGGCTATCAGCTTGTATGAAATGGTAGTAGGGGTCCTTTATTGCCAACCTCTATGTTAACTGAGTGGCAGGGCATCCTGTAGATTTGGCTCAGTGTTGAACCCTGCATCCCTGCTCCCATGGGTGAAATGTTCCACCTGGGACTTTGCTAGACTCCCTCGGGAAGCTGAAGCAGGCATATTGCAAGGGGCAGAAGGGACGCCATGACAGGCTGACCTGTGTTAACCTCCACATCACCGCTTCAAGTGGTAGTAGAGCTGGGAAGCCAGGATCAAATTCTCCACCAGCTTTATTCAGGAGACGCTGGCTGGAGGTCAAGTGCACATTGCCCCATTAAGGCTGAGACACTAATGTTGAAAGAAAACAAACAAACCAACAACAAAACAAAACAAAAAAATTAAAAACTAGCAAACCTTTTTCTTTTATTTTCTGCTATTGTGGAACTGTCTCCACTTTACCTTTCCTCACTTGATTAGGGAGGATTAAAGGATATTTTTGGTTACATGTATTTGTAAATTTTATCCAAATTGTGGGAAGTCCTGAAATCAGAAAAATCTCTCTCTGTTTACTTTCATACTATAGCTCTGCAACCCAATCTGTTAATATTAGAACAGAACTCTGATTGTAAAGGGGTCAACAGTTTACAGTGACTGCTGCTTGCATCAAAGGGATTTAGCCATTAGAGCTGTGTAGATTGGGAAAAATCATCCCATTTATTTTTAAAACAAGGCCAGCTGCCTCTTTCCACTAAGCAACAGCAAAACAACAAAACAAAGAATGAAACAAAATACTAAAGTAAAAGGCTTTAAAATCCATATCACCCTGGCCATTCTGTAATTAATAGGAATAGATTATTAAAGCAAGAATCTATATGTGTCTGTATATGGCCTTTTCTCTGAAGGTTTTATAGCAAGAAAACTTTTATGGGAAAAAACTTTGGACCTTTTTCTCCTCTTGTCTTCTGGGAATTCTCTGCAATGGTTTAATCATCTGGCTTTGGTATCTGACTGCCTTTGGCAGCAGTAGCTTTTCTTATCATTATGTCTAACTGTGTGTCACCTTTTCCAGACAGCCATAGGATTAAGATAAGAAAAATTAGTTCTCTATGCTGCAGATCTAACAAAGCCACAGATTGCTCACAGCCCACCAAATGAATGCCTAGCATTTTAAATTGAACTGCATTAGATGAAATAGTTGATTATCAATGCTACTCACTCTTTTGAGGGGCAGTAGGAAAAATATATGCATGTCTGAAGTTTGTGTAGATTGCATAGGGAGAAACATTTTGATGGTATAAGATAACTGAATTCCTGATAAACAAACACATATAAGTGCTTCTGTTCAGTGAAAACTCACCCCTCCATGTAGAGTCACCCATATGGCAAGTGAACCTTGATGGTGTGATTGTGAACACAAGGCCCTAGGATCTGGGAAACAGAAGTGTTCAGGGGAGAGAGAGCAGAGGATGAAAAGGGAGTAATATGTTGTTGTGACTGCCATTTTCTCAAGATTGTGGCCCACCATGAAGACTGTGTAGAGTAAAAGTTCACTGAGGTAGCACAGGTGATTTGCTCTTGTCCAATGTCATATGTTAGGCTAAGCTAAAACAATGCTATAACATAAATGGCAAAAGCCAGAACATTTCATCAGAGGTGAGACTTTCCAGTAAAGGCTGACTATTTCCACATGGTGCTATTTACTTTCCCTGTGGTAATCTATTGTTTATTTGAAGGCATTGATAGCAGCTGAGAATCAGGAAGCTTAAAGGGTACACAACTTCATCTGTACCCTGGCTTTATGGTGGTGGTCACAGTTTAACAGCCTAATGATGCTTTGATCAAACTGCTTCTGTGATGGCCAGTGATAACAGTGTTGACGAGGAAGATTGCTGTATACTGTGCAAAATTCATAGCTCAGATGAAGAAACTCTTCAGCAGCAAAGTTCATTATTTTAACTTACAAAAAGAAAGCAAAATATTGCATACATTGAAAAGCTCTAGATGAATAGGGCCTTAAGTGCTAAAACCTAATTAGTGATTGATTGTTAAAACACAGTAACAGTCATTCACAAGCCAAATGGAAGCTGTGGAATAACAGCAGAGGAATAGACAAATCTCTTTGGCAGTGCCATCAGCAACAGAGCAGCCAGGAAGGTGGCTAAGGCAGGGGCGAGGCTTTGCTTGACTGTCTGTGCCTGTGCATAGAGTGGGAAGGTGGGATATCCTCCCTGTCTGGCAATGCACATAGGGCAGAAGAGGGAAGACTGAACTTTTCTTAACTAAATAGCTCCCTCAAGCCTCACGCTCTGGTGTAAGGTAATAGAAGTATCTCGGTGAAAGTACAAAGCAGTTTACATGGTGGGGCACCACATCATTGCATCTCCCTAGGATCTATACATCTAGCAAATGCATTGCTTAGCACAAACATTTGCTCTAGATGCACAATATAACAACATTAAGTGTCAGGGGGGTTTCAAGGTCAATAAAACCTCTTCCTGTGGCATCTAGTGTTTAAAGTAACTGAACTCAGCTCATGTTTCAGTGCTATTTTTCCTCACAGCATCAGGCTACTGTAGGCTTTTTCCACCTTTGTAGCCTATAATAAAAGATATGTTTCAGTGCTACTTTCTCCATTCAGCAAAATCAGCTAAGCAGGTTTCAAAAAGCAAATGCCAAAGTGCTTTGTGAAACCTTTCCTGCAAAAGGAGAACCACTGGAGAGTTTAGAGGAATATCATACTATGCAGGCCAGACTGGTATGAAAAGAGTTGACCCTCTATAGCCTCCAAACAGAAGGACAATTTTAATTCCATGACCAAAGGCACCTTTTCCCTGACAGTCCTTCTGGTAAAGGGCAGGGGATCACTTCCTTGTTTATTCAGCATGAAAAACGGTGATCTCCTTGGCCTGAATGGAAATAGTTTGATGGCAAAGGTCCCAGTCACAGCCTGGGGTGGAAGAAGACATATGAATAAATTTTGCATTACGTGTGACAAAAAAAACTTAAGCCAAAGATTCCAGTAACATCATATCACATTAAGCATTTTGGAGGAATGATGAATTATAAAGAGAGAACATTCTCGGAAAGGCCGTGTCCTTAGAGTCTGTGCCTCGTTGCAGAGAGTTAAGTGGATGAGTTATATCTGACAGTTTATGAACCTTGTTAATATAATGCAGTACCTGGGAGTGTGCCAGCCACAGTGATCAAGGAAGTCTAAATTAGACCTCTGCCATCGGCAGACATCAGATGCCTATTTAAAACTAAATGTTTCATCTGAACCAGCCACTTCCCTCATTATCCTCTAAAGCAATGATCTTCAGCTTGAAGCTCTGAAGCTCTATATGGCTCTCAGTAGCCAGCATACATCTCTTCCTCAGGTCTCAGTAAGGGGTTACTTAACATGCTGATGTGAAGCTGCTCTGGTAGGAAGAGCACAAGTGACAGAAGTAATTTAGCATGTTAATCTCTCATGAAAAATGTGAGTTTTGTGTTTCTTTGTATTTTTAAACTTGTAAGTGTAAAGGCCTCAGTTCTGTCACCTGTTCCAAGCCCGGGTCACTCTGAGCCAGGGTGACCTTTGGAAACTCATCCAGCAGCAGATTGGGATGTCTAGTCCCCTGCAAGAGTGCATAAGGAAAGGGGAAGTGAAGCTTCTGAACCAACAGAGAAGGATAATTACCATCCAACCACCACACTGGTAGTGGACTACATGAAGTGAGGGAAAAGGCCACACCTATTTTCCTTCTGCTCTAGCAGTAACACACAGAGCAGCCACCATACTGCTACAGCAGCTGTGCTCCTTCTTTGTGACTGAAAATGCTCCTTGCCTCTGGAAGCTCCCTCCTCTGCGATACAGAGCCACAGAACTTCCTAACTTTGAAACAGTGTATTAAACATTTTTTTAAATTAATTAATTAATTAATTAATTGTGTTTCATTTACAAAATCTGTAAAATGGACATGATAAAGCCACTTTCACCAGGGCACTGTAAGGTTTCATTCATCTCCATGACTTTTGCTTTGAGATTTTGGATGGCAAATATTAAAAGTACTAGCTCTCTATATTCTATTCTACATTGTTATTAACCAATTATCATAATACTCTGCAAAGAATAACAGCAATGTCTTAATACTTATTATTTAATATTGTTTATATTTATTTTTTAATATTTAATTAATTTGCTTATATTGTCATTTTTTGTAGTACTCATATTCTCTGTCAGAGAATAGATTCTTACTGGATAGAAATTTTGTGTTATTGGCTTGAACAGATGTACCACATCTTTGAAAAATGAAAGACAATATTATAACCTGCTGAGGGTCGGAGAAGAAATGATTCTTAGATGTTTGGTGCTCCTACATCAACAGTCCAATGCCAAAATTGAGAAGTATGACCTTTTTTCATCTGGTTCTATTGCCTTAGCAGAATAAAGGGAAGGGAGGATAATTTAATTGGCAAGACATAAGAGAATGCAATATGACACTGCAGCTCACATAACCATCTTTGAAGACAGCGAAGCTGTGCAGCTTCATAGCAACACTGAACACGGTGTAAAACCAAGCCATGTCACATTTAGTGAGATTTTTTTTTCCTGTTTTCTTATATATCCACAGAAAGTGGACAAAATTCTATTAATATTAATATTAATTCTATTGTTATATGTATTATATATATTCTATTAATATTAATTCTATTAATATTAACTTTAAAAGTTAATGAAAGAGGTATGACTATTTTAGAGAAAGTGTGCATAGCAAACTGAATTACACCCCTTAGAATGAACAAAAGTCCAACTGCTGCGGGTCAGTCCTAATAATGTCTCCAATCTAAGAGCTTTCATCTTGAATGTTGTTTAAGATTCAACTCATTTTCAAATACCCAGATAAGTGATGCTGGTTAGCAGCAAACAAAGATGTACCTACGAGGAAACATCTGGAGAATATCCCAAAAGAAGATGAAAAACCATAATGGCAGGATAATGCACTGGAGAACTGCTTGGGGGAAATGAAACAGTACCTGAAGGCATGAAGTGTGTTGTCAGAGAGGCAGGAAGGGTTGCCAGTGGAGAAAGAAAAAGAGACAGACAACTCAGACATGCTGAGTTGCCCTTCATTTTTCACCGGTGCCCTAATCATAGAGTGTATCTTCTAATGTGAGTAAGACAATGCTGTCAGTTGAGAGATATGTCCATGCTATCTAACAGATGTTGAATATATCTGTTATATTCCTAAACTCCTTCAGTCACCTACTGACATGAAAGAAAAACTGCAGTTTGGTCCTTTTTCTATACTGCAGTGTGTAGATTTTTAATTTAGTAAAGCATGAAGACATTCTGTTTCATTAAAAATCATGGATTAGGATGTTAAGCTAGTTATTTTGAATGATTATGCAATTATCAAGTAAATAACTAGGGATTTACAACATTACTGAACTAGAATATCTATTTCTGAAACCAACTTACATTACAGTATAGACAAAACTAAGTGCTTCACCAGCTGGTTACACTCTCAGCATCCTCATCATTCCTTGTACCACTATGTGTGTCACATCTGCAGCACCATGAAACATGCCTTTTTGCATGATTTGTGCAGTTAGCAAATAAATAATAAAAAACAAACAAGCAAACATACAAAAAACAACAACAACAACAACAAACCAAAACAACAAAAACAACCAACTCTTGCTTTAATAATCTAAAATGCAATACATTCAATAAAGTATTCTTAAAAACCTTGGCAGTACCAGATAAACCTGGAAACATCTCTCTGTTAAGAGGAATGAAGACAGAATCTGACAAGCAGCTGATAATGTTTCATGGAAAAAAAACTCGTTTTGAGATAGTGAACAGTCCTTTTCAGCTACTTTGGACTTCTGCCTTCCACAGTAACAGGGTGCCAGAGATGACAATTGAAGCAAATATATGTACGTCCTGCTGTTATGAAGCACTGTAAAAAGTGATTACTACTATAGGCCACATATCTGCAGAAAAATAGTGATCCAGTTTACCAAATTCTGCTCTGTGACTTAGAAAGTTTAACAGAAAGTTTAGAAAGTTCTTTAGAAAGTTAGCAAGTTCATCAATATTTATACCTACACAAGAGAAAAAAAATTAAGCAGAGGGGGTCAAATATTTTTTTATAATGTAAATCTGACTTAGAAGCCCCATTTTAAATTGACCAAGGGATTTTAGAGTTCACTGACAACCTTTACACAAAGAAGTATGTGAGTTACTTTTGACAGTGGGATTTGTGATCTTTTGACAAACTTTACCTTTTATAAATTTTACCCACATATTGCAGTTTAGACTAGACATCTATTTTAGCCTACTTAATAGCAGTAAATGCAAAATGATAGTTGTATTTTATCTACAGAAACTTGAGAATCTTTCAATTAAATGATAACATTTCTTGATAATCCCTAATAATCTGGTGAATAGATCTTGGAAATCTTCACTACGGAGGTAAACAATTATTTCTTAATAACTCCATCACGATAATGATTTATTACTTTCTTAAATGTCAGCACATCATTGAGAGTGTTATTGTAGTTCATACATTACTATGTTTGATCTTTTAAAATACCTGTAAAATAAAATACCTCATCTTTGTGAAGGTGCTTGTTAAAAACTATAATTTCATAAATTCATAGATTTTTTATTTATTTATTTTTTTTATTCTCAAGCTTAGTGCAGTAAAATACTATACTATTCTCAAGGAGATACATAGTTCTTGAAAACATATAACAGTATTAGCATGCAGTAAAATGTGAATCTGAAATAACACAAGTTTGCAGCATGAACATGGAAATGTACAACGTGCAGCAAATTAGATATGCAGGTCCAGTGGATGACCAGAGACACTGCAGAATAAATTTATAGTTATAGAAAATACAAGAAAAACAAATAGAGTCAAAAAAAAACAAAAACATTTTATGCCAAGACAAATGAAAAAGCATCCAAACATGAACAGGGACTGGAGTGACAGCAGGCCTTATTAGAGATAAAATGTACCTTTTGCAAAATATGACATATGACTGTGCTACCCAAATAAAACAGATTCTTTGCTTAAATGTCTACAAATCAGAGCTGACATAGGTCCAATAAAAATTTCTGTGTTTGCCAAAAAAACCTGAACCAGATAAGATACATTAATAATACTGAATAAATAGGTTAAAATTAAAGTTGAAAATGCTAACAGACTTCAAACCTGGAAATCATTAGAACAAAAACATCCCATTTTCCAAGGTGTTACATATAGTATCTAAATGACCAGTTTGAGTAAGCTGCTGTCATCCTGTGATCTTGGTCCCTTAACTTAAATGACTGTGTATCTGGATGGGAGAAGCATGATTCCTGCTTAGTTTGTGTGCCTGATTTTTCTATATGCGGAAACCAGAACATCAGGAAAGGTGAGATTACTGTGTACTAGGTTCTGAGCTGAGTTAGGGCATATAAGAGTAGAAATCTTTCCTTCACAGCAGTAACAGGTTTTTATTCATGATTTCAGAGGCATTTTTTCTTTTCATACATGTTTTCAGGTTCTTCAGCAATGAAAACAGCAAATTTACAGGGGCAGGCTATTGTGTCCAGAAAGACTGGATGTTCACAAGTCTCTTGTGAAAAGTCTCCAAAATTGCCACGAAAGGCATAATTCCATGCAAAGATGTTAGACTTCTTGTTTAATATGTGCCTGTTTAACAGGAGCTTGCCTATGAATTTCACTCTGATCTTCAGCATGCAGCAATCTAACCATGAACCTTACATAACTGGGCAGCCAAAAAATGTGAAGTCCTAATGGTATTCAATTATGTTAATTGGATGATCTGTGAAGATATCTATTTTATCTGGAGGATGGTATTTAGCACAAAGCCTTCTTTGGGATCTTTGTGTTCCTCATCTTGATCATTCTGTCAAATCCACCTTGTTCAACTTTAACATAGAAAATCTGGACGATGATTCCCCATCCATCTTCTGATTTGACTTTGACAGAGTTTTCTCTCCTGCGTTCTTTTGGAGAGAACCTTCCAAATTATTCTTAACCTTCTTTCTAGGTCATTACATTTCTGTACCAAACATGAAGGTCCTAATGATGGCATATTTTGGTCTTAATTCTTATATTGGTTTATTTTGAGGTCTTATTGAGCCCACTAAGTAGTGCAATTGTCTTAATTGTCCTTGCTGCTACAGTCATGTACCATGTCATGTTTCAATACTGGGGTAACAATATTTTTAAAATGAGCTTAGGGCCAACAGTTGCAGGTTTCACATGACCTATTATGCATGTTTTCATTATCTATGACTATGCTGATCTTGTTTCTTACAGATGTTACCATGGGGAGGTTTTATATTCTAATGCAATATCTGTTGTCTTCTTTTTTTTTTTTTTTTTTTTTTTTTTTTTTTTTTTTTGGGGGGGACTGGCTCTGATAGAAAAGTCAGACCTCAGTTTTGACCTCAAATTTCATTTGCCCACCAGCTTCTGGAAATTTTCATCTCCAGAATCATTAAGATAACTGATGACCATTACAGTTCTCTTCCTTTCTCCCTATGCATGTGAAAACACTCTCTGTACTTCTCTCAGAAGTATATCCCCTTCATCTGCTAGTTTGAAGATCTGGTAGTAAGTCCAGATGGTTTGCTGTACAGAACATTCTTTCCCTGTATGGTCACATGCAACCCTTCTGGTGTCTACATTCCCAGTCTCTCAAAGATGCATCTGAGATCACAGAACCCAAGACCCTGAGCATGGTATTAGCCACAGAGCCAGTCATTCACCTGATCTTTTCTTCTTCTTCTCAGGTCCCACTCTCCAGCTGGAAGGATAGTCATTATCCTTCACTATTTGCACTCATGATCCTGTCAACATATTTATGAGGGACATAGACAGCTCGTTCAGATATTTTGGAGCCTGCTCATTGCAGCCTCATTTGACTCTACAAGAAAGAGTTGGAATTGGTAGTAGTTACCAGGCTTGGTAGCCTCTTTGTAATATCATGAATGCAGGCCCCCAGCAGGCAGCAAAACTCTCTAGAGAGATTGTGGTAAGTGGGTGCTTCAGTGTCTTGCAGTAAGGAATCTCCAATTATTAACACATTTCATGCCTTTTTTTTTTTTTTTTTTTTTTTTTTTTTTGTGACATTGTTTCTAATACATGTGGTTGGTTGGTCTAACTTCATACGGTTGACCTTTCCTGGGTCTTGACCATTACTCATGCATTCCCTTTTTTCCATGTTGAGGGCACTGTATCTGTTGCATATAAGCACTTCCGGGGGGAAGGGGGGGGGCAGGAGGGGGGCAGTGGAGAGACTCTTCCTTTGGCTCCAAGCAGAAACAAGGGTCCAGTCTCCTTTCTCTTATGAATCAGTCAAGCCCATCAGCTCAGGGTTGGAAGCTGGCTTGCCTTCCCATTGCCAGGACTTAAGGCAGGGCTGTCTCTCAGCCCATGTCAGTGCACAATACCATGCACTTGCTTGGATTCCTGGATACTACACTGCCTAGTGAGCTCCTCTTGCAACATGGTGACTTGATCAAAAAGTTCAGCCATCTTGCACCCACATTTGCACCCACAACATCCATCTCTGCTTTCAGGCCCTACAGGAATTCCAGATTCTGGAGTTCCTTGCAACTGAGTGTCTGGGCAGCTTGTCCAGTCCCTGGGAGGTCTGTTTGGGTGTATGCATCTACCTGAGGAGGTTGTGGTCTTTCCATCTGGGTTCCAGCCTGATGGTTGTGGTAGGTGGACACCATTTTGGTATGCTTCTTGTATGTCCCAGAATATAAGAAAGTGGCCTACCTTCTGGTCTTCCACATAAACTCAGAGCTAGATAATTATTTCAGATGACTGAAGTCTGGTAATTTGAAGTGAATCTTTTTCTAGAAGGAAGTAAAAAAGCTGAGAAGACTCATGAGAATGATGTGAAGTCTGGAGAATATAAGTAGCTCACAAAATAAGGAGGAGATTAAGCAGGTTACCTAAACAAAGGAGGTTTAACTTCATTTTAAAACATTAGAACAGGGAGCAAAATGTTGCTAATGACAGAAGTTTATCAGATAAATGTATTGTAAAGCTCTGGACTAGAATCTAAAATGTAGACAATGAAAAGAATTAAGAGTAAATTTTATTGTGGATTTTGGTGAAGTTTCCATTGTGCTGTATTTTAAAATCAAGATTAAATGCATTTTTAAATTTATTTCAGACAGGAATTAATTCAGGGAACCTCTATGGCCAATGTTATGTAAGAAGTTAAACTAGGTAATTACAGAGTTTTCTTATGGCTTCTGATTTGTGACTCTAATATGTTGCATACAATGTTGATATGCAATATTTTTAGTACATAGCAGTATTTGTCAAATAAATTAATTTCACAAATACGGAAAATAAGCACTTTGCTTTAGAGGAAGAATCACAGAGAAACTTCTACTGATAGCAGAGTATTTGCAATTAGTATCTAGCTAACTCAGGTACAGTAGAGTACAATTACATTCAACATTATTATAATTTATTTTACTATTTTCTTCATGAGTAATATACCTTCAAGTTGCACATTCAATATTAAGTAGTCTGGCACATATTATACCATTATTACTACACCTAATTCACTAGACACGTAATTTGCATTCCGCTTTATAAAAGTGCTGAATTAAATCCAGAGAATCCCAAGAGAGGAGCAACCAGTTTACTTCAGATTTCAGTTTAGTATCCCATAAGAAAATATGAGGAAAGAAGGCACACCTCAAAAGCTTCAACTAATGTCATTAACTACATATGAATCTCCAGAAAAGAAGAAAATAATATCTTAAAATACAACTTTGAAACAAAACACAAGGGATTTAAGGAGTGTAAAGAGTGCTTGGAAATAGGGTAAGGGCAAGAAAAGAGAACAAGGGAACTTCTCACCCTGACTTTTTCACTTCCTTTTCTTTTAATTTTCCTTTTTTTTTTTTTTTTTTTTTTTCTTTAAGGAGCATAACATTTCTGAATCCTTTATCCTGCAGAGGATTGTGAATTCATATGAAATGTGCAGAGGGACAAAATTTCGAAATAAGTGTTGTACCGCTGGCAGTAGGTTGCCTGAGGCAAACACAGCTCATCTCCGCAGATCACGATCTCCACATAGCCACAATGCCAGACGCTCACTTTTATGAAATGATGGCACTGAAGGCTATGAGTACACTGAGGCTGCACACCAGGGGCAGGGAGCTCCCTTATCAGCATGTAGCCTTCATGAAATGTATTAAAAGAAGTGAACTGTAGAGATAGAAATGACAGGAAGTTGTACAGTGACATAAATCAAGGGTCTTATGGAATAGGGCAACACTAATAAGGCACAGGCACTGTGCTGCCTAAAGAACTAGAAATATTTTATCTTCATAAAACAGAGTACATTCATGGGACCTGGGTAATTAATGATGCAGGGAGAGATAAACTGGTTATGTCTACATTGTCAAATAGAAAAGGGTCAAGGGCTAGTTCCTGGCCTCAAGGCCAAATCACGTAGACTTAGCACATCTCCAGCTCCAGCACTGGGGCTGTGTGCAGACTGTGTAGCATTTAACTGAGTCTCCTATGGGTCCTGTGCAGTGGGATTTACTGCTTACAGCTCTGAGGTGTTGCCATCTTCTCTGTTTGCTTTTTCAGTTCACAGTGTTTGAAACAATGAGGGCTGTGTCACAGGCCAGTGGAGTGAGGTTTTCTCTTCTAGTATACTGTTGCTGTACCATAAAATGGCTATATCATATCGTACCCATCTAAGTTTTTCCTCATAGTGAAGGGGGCAAGGCAGAGGAGAGACAGTTGAAAACATTATTATTTTATATTCATGTCTGTGTAGAGATGTTCTCTTGATTTTGTCTTTACTTTAACTCTGTAAACTGCTCCTGGGCATAAAACTAAAGACTACATTATGTCTCTCTAATAGGGTATGAGGGGGTACACGAGGGTAGGAAACATCTGGGAATTACACTGGGAAATTGTGTAAACCTGAAGGAGCTAAACATGGTACAGACTCATACATCCTGCCTTTTGGGAAAGATGTCTGAAAGGAACTATCTCCAGAAACATTGCTAAAAAAAAAAAAAATAAAAAGTGTAAACTAAGCATAAGTAATGTAATTTATCAAGAGCAGACCAGTGCTTAGCTTCCTGTTGGCTCCCTCTTGGTATGAATACAGATGTACCCTTTGAGGACACTCTCTTAGGTCTTTTAGCACCTACAATCCATAGACACCACAGTCAAAGCACATATCGTTAGTGATTATTATTATTTTTATTATTCTGCAAATCTCCGTACTTAAAACTCTATCTGCTTCCCACAGACAACCTTGCCAAGATTAATGGTCTACTGAACCATTACACAAACCAGTGCAAGTAATTGCTGCACAACTGGGATAAATCGGACAGATGAAGAGTGATTTCCCTTAGCGTTTTTTCCACTGACCACATTTAAAATCTTCCTTTCATCTGTGTGGGGACATATTACTTCTCTTGGTTGGAAGACAGGTCCCCAGCATTTGTTCTGTGAGTTGTTCATTCATATGTACAATGCATAAAATAGATGGTTCTCCCTGTTAATCCTAGTGTTACTTCCACATTTTTTTCTTCCAAGGATGCCAAAATTTCCCTTTAGACAACCCTTCTCCCCTGCCCCACCCACCTCTCAGTAGAGATGAAAAATAGCAAAGTACTTGCTAGATTTTTCCTTTGTTTAAATGTTGTTTTGTTACGTTCCCCTCTCCACCCCCCTTAAAGGACATGCATATGTGTGCATGAGCATATGCACATAAGTGTGAGAGAGAGGAAGAGAGATCTTGGTGCAGAGACAGAGCATCCTTGTTGCTCCACGCTCCCTGCTTCTTATACCTTATGAATTTCTACATACAGGATACGTACCTTCCTCTTCAGATTAAGCACAGTGAAAACGACGTTATGGGAAACACAGTCTTACAGCACCCAGTCATCACTCTTTAAATGTTCTTATATCACAGTACACCAACACTGAACATTAATGTCATCTAGGCTTTCTGTCCAGCTGCAGTTTAGTAACTGTTTATATAAATACTAAAACACACAGTCAATGAAAGCCCAGTGTAGACACTGTCATCAAAAAGAATGTTTCCTGCTGTGCATTCTTAGTCTTTCTGACCTTGCTATGAGAGAAACATAAAGGGATGTGTCATGAACATTTTCTGGCAGTGAAAGAGTGAAGTAGAAGAAATCAGAATACACAGATTAATATTACAATTTCTTGAACCATTTGGGGTCTAGATTAACTACAGTAAAACCTGCCTAGTAGTAAAACCTGGTCTGCACATAAGATTACTTGTCTAGTTCTTCATCTGAATTAACGAATTGGAACCGTCTTTTCCACATACATCTTCAAGCCAAGCAAAACAAATAATTCCAATTAGCTCCCTCCCACCCCCAAGCCAAAGTATTTATGGGGTTATAACAGACTAGCAGGTTACTTATTACCTCACTCTTTGTGTATAAAATGGGAAATACAGCAGTATGCCAGGAAGTCACTGTGTCATCCTACTCTGAATGGATTTAGAAACACAGGCTTTAATCCTGGCTTCAATTGAGTTTCTGTGTAATTTCAAGCACAAATAAAACTTTTCTATCAGCAAAATTGGGACTCATTAGTACCTGGTCCCCAGCCACCATTTAATTCATCAGACCTGGAGGAAAAGAAGATCTTCTTAGAACTTGTTACTGTTTAGAGATATTTTAGCAGATGAATGAGTCCATTATTTGGCCAAGTGTTTTCCATATGCACACCCAAGTTTGCAGCATCTCTTTCACATTCAGGTTTGAGCTTCCTGTACTCACCATTACCTGTGGTTTTACTAGTTTACACACAGCTCTCCTGATAACATCATATGGCTAAGGCCTCTGCCATCACAGTCTCTACACACTCTGCATTATCTCTATTCTATAATTGGCATTTCCAGAGAAAAAGGAGAAACAAAAAAAAAGTCACTTTTCTGGTCCGTTAACAATGGCCTTTTTCCAGGCCCCATTCTTCCCACATTCTGATACTGTTTCCTGATAAATCTTTTATCTCACAGGCATCTCTTCCTCATTTCTACTCTTACTTTTAAAGGTTTTATACTAGGACTATGCACTAAAAGGAATGCATTTAGAAAACACTTGACTTATTTTTAAAACACCTACACAGCAGCCTGCACACATTAATTTTTCTTTCACATTGTCTCAAGACATCACAAGCTTTTTCCTGGCAGTCTTACACATTTTGGTTTCTTCCTCATTTTGTGCTAAGCTGTTCTTTGATAAGGTTCAGCTGGGGAAATTCATTCCTCCCAGGACCAAATCAGGTTTTTACATCAATTAAGCTAATTGACAGAAGGTTTAACACATTTCTTAATTATGACTGCAAATATGTTCTTGGAAGAAGCCCCAAAGCACAGGAGGAAAAAAAAAAAAAGTAACAAACCACTTTTATAATAAAATAATTTTGGAAATATTTTCTAAGGTAAAACACTAGGAAGGAAGTTTACTTATTATTAGCTGTCTCACTATGGCTGAAACTGCACTCAGTAGGAAAGTTTATGCTACATCTACATGACCCACTGTAGGTCTGACCATTAAAAGGTAAATAATCAGAGTATAGGAGAGAGTAAATGTATATATGATGACAGACAACCCATAACTTACCATTAAAATAAACAAAAAAAAAAACAACCAACCAACCAAACCAAGCCAAACCACAAAACAAAACACACCTTTATTCTGGAAATTGTTGCTTTCATATACAGTAAAGGATGAGCATGTTTATTACTACTCTATGGAACAATATTTTAAATCCACTTTGGGGATTTGTCTGACAGAGTTCAATACCAGACCAGTCAGAATTATTATTATTATTATTATTTTTTTCTCTTCTGATTTTTGTAACAGGACACCTGAAATAATACATGGTTATTCATATTAGCTGTCTTAATATTTTTTTCAAATTTAGGCTAAGCCTTTTTATGTTAAATTTCATAACTCAGTTAAGCATCAAACTGAAGAGACAGTTTATATTAGAACAGAATAGAACAGAATAGTTCATTTGGAAGGGACCTACAAAGATCATGGAGTTCAACTGCCTGAACTCTTCAGGGCTAACCAATATTTACAACACGTTATTGAGGCTATTACCCAAGTGCCTCTTGAACACCGACAGTCACGGGACATCAACCACCTCTCCAGGAAGCCTGTTGCAGTGTTTGACCCCCCTCATGGTACAGAAATTTTCCCTAATGCCCAGCCTGACCCTCCGCTGGTGCAGTTTTGTGCTGTTCCCTCATGTCCTGCCATTGGTGACCAGGAAGCAGAGGCCAGCACTTCCTTCTTCACTTCCCTGCTCAGGGAGTTTCAGAGAGCAACGAGATCACCTCTTGGCCTCCTCTTCTCCGGAGCAGACAACCCAAGTGCCCTCAGCCTCTCCTCACAGGACACGTCTACATATGCTGTTACCAGCTTTGCTGCATTCCTCTGGATGCTTTCAAGGACCATTACTTCCTTTTTATATTGTGGAGCCCAGAACTGCAAGCAATATTCAAGATGAGTCTTCACCAACACTAAATATAGTGGGAGGATCACCTGTTTTGATCATCTGGTTGTTCTGTGCTTAATGCACCCCCACAGTACAGTTTGCCCTGTGGCTGCCAGAGCATGCTGCTAGCTCATGCTCAGCTTGCTGTCTCCTAGCACCCCCAGGTCCATTTCTGTTGAGCTCATCTCCCAGCCTGTGCCTGTGTCTGACATTACAGTGTTCTAGGTGCAGCACCTGGCATTTTCCTTTGTTGAACTTCATGCCACCGCTGATGTCCCTGTGCTCCAATACATCTTGATCCCTCTAGAAGGCGTCCAATCCCTCCAGACACTCAACAGCACCTCCCATTTTAGTATCACTGGAAAACTTGCTGAGGATGAACTCTACTCCTGCATCCAAATCATCGATAAAAACGCTAAACAGAACCAGCTCTAGAATTCAGTCCCAAGGAACACTGCTAGTGACCACCCATCAGCCAGATGTAGCCCCATTTACTACAACACTTGGAGCTCTACCATTGAGCTGGTTCCTCACCCAGAATAGCATAAACCTGTTTATCTCACAGTCGGGTAATTTGTCCTGAAGGATGTGTGAGGGATGGTATCAAAGGCTTTCATAACATTATGTGAGAAGGCAACATGGAGTGTAAAACTATAATTATTTTCTCTTTTTGATTATATTTTTATTCTATATTATTAGAAATTATAAGGTGTTTCTGAAATAAGGAAATAAAGAACTGCCCATTCCCAATCTTTCAGTTTCTCTGTCATACAGCTCTCTGTGATGCTGGGGGAAGGTAACAGAAAAAAAGAGTTCAATACTCTTCAGAGTAACCCACAGTCATGTAATGTTTTCAGAAAGGAACTCCTCAGGGAGACGTTTAACCTCAGTCTTTGCTAGTGTTTCTGAACATCTGGACAACCTATTTGATAAACATGATAGCTGTGTTGATTTTTTTTTTTTTTTTGATTGTTTGTGCTGACAAAAACAAACAGTTTAGTGAATAAGAGCCCTTAGGGAGGAAATGTTTAAAGTACTACAGAGGAGTTATATACATAAATCCCCTGGACATATTCTACACATAGTACACTTAAACACAACATTCTATTATTTAACATTGCCCCAATAGAGTTGGAATCAGTGTTAAACTGCAGCAGTGCTTTAAAATAAATGTGACATTGAAGTTTTTGTGTGCATGTATGAATACCAGGGAAGAAAGCCATGACGTCTTTAAGTGCATATGCTACACACTGAATCCAGTTTAAAAATGACGGTGCTTTTTCTAGCTACACTGTGGTATCATTATCTTTTTTATTCCGCATATATTTCATGTGCCATACCTGTATTGTTAATGCCTTTTCCTCAGAACCTTCATTTTGAATACTGAGGAAGACAAAGTTTTTCCCTTCAGAAACTAATCCCAACATAGCAATGAGTAATTTGGGCCAGAATATAACCTTAAAATTGTTCTCCGTGTCTTCTAATTCAGCTGGGAATTTACTAGTCCTGGGGAGGGAACTGAAGGAAAGATGTCCTGGTGTTTTGGTCCCTGTTAGCTGGTGGTGCCTTGGGGGTTGTCAGAATGGCATGCACAAAGAGGTTAGGCTAGGTTTTAGACTGTCATCATGATCGTTGCAGCCTTCTTGTCTTCACCTTTATTAAGCCCTGGAATTGGGAAGCCAGAAGTAAACACACCAACATTCTCTCTTTGCAGTGTCAGTTTTCAGCTCTTACATTTCTTTCTCAGCTGTATGGCTCTCAAGGATGGGCACTATGGGGTCAGTAGATGATGAGAATCATGTTTCACAGTAAGACATCATCTTCAGTTAACTGTAAAATTAGAACAACTGTAAAATCAGAAGCCTGGGGTGTAGAGCCTAAATACAGATATCAAATTGCTCAGTGACAGTAAGACTGATACTTCTGAGCAAAATCAAAATATTAGATGCTAAGGAAAATCTAGTGGTATGAGCTCAGACAAATGCAGGCTCCAGGTATTCATAGTGTCAGACATCAGTTGAGAAAAGGCAGCAAATAGTTAATCATGCTGTCTAACAAACACCTGACTGATGCTCTGAATCATTCCTGAGCCTTCTTTACAGTGTTTATACATTTTATTTTATTTTTTTTTTTTATATACATGTCTTTTACATTTTAGGTTGACATTGTCTGGATCTCATTAATGGAACTTGTGAATAGCCCTACTTTACTAAAGCCTTGCTTTAGATGATCAGTCTCCTTTTAGACCTAGCTGCCTGTCGGTCCTATGAAAATAACAGTAATAATGAAAGCAGCAATAACAGAAATTCATGTTGTGTTTTTTGTTTTGTTTTGTTTTTGTTTTTTTGTTTTCTTTTGAGTGCAGAGATCGTATTTGCATTTCAAAATGATTCTAAAGAATAAATTGCATAATAATTCACAGAGTCATTGATTGTTGTAGTTTATTAAACTAGCTGATAGCAACTACAAATCTATTCTAACAGGCAAACAGAAAAACATTTGTTTTAGACACTTTTGTATCTATCTATTGCTCTGTCTATAAGATATCCTGTTCCTTGGCACCACAAAATATGTATGGAGTTACATTTAAAGCAATGTACCTTTACAGGATTTAAGTCTGGCACAGATAGAGTGCTCAACATTTAAATTGTGTCCTGATAAAAAATATACTGTAATATGTTAATGAGAACATGCAATTCTTCCTTTTGTGCTTGCCATCAGTGCTGGAAAACTGGTACCAATTAAGTCATAGACAAATGAGTCTAGAATCATCCTGATACACTTCAGTAGCTGTAAATTGGTTAGGGCTCAAATCAATGTTCTGCTCCTCAGCATTTCTTGAATGTGTTGAAAATCTAGCTTAATTGCTAGAGACAGTTGTCTTTTCCAGGGAAGTAAGTAAAAGACTTCTTGAATGGTACTGGACCCAATTGAATTTTATTATCTTTTGGATGCTTAACAGAAAACACTTCAACTTTATGATTTTAAATGGATCACACTTAAAAGCTGTTCTAAGATTAAAGGCACAATACAAGACTGCCTACCTAAATGTTCTACTGTCCCCATGACTGTGTTCCCATGTCACTTCTGCAAACCTAGGGCAGAGATCAGTGATGTGTCAGCTTCATGATATGTTTATTGTTTCTGTGAAATGATTTCAGGTTCTTTAGCCTTAAAATGATGCTGTGACCTTCCATTAATGGATGGTGTAGTTGTTCCAGTAGAAATAGAAAAAAATTGTTAGGTATGTTGAGATGAGAGATAGAGCACAGCAATATTTTCATTCTCAAGCTTTCATTACTGAAGAATGAAATTCAAAGTGATTAAAATTATTAGCTAATTTGTATGAAGCTTATTGAATAATTATTTAATTATATTCTAAAGTGTTTTGCATTGTTTTCCAAATACAGTGTTTTGAATTTACCAATAAATAAAGTTATGTATAAATCAAAGACTTTTCCTTTCCTTTCCTTTCCTTTCCTTTCCTTTCCTTTCCTTTCCTTTCCTTTCCTTTCCTTTCCTTTCCTTTCCTTTCCTTTCCTTTCCTTTCCTTTCCTTTCCTTTCCTTTCCTTTCCTTTCCTTTCCTTTCCTTTCCTTTCCTTTCCTTTCCTTTCCTTTCCTTTCCTTTCCTTTCCTTTCCTTTCCTTTCCTTTCCTTTCCTTTCCTTTCCTTTCCTTTCCTTTCCTTTCCTTTCTCTTTGAAGGGAACCTGAAAATCAAATGTTCATATACTTCTGAATGTCCTGCTGCAAACTTAATCTTGACCTTTGTTTTATTGAAAATTCTATAGCACACTGCACTCACTTCCAAAGTGAACACAATAAATACTAATACAGAATAATAGTGTTTATGAGTGTATTTGAAAATAAAACAATATTTGTATACTTACATTGGATTTGGGAAAATTATTATTCAAGGTCTGATAAAACCATTCATACAAAGTTGTTTTTCATCACTGAAGTAGTTTAAATTTGTGTCTGACATTTCTTATTCAGACAGAGATAATCTGTCTGCAAACAGCAACACTCTTCTTCCTTAATGTATTTTCATGCCACAGTGACATTAAAATCTTACTGAATTTGTACCAAAAAGAAAAAAAAAATAATCTAAATTCCATTCGTATATATCTTTTTTCCAATATTTTTTTTTTCAAATCATCATATATTTTTTTAATTTATTTTTATTTACATCAGTTACCCAGTTAACTATGACCTTTTACTGTTTTTACTTATACCTGATAAGTAGACAAAGATGAAAATGCAGAACAGCTGAGAATGAAGACAGAAATTAAATTCACAGGGAAGGAATTGGAAGTGAATAGAAATGGGTAACAGATACTGATATCATCCTACATTTTTGTCTAAGGTGATAAATTACATTTAAATACCATTGTGAACACATTATATGAAGTTAATCTATGTCTTCCTGTCCATGGTATATGGAATGTCTTGTTCTATTTTCCCCCATTATAAACCAGCTATCATTGGTTTAATTGTTGAAATGGTTATATGGTTATATGATTTGCTTGCTTGTTCAACTGCTTTTCACAATCTGTTACCACAGATTGTTTCCTCTCTAAACTATTGAGAGTGGGTTGTGAGTGCCTTTAGACCTTTTTGCAGGGAATGATAAAAATAATAATTTATCATTATGTTTCATAGTCATTTCTCTCTGAGACTGCCATTCTAACACATTGAAAAATGAGAAGTGAAATCTAACAGTGAGTTTTCTGAGTGTTGTATTAGCAAGCTGCAAATGAAAAGTGGTGGTAGGTACCACAACTGAAAGCCTATTAGAAAAAAGTGAGAAAAGAAATACTTGGAGCTGTAACCAACACCATACTTGAAAACACAAGAACAAGGATAAAGTCACTGATACCAGTCAAACTTACATGTGATTATTTTTCTGTCTGCAGTTGATGTTCCTTATGAATTAATGAAATACAAATGCAAATTCCAAATTACAAAGGAATAATAAACAGTATCTCACAAATCTGTTGTATTTCTATTCTAAATTACCTATTAATTTCAGAAAAGACTTTCTAACCTAAAAAATATCTAAATCATGGCGTCATAAGGTCAGATGTGGGAGAAGGTAAATATTCCATGTGTTTTTCTGTCATCAGAAAAACTCTATGCAACCTCAAGATATAACTCAAATAGACTAAATTCTCATAGCTTCATGGTATTTATTCTGCTTCCTTTTTTTTTTTTTTTTTTTTTTTTTTTGTGACTTATGCTAGGACACTAACCTGGAATAAGGGCAAATGATGTACATTCTGGCTCTAATTTATAGTTAAGAAAGAGGAAAACACAGCTGCTGTAGGAATATACCTTGCTCAAAAATCAAAAGAACTACTTCTTCAACTTAAGCTCAACTACAAAAGAAAAGAGAAACACAATCATTGATATTTGTGTGCATCTAAAAGCCTTTTCTTTATAAAATTTCATTTTACTACATAGAAAACTAAAAGTACATACTACATATATATTTATATAAATAAATGCTATATATATTTACCTCTATCTGTTGACTCTTAAAAAATGTACAGAAAATTCACATTTATTTATTTATTTATTTTTACATTTTACATTGTGTGTGAAATGAGAGCTAGTACTTCTGGCAACTAGAAAGTGAGTATAACTGTATTTGACTTTAATATCACTGAAAGTTGATATATTACAGAGCCTGTTACCCACAGTTTATTTCCTTGAATGAGGGCAGTCACTGGGAATAGGTGAATTTATCTGTGCTCCAAAAGACAGTCCTCCTAAAATAATATAACCTTCTAAGACTCAGTTTCCCAGGTTTAGAAAAGTATTTTTAGTCCAGGAAGCAAAAAGTACAAATCATAGTTTCTCCACCCTGCTTTGCCAATGCCCCGGTTTACTGACACAACAAGAAAAGTCTCTGTAGCCTCTGATGGTTTAAATATGGTTTAAATGTGTTATCAGCTAGCTGTGGGTCATACAATTGAATATGCAGATAGCAACGACCTATACCAGTCTTCAGGCTGTATGTTGACATGCCTGGTCTGGATTAAATTGTCACAGAATGAACGACTTTTATTTGAAAAAAATGGGAAGTGACTTGCCACAAATTGCATGAGCTGATGATAAAATTAGCTTAGGAAGTGTGTCCTCCCACCAGATGTGTGCCTGGAGTCCTTTAGAACCATAAGATTTCATTATAATTTTTAAGGTTCTTTTGCTTTTCCTTCTTAACTTAGACAAAAACAACAACTCACAGGAATGGCAGCTGTTTTCTGGTCTTGCATTTGCCTTTCAGAGTAGGTGCAATCCAGAAAGAACTTCCTGTACTACTGAACGTGACAAGTCTTAATATTCCAGTCAGCTCTGTGTAGAATTAATAAACAGTGGCAAGACAAAAACAAGGGGGAAGAATCAGACCAGGATTTCTTTTAAAAGCTGAATAAAACCTTAAAAACAATGCCAGCTCACAGTTTACCACCATGTGGTATATGTCTCATTAAACAGGAAACACAGAAATGAGAAACATTAAAATACCAAAATACCTCTGGTAAATTGAAAATGGGCATCACACAAAAATCACACCAGTATGAATTCAGATTTTAAAAGAAAACAAACAAACAAACAAACAAAAACACAAATTGGCTTAATTGAAACTTGTAATTTCATGTACATCTCATCAGTACAAAAAAGGAACTGTGAACAAGATTAATACAAGTAAATACAATATTATTGGAGCTTTGCATCTAGAGTTTATTATAGCACTCCCAGAATCCACTGATGCACTTACATTCTTGTAATTCAAATTATTTACCTATCATTTAAGGCTCTCTGTAATTCATACTGTCATGTGTTGTTGCCTATTATGTCACTATGATTCCACAGGGATTTGATCAGTGGCTGAGCTGCTTTAACTCAATTAAGTACACTTGACAAACTGTGTGATACTCTAAGTTTCACAGAATTATTTTTAACTGTGACAAGATGACACATCATTGTCTCTTGACTGTTAACCTAGATTGGATGATACCAGCTGATAGAGGAGGCTATCTTGGCTGATATGTGTACATAGCAGTAACTGAGAATGCATCATGTTATCAAGCTTCAACAATTGCTTTACTGCTGTTATAAATGTCAGCTCCAACCTATGATAAAAAAATTTTCACAGCAGGGCTCCTGCTCACACTTTGGACATTAAGACTCATCTTTCTAGAAGCCTGGATATTCTGAAATATGTACAGAGCTGAAGAAGTCTGACTTTCTTCCCAATAGATCTTACCAAGCTGGTTACAGTGACCATTGAGGCAGCAGTGGAGGTTTATCTTGTGGTTTGCATTGCTGTTATAGAAATTGCATTTAGTTCTTTGCTGTATGACTCAGTGAACATAATTCTTTTTATTTATTTATTTATTTTTATTTTTTGCAGACTGCTATGTATCCTATAACTCATGCTTCAGGTCTGGTTCTTCCATGCCAAGACCAGTTTTCTGGCCTTTCACCTCACACTCATATTTGTAATGATATGCTTATAGTTTCTGAGTGTACAGATATTTCCTGACTCAGAAAACAAACCAGGTTGCATTTTTTTTTAGGTAGAGGGGCTTGGAAAGGGAACAGCCAAAGGAGCTCCACAGACCCTTATTATGAAGGCAAATCATGTAAACAATAAGTTTGCAGAGGTGAGCACAATTATCTTTACTATAAATTAAAAGCAGCCATTAACTCTCAGGTGGTGTTGGTGAAGATAGACAGAGTGGGGCACTAAGAGAAATCTCTTAACTCAGATGATTTAGTTTAAGCAAATCTAAGAGGACATACTCTTCTCACAGATAACTAGTGATAGGACTAGAGGGAATGACCTCAAGCTGCACCAGGGGAGGTTTAAATTGGAAATTAGGAGACATTTCTGCTAGAAAGAGTGGTCAGGCATTGGAACAGGTTGCCCAGGGACATGGTGGAGTCACCATCCCTGGGGTTGTTCAAGGAAAGGTTGGACATGGTGCTTACAGACATGGTTTAGTGGGTGACATTGGTAGTAGGGTAGTGGTTGGACCAGATGATATTGGAGGTCTTTTCCAACCTTAACAATTCTACTATTCTATATAAGCTTAACCTATGTATGTCCTTTATGACTCGGCATTGTATTTGGGCTACAGTGTTTTGATAAAGTTTACATATTCAGATGTCTATCCCACCATCATCTCTGTATTTGATAGAGATAGAATATCTGTTTAATTTTTAAGAATTTAAGAATTTCTAATTTTCTTCATGCACATAACCATATATGATAATGTAAATGTTATATTTTAATATTTTTTTCCCCTTCAGTTTTCTTTGTTCTTGCCTTTTCCACCTTCTCGTTCTCCAGACAAAAGTAGGATAAAAGCAGTATTATTTTGTCCCTAATAGGCTATGAAAAGTGTTTACCTCTGAAAAATATATCTTGGGAATAAGTATAACTCTATCATCTTTTCATATTTCCAGTCTATCTGTTTGTAAATCCTGCATTTTCAATGACAGGGTGGTCTAGGAGAAAGGATGTTTAATTTCAGCTACCGTTCTTTCAGATTGTGATATAGTGCAAAGGAAAACTAGGATCATGGCCTTAAGAATCAGAGGAATGTTGGAAAGGTGAGCATAACACCAGAGGAAGAGGTAGGTACTGAAAAGCTTTTGCATAACAATTTTAATTTTACTATTAGTCAGATTTTCCTGTAATAATTGGATAATCTATATTATTAGTATCATTGTAGCCAGACTAATAATAACTATTGTGTTTTGAGTAGACTGTTACATCTTTTATTGGTTTCAATAAATTCTTAGTTGCACCTATCAGGTTTGTAGAACTTTTAAGTGTAATAAATGTACAATTTAAAATGTACACTGCTGGGCTAAAAAAAAAAAAAAGGGAGCTTAATTCATGCAACACAACAGGAGTCATCAATTCCATCAGCAAATTCAACTGTGCAACAGAATGGAACAAGAGACTGATTTTAAGAAGAACATACGTAAATACAGCATTTCCATTTTGTCATACTAAATGTGTGTATTGGGATTGGTGGGCCTGTACAGAGTGGCTGTCAAAGCCTCTCAACCCATCCTGGGAGGACCCTTCCTTTGGTCATGGGATGGCCAGTTGTCCATGCGTTTGGCTGCTGCTGCAACCTTGAGGACAGCTGACATATTTGCCATGTTCTCCAGCCTGTTCTCAGTTATGGGAACTGCGAATGTAGGAACATTCATGTGTGGGAATGTGAGAACGACCTGAATGTGGGAGCAACCTGAGATGTGTGACATGTCAGAGTTCTTGCAAGAATACCATTCTGCACAATAAAAATGAATGAAGCTCTCATCCCTGTAGTGGTAGTACTACAGTAGCCATGGGGCATTCTCTGCTTCCATCCCAACCCATCTGTAACTATGCATGTCATTATTCAGAAGACTGAAAGGCCCATTTCCAACCCAATTATAACATTTGTCTGTCTAACCTCCTGCCTTGAGGTAGCACATCTTGCCTAGAACAAAAAGGATGCAGTCTGGACAGATGACTGATGGTGTAAGCCTATATAGCTCAGTAATAGTACTAGTGCAATGTAAAAATTCATCACTAAGAGGATTTTGCTATTTTAAAGCTACAAATGAAAAGAAATTAAGTCCACATACTGTAGTGAAGCAAATCAAAACCCATAACATTTGTATTAATTGCTGAAAGCAGATAGTGCCTGGTAATCAGAATAGAGGGTGGAACTGCAATAAAACTTCAAGCTTAAATTTGGAAATGAGCCCAGGTTTTGGGGAGCAGAGCCTGGTAGAACTTCCTTTTAAAATTATAATTATATCTTGAAAAAAATCTGTCTGAGAAATATATTCTAGACCTTTGTTAATTTTCCTTTGGCCTTTAGCCAAATGTTGTTAATTGAATCTCTAAGTACTGTATCACTTTGATACACACAGAGAATTAAATGGTCTTTTTTTTTTTTTTTTTTTAATAACAACTCTTAGACTTTTTTCATATTTTCATTTAAAGATAAAATTAGTACAATATTTCTAGGATCTATTGAAAATCCTATGCTAGGACTGAAAATAAGCTAGGAAAATATAACTACCCCAGTTTACTAGTCTGCCTTTTCCTGTTGTGGTCTACACTGGTGCAATAGTGCCAGGAACAACAGTTATTCTGAAAGACTTTAAAACAGATACTAAATAACAAAAGCAAATTTAAATGTATTTTTCCCCACTTTAATTACTTAATTGAATAAAAGAGGAACAAAGAATCACAGTACTCTTCATTATATCTAATATATTTAATATGTAGTATACTAGGTATAAAAATATATAGTTACCTTTAAATTAATAGACAGTGCTTTGGAGCTACTCTAGGGCATTTCTAAACTAGTGAAATGTCAAAATGTGAAACACCACTGTGCAATGATGCTCTACTAACTTTATTTTCTGCTGAAAAAGCAGCAGCACCATTCCTGAGCTCATGGCCCTACTGAACTAGGTGAGGTAGCTGATGATCATAACTACATACATTGAGGAAAGAAGAAGAACCACCACTTGTTTAGCAGTGTAAATACTTTTTTATCCCAATATTAAAAGTGTATCAAAAACCTGAAAGAATTTCATGCTCTGTGAAGTGGGTGTCCTGGTTTCAGTTAGAACAGTTAATTTTCTTCCTAGTAGCTGGTGGAATGCTGTGTTTTGGCTTAGGATGAGAAGAGTGCTGATAACACCCCGATGTTTTAATTGTTGCAGAGCAGTGCTTATACTAAGCCAAGGACATCTCAGCTTCTTGCTCTGTCCTGCCAACGGGCAGGCTGGGGGTGCAGTAAGAGCTGCACCTGTCCTGTAGCTGCACCTGTCCTGGAGGGGACCCAGGACAGGTGACCCAAACTAGACAAAGGGGTATTCCATACCATCTGATGTCATACTAAACAATATATAGGGGTGGCTAGCCAGGGGAGGGGAGCCGGACTGCTCGGGGTTAGGCTGGGCATCAGTCAGCGGGTGGTGAGCAATTGCATTGTGCATCACTTGTTTGTACACTACTATCATCGTTGTATTATTATTATTGTTGTTGTTGTTGTTATTATTATTTTCCTGTCTTATTAAACTGTCTTTATCTCAACTCACGGGCTTCACTTTCCATTTCTCTCCCCCATCCCAGAGAGGGAGGGGGGAGGGTGAACGAACGGCTTTGTGGTGTTTAGCTGCCGGCCGGGTTAAACCACTACAGTGGGCAATAAAAAAAAAAAAAAAAAAAAAAGCCGATGAAAGGAAAAATATTTTTTCACATAAATGGGGTGAATTTGACTGCACTTATGTTAGGTAGTTATGTTATCATTGCTTCATTCTGTTAAATTGGCAATAGGAGGAAAGAGAAGAGGAAGAGCATAGAAAGTTTGGGGAGGTGCTAGCAACAACGGAAACAAACCAACAACAACAAAACAAAGGAAAGTAAGATAACTGGAAAGAAATGTCTCCAGTTTGTCCAATAGCACTTGCCCTCCCTTTTTCCAGTTTCTTTCACCTGTCTTCCAGGGCTTAATGCCTGGTGTCTCCTTTGAAACCATGAAGTCTACATGTCATTAGCCAGGATGGTTAAATTACTTAAGTTACTTTCTCATAGCTTACTTTGTGTGTTTTTTTTAGCTTTAGTGAGAGGGAGTGGGGAAAAAAAAACAACTGCCTCTGTGGCAGAACACATAAACAAAGATGCTGACTTGTCAAATGCTAGATCAGGTCAGATGTCCCTGTTGAGCCTGTGGCACTCTGGTAAAAATATAAACACTTGCTTTGGTGTTTCCACAGAGCTGCTGCTGGGTTTATCCGTCCTTGTTTCTCTCTAGGAAGGCATTTGATATGGTGTTCTGGTGTTACTCCATTACATATTTCTCTTCCACTTCACTTAGTGTTTTTCAATTATTTGTAATTTCTGATTTTTAACTAGAATTATATTTTATATTCATCCTTCTACATGGCCTTATGTTACTAATTTTTGTCAGAGAAAGGAAAAATTCTAGTCTGCTATTTGTGAGGAGAGAAAGTTTAATCAGTAGAGAACTTGTCTGAGAATGAGAATGAGCTGTAAGATTTTCCCATTTTAAATGGGGTGATTGGTCACCAATACATTTTTTTCCAAGCACTGAAAATGTGTATAAAATGATGCCATTTCATTAACTTGTGTAGTTTGAAGGTAGCTAGCAAATTCAATTATGGATTCAAATTATGTTACTAAATTGGTCTAATTTTTAAAAGTGATGAATGAAGTGCATTAAAAGAAATGGATAATAAAGGTCTAAAGAGGAATTGGCATGGACTCTATTAATTAAAACTCAATGAACATGTGCATATCTTTCTTTGTTATATGAAGGATGCACAGGTACAAGTACATTGGTGTGCATCAAAAATCCAACTTTACATGATGTTTACATTACACCAGATTTAATTTCTTACATATTTGAGATTCATTTACTGACATGTTTATGCTGGCAGATTATATTAGAAATCTGTTCCTAATATTTCAACAAGCAGTAACTGTATTAATCATGTTAGGCTGCAGTGCCTCTTCTGGAATAAGGAAAACTGTTTAAAAAGGTATTGCATACCTGTGTAACATGTAATAATGTTTGTATGTAATAAAAATTTAACAGCTTTTTTTTTTTTTTTTTTTTTTTTTTCCTGTGGGTCAAAGACCAAGGTGAGGAATAGATTCCTGGGAACAGATGTGCAAGGCTTACTGATAAGGCTACTTTCCTAAAATACTCTGTCAGTTATAGTGTATCTGTGCATGGGGCACAGATACAAGTGCTGTACCTACAGACCTGCTCTCAGAGGCACCCACAACATCAGCACTGATTCACTGTGAGTCACAACAGACTCTGTCATGACCCAGGACTTGGAAGACAGGAGGTGACTTAAAGCTGCAGAGTCACTGCAAGGACTTATGGCTCTTAATCTTCTGTTACAACTTTCACCACTTGGGCTCAGGCTGAATTCAGATTTCTGCCTCCTCTATTGGTCAAGTTTTATTGCCATCTCCCTTTTCTCCAAGGATGGGAAGAAGCTGTTCCAAGACAGTTCTTTGAAATGAGCACTGGTTCTGATGTGAATTTTCACTCACCCCTTCCTTGTATACACACTCTCTTCACAATCTCTTTACAGGCTTTTCCTGTACTGAAAAAGAGCTCATATACATTGCCTTGCACACAAACCATAGCCCAAAACATATATCTTCATTTTCTGTACAGCTTTGCTTCCAGTGGAATGAACATCTAAGAGCTGAACAGCCCTCTGGAGATATGCAGGTATCTATCTTTCTCCAACAGCTACAATTTTAACACCTTTGTTAGGCAGGTTAGATCAGAACCAACGTATCACCACTTTTCATCCAGCTTTCATTGTTTTCTGCAAAACCTTATCCTCATCAATTGCTGAAAGCTGGCATGCTTTCCTGCAGCTGGTGAAGAAGAGTACCTGCTTGCATGTCTGTGAAGCACAGAGCTGACTCCTCAGGGATGTCCCTTTTCCAACAGCACACTGCGCGGCTTTGGCAAACACTCAATTACATTCTCAAGACAAGAGATTAGAATTTCAGAGGCTGTCATGATCAGACCTTGAACTGTAAATTTCAAGTATTTTCAGAACACAATTTCTTTTTAGTTTTAAAGGATTTGCAAGAAATAAGAAAAAGCGGGATGCTTCAAGTCCCTTGCAGGTGAAACTCAAGTGATGGTAGAGGGGAAAGGGAAGGAGAAATTATATGATTTGAAAGGTGTAACTTTTACATGATGGAGTCTGGAGATCAAGGTAAGGACATGAATTAATGAATTAAAACAAATAGTTTTTGTCATAAACAAGTAGAAACAGCTTGTGCTGTTGGGGTCAGACATTATTCTGGCCAAATATTTCACAATGCCTAAAAAAAAGCTTTGGCTGATAAGACTGTCAGATAACAAACAGGACAGTTGGTAGCCTGTGAAAGGATGCTGCCTCCTGTCAAAAGAGTCCTTGATTTACCCAGTTTAAAAACAGGAGCTTTTCCCATAGTCGTTCAGGCATCCCTGCTTCCTGCTTCAGAGACTCCATCTCCTGAAAATAGCCTGTCAGGTCCCATCTGTTTTTTTGTGAAGCTGCCAGCCCCCTGAGAGAGGGTCCTCTATTCCCATCTCCCGTCTGATGCTGGAAAACCATAGGGGAATAACCTCTGCAATCTGCCAGAAATTGCTTTTCTGAAAGCAAGGACTCTGCTTCAGGGAGCTGCAATCTACCATACTTAGAGGAAAATTAGTTTTCTAAGTACAGTGCTTTCTTCTGCTGGCTGCTTCAGTCCTCCATGTTTGCCTGTGCTCCTTCTCCTCACACTGTGGATTGGGGGAGCTTAAGTTCAAATATCTCATTAAAAAAACAAAATCCAGAACACAAAGATTTTTACTACAGCAAGTATTGTGAAGTGAAGGAATTGATGGCAAAGCAACTTTCAGAGGCTCCTTGCCATTGCAATGATAGCAAAACTTTGCCAGAGCACTAAGCAGGCTATGGCTGGTGTAATTAACTGTTATATTTGTCAGTAACTCGAAAACAATTAGCAGGTGTCCTAGTTGATATGACAGATTCATTAATCATTGGAAGCATTTCTTCAAATTGATTTATCAGTCAAATATTGTGTCCTCACTATTGCTTTACAGAGGGCAATCATTCTGCACTGTTTTATAAACACAGATAAAGTGGCATCCTGTGCCCCAAGGGACTTGGTATCTAAATAAGACAAGATACATACACAGTAAAGACAACATGGGGCAAATGCTGAGAAGGATTTGTCATGTGAAGAAGGCAACAGAGAGTTTCAAAGAGGATTTTAGAACAGAAAAAAACGTTTATTGGTAGGAACTGGTAAATAAACTAGATGTCATAAGACTAGGAAGAAGCTTAAGGTGATCATAAGCAGTCATTTATATAAATTCAAATGTATGAAAAGCTTTAAGGCAGAACAAAAGCTTTCAGGATGATTCAGCAAACATCAAAAAGGAGGGTGCAAGGGAGACAGATTATTTTTTGGCTGGAAGTGCAAAGAAAACAAGAGAAAGGCTATAAAAATAAAGTCATAATTATAAGACACTTTTAGAAATGTAGACCTGGGCTCTTGGGA
This sequence comes from Netta rufina, assembly GCF_964035555.1. Taxonomy (NCBI): domain Eukaryota; kingdom Metazoa; phylum Chordata; class Aves; order Anseriformes; family Anatidae; genus Netta; species Netta rufina. The sequence continues at coordinate 80,209,070 of NC_140125.1, read as the reverse complement.
GATAATAAAAAGGGAAATAGGCTGTATGACATAATGAGCTAGAGCATACACAGTAAGCAGAGAAAAAAAGTGATCTAGTGTTCATGGAAAAGTTTTAGAGGTGAGAAGAAGAGGATGCTCAAGAGATTAAAAGACATAGGATGGACAACCCCTCCCCACCCCAAAAATAATAGTAATAATAATAAAAAAGCTATTTGTTACTTTCTTAAAGTGTGGTCCATCCTGAAACATAAACTGTTTCTCATATACCGTCATTCAGACTTTAATACATTATGGGAACTTGCTTAACTTATTAATTCTTCTGAAATATTGCTCTTTGGTAGTGTTAGAGATAGGATTTTGCAGATGATGGGCTACAGAATTTTTCTAATATCTATATAATGGCTTTCTGGAGTTTCCAAAACTTGGTATCCAGACAGCAGAGGCTGGGTCTGAAGCTGAACACAGCCAAATAAGTGATACAAACTGTCAATCTTAACATTTTCTTTACATGCCATATTTATGTTCTATAACATATCAGCTCAAGATCTCTTCTATATAGGCTGCAGAGAGTTCTGCTTCTTTCAGTTCTAAGAAATACTGTGACTGGGAACAGGTAAGCCCAGTTGAATGTATGTATAAACCAGTTGTATGTATGTGTGTAAAAACAAGTTCGGAAAGATAGATAAACCTGAAACATTTTTATTTTTAGCCCTGTGGTAGGTTCTTTAGTAATGAATGAGCTGCCGTTAGGATAAAGAGATATAGTGATCAATGACAGGACTGCTTGACCAATGCCATGCTGAGTTCTGCAGAGTGCTGCTCTCAGGTCACTGTTTAACAGGTCATTGTCTTTTAACTTGGTCTGGTAGGTGGCCAGTATGAAAAAGAATTTTTGGTTTAGATAGTTATGCAAGCAGCAACTGTTCTTACCTGGTGTTTACTGAACTCAGTGAGACCTCTGATGTTATCCTTTTCATAAGTCTCGAAGGGTGGTCAACAGTCACATTCAGCCATAATGAAGGAAGTTGTAGGAATTGAACCCAGTGATGAATCAAATACCAACTCTTAATTTTTCAGTTTTCTGCTTACAAAATCTCAATTACTTCTAAATTTCCTCTTCTCTGCAAAGTGTTGGTAATGTGCTACAATAAAGGATCATTTTATAAGGATATTGAATGCTAGATTGTAACTAAGAATAGATATCAGCATCAAGAGGTAGGGTTCAGTTGACCTCAAACCACTTCCAAGCAGAGCCAAAGGTGTTGTCATGTCCTCTTTCTGTCTAAAGATTAGAGATTTAAGTGAAACTTGCTACTAAATTTTAAAGCAAAAGTACCAAAGGACTGGTCTAAAACTATGTCAGCTTCTGTCAAAAATCTAATGTTAACTTCTATTCGTACTTTAAAACCTGAGTATTCTTGCACTATTGAAACTCTCTAAGGTCTCCATGGAAACCTGATAGTTGCCAGAGACGGAGGGAAGATGTCACTATTGCTGGCAATATTTTTACTCAAGGTGTCTGAGCAGAAGAGGAATTTATTTGCTTATGCTGAAGTAATGTCTTTAGAAAATTTTCTTACATCTAAATGATGCAAAATTTTATCAAAAAGTATATTCCCAAGGTAGCCAATGTTACTAAAAAGCAAAACAAACTCAGAAACATTAGGATAATTAGTACACAGTTATTCAAAGATATCAACAAGCAAAAAACCATTTATATAGAAAAGCAATTACTACAGGAAAAATGTGAGTCTGTAAATGTAGCACATATTGCTTTCCTATGCTTTTTATGTAATCGGTATCATTAAACTACCTAATGACACCAATTATTTAAAAATTAAGCACACAATACTGCATACTTCGTATTTATTATATTCAGATGGAGTTGCTATCTGCAGCACTTCGGGGCCAGACATCCGTTAATAAATTCTACATGTGCCTTCAGTATTTTCTCTAGGGTTGTATTTTTTTAATGCTTACTCTTTTAGTGGGGAATCACAGACATAAAAAATTAAAAAGGTCAATTTTATGATGAAACACATGAGCTTGGATATTCTAAATGGCACCCTAGACTGTAGAAGCTAATTGCTTTTCAACAGAAGAACTCTCTTAAGTGCTCACAATGGAAACTGGTTCATATGAAAAGCAGGATGCATCTCTTTGCTTCCAGGTCTGCTGGGACTTGTTGAGATGAGTGACGCTGTAAAAAATGGAAATCACCTGGAGCCTGTTAATATTATAATCAAGTGAAAGTACAATTATTACTGTCTTAATCCATCTGTCTGTATGCATCCGCTCTACTTCCAATCACCTGTTTTATTCACAGGTTTACTGTTATGGAGCTATAGTTGAAAAAAAATGCAGCCATATGAATACTCCAAATTGCCATGTGTGCTTACATGGCAGTCTGTCTATTTCTGTAGCTTTGGTGCAGTCAATTGTCAGGAAGGAGAGCAAACGAAAGCCCCATACTGCATGAAGTATAGCCAAAGTTCCTTTGTGTGTGGCGGCTTCCTCTATGACACCCAAGTTTGTGCTAACAGACTGCAGTTCTGACAGTTGCCATTTATGTTAAATGAGGGTAGAAAAATCAAAAACACTGAATTATGGTAACTGATGCAAAGCTCGCCAATATTCAGTAGAAGTTATATCACATAACTGGAACACTAAAGTAAACAAGCTATGTCAAACATGTGAAAATCCATGTTATATGATAACAGTTCTACAAAGGCAGTATGGCACTATATAATATTTAGTTAGTTTCTGATTTCACCTTGAATGACATTTGGCAACCTAAGAGGTCAAAGTCAGAGACAGTACCTGATAAAATCAAATTACAAGAGCATCAACTATCATTCAATAACTGCCACTAACAAAGCTAGTAATACTTTTTAATTTAGAATAAGAAGATGCTAAGAGAACTAATGTAGTATTTTCAAATTTCAGCATCTTGACCATATAGTGGAATGTTGAGCGGTTTAACAATACAAGAATTTATCTTTTGCAGTAAGTCTTTTTCATGTGAAACTGAAGTCTTTTGGACATTCTTTGAAAAAGAATTAAATATTAATTTCACCATATGAGTCTTTGATTTGCTAACTGTTTTTATAGAAGAATGCTAGATTCCAGGGTTGGTATATATATATATTTCATAAAACAGACTGTTAAAACTTACTTTGAAAATTATCTTTATCTGAAGAATGGATTTTTAAAGGAAATTGTAGACAGCAGATCACAATGACAGTACTAGTACATCTTCCTTTAATATTAAAAAAAAAAAAGTTAACTTTTCTGACTTGATAATAAATTAACCTTTGTGTTTATGTGCACACACCAGGAGTTAAACTCTGCTAACATGTAACTGTTTAGCTTTTGACCCAGTATTTAGAAGAAGCAAAACAAAGCTAGTATGTATTAAATGCTGAAGGGTATTAGATGGCTACTATATCCTTCTAGATCCTAGCATATTTTTTGAGGCTCTAAAGGCTCTTACCACTGCTTTTAGTTTCCCAGCTGATAGTCTATTTGGGACAGAACAAAACCTTATAATAGCCTTTGGAAAAGTGATAGGTTTTAATTTTGTTGAAGTTTTATTCAAACACTTGAAGTTAGAGGAAGAATTATGAAGCTTATGCAGCTATGCAGCTGCATAAACTAACTTAACAGTGTAATTGAATCTATGAGGCAGTTAATGGTCTAATCATTTTTCTTATTCTCTTCAAAATTCCTTCTGAGACCTGTTCAAAGCTTCCTGCTCTGAGTAGGAGCTTCCTAAGAATTTCTGGATCAAACAGAGCCGCTTCCTTTCAAGTGTTTTAGAGTAGAAGAAGGCACCTTTGCAAAGTTCACCACAAAGTTGAGAGATGGTCTTGGACTGAGTTCCTCAAATTAAACATTGCTCAGATGTTGAGCATTAGTTCAATCCACTGATGCCAACTGTCACTTATGGCTGTCCATTATCTGGAAATAGATGGGATTAATTTATTTAGAACTACTTCAGTTTTTGAGAGTATGTAAGTAGAACTACATCTCCCATCACCTGAGGTGATTCCCAGCAAGTGTGAAAAAGGATACCTTCATATGACTTTGTATATTTTTTATTTTTTATTTTGTTGCTTATGGACAATTACACAAAGATGAAACAAAAGACTCATTCCTTCTCTTGCTCATGTTCTTCTAGATTATTTTAATTAAAATGAATCAGCAAGTTTAAGGAAGCTGAACAGCCACACAAAAGAAGCATTTCAGGACTGAGAAGACAATGTGTTATGGTGGGATTTTCTTCATCACTGATTTTTCAAAATGGTAGGATTAGATGACAACTATTTCAGGGAATTTTTAAGGCTCTCATAATCACAGTGGACCTCCTTTCTGTAGTACTGTTTTTAACATCTTAAAGAGACTGAAAAAGCAGCACATACTGCTTGCCTATGTTTTACATACAGCCTGTATCAAAAATTTCAGTGACTCTAGCCTCCTTCAGCTAGTCAGAGCTTCACATATTATATGTGTAAATGTGCAGAAGACATTTGGAAAGGACTTGGTGCTTTAGAAAATGTTCATATGTACAGTTCATGCAGTTTATATTGCTGTAAAACTTGCTGCACCATTATATTCTGATCATTTCAACAGGAAGCAATAATCATGGCAAGAAAAAGCTTACTCCCAAGGGAAAAAGTAATTTTCTTATTACACACAATGATTTTAGTAACATCTTAACAAACAAACAAGCAAACAAACAAAAACAACACCAAAGCCACTGAAATCTAAAATGCGGGTTCAGGCACAGAACAAAACAATGATTTAGGAGATTAATGCTTTTGAAGATGAGATCAATTCATGCAGTTTGTAACAGATGTTTGCAAGAGTCTGGTGCAATCTTTGAAAAGTATCTGGGTTATCTATTCTGTACAGTTGGTATCTAGCTATAACAAAATTTCTGCAGACATCTCTAACAGAGAATGAAGAGACTGCCATCTGAAAATGAAGCAAGCACCACAGGCTGATGCAGCAAATGCCAAGTGGCTATTTAGCAGAGCAAACTCACGCAAAACTTGCACAGAAAAATACCAGTCCCCCCTCCTCCCATCTCTATCTAAGTCTCAGGAAACTAAATCACTTCCTAAATCAGGGATGGTGAGAGCAGTCTGTTATTCTCTGACAGACCAGAAAGTATTGTCCATATTGACAATCTGTTTTGTATAGGCAGGCTGCAGAGACAGTAAATCCTATTAACCTGTTCAAAGTCAGATGAAGACATTTAGAAAACAGAACAGCTATTACATGCCGTGGTGAAAGAAGACCATATCAAAGAAAGGTTAAATGGATGCACCAGCTATTAGATTATGAATAGTTGCAACTGGAAAATCCCCCAAACTCTCCTATCACCTGCTCTTGCCCTTCAGGATATTAATTATGTTCCCCAGCATAACTAGCTGACTATTCAAGCACTGTCCTCTGTTCTGTCAATGCTAATTTTCTAGATAAAAATCAATTTCATGCTAACAGGACTACTATGGAAAATGCTTGTGCTATACCACAGTTTTACTAATGCATATTTCCTTTACCCAAACCATATGGCATTCTGTGTGTACAGACCACTCTGGAGATTTACTGTAATTATGTCATGATGCGCTCATTGTTATGGATTCGGCAGCCTTTCTGCATCTCTACCTGCTTTGTTCAAGAGCAGCTGCTAGCTTCAAGCTGTTGCCTGTTTCCAGCAGCAGAAGCTAAATGAAGGAATGCTTTCCAGGGAAGACATGTTTTGAAGCAGACATACTGACAATAAACCAATTCACTAGGGAACCATAACATTGACTGGATAAAAGTCGAGTAATCATTCTATGATAATTTACTGAAACTGGGTGCAATTTGCTTTAAAATAAAAATTCCCTCTGCTGCTGATGTTGGACTTGGAGGCCTTTAACTGATAAAAGTGTGGCATTTGCTTTTATGAAGTAGTTGATCTTTGGAGATTCATTAAACCTCATTATTTCTTCTTATGCATAAGTGACTATTAATACTAACTGACTGAATGAGAGGAATGGGAAGAACAGTATTGTCTGAAACAAGACTCAGCAGTCCTCTACCATGCATTTTCTCTGTTCATTGTGACTGAATACATTGAATTCACTTACTAAGGAAAGCTTAAATCTCTTGTTAAAATGGGGAATGCTTAAGATGAGACTGCCCAACATAGTCTTCACTTTTGTGCCTGATTTTCATTACGAGCTAGCAGTATGTATCTAGGCCACACACCTCCCAGGTTCAGCAGGAGCTCCTTGTCGAGGTTTCCAAAAGGATCTGGCCTGCTGTTGCTGAGCATGTAGTCACTTCCCAACAGAGCACATCTTTCACCAACTTACCTAAACTAGAGACAGGGAATACAGTCCCAATTTTGTTTTCCCTGATCTTTAAGAGGAGGGTATGTGGAAGGGGAAAGGGTTAACTAATTATGAAGAACAATAGGTGCAAAAATGTCAGGGATTGTGCTGCTGTGCTCTTATTACACCGTCTTTGCTGGAAATGGCAGCTATTAATATTTTATTGAATTGAACCTCTGGGGTAGATTCCAGATGTCACTATTTGATCATTGTCTACATATAAGGAAAAATAAATTCTGTCATGTCAGTGTTGAATTCCCACCTATGGCAACAGTCATTATCAGCAGACAAATACCCATATGATTTTGCAGATGCTTTTTTTCTTCAGTGTGTGAATAAACATGCATGACTGATCTGTTCACAGAAAACACAGACATACAAAAATAAAAATAAAGTCCCAGCACTTCATTATTCATTGGTATATGCTAAGAAAAAAGTTTTTTCTTTTACTCTGTTCAGGAGAGAATGGAGGTTAAGCTAGCAGTGCTCAAGGGTAGCATTAAAATAACGTTGCATGCTGGGAAAAAAAGTCTATTCTACTGGTTATGAAAACAGGAAACACTTTATGCCAATCAGTTTCAAGCAGTTGGGAACAGAAAAACAGCTATCTCAATAGTACTGTATTTTAGCTGAATGGTGCAGCTAAGGAACACATCTTGATAACCCCCCCAAACACATCAGCAGTGTACAAGTGTGCTGTCTAACTATTCAGCCAGAGCTAAGATAACATCTATTAAAGAAGTGGTAAGAATTGGCTGATGTCTACTGAGCATACATGAAAAGAGCAGATTTGCTCAGATTTCAAGGAAGAGTAATTTTCTTCATTTGGATGAAACAATGATGTTTTCCAGTAATGAATATTACCTGTCATTTAAAATCTGGGCTTTGGGTAGAAGCTTCAGCAAAATTACAAGAAAAAATTATGTCAGACTCCTCTCTCCTTAGCATTGGAACATTACAGATGTCAGAGGAATAAAAGTCCTTAGGATATGTCTGAAGAGGACTATATTACATAGGCTGTTTTACGTGCTATGTAAATGCTAGAAAATGGGGAGTTTTCCCACAAATAATGATTACTTGATCCCATGTTACTAGGTTACTGTTCATGTTTCTTTCCTGGACTTCATCCTGTGGCCCCACAGCATGACTCAAACACTAGCTAGAGATTTGGTTAACACTGGTATTACTCCAGCTCTAGGGATCTCAGACACAAAGTGTGAGCACCATCAATACAGTATCAGTTGAAGTTGTTGTAACACAACTTATATTATTTGCCTTTGGAGAATTTAAGAAAACAGATTTTCTGAATTGTGTCACTGTTACCAGAAATGTTATGACTAAAGCTGCACAATGGATAATATTACATTTTCTTAGATAAATCTATGTTTTTATGTGCTCAGTTCATCTTTTGCACTTTTTGTCTGTATCGTGGCAATAGTATCAACTCAGGAAAGGGACTGGTGAACCTGGCACTTGACTATGAGTTTTCAGTATGAAGAGGGATTCCATTTTAATTACTTAGGATCACAGAAGCTTGTACAATTTATTCTTATTGTGATTCAGCTTAAGATGTTATTCTTACATCTAAAGCAGGTATAATTTGTTTTCTCCATCACGCAAACTCATTTGTAGAGAATACCCACAGAAAGAAAATGAATTAGGCTTTTTGTCCAGAAGATCTTCAAAACATGAAAAACCCAAAGAAGCTCACCAAAACCAGGTGAAAGGACCCAATTTCAAGGCTTTTGAGTTGTGCATAGCTGGAATGAGTTCACTTGAAGCTTGTTCGCTAAGGCAGTGTCATAAAATCAGTGGCAGGACTGTGCTAGTACAAGAACTGAGGAATAATTTAAATCCCAGCTGTGGAAGGAAGCAAATCAGTAAGCTAGCATCACCAGGTAGCACAGCACTACTGGCATCACATAGCCTCAGGACAGCCATGAGGCGTTCAACCTGGGGAACCATAATCACATTGTTGTATCATATAACTATTTATCCCTGCAGGGTCAGACAGAATTGGAGTCCCCTGTGTGATGGAATACATATGAGATGGTCAAAACAAATTCTCTGGAAACTTCCCTCAGGCCTCACAGTAATGAGTCTAATGTTCAGTTTCCAGTTATCACAACTCTGATCCCCACTCCCCAGATCACATTCAAAATTTCCTTTGCTCATGTAAAGGGATTTGTGAGAGGCAGAACTTCTTCTTCTAGTCTCAGCTCATTCTGATACTGCTGGCTTTTATTCAGTCAGGGAAATGAACCTCTCAGAGAAAAGCCTGTGTGCACTGGTCAAGTAACTCTATTTAAAACTGACTTCTCTCCACTGAGTTGGAGCAAACTTGTTTTCAGACAATTATTATACAACGTAGCTTAGCTTTATATGAGCCCAGGTCATTAAGAAGGAAAGCTTTTAGGGAAATAAATGAGTGCAATTCCACTTACAAAGCTTCCTGCTCATTAAAAAACAGTTTATGTTTTGATGTGTGTAATGCAGTTTTCTGCAAGGATTGGTGAAGAAATGCAGGTAAAATCTGACAGAAGAAACAACAGACAACGTGTGTAAACATAAAGATGTCTCTTATAGTAACCCTTCAAAACACTAATGACATACAGTCTAACATTATTGTCAAACAGAGAAACAGCAACATACTCTGCTCCGAGGCAATGTCAAAGATGCCTGAACCTCATGTTGCTCCTTGGCTAACACGACCCAACAGTGTTATTAAATTAGCATTTTACAATGGTTCCCTCTTCCCATTGTGCTGATTTTACCCAGTCCTGTAGTGAAAAAACAGTCTTTTTCAAGTACCAATCTATATCTTTAAGAATAACATTTCCTTCAATCACTGTGTTGCCCTAGAAAGGAACTCCACCTTAATTAAATAATGTTTTTTGTTTGTTTGTTTGTTTTTTTCCCATTATGTTCAAAGAATCAAAAGTTGATTACATGAGCTCTTGTCTCCTTTCTCACCTATAAATAATCTTACCACTACACTAGTACAGCAGGAGGCAGCCAATACACAAGGTATGTGCATGACTGTGTGTGTGTGCAGAAGAGGTGGAGGCTGCTGTCAAAAGGGAGGTGGGGGAATAAAATTAACAAGAATAAATCTGAGTGAGGGCTTTTGTGTGCAAGACGTACTTCCTGCACAACAGAAGAGCTTTGTTTTGACTAGAAAGGAAAAAGGCATCAGGTTTATTACTGCAAATAGATGTAATACATGGCACTCATGATCAGCATAAAGGAACTGAGGACAGGGAAATTAATAGTCCAGTATTAATTTACTGCTAAGGATATCTGATACACATATATATTTTAGAATATCACATTATACATATTTTGAGCACAAAAACAGGATATTGGGATATGCTGCTTAATTAACAGAATCCAAAGCCTATATCAAGCAGAGATACCTCCTAAAAGATGAATATTATCCATCTGAACTCAGTTGAAGACCTTTAATACAGTAGCAGCTCTCAAATCATTTGTGGTCTTTGTATCTCTGACAAAAGGACCTGGCCATTTACTTTTCAACATTTCAACCTGGACAATCCAGAGACGTCTAATATTTGGTTTGATTCCACTCACAAATATTTTGGGACCCACAGAAAAACCCTATTGGTCTTTGCCTCATTTCTAATGGCATCATAAATTAGGGAGCTTTTATTTTTCATGCATTCCTATGACTGTCCCCCTCTTCTCCTCTGCCTTCACTCTTTTGGCCCTGCTTCTGTAATGCAGTCTGTCCTGCTGATATACCTACATGCTTTACACAGTGCTCATTTCTTTAGTCCTGCTCTGTCATTTGCTGGTGTCTCTGGAGGAACTGCTCATCTTTTGATCTTCTCGGGTCTCATCAGTATCTTCCCAAATAAAAAAAGGAAAAAAGGAAAGAGAATGTACTTTTCCCTACAGAACTCTTATTCTTTCTTGCTTTTAGTGCTGTAATTTTACAAACAAACTTTTCCTTTAACCTCTGCTGTCCTGCTGACACCCTCCTGATCTCTTACTCACTAAGCCTCAGGTTGAGAGGAGCATTCTGCCTCTATTTATGTGGCATCACTTCCTTGTTCCCAACCAATACCTCAGTCCAGACTGAGCCTATCTGAAAAGCTACTGCAAAGATTATTTTCCACAGCTTGCTTTATCCTCCCATGTCTTCTCCTTTCTTCCAGTGAAATTCAATCACTCCATTCACTTGCAAGACTCTCTGCAGCTTGTTGCACCTAGCTTGTTCCCCCTCACTTGCTAAGTGCACCACCGATGAGCCACCAGCTTGTTGTCAACCAGTGGATAGATTTCAAACTTTCACGCTTTTCTTTTTTGCTACATTTTAGGACAATTTTCCAGTAGATAATACACCGTTTACTCATTATTACAATTCATAACACATTTTATTATTATTTTTTTTTTTGTCATGTCTACAACTTGCTGACAATGGTCAAAGCGGAAATGCATTAAAACTTCAGGCTAGTATTCCCTCTGTTTTCCAGTTTTTATTATTATTATTATTATTATTATTATTATTATTATTATTATTATTATTATTATTATTATTTCTGCCTATATGGGTTGGCTGGCTTGTCATGTACTTTGAATGTTGTTTTTTTTTGGACAGGAACTGCTACACCTTTACTTTGTAATCATAGTGTCCTCAGCACTATGGGGGACTTTCAAGTAATATATTATCAGTAACATATTTGAGCATCTGGGTCTAAAGCACAAGGAGATAGTTCAGAAATTCCTGTGAGAGTACACTATGATTCTCTGATCTCATCTCTCCACAAGGGCATGAGACTATAATGTCACCTGTCCTATGTTAACATTTAGGATTTTAATAGTACCTTATTCTAATTACTCTTAATCCTTGAGAGAAACAGAATATTATAGCTTCTGTGCTCTTCTAAGTGCTTAAATACATACATGGACCACCTTACAGTTATATTTGTTTACTTTGCAATGTTCGTGAAATTATCCTGGCAACAGCTTTCTGAGATGTTTAGGAACTATTGTTTGTGTAGTACAGACAAGAATTGGCATGAGTTAAGCACTCTGACAAAGGTCATACTGTAAGCCTGCAACAGAGCAGAGATTTTGAAGCTGGCAACCCAGCTGTATTATTGCCTCTTAATAGCACAGTTATGCTTCATGATGTTTTCAATCAGTCTGACAGCATCATAGCTTGAAAGGTATTATGACGCAGACTTTACTGAATCCCATACAGTATATATTTCCTGTAACTAGTATGGAAGGTTAATTACAAATTAAAAATTTGAAAGCATGAAATAATAATTTTGATGATTGCATGAAGCATATATTCACATATAAATACAGGAAAGAACAAAAAGAAATTAAGACTAATGTACAGCACATAAATGTCAGCCGACAACATGACTATGAAAATGATCAATACCTTTGTGTAGCAGTTTACTTATGGTTTTATTTATTTGGTATGTAAGTTACCATCAATAATATAGATACTCTATGTAAGAAATGCTTTTTGCCCACTTGTTTTACTGGAATAATGTTACACACTTCATCTTTTAGAGGTCTATATAACTAAAAACTAAATTAGCTAAGGTGATGCCTTTGCATTAATCTTATTCCCATAACTCGGGCACTTAGTTCTACTAAAATCAATAGACTTGTGAGTGGGTAAGTGAGGAATAAAAGACAAGCATAATAAATACTTTAAATCCTGAGTTGGCAAATAGATACGTAATTCTGTCACACTTATCTCCATGGCTGATCTTTTATTTGCATATTTTCAGAGTTTTGATCTACAAATGGATTTTAATTTGTCGACTTTTGCAAGAACAGCCTTGTGGGAGTGGGGGCAGGTCATGCATAATCAAAGAGTAAAATACAGGCAGAAGGAAGATGTGGAGAATCTGAGCTGTTTCTGTATGAAATGCAATTACCATTATTATAATTTCCTTGTACCACATAACAGCCTTACTATGCTGGGTGCCATCCACATTTAGAGGCTTTTTGAGAGACCTGATGGATCCCTATCTATGCAAATGGTACATTGTCTTATAAACTGAACATGACAAATTTAGGAATGCTTTCCTCACTGCAGCAGATGGCTTCATAGAGAAGAAATTGCTTTCTCAAGGACATTGTGGTAGACTTGGAAGCATAACCCACTGACCTTACACACAGCTCAGGGCCTGAACTGAAATGATTTCCATTTTCTGTACTAAAATGTGTTCAATAAAAATCCAAATGAAGAAAATTCTACATAGGATCTCTAGCTACAATTAGATGATGATGGTGTGGGTACCTCTGAGACTATAAGATAGAGACACTTTTTATGGTCATGTGACCCAAAAAAGCAGCATATGTTATGTATACACAGAGCCAAGGCCTTCTTTCAGCACTGACATTACATGCTAAGGTTGGCAGCTGTGTACACCCCTTACTGTGTCCTCCCAGGCACTGCCTGCCTATGGTTTCCTTCCCCTATTTTCTAGGGGTCAGTGGGAACTTCATTCAACCTCCACTCCACACAAAGTATGCAGAATCCAACTCAAATTTCACAAACCAATATCAAGTCTAATCTCCATTAGAACTATTGATCTCATTCTTTACCTGGAACAATCATCTCCAGAGATCAGTAATTTAAGTATATCTATCTATTGTGGATAACCCAGGAGTCCTAAAAATGAAATAGTTTCTCTGATGTAAGCAGCGAGATTCAATAACCATTAAACACATAAGGACATTTTAATATATGAAGCATATGAGTATCCAAGTCATGCTATCACCAGACCAGTTTCTTTTCAGTAATACATGGACAAGAAGGACAGGAAGAGCTGTGATCCTCACAGAGTGCTTTGGACACTCCATGTACTCAGATCTCACAGCACTGCAAATGAGGCACCCATGGTAGAGAAGAGCAAAGTGGAGAATTTGGCCCAGTGTGTGAGCACAGGCTGCAGCGACAGTTAGCTTTGTGCAGCAAAACAAATGAATTAGCTGTAGCTGAATTAAAAAAAAACACTGTTGGCAAAATGCAATAACACCTCAGATAAGAAGATATTACCTTTACAGTCACATCTACGGTATTCACCAAAAATTGGGGAGGGAAAAAAAAGCAGGGAGTCATTCAATAGAAATACTGTCCCCACATCCTTTTCCAGATCTCAGGGTTTCACATGAAACAGAATAAATCATATGCTTAGCAGTTCTGCTCAGCCCAGTACAGCTGCATGCTGCAGGTGGTGCCCTAAAAATGCGTTTGTTTATTTTGCATCACTGCAGGCTGCAAAGCTGCACTTAAGGATTAAATAGATTCCACTTCCTCACTCTAGACCCCTTTCTTTCTTTTTGACTTGCTGGAAGAGGATGGTAAGATGTAGAGATAAACTGATAGAAATAAGGCTCATTTCAGTCTCAAAAGAATCAGATGGGAGGTATTAGTATGGAACACAAAAGGAAAGCTGACAAGCATAGTGTGTGGCACTGACATTTTGGTGGTGTGCCATTTACAGAGAACTCCCATGAAAACATCACAACAATTGAGTGAAAATCAGTGGAATTTTCTTCAAAATAAAATTCTATCAAACTGGGACAAAACCAGTCAGTGGCTGAGCAATAAGTAATGTTCTGAAATGGGAATGGCTGCTACATGGACATAATTATGCATTATGTGGTTTTTATTTTTCTGAAAGAAGGATTGATTGATACTACTCTACAGAGGCTGTAGTCTCCGACCAGCACCACCTGATGAACTAAGTGCTCTGTGGCATGAGACAAAGGACTGCTTTACAGTCCCCATTATCACTGTGGGTTATTCCAGCCTGGCTTCACATACATGAATGCTAAATACCCAAATCAGGATAATCCTTGTTTTATCAGAGCATTTCCTTGTATATATGTGATCTCAAGTATTTTTCCCCATTTTGAAACTTTTCGAAACAATGAACATTCAGCTAGTCAAAGCACAGAGTTCATCAACAACAATTTTCTGTTACTTCTTCAGCGTGTACTGAACTAGGAATTTTATCCAGTTGCTTGCTTATCCTGAGTAAAATCCGCTCAGAAGAAGCTGCCAACACATCTGTGTATCATCATGTCTGCCTCTCTTTAGTCCTGAAGGTAAGCATTATGCAATAAACACCACAACTCTGTATGCTGAGGATTTTTCTGACATTTGGGATCATTGGACCTTCAGGTTGTCTAAATTATAACTTTTTTTTTTTTTTTTTTTTTTTTTTTTAGCAGTGAAAGAAATAAAAATTATCCTAAATTTCACTCTTAAAAAATAAAAATCTGTGCTGACTTGAACAAAATTAGCAGCGGAATTTGTACCATTTGCAATCTGATGGTTTTTGCTTCTAGGATACACTCTGGGGAGATAATGTGTCTTGTAGACAATAAGTATTCTGCACTTCTTCAGGAGAGTCTCTGCATTCCTTGAAGTATCCCATGTCCCACTTTAGGCCTTCATTTTTATAAAGTATAAATAGTGGTTTTGTTTGTTTTGTTTGTTTTTATATGTAGCTTTTATTTAGGTGTTGTATTCTTTCCACTAAGTATTCCATAGCAAATACCACATCTATGTGGAGTCTAACCTTCTGTATCTGGATTCCACATGAACTTACTAGCGAGCAGTACAAAATACAAGCATGATAATGTTTTCAAAGACTAATAAAAGTGGGTCTCAGTGAACATGAATTTCTTTGCAACTTTCTATCTATAGGCAGTAGAAAATACCCTTAAATACATGCTGCAATGCCACGTTTGTGAAAAAGCCAAGATCAAGATTAGTTTGATCATTGTCATGAAAGCAAAAACAGAAAGCAAGTAACCAATTTGTAGGTTGCAATTCATAGGTTTACTGTTAAAGTGCAAGATCCACTTAAGTGCCCATAAAAGAAAATTGAAAGGAAAGATTAATTTCTTTCTACTAACTGGAGATAAATCTGATGTAATGTTTGGGTTTGTTGAAAGCTAGTTTACTGAAAACCAAGCAAATTGTGCTCCTCTAACTTTGTGTTATATGTCACCATTCAGCACCAGGTAATTCCTCTCTTTCTCACCATATTTTTTATGATTGTGACATTATGCTAACATTTCTCTTAGAAAAAGAATCCTGTGCCCACAATGAGAAATGTAAAAATGATGTAAACACTAAAGGTACAAGCACCAGGTATGGAAAATTAACCCATATTTTACTCTTAATAATATGCTCTTTATCCATGATACATTTACAGTACCATGAATATAAAAGTAGCTGTAGTTGGCTATAGTTACCAGGTTACTGGTGGTTTGTTATTCTGAACCATTCCCCTGTCTTGCTAAGATCGTCCTTAACTAGAAACACAGCTCTGTTTAGGCGTATAGACACAAAAAACCTTGTTCCACTGAGAAGAGACTCAAGCTTGAAATATATATTACTTTGAGTTTCTTGTTCATGATAATTGCACACAAATTAAAAAAAAAAAAAAAAAAGTAGAAAAATAACGGTCTGGATATCTTCTTTGGAGTTCAGCTTGAGTGATAATAATTGCTTGTAAATAAAGTTGTAAATCTATAAAGTTATTTTAATCTATTTACTTACACTTATTTCTTTACACTTTTCTTTCTGTTGCATTTGCATCAGTTGTATCTTGTCAAAACTGCAGGGAATTATCTGGAGAAGGTGCTAATTTTATAGTACAGATCTGCCTAGTGCCTGCCTTACTAACTGCTTGGTAAGCAGTCTTTTGCTTTCCTACAATGGGGACAGCAGAAAAGCATGGAGGTAGCTGGGCTTTCAGGTGAATCAGACAACAAGCTTCTATACGTGGAGCCCACACAGGGTTGTATTGACACAGAGATATATTTTTCTGAACTCACCTGGTCATTTATACTAGACTGGGGAATAGAAAGATAGAGAAGCTGCTAACTTTTTGGGTAGTTGACAACCACATCATATACTGGGGATTGTCCAGCTGCCTTACACTAACTTCTGGATATGGACTACCAAATATCCTTGCTGCCTTTTTGTCAGTACGGTCCCTCCTTGGGTAAAATATTGGAATCTTTTGGCCAGAAGTAAGAGGCACTGCACCAAATGTATATGTATGACAGTTTTATTTGCAGTCATTTATATATATATATTTCACTTGATCAAAAACATGTAAATATCAGTAGGGCAAACAGAAAAATGCAGCTTGTCATTCAATGCAACTAATTCAGTGTTTATGTCACCTTTTTACCTTGCTGAAGTACAAGGGACAACACAAGGAGAAAGGACTAAGTAAGGTTAAATGTGGCTTAAGAACCTACCAAATTCTCCCCGAACAAGATGTTTTATGTTCTCTCTCTTATTTTATTTTATTTTATTTTATTTTATTTTATTTTATTTTATTTTATTTTATTTTATTTTATTTTATTTTATTTTATTTTATTTTATTTTATTTTATTTTATTTTATTTTATTTTTTTGTTTTTCCCTTCACCTTGACACTGGATATCTACTCTTCTAAAAAAGATTTAAGACCTCTGCTTTTGATTTTGATATAAGAATTACAATACTTTCTTCTCTTGGGAAGAACCTTTCTCATTCTCTTCAAGTGCATATTGGATAATATGGTTAAAGACAAATTGATCAGTTTTCCTGATTAAAGATGAAAATGTCATTTCACTGGTCAGATATGAGGCTTGTGAATGGATTAGTGAATTCAGTTTTACTACTGATTTTTTTTTCCTTCATTTTAGTTTTTGTTAGTTTTTGTTTTATATTCAATTTGGCTTTCATGGGTATAGCTGTAACTTATTATGTCATAACTTATATCATATAAGTGCAATTTGAATGCAATTCACTGTAGTAATATGAGACCATTGGTCAAAATGGAGTGCAGTAGGACACGGTGCATCACGACAGTTTTGCAGTGTTGGGAATGTAAACTGGAGATTTTCATGTACAGATGCCTTGAATTGGCTGAAACAATGATTTTGTAGGAAAACTTTTAACGCTCAGAGACAGGGTCTGTAAATAAATGTTACAGTGCCCCACTATTCTGGTAGTAACATTCAACAAGAAGAAAGTTAGAAAAGACAATGAGAGAGAGGCTATCCAGAAACACTTACTGCAAGGAAGATCTGAAGAGAACTGTGAGCCACTTCTATGTACTGATACTCAAGAAAACA
The DNA here is from genome assembly GCF_964035555.1 of Netta rufina. Classification (NCBI taxonomy): domain Eukaryota; kingdom Metazoa; phylum Chordata; class Aves; order Anseriformes; family Anatidae; genus Netta; species Netta rufina. The sequence continues at coordinate 80,191,558 of NC_140125.1, read as the reverse complement.
CCCCGAGACAGTGATATAGCGATGATCCTCTGGTGCCCAGTCTGGAGCTGGAGTTACTGAAGTCACGGTGCAGCCTGGCCCATTCTCCATCCACCATGAACGATGCATTGAGATATTAAAGGTCAGAATGAGATCTGTTTCCTGCAAAACAACAAATGAAGAATTGATGCTCTGGGATGGTGCTCTGGTATAAAATGCCTCAGCTAGATATTTCACAGCATGCATAAAGAAGCAAAGACCAGTAATAAAACTGCACTGTCACATGAAAATTAGTTGAGCTTGCCTGTAGCAAGCCAAGTAACTGTACCTTGACAGGCCACAATCTTCTTTCAGACATTATACTAGCCTGGACTACACAGTCATTCTTGTTCACTGCCTATTCTTCTACAGAAACAACAAAGACTGATTGATGCGTACATTTCCACAGCAACCCTCCTGCACTCATTTCCTAGTAATATGGCCTATATTTTTATAATGTGATCTAACAAACTGTACAAGAGTAGTCAGAACCTGAGACTTTACTAGGTGTGAATCATGGACTTTACTATGTCTGGATCATCTGCAAGGAGCTTTTTACATGTACATGGATGCTGCAAAGCAGAACAGTGATGGCTCTGCTGAAATATTAGAGAAGGTGCAGAAAAAGGATCCTTAAAAGCACTGCCCTTTTGTAATGCCTGTTTCAGTCTTCTAACATTGTAGGAATCTGTAAGGAAACAGCTAGTGTGCATTGCCTTGTCTAAAGATTGCCCAGCTTGTTAAAAAAAAAAAAAAAAAAAAAAAAAAGACAAAGAGGCCTACAACCTTCAAGTCTCGTGCAGCTTGTACAAGAGAGCTAGTGCAAGAGAGTAACAAGTCAGCCATGATTTCCATTAAGATTACATTTATAAATAGTTCATAAAGGATTAATGAATGATTAATATACATCATAAACAATACTACGGATATGAATTTCATAAATTTTACTTGGTTGCACATTACTTGAGGGTGCTATACATAGTTATAAAAAACCTATGGACTTTGTGGATTCTATAATAGCCTAACAACCCTTTATAAATTATTTATAAGTGTAACCTCATTGTAAAGTGTGACTATCTAGTCTGTGTGCACATGTGCTCAGTCATGCAAAAAAAAAATCCTTTTAAATAATGTCTTTGCAGAGCCAAACTCTCCCCACACCTAACCTACATTTTTTTCAGCCTGTTGATGACATTAATAATTAAGATTCTCATAAAATTTTTAAAACATAACTATTTAATTAGTTTTACCATGACAAAATGAACAGAATGCCATTCTGTGACAGATATGCTGTGTACATATTTCCCTCATTTCAAAAATAGTAATTTTTTCAATCTCACTTATTTTCCTTTTGTGCACTAATTCAAGCAAAAGTAACTTCATCCTGTGAGGTTTTGGACAATGCCATGACTGGCACATCAATCTGTGAATACACTTTACTCTGTAGTATTCCTGATTTTTTAAATTTATTTATTTATGTTTCAGTTCTCATCTGTTTGCATTTTTTATATTTAAAAAAATATATACATTAAAAAAATTAATACCCTTCATAAGCTATCAGACGACAAGAAGGACCATAAATATTTTTGCATGACTAATTATCCTACATTCTCACAACAGAATGATCCAGCAAAAAATAATCTGTGTGTGTAAATATGTGGTGATTCGTATAATCGAATGACGTTGAAAGGTGAAGAAAGTGACTGTGAACTTTAAGATAAATGACCCAATTTTTCCAGAAATTTCTATATTTACCTATAACTATAACCTTTCACAACCAAAAAAATTTTCCTTTCTCTGGACCCCTCTCTAGCAAAGGTGCTAGTCTAGTGTTTACCATATTGGAAATGGGTATTTTCCCTCAACACTCAAGCCAGAAGACTAGTTTTCTTTCTGGACTCAGCGCTGTTACAGCTACTTGCTGACACGCTGACCTGTTCACCTGCTGTAAGAAGTTGAAGAATGAGTATCTTTGGAGTAACTTTGCTTAAAGTAATAGATTTATTCCTGAATGACTAAAATTAAAATCATGTTATTGTCAGAAGACCTTTAAGTCATTCTAGTTACCATGGAAAATTCTTAATCTCTAGTCTTTTATCAGAGCAGGAGCATGAATGAATATGACTTAGTCTGTTTTTTTTTTTAATTATTATTATTATTATTATTATTATTATTATTATTATTATTATTATTATTTATCATTTGCAATATCTTTAGAAGAATCATGATAGATTAAAAGTATTTTACAAAGTGCAGACCAGGGAGGAAAAAGAAAGGGATAAATCTGGCTGTTATGTATCTGCCAGATGATGTTAAAATGGATTAGGAAGAGCTAAACATAAAGATCAGAACTGGTCTCTGTGGTTAGAACATCATTGTTCTGAAGACAGCTCTGTTTGCTTACAAACGGTGCAACAGTCCAAAACTTTACAGGTTAAAAGCAAAAGTGCACAGTAAATATAATTACACATTGAAATATTTATAATTGCACATGCAAACAAACTTGACAAAGTCTAGCTGTCTAGCTTTCTTCCACCCCAGAACTTACTCAAAAATTATTTTCTGAAATAATATAGAAATAATGAAATAATATTTAGAAAATTCCCTTGTCCTCAAGTAATCTTTTGGCAGTTAAATTGAATGTCATGATTTAGACTGAACAATGTTGTTTTGTTCGTGAATAGTCTTTTAGTGCTTACTAATAATAAATTACAGTCTTTATCAGATCTATGTTCTATTTCTACCTCTAAGCAAACAGTAAAATGCTGTGTTATTTCATCTGCTCAGAAAAGAGACTTATCAGTGTTATAGCACTTAATTCTTGATATTAACAAAAATAAATAACTCCAACTGAAAGCACAGACTTCAAATCTTAAAGAAATTTGAATATCATGGTTAAGAAAACTTTCAAGCAGGGTCACCATTATATGCTGAATTAATTAATAAACAAAACAAGGTCAACATTAAAAAGCAAAACAATTAAGTAGAGTCAAAACATGGTTCTGGTAAGATCAGACATCATCCATGTTTCAGGGCAAATTTAGCTCAAATAAAAATGTTAGTGAAGTCAGATCTTCACAAGTTAGGCCCTGAAAATCCTTATCCCCAAACTATGTGAAATTAGAATAATGCAGAAGGAGCCTATTCACTGCAAATTCAGTTGCTGAACAGTCAGATCTTTTCAGATATAAGCTGATAAGGGCTTTGATCTTGTCTATAACCTTCGATCCATGTACCCCAGTATGCACATATATTAGCAGAACGTTTCCTGTTGTTTCGAAGTGAAGGTCATGCAGCCTATGAAAAAAAATTTACTTAGTGAGAAAATTGATAAGGACTTAAATCTCCTGGTAGAACTGTGTAAACCAGGGAGGATGATGTATCTATCATTAACATCCCTTATGCTGTAAAGATTTAGAACTATTCTTGGACAAATTCCTCTTGCTATTTACTTTGTTCACTTAGAATACAGTTTTAGTGGACACAGACAAAGTCTACACTGGAAGCAGGGGATTTTTTGTACTCTCCAGTGTATTTGCTGTCTGTTTTCTTTTCAACATCTGTGGCTCAAACAGTATTCAGGGAATTACAGCAAAATGGTCTAATAAGCCCTGAAGCTATGAAACTCAGTAAGAACTGTTGATACTCATTGGACATGCCAATATGGTGTTGTTCATAGTCTGTATGTCAAGAAAGATTCCATTATCCTAAATTCAACAGCTGCTTCCGTCGTGGACACAGAAATACATCTGTATGAGCTTTATTGATGATCACTCTGATGCTTTTGTAAATCCTGCTGATATTTGTAAGCCCTGTTAATGAAAATTGGTGTATTAAAGTAGATTTATCTATTCTTCAAGGAGTGAAAATTCAGAAGGAAATATATTATTAGGACATGCTTCCTGACACTCTTAAGATGTGTTGGTATTTGTAGTGGTCATGAGCAGAACTACTGAGTTAGACAAAGACTAGAGTTTGGAGGTCTCAGAGACTGATCTCAAAGATTAGAAACTGAGACATTTTCAAATTAAGTCTGTAATTTCTTTTTATGTTGGTTTGTAAAAAATGTTGAACTCTGATGATATGTGTCTGTGTTTAATAGATAATAACTTTTGCCTGAGTTAACCCTTCCCTTCCCTTCCCTTCCCTTCCCTTCCCTTCCCTTCCCTTCCCTTCCCTTCCCTTCCCTTCCCTTCCCTTCCCTTCCCTTCCCTTCCCTTCCCTTCCCTTCCCTTCCCTTCCCTTCCCTTCCCTTCCCTTCCCTGCCCTTCCCTGCCCTTCCCTGCCCTTCCCTGCCCTTCCCTGCCCTTCCCTGCCCTTCCCTGCCCTTCCCTTCCCTGCCCTGTCCCTTTCTCTTTTTCCCTTTTCCCCTTCTTCTTTTTTTTTTTTTTTTCCTTTTTCTTTTTCATCCACAGTCGATATACAGGAAATAATTATTGTATGATTGTGTAGAGAACACAGATACTAAAAGTACACAATCTTTTTATCCTATTTCATCTGAACTAATTTTAGCCTCTCAGCTTTTTCTTACATGTGTAACTCCTTCTCCTCCATGTGAATGTTTTCTATTTTTTATTTTTATTTGTATTTTTTCAGTAATCTGGAATCCTGGATTTTATTTTCCTCTAATAAAACAATTTTTGTACCAGCTTAATTCCAAATTGAATATGGAATTTCATTTACATATATGAGACAGGATTTAGCCAGTATGATTCCACCCAACAGATTTACTTCTGAAGTTCATTCATGGAAAACAGCGGAAGCTTCCTAACTCTTAGCTGTTTTCAGTATTCTGTTAAAAATGCTCTAAATGTGTCTTAAGCAATTTCCAGTGTATAGACAATGATTTGAATGAATGACTTATAAGGATACCAACATAAAAGAAAGAGATGACAGGTGTCCTGATTTTCTTGTCTAAAATGAAAGTAGTGTTACATTAACAAAATACGGTAGTCCTCAAAAAGCATAGCTACTGAGATACAGGGATTAACATTGTAGTTTACTATTCCATTATATGAGCCCAATCCATAATCGTATGAAATTGGTAGAGCTGCCATCACTATTATCTTAACTAAGATCTTAGTTTTTTTTAACTAAGATCATAGTTTTCTAGTGTTGAAATATATATATTGACAAACCTAACAAATTTGATCTGTTTTGTTTCAATTCATTACAAATAAATGAATAAATAAAAATTAAAAAAAAAAAAAAAGAAAAAGGAAGACACCTACTAAACTCTAGAATATTAATATCTTCAGTTCAGTAACATTTTTTTTTTCATGAGCAGATCTGTTCAGAAATTTTCTATCTATGCAGATCTTCAGTTTAAAAATATCATTAACAGAAAGAAAAATCTTACAAGTTGTATGGCAAGTTTAAAATAATTTTTACTATCCTATGAATATTTTTCATATTTAAACAGAATATTTTAGGACTAGGAATACTCTGGGTGAATATACATTTATATATATATATTTGAGGGATGCAAACCAAGATAAATAAACCCATTCTGGTAGTCCAATAAGGTACTGACACTTATTACTAGGGACTGACAGATTACAGTTCCTGTGCTATTGCACAGAAATTTTAATCTGAGTCTTCTACATATGTATGGCAAAGTTCCTGAGTGGCAGAACTTTTGTAATTTCTTGGACAATGACTTTCTGGAAGATTTAAGCTTATATTATGATAAAATACAGTAAACTAGGCACTTGACCCACATCCCAGAGTAGTAGCTGACTGTGGAATCTTATTTATTTCCCACTGTGGCAAATCAGGGATACCATTTGGGAACTGAAAAAAAATGTTGAAGGAAATTGAGTTGGATGCAATACCTTGCTTTGAAAACTTTTATTTTTGATAAGTGACCATTCTCCAAGGAAAACAGCTTGTCTTAGAATATTGTTAATGCAGGTTTCCAGTGGGCAGTTTTCCAACCTTAGCTGATCTTCTAGCACTACTGGTTGGCATAGAGTTATTCCCAGATTATATTAGAAACAACACCAAAAACTATCTTCTTTCATTGCAAAAGACAAAATTCTTCTAAAGTTTGGATTAAACCTGAAGATACCAGGTGCAACTTAAACATTTATTGGTGTAGCAGAAGGTGATGAACTCACGGATATTTTAGGGAGTAAAGTAATAGCTTCACTGTGGAACTGAGTGGCTTGATTCATGGCACAGCTGGAAACAGGATGGAAACATATAAACATTTTTCCCACACCAAAACTCTGTTCCATGAAACAAACCTTACAAAGTGTTTTATGAGTGTAATAATTTCAGTATGGATCTAGATTTCTTTCCAAGGTAAAATGAATGTTCTGAAAATTGTTCCCAAACCTTGACGATTTATTTTCTAACTGAATTTCTAACATGATTTCACTGTTTTCACAAAATATTTCTACTTGTTTTTATGAACAAAGTATAATGTCTTTAAACTAGTTTAATTTCTTCATTATTTTGGAACTTTTTTTTTTTTTTCTTCCTTTTAGATGGTAAATGGGTTCTCCTGATTTATCTAGGTAAATACACTGAGCCATAATGCTTAGAATTTGCAGACACAAGTATAAATAACCTCCTAATTCTAAAGAAACCCCTTTTAAGCACATAGACATCTTATATTTGGATAATATCCAAAAGGCTATGTGGAGCTTCCAAGTGAGCTGGGAACAAAGCTCTGTGGGCTACAAACAGAAAGATCTAAGGCCTTGAGTAAACTAACAGGGTTAAATAAATATCCTTAAAATGTTTCTCTTTCTGGAATGAGTGTTTTACTGCATTGCCAAATCATCTGAATAATACTTTACTTGCAGAAATGTATGGTGCAGAAGTTAAACTTTGGTGGGTTTATGGAGTCTATGCAGAAAGAAATTCCTGCTGATGTGGTTTGTTTATTGTCCATTGGAGTTGGTTATGTAACATAAGGCACTGTAATCCTGTAAAACAAAGCACATGGGAAAAATGACAAACCTTAACTTCCTGTTTCCTATGACTTTGTATTGTCTGTCAAAACTGCAATAATTTTCCTATCTTTTCCTTTTTTTTTTTTCTTCTTTAAACAAGTAAATTCATTCATGACCATAGGGCAGATCTTATGTCTACAATGATGACAAGCTGTATGAATCAACCTCTGCTGTAAGATACAGAAAAAAATACCACCGGCAGCATACACAGGAAGCAGTACATAGACTTGAACAGAGCTCTCAGATCACAGAAACAATATTGTTATCACAAACTTGGTGTTAGGAAACATCTAAACATCTGATCATCTTCATGCAGAAAGGTTTTGTGAAACACCAAGCTGAGGATAAATACATACTCTACACAGCACACAGTTTAAGGACTTCCACCCAGCACTGATTTTGTATGTATTAAGATTTCAGAATAATTAAAAAGAAGCCTGGATGAACTGGGAAGTTACTAAAAGGAGTGTGGAGTTGTCTTACTCAGTTTGACTCAAATGTAGTCCGGGTTGATATTTTCAATATTTCTGAGGGGAGATTGAAATAAACTAAAGCACTAATTTTAGCTAGTTCTCCTATCCCACTTGCATTCTCAGTATGAAATAAAGTAGCCAGATTTAGCTGGTTTGAATTCCTCTACAGTCAATAGAGAGGACTCAACTGAAAGAGAGTGCTAAGTATTCCTGAAAAGCTTCTTAGTAAAGCTAAATAAGATGTTGAGCAGGAAGCCAGCTGCAGAATGCTGGAAAGGAAGCACAAAGTCAGAAGTGGAGTATGGGCCATCCCTCTATAACTCATATGTCTTGTTCAAGGAATGGCATGAAAAATGATTCTGGATTGACTATTTCAGGTTCTTTCATTGTAATCACCTTTATTTAATGTCTGAAAGGTTCTAGATATTTTTTAGATGAAGAAGACATTTGTCACAGGACTATATCGTACGACACTGATAAACTTCAGTTCATAAAGAATTAACTCTTGTCCTTGCATGTGATGATATTTATTAGAATACCTAAGGCTATATTCAGATTTGATAAATCAACCTAATTTCATTTTACATGCAGTAATTAATTTAACAGTAGGTGAAATTGTTCTCCCTTTTTGTGGTGTGATATTGTGTCACTCAGCATGGACCACATATTAGTTTTATTAGAACTAATTTGATTATCCAGTACTCCCATCTAACTACAGAAATAATAAAATCTAACATATCTTGAACACAGAGTGAAATAGAGATGTTTCATATATTGACAGCTTCCTGCATTTGAGAATTATTTGAATTATTTCTAAGAAACAAATTCACATTTTTTTTTCCCTGTTCTACATCTGGTCATTTTTTTTTTTTTCTACACTATGCTTCAGAAATAATTTTGAAGGATGAGGATTTCCAGTTGGATTTGAAGCCTAGTTTTACCTTAAAACTTGAAGAAAAGAAAATAATGGGAACAGCACCACATAAATTGTTTCAACATTTTCAGAAAATAATATTATATTTTTCCAAACTTGACTTTTCGAGGTGTTTGGGCAATATTTGCAGATTGGAATGGAAAATATTAGCACTCCTATATATTCATTGGAGGCGATATGGGTTCAAATCTATTTCCTGGATTCAGAAATGAGGAATAATCTATTCATAAATTTCTACTCTGACTTTGCAAGCTTCATGGAAACAGACAAAAAAGAAATATTTTCATCTGCATTAATAAACAAACCACAACATCAAACAACTTGAAGTTAGCAAGTATTTCAAGTGTACTTCCATTCCTCTTGTGAGCTATTGCTAAAGCTTGACAATGCCCACCACTTCAATAAACTGCAACCTCATAAGGACAATTTGGGGCCACTTAAAAAGATTCAACGCATAACTCTGGGTAAATGTATGGTTTTTATTAAGTTTTCAGAAGCACACCCTAAAGAATAATATTATGATGCCATACAATATTTTTCTTAGCTAGTATGAGGAAAAGAACCCTAAGTACTGCAAAACAAACTGTAGCAATTTATACCAGTTAAGGTACTAAACAATAGATGAATAGCCTGACACTTTTTTTACATGCTGATGACTATGCATGCAATGATGCTAAAGTGTAGAAGACTTGCAGAAAATAGGAACACCTAATTTAATACAGCAGAACTAGATCAATAAAAGGATCCAATGTTTTGCTAATTTTATACTTAGCACCAGTTCATATAACATATACACCATTTGTACTTAACATTTGTAGATAAGATGTAAAAAAAAAATATGCAGATTCATCATGCAGTGTTACAGTTTTGAAGTGATAGTATTATTAGGTGATAGCAAGTCATTTTCCAGATATTATACTATTTCTTCCTAAAGCTCTTTGCATCAACTTTTGTTTCCTGTGATTTATTTCTTTTTGTCCCTTAGATACAAACATTTTCATCTGGTATTTTGTGGATGACACAGTGGTTAACAAATGAACCATGTTATTTAATAATATAAGAAATACTGTTTGGTATTGTATTTTCCAGTGTAGTCTTTTCTTGCTTGTACAAGCTTTACAATCTTGTTAACAGTTAAATTAAAGTAAATATAGAGAAGAACAATATAGAGTGATTCAAATACTGCCATTTTAAATTTATGTATTTATTTATTTTTCCTTGCTTTTTACTTCAGGTACTAAGTGCAAAGTGACTTTTTTAATTTTATTTTTTATATTTTTAATAAAAATGAAATGCAAAAAAAACCCAAAAAACTATTAATCGAAGAACAGGATTTAATATCAGGTAGACACCCTTAAAAGTTAATTCCTAGGTCAGTGTATTAGTGAATTCAGTGACAGTTCATGTCAGGTGTCAGGTCCACTGTCACTGAAGACTTAGGTTTTGAAGCTGTGCTCCATTTCAAAGGACTGTGCAAAAGTGAAAATTGTCTTTCAATTAAAATTTCCATTGACTGGTTCAAGACAATTTAAATGGAGTGGAGAGGTGTCTCTAGTTCAGCTTTCACATGGGCCATTCAGTAGTTTGCTATCTTCTCAGTGAGGGAGCTAATCTGGCTTTTGTGTCTGAGCACTGCAGTGCTCAGAGGAGCAGCTCTGCAGTAAAAGACCTCAGGTTCCTGGAGGATAATAAAGTTAACCAGCAATGCACCTTTGCGGAAAAGGAGGGTGTGGAGTGTCACCAGCAGGTGGAGGAAGGTGATCCTTCTCCTCTGCTCAGAGCAGGTGTGACTATACTGGAGTGCTGTGTCCAGTGCTGGGCTCCTCAGCACAAGAGAAATATGGGCACACTGGGGTAAGTGCAGTGAAGGCCACCAAGCTGTTCACGGACTGGACTGGTTCAGTGCTGATAGCTGAACACCTATGGGGATCCTCCTGCTGTCCATAACTACTATTGGGAAGGACTGTAAAAGGCAGAGCCAGACTCCTCACAGAGGTGCACAGAACAAGGACGAGAGACAACAAACACTGTAAATTCTGACTGGACATAAATATTTTTTATTGATTTTATTATTTACATTTTTTTTTTTTTTACCATGAGAGTGATCAAACACTAGAACAGGTGCCCAGAAACGATGTCAAATCTCCATTCTTGGACATATTCAAAACTTGACCAGAAAATCACTTAAAACTGCCATTTAATTGACCTTCCTTTGATAGATAAGTGAGTTGCAGTAGGTAGCATTCCAACCTAAATCATTCTGTGATTCAAAGTTTTTCCCGTGAAGTTTTAAAAATGTTGTTGCAGCTCTATAAAAATGAAAAACGAACGAACCAAAATGTCAAACAAACAAACAAACAAACAAAAATCTAACAAACAGTGACAACAAAAGAAAACAATGCCAGAATGGATTGGATTCTTGCTGCATGAGAAATGGGGTATTCCATTCCACTGCATGATCTGTGGGGTATTCCTCAAAATCCTTCTGTAACATACTGGGAGCACAGTAGTAATAAGAAAACAGCAGCTCAAATCTGACTTGTACTCTGGATTTATAACTAATGCATCAATGTTTCTGATGGGAAAACATACTTCCAGGAACCAATGAGAGATTTTTAACTTACATATTTTCTGACTTGCCACAACCTGGTTGTGTCTCCTTCAGTTGGATGGGGAAGGAAAAGGTTGCGTCGGGGTAGCACAAACAGTGGCTCTGAAGATATTGTAGAGATTTTTAATGCTGCAGCTAAAATGTTTTTTTTTTGTTTGTTTGTTTGTTTTTTTTTTCCAATGAAATATCACAACTAACCCAGAATAAAACAATGAAAGAGGTCGAAAACACAGGAAATTTCTTTCAAAATGATGTCTCTCTCTTGCATTCATTCTACTTCCATTATATCATCACAATATTTGCATATTATGCAATATATCTGCATATTTTATTTGCAAGCAGTTCATGCTGGCTAGCTAAAATTTCACTTAAGAGAACCTCTCCAGTATCCAGATTTTTGTCCAAAGACCCTCGAGTTTCTAGCCAGGATTCAGATGAAACACTAGGACCAATGATCTTTAATGAGCATAGGCTGAGAGAGGTAACTAGAACAGAGATCTATCTCTGTAGACTGAATCAGTAATTGAAAACTTTATTTAAAAAACTGACGGGGAGTAGATTTACCATTCTAACTGTGGTGTCTGTGTCAGCTTCTTAAATTAAGTTTTCAAGAGCTGATTTAGCCCAGGGAAATGCAGAAATCTGGTTGAACCATCTCTTGGGGCCGCTTATAATAAATTTTTTGTTTGTGTTTAGTGCTAATGCAGAATTAGAGGAACTCCACTGTCAAGATGTTAGGAGATCAATGCTTTTATTACTTTGAATTGGAAGGTTGGTATACACAATAGAACACTCACAGGGGAAGAATGATACAAAGAGTTCTTATTTGATTTTCCTGGTGTTTAAGAATATTGCAAAACACTGTGAATTCAAAGAAGCAGAGTTCATTTTTTTTTTTTTTTTTTTTTTTCAGTTGAGGAAAAGTCGGCTTATTAAATAGAGGATAGGTAAAAATATTTTCCTGGAAATAAATACCTTCCTAATGAAAAAAAATAAAATAAACTTCTATAAATAATTCACTTTTCCAGTATATATATATCATTGCTTCACTACATAATCTTAGCAATATACCACTTGTGCTCTTTCAAGTAAAACTCTCCTCATGAAATACTTATAAGAAGATTCTTTGTTTACAAGACACATAGCTTTTCCATCATCAGCTTTGTTTCTAATTTCTTAATTTTCATTATAATTTTAATTTTAATTAATTTTTATTTTTTCTTAAATGCTTTGGAAGTAGTAAAGCTTTCTTGAATTCCTTGTACTGGAGTGGTCTTCTATAGTGTGTGTTAGTGCAATTTGACTTCATTGGAAGCTGAGAGACTTACAGCTTAATCCTAGATAAGTTTAGAATTTATTTATTTATTTTTGTATTATGAGTAATCCCATTAAATGACCGAAACTCTTATGGTATGTGAGATTAAATCAGTTACAATATGTACAGACCTTCATGTAAATGTTTCTTAAGACATGCAGTGAATCCACAAATATGTCTTTCCATATTGAAAGTGACACGGATATCTTTTTCATTTTAGATATGTTTTTCTCTGCTGACTCTGTCCCATTTAATGGTAAATATATTATGATATGATTTCCCTGAATGTTGAAAAGAATGAGACACGTTTAATGTTGTTGAAATCAAGACATATTACATCTCTGTTTTGACCTACAATGATAGGGCATTATGCAAGAAAGAAAACTATATCTAGAAAGAAATTTGAGTAGTTCGTGGTCATATGTGAAAGACGTGTCAAATTGTGGAGTCTGTAGTGGATCAAATTATTCTGATTAATTCTGATTCATTTTGATAATCCAATATTTTGATTAATTACATGAATGATTGAATAGAGAAGAATTATTAAACATACGGTGAGAAACAGCAAGTACATTTGAGGACAGGAGTAGCATTTGAAGCTATCTTGAGAAACCCAGGATTTGTCCTGGAAAGTGCTATGCAGAAAGGACAAGTTAGGCAGAAATAAAAACATGTGCAAATACGGGTTGGCTAAAAACTGACTGTGCATGTGCATTCCACAACGTAGTGGATGGTTATAGTTCACAAATTCAATGGGGGCCAACACTTTTGTGTTGCTGCAGAAAATCTGATAACTCTTTATACAGTCCTGGGTTTTATGAACTGTAGGGTTTTTTGCAGCACTAGTATAATTCATGTTAACTTAGTAGTGGCAAGGCTTCAACTCAAAAGATTTTAAGAAAAACTGTGGACCAATTGAGAAGCAAGCAATTAGAATGAGCAGATGTCTGAAAACAAGACCTATGAAGAAAGACATAAAGAACTGGGATTTCTTAGCTCAGAATAAGGAAGAATTAGAGCATAACCAACTGTTGAAAAGAATCAAGTAACGTTTTCCTGCACACAGTGGAGGAACATACATCACATTCCAGAAACTACACTACAGGTACATTGCAAAGTTAATATGCATTAGATTTTGAAGGAAAACGTTTCTAAAATTAAAGGGTAGGAAATCCCAGGAAGAGACTGCTTGGGGAGTCTGTGAGATCTATTGTTGCTGGCATTGAAAAACAAGATGGACAAACTTCTGTTGCATTTTTCATGCATATGCTTGGTATTTAGGTTGGGAACATGGACTAAATGACCTACTGAGTTATTCAGCAATGTGAATCTATGATTCAAATAACTGAAAGCATGGTTCTGGAAACACATAATGTTTATAAATATGCAGCACAATACTAGTCATTCAATTGAGATTTGATATATTTAATATAAAAATTGAAAATACTCAACATGTTAGGCATAAATTTAAGTGAATTTAAATATAACACTTTTCCCTGAAGTTCTCTAACAGATATGAACAATTTTAATGCAAAAGAAGAACGATGTGTTTCTAGAAACAATCTTAAGCAAACAGTTCTCTAAAAATATTTATCTTTATGTTCTCAACTTTTGTTATGATTCCTATATATCCTTTCTGTAGAACTCTCGAAAATACATTAGGGCATGTGATGGCTGAAGTTTATTTTTATATCTTTGTCCCTCTCTGAGCTAGTTACCTTTACAGTCAATGGAGCTGAAATGGCAGGTTCAGAGTACAAGTCATCTCACTAGGTGCAGAAATCTTCACTATAAGTTGAATCAAATTTTAAAATGTCCTTTGCCTTCAAGTCCTTTGGCTTTAGAGAAGATCTAGATACTAATCCAAATGTAGATATCTGCTTTTTTTACGGAAATCATAGACTTAAGACATAAAATTAGAAATATAGATAACTTGCAAGCATGGAATTTGGATTAAAAATAAATAATTATATATGTATATATGCATAATATATAAATAATATAATTTTTCGCCCTGTACTCGGCTCTGGTGAGGATGCACCTCAACTACTATGTTCAGTTTTGGGCCCCTCGCTACAAGAAGGACATCGAGGTACTTGAGCAGGTTCAGAGAAGGGCGACGAAACTGGTGAGGGGTCTGGAGAACAAGTCCTACGAGGAGCGGCTGAGGGAGCTGGGCTTGTTCAGCCTGGAGAAAAGGAGGCTCAGGGGTGACCTTATCGCTCTCTACAGATACCTTAAAGGAGGCTGTAGCGAGGTGGGGGTTTGTCTGTTCTCCCACGTGCCTGGTGACAGGATGAGGGGGAATGGGCTTAAGTTGCACCAGGGGAGTTTTAGGTCGGATCTTAGGAAGAACTTCTTTACCGAAAGGGTTGTTAGACATTGGAACAGGCTGCCCAGGGAAGTGGTGGAGTCACCATCCCTGGAAGTCTTTAAAAGACGTTTAGATGTAGAGCTTAGGGATATGGTTTAGTGGGGAATTCTAGCATTAGGTCAGAGGTTGGACTCGATGATCTTGAGGTCTCTTCCAACCTAGAAATTCTGTGATTCCGTGATTCTGTGATAATTTGAGAACCATGTACGTTTGCTTTAGAGCATGTGTCCTCTGCAGTTAGATGTGCTAAGATACTTTTACTAGAAATACTTAATGGTTAGATACTGGCACAGGTTGTCCAGAGTTGTTCAAAGTCAGGTTGGAAGGGACTTTGATCAACCCGACCAGCAGGGAAGCTGTCTCTATCCATGGCAATGATCTTTAAAGGGCTCTTCCAACACAAACAATTCTGTGATTCTGTGATTCTATGATTCGTTGTAATAGAACTTCTGTTCAATTAATTTGAAATTCACTCATACATGAAAAAAATATTCTGGTTTAATATATAATGTGGAATTTCTTTTGGAAGAATGATACAATTCTGCTTAAAAAATAAAGTGATAAGTTACTTCTACACCTTATTGTGCCAATATTTCTTAAGTCTTTTGGAAACTTAGCATTCACCAATCTATGAGCTCATATAGCTGGAGAAATCTGAGAGCTGAGACAAGATTCCTGGTGTCTCTGACAGTGGAGAAGTGATTTCTGATATGATTAACTAAATGGCTGATTGATGAATGCCTGTGACTTCAGGGAACTGTGGCAGTACTGGAGTCAGTATAAGAGGACAGTTCTCAGCCTTCTCCCGGGATTCTTTCCATGACTGTAATTCTCTGGATTAAACCCCCAAACTTCCAAACTACTCCATTGGAACTGTCTGTCAGCTTCTCTGAGAAGCCACCCAAAAACTGAAGAGAAAGCAAGACATTGTATTGGTAACAATATTGAAACTTCCTGTGTAATTCATATTTTGCATGACAATGTTGATTTAAGCAGCCACAATATAATAATAATGATGATGATGATGATGATAATAGTACAATTTGCAGGCAAGTAAATTTTACCTAATTCTATTAAGAGGAATCAGTCTGCAAAATGCAAGATACAAACTCAATAAAAGCAGACTAATATAATGCACCCAGGATTTTTTTTCTGACACCGTTAGCTTGAATAGAAATGCTAAATTGTCCCAAATGGGAAGATGAAGTCATGAATGCTCAATTATAAAAAAATCTAAGGTACAGTAAAAAAGTTATTTAACATATTAGTAAGCATAGAAATAATGCTATCAACAAGCATTCAAATCTTCTGATAGTTAAAAAGGATTTTATATGGGACACACACACAAAAAACATCAAGAAATTAACTGCACTAATTTTAATAAGATATTATTATTAAATGGACAGAACAGGAATAAAAAAAAAAGTCCCTTTTTTTTTTTCATCAAAATCTGAAGCCAGTGGAATTTTCTGAAACTGATTTATTTTATCCTTACTGATTTATTAATATACAGTAAAACAAGTGAAAAAAAAAAAAAAAAAAGAAAAAAAAAAAGGAGTATATAGCTTGTAGCAGCATTGAGAATGTTTGATTCATGTACTATTCAGAAGATTAAAATACGGTATCTCTTGATTTTGAATCTTTAAATTTAAATCTGCCTGTAGAACAAAGTTGCCCTTGTCTTCTAGATTCTGCAGAGGTGAACCTGTCTGTAATAAATTTATTCTGTAGTTAGTAAGACAGGTATCTATGTGTATACATTTTGTTTTCTTTTTATGAACCTGAGAATAATTTTCCTAGTTTCACTTTTTAGATAATGACTTTTTCATATCTATCAAGTCTTAATATCTTATTCAATATTATTCCAATACTTAGCTGCCATCATACTTGTGATCTTTACCCTAAATAAGTCCATCTCTACTTAACTATCTTTGCTACCATCTGCAACTATCATCTCAAACTCATGTAACATGTAACTAATGCAACATATGAATATCCAGTGGCTCTTGTATCCTGCACTGATTTCATATGCTTTCAACATACCAGCAGGTGAGGCTCCTATTTCTAGTTTCAAATCAGATTATTAATCTTTGGACTAATGTACAATAAATCCTCCTGATAAAGGCAGATCAAATTTTATGATTTCTGTTGTACATGCAAGAGCTGTGTTGTGTTCAGTATTACAATACTAAATCAGTCATTAGTGGCAGTGTTTGCTCAGTAGTGATAAACACTTTTGCTGGATCTCTAGATATACTTCTGTGAAATGGAGGTCCTAATATTACTACTGGTTGCCAAATGAAAGTGAACAACCATACTTTACATTTCCTAATAAAATCCAGTTATTACTGTTATTACTTTCTTAGAGGTATATTATTCTAGTGATACAGAGCAGACTGTTTAAATAAGCATGGAAATGATATATATCAGATAGAACTAAATCTCTGATAAAATCCAAAAGTGAGATTGTAAACTTGATCAGATGAGATGGAAAATCTCATGAATAAGGGGATACATATTAGGTATACTTTATGGAGTTAGATATTAATTTATTTATGAAGCCTTGTATATTGTTTAACCATTCATACCAGAACTATGGATTGCAGAAATAGGATATCAGCAGACCCACTGCTTGAAAAATATTTACATTGCATAATTTGGCTGGAAATCTACCTTTCTCTCTCTGTAAGCCATCAAGAATAAACATCTTTAGAGGTAAGAAGTGAACTGATAAACAGATGCATGCATATAGATCTATATCTCTGCCTATGTGCATACATGCACGTACTTACATTCAATTTGTCTTCTACATAAGAAAGGGCAATGAGTGAAATCATTGAATCAGACACCTGTCATTTGTCAACGATGTTAACCTTTTGGTGCTATAATCCTCATCAGGCATTAGATAGCAGTTTCTTGCTGGGGCTCTTCTTACTTTTATCTTAATTAAATCTTTTATCAGATATGACTAGAATCACAGAATCATAGAATATCCCGAGTTGGAAGGGACCCATAAGGATCATCAAGTCCAACTCCTGGCATCGCACAGGTCTGCCCAAAAGTTTAGACCATGTGACTAAGTGCACAGTCCAAATGCTTCTTAACATCTGACAGGCTTGGTGCTGTGACTACGTCCCTGGGGAGCCTGTTCCAGTATGTGACAACCTTCACAGTGAAGAACCTCTTCCTCATATGCAGCCTGAACCTCCCCTGCCGCAGCTTGACACCATTCCCTCGGGTCCTATGACTGGTTACTAAAGAGAATTGATCGGCGCCTGCCCCACCACTGCCCCTCATGAAGAAGCTGTAGGCTGCGATGAGGTCTCCCCTGTGCCTCCTCTTTTCCAGGCTGAACAGGCCTAGTGATCTCAGCTGCTCCTCATATGTCTTCCCCTCTAGGCCCTTCACCATCTTAGTTGCCCTTCTCTGGACACTCTCTAATAGTTTCATGTCCTTTTTGTACTGTGGTACCCAGAATTACACACAGTACTCGAGGTGAGGCTGCACCAGCGCAGAGTAGAGCAGGACAATCACTTCCCTTGACTGACCAGCAATGCCATGCTTGATGCACCT
Source organism: Netta rufina (assembly GCF_964035555.1). Classification (NCBI taxonomy): domain Eukaryota; kingdom Metazoa; phylum Chordata; class Aves; order Anseriformes; family Anatidae; genus Netta; species Netta rufina. The sequence goes on along the minus strand of NC_140125.1, from coordinate 80,173,298 downwards.
GAGGATATGGTTGGCCCTCCTGGCTGCCAGGGCACACTGCTGGATCATATTCAGCTTGCTATCAACCACAACCCCCAGATCCCTTTCTGCAGGGCTGATCTCCAGCGTTTCATCATCCAGTCTGTATGTACAACCAGGATTGCCTCACCCCTGCATGAAGGTCCCAGGTACAGGACCTGGTGTTTGCCGAGCTCTCCAATCTGTCCAGATCTCTTTTCAAGGCCTTTCTACCCTTGACAGAGTCAATAGCTCCTCCAAGTTTAGTGCCATCAGCAAATTTGCTCAAAACACCTTCTAGTCCTACATCTAAATCATTTATAAAAACATTGAAGAGAACTAGCCCTAAAATGGAGGCTTGGGGGACCCCATAAGTGAACGGCTGCCAGCCTGATGCAGACCCATTTACCACAGCCCTTTGAGCCCTGCTCACCTGCCAATTCCTCGTCCATCGTATGATGTTTTTGTTTATCTACACATTTTGTGTTTACTGGACATTTTGTCCAGTAGGATCCTGTGGGAAACTGTGTCAAAAGCTTTACTGAAATTCAAAAAGATCACCTCAGCTGGCTTCCCTTGAATGATTAGATGGATGATCTTATCATAAAAGAAATCAAGTTAGTCAAACAGGACTTACCCCTCATGAACTCATCATGTTGGCTGGGACAAGTGACTGCATTGTTCCCCACGTGGGCTTCAATAACTCTTCTTCATAATTTTACCATGCACTGACATAAGACTGACAGGTGTGTAGTTACCAGGGTCTTCTTTCTTTCTGACTCCCTGATGCTCCTCAGCATACTCACCTCCACCCAAAGCTCCACTATCAGGCTGAGCAATTCTTCAACCTAGACACACTTCCTACAGGCATACCCATTGCTGCTGCTGTCGGACACCGACAGAAAACTGAGGCACACCCTGCAGCCCAAGACCTGGACGGCCGCATGTTTCTCCAAGACCTCTGTCTGGGTAGCCACATCAGTAACTGTGGTTGGAGAGGCCACAAGAGATACGAAGGCCATGTTTTTCTGCCTGGTGGATACCATGGCTGGGCTCCTCACAAGCAGGTTACAACCACCGTTGGAAAAGACCATTGGAGATGAGTGGTGAGGGCGCCCCACCTGCTTGCCCTGTCTGTGTGCACTGCTGTGCAAACTGCCACGCACCAACCTGACTGAGGTGCCCCGCCCTGTTAGCCCACCCTGGTCGCCATGCTGTGAGTCGCTCATGCTCCCCAGGGGCTGCCTTTGTATGGCCATGGAACGGGCAATGCTGGCTCTGCCCGCACCTTGTCTGCCTCCCTCACGAGGGCTGCTGGGCCCAGGTGGCTCACTCAGCTGCTTTGAGTGGCCTTGATGCTGGTAAAAAAGCCCTGCCCACTGCAATCCCCTGCTCCGCTGCAGAATGCGTCTGCCCTGGAACCGATTGCCTCAGCCGATCACCTCAGCAAGTGGCTGCAAAATGGCGGCGATGCCCGATCTACATTCTGTATAGTTTGTATGTCTTTACTAATGTATCAATGAGTACAGTAAATACAGTAACCCCACCTAAAACTTGTATTAGTAAAAGTTACAATCAAGTTGCATGTCTAAATAGATCATTAGGGCAAGATTAAATTTACTTAACTTGAACCTAGAACCTAACCTAGTGTCTTGTCAAAACTACCTACCTGGGTTGAGCTATAAGCAATAGAGCAAAGCAGGCAGTGCTAGCAGGTGACTGTTAACCCTCCTCTTCTTACAGGCATCAAAGATACTTGTGATAGTTCTTATGTCTTTTAAGAAAACTACAATTTTCCATTGGCCTAGTGACTATCATAGTCTAAATGTCTGAATTTTAAAAAAGTATTGGATAATTTGTGTTATATTTTCTTAATATTCCTGAAGTTGGAAGAGAGCCTTATCCAAAGTCTATGGATACTAGAACAAAATTTCCTATTAATGTAAATGTACTTGAATTATGCTCCATGCACTGGAATACTGAAATCCCTTCATTGTCCCTCCAAACACATACTTTTTTTTTTTTTTTTTGCAGTAATAACTGTTTTCCTGAGACTGAACCTAAATAAATGACGTATATCCTAATACATACAGTACATAGAATCAGAATCATACGATCATAGAATCATAGGATCATAGAATGGTTTGGGTTGGAAGGGACCTTAAAAAACATCTATTTCCAACCCCACTGCTGTAAGCAGGGATGTCACCCAGTAGATCAGGTTGCCCAGGGCCCCATCTAACCTGGTCTTGAACACTTTCAGGTATGGGGCATACACAATTTATCTAGGCAACCTGTTCTAGCACCTCACCACCCTCTGAGTGAAGAATTTCCTCCTAACACCTAATCTAAATCTACCCTCTTTTAGTTTACAACCATTCCCCTTTGTCCTGTTAGTATCTGATTAGGCAGAGTTCCTCCCCATATTTTTGTAAGTCCCCTTTAAGTATTGAAAAGCTGCAATAAGGTCACCACAGAACCTTCTCTTCTTCAGGCTGAACATCTCCAGCTTTCTCAGCCTTTCTTCATAGGAGAGGTGCTCCAGTCCTGTGATCAACTTCGGTGGCCCTCCTCTGGACCTGTTCTAATAGTTTTTTGTGTTGGGAGCCCCAGACCTGGACACAGTACTCCAAGTGGGGCCTCACAAGGGCAGGATAGAGGGGGACAATCCCCTCCCTCGAACTGCTGGCCACCCCTCTGTTGATGCAGCCCAGGATGCAGTTGGTCTTCTGGCCTGCAAGCACATACTGCCAGCTCACGTCAAGCTTTTGTCCAACAGAAGCCCCATGTCCTTCTCTGCAGGGCTGTTCTCAGTGAGTACTACTCCCAGTCTGTACTTCTGTCTAGGATTGCCCCGACCCATGTGCAGCACCTTGCACTTAGACTTGTTGAACCTCATTAGGTTCACATGGGCCCACTTTTCTAGTTTGTATATAGCTAAATGTGGCTGAGTACTAGACTACAAATACACTCTTTGATAATTTCAGGATTATTATTATTATTTTTATATCTGGTTGTGTATTTCAATATTAATCTCATAGAAGTAACAGCCATTACTCTTCTATAATGTGTTAATATATAAACGTTATGTTGGGACAAACATTAAAATTCTGTTTTCACTTGCTTATGATTTTCTGAGTGAAAAACAGATGGCTTTATCTAGACTATAAATTAGGTACTTTCCTTTAAATCTCGTTTCAGCTATTCACTGGTTGACATCACCCCTACATAGCCTTAAAGTGATCTTAATCTTAATCTTAATCTGCCCATAGGAGGAAAAGACAAGTATTTGCCTTAAATAAAAACTGAACATTATTTTCTTTGATCAAAAACATAACTGAAGCATATTCATTTGTTGTGTCAAAGTTTTATAAAAAATGCTTGGAAAATGATAAGCAGTGTGGAATCTACAAAAAGTTTAATACTTTAACATATTACTTACTATATTATTGTCAGAAAATGACACAGCCAAAAATATCTTTATTTATCTGATATTTGAGTTAGAAATCTACTTCAAATCAATCTATCAAGATAACAAAATTCTTTCCTTAGTTTAATATTCATAAAGAGCATAATGGTTATTGAAACTACTTATTGGGAAAGACCCTGATGTTAACATGTTTTTCAAATAATCACAATTGGATCAGTAAAAAGAAATCTGTGTAATTTAATGGGAAATATCTTTAAAATAGGATTTCTATTTCTGCTTCCTTCAGTTTAGTAAGATATGACTATAGCAATATACATTGAACTGGAAAACTATGGGTATAGTAAAATGGCACTTCAGTGTGACCAGGAAAGAACATAACAACATACTGATATGAATGCTGAACATGTGTTGTATACAATGAAAATAAAGAGTGGTGTGGGGGTTTTACTTGGGTGGACAGCCAAGCTCAACCACTGCCACTCTCTCACTCCTCCTCCTCAAAGGGGAAGAGGGAGAAAATATGATGCAACGGGCTCAAGGGATAAGGGATAAGGACAGGGAGATCACTCAACAATTATCATCATGGGCAAAACAGACTCAGAGTAGGGAGATACTACCCCTCATCCACCTTATTCCACCTCGTCCCCCTGAGCAGCTCAGGGGACTGGGGAAGGGGGATTGTGGTTAGTCTATAGCACTTCGTCTCCGCCACTCCATCTCAGTCACTCTTTGCCCCTGCTCCACGTGGGGTCCCTCCCACGGGATGCCATCCTTCCCCAACTGAGCCTGCGGGGGCTGCCCACAGGCAGCAGCTCTTCCAGAACTGCTCCCACACAGCTCCATACCACGGGGTCCATCCATCCCCCAGGAGCAAACTGCTCCAGCACAGGTCCCCCACGGGTGGGTGGCAGCTCCCCTCAGACCTCCTGCTCCTGCGTGGGCTCCTCTCCACAGGCTGCAGCTCCAGGCTGGGGCCTGCTCCTGCGGGGGCTCTCCATGGGCCACAGCCTCCTCCAAGCCACATCCACCTGCTCCACCAGGGGCTCCCCCACAGGCTGCAGCGTGGAGATCTGCTCCATGTGGGACCCATGGGCTGCGGGGGAACAGCCTGCTCCCCCAGGGGTGTCTGCACAGGTCGCAAGGAACTTCTGCCCTGGTGACTGGAGTGCCTCTCCCCCTCCTTCTTCACTGACCGTGGCGCCTGCAAGGCTGTTTCTCACCCCTCTCTCTCTCCCAGCTGCTGTTCCCAGCAGTTTGTTTGTTTGTTTATTTATTTATTTATTTATTTATTTATTTATTTATTTATTTATTTATTTTTCCCCTGCCTTAAATAGGCTATCACAGAGGTTCAAACACTATCGCTTATTGGCCCGGCTCTGGTCAGCAGTGAGGCCCTTATCTAACATGGGGCAGCTTCTGGATTTATGTCACAGAAGCCACCCCTATGCCCCCTACCTCCCTCCCCACTACGAAAACCTTGCCACGTAAACCTACTCCAAGACTACAAGTAGAAGTAGAAAGACCAGTTAAATTCATATCAAAAACTTATCTGTAAGAAAAAATAACATGTATATGTAATGTTTGTTTTAACACATCTAGCAAATTCAGGGCAGAATCTTTACCAGTCAGCCCTTGTTTCAACACCATCGTGCATAAGCAATATTTATTTTCAGAAAACTTTACTAAATTTCATGGATTACTTTATAATCAGGAAATTAAACATTTAAAAAGTAAATAAATTATAATTCTGTTTTATCTGTCCCAGGCCCTGAGGTTTTTTTTTTTTATATATATATATATTTATTTCTTTACTTATTTATTGATAAGCATACTGCAATTGGTCTAATGAATCCTTTAATTTTATAGTCTCCAGTGGAGTCCCATCTATCTTCTAGACATTATAAGAATTATGTTACAAACTGACATAAGAATTATTTCAGGAAGGGCTTTGTATGAGGCCTAACACTGACTGAACCACCCAAAGAGAAAAAAATTTGTCTTGTGAGACTGAAATTCAGAGTAAAATTGCAGCTTAGATACATTTGCCTTGGTTAGGATTAATTCAACTAACTTTATATCACAATATTAATAAAGAAGGTGCACAGAAGAATTCAGCCACTTGGATGAGCTTGTGCAGTAAGATCACCATTACTGCGACTATATGGATATCAGTATTCAACCTAAACAAAATAATTGTTATGATTCTGTCTATACAACATGCCATCTCACATCTTTCTTGCAATGAAAACGATATTTTAGAGTTATGCTATATTTTCTATTTCCTTTGCTTTGGTATACACTTATAATGTTACTCTCTTCCTGATAGAAAGGTTGGCTGAGAGAACTTGTATATGTATTTTAACTAGTATGTTAAGGAAAAACCAACAAGCCATTTCTCATTCACTCTACTTTTTTGGTAAATTCCTTATCAAAAATTTCTTTTTGATAGCCTTTCAAAGTGGCAGAAGTAGCAGATTTTGAATAGCATAAAATAACTATATCACAAAGCTAGATCTAGTGAACAAAGAAGAGAATAACAAAATAACTGGTAAGCATTAAGTTAATATTCTGTGCATGGAGTGCTGCATGAGACGTACCCTTGGAAAACAGTGGGATATGAACTTTACATGAGAACCATATTATAATACTTATGTACAGTAAGGAATTAATTGCATCTGTGTAACAAACAATTCTATGGTTTCTAAATGTGCAACACTTGAAATTCCCATGTGGGAGTAGGTTGTGGAGAGTTTTAAGTGCATACCATACAAACTGATGCAAACATTTGCAAGACTTCTTTGGTTGTTTGTCAGCTACAGGGATGAAGGGATGAAACCTGTACTACAGTTATGGTTGCAGAAAACTGCGCATTTTCACACAGACCACATAATTATTACTTTTTTTGTTTGTTTGTTTTTGTTTTTGTTCTCATTTGTTTAAATCTAATGATTGCAAACTTGTGTCCCTATGGTGCTACAAGATCATAAGTGCTTTACTATTGTGGCTACTATTTTCTAACATTGGTGATCCTTCTGGCAGGCTGTTACTAGTATTCTTTCATGGGATTTAAACTAGATCTTTCTGGCTTTGAGAGGCTATGCTCATTTACTTTTACTTACTATAAAACCCTCCAAGATTTTTAGACTTTTTTTTTTTTTTTTTTTTTTTTTTCATTAGAAACTAATACATTTGACTTGAACATACACAATATTAAAAGGCTTCATTTGCTGGGACCTGACCTAGTGTACTCTGCCATCTAAACCCGTAAGCTTTATTTGTAAAGACAGCTAATGCCACATCAGTATTCAGTTCAGAATTTCATGTAATACTTCTTTTTTTGGGGCACAATTATATGAAACACATGAAATTAATCAGTGATAAGGTAACTTACAACAGAGATAGAGAAGAATACTCTCTTGTTATTGTACAATAGCCAGAAAAACAGAAGGTGACTAATAAATGTGACAAAATGAATTCTTTTATTTCTGTCCATCCTTTTGTATTTCACAGTGTGCACATTCTAGACAGAATGATACAGTGCAGGGGAGCTGAGCTGGCATGCGTTACTATGACTTTTTTATGCTTCTGGTCAGTACTTTGATCATTCATTCATATACCATCAGTGTTTCTTGATGCCACTGTGCTTCTTTAAGCTGTAATGCATGTTATCCTAATGATTTTCAGGGGTTGCTTTTCAAAAATCTCCTTTGAGAGTACTTCCATTGCCATTGAGCCACCTCATACAATCATAGAATCAGAGAATATTTAGAGTTCAGGATCGTAAAGTTCAACTCCTGGCTCCATGCAGAACCACCCCAAAATAAAACCGTATTTCTGAAAGCATTGTCCAAACGCTTCTTGAACTCCAGCAGGCTTCGTGCTGTGACCACTGCTTTGGGAAGTCTGTTCCAGTGCCTGAACACCCTCACAGGAAGAACCTTTTCCTAATATTCAGTCTGAAATCCAGTCTCTGATCAGGTGTTTGTCTAATCAGTTCACTGGTGTGCTCAGTGATTTTCTCTAATTAGGCTGGTAACATCTGATGCCTATGTGGTACAATTCACCACCAAAAATTTAAAAAAAAAAAAGAAAAAAGAAAAAAGAGGGAATTCACCTTTATGTCTCGAGGTGGATCTAACTTATTGCGTTTATATGGCAAGGTTTGGGTGGCTGAAGGGGTGGCCTCTGTGAGAAGAGTCCAGCAGCTGCCCGATGTTAGATAAGGGCCAGTTTCAGCCAGCTCCAAAGGGACACACCTCTGCCCAGAGCCAAGCAATGTTGTCTGCGACTCTGTGAGAGCAGATTTAAGAAAGGGAAAAAACTGCTACACAGCAGCAGCTGGGAGAGGGGGGAGTGAGAAATAGCAAGGTCAGTGCAGGAGAGGGAGAGGAGCTACGTGCACTGGAGCAGATGTTCCCCTGCAGCCTGTGGAGAGGCCCCTGGTGGATGGAGCAGGCTATCCCCCTGCAGCCCATGGGTCCCACATGAAGCAGATCTCCACGCTGCCAGCCCGTGGGGGATTCCCCGGTGGAGCAGGTGGATGTGGCTTGGAGGAGGCTGTGGCCAATGGAGAGCCCCCGCAAGAGCAGACCCCGGGCCGGAGCTGCAGCCCGTGGAGAGGAGCCCACGCAGGAGCGGGAGGTCTGGGGGGAGCTGCCGCCCACCCGTGGGGGACCCGTGCTGGAGCAGTTTGCTCCTGGGGGATGGATGGACCCCGTGGTATGGAGCCGTGTGGGAGCAGTTCTGGAAGAGCTGCTGCCTGTGGGCAGCCCCCGCAGGCTCAGTTGGGGAAGGATGGCATCCTGTGGGAGGGACCTCACGTGGAGCAGGGACAGAGAGTGACTGAGAAGGAGTGGCGGAGACGAAGTGTTAGGGACTGACTGCAGCCCCCATTCCCTGTTCCCCTGTGCTGCTTGGGGCAAGAGGAGGTGGAATAGGGTGGATGGGGGGAGGTGTTTTTAGTTTCTTTTTAGCTTCTCTCTGCTCTAGCTTGTTAGTAATAGGTAATAATTATTGTCATGGGTAAAACAGACTCCGAACAGGGAGACTGATAAAATTTGAGTGATCTCCCTGTCCTTACTTCGACCCTTTAGCCCTTTTCATTTTATTTCCTCACCTTTTCCCTTTGAGGAGGGGGAGTGAGAGAGCCGTTATGGTCGAGCTCAGCTGTCCAGCTGGGTAAAACCACCACACATTTGATGGACCACTTAAAGTTGAGACTTCTGATAATATATATTCTTTGAAAAGCTCTTATTAAACGTGAGCTTTTATGTTTAGAAAATTCCTGTTTTGGGGGTTTTACAGATAACTGCACATTCATGATAGTCTATATCTATATCTATATGCTAATATAGATATTATTTAAATATTTTATCTCAGAGAACATGTACACACTATTTACATCACGTATGAAAATCAGACTTTTGTCAGGATTTTTGTAAAAAAAAAATATTTGTGAAATTACCCCATACTTTATAGTGCTCCACCTGGCTCTTCGTATGATTGGGAACTGAGTTATATTTTAATGTTCTAATTTAAGAAAAAATAAGTTCTACTTTGTGAAATATTTTTACTTTATGCTAGTGATCCGTTCAATTTACCCCCCAAAAAAATCATTTTCAATATCTTTGAACAAACCCCACTTGAAATTATAAGCTAGGGATGTCCTGTTGTATTACTTCCATTCTCCCAAGTTGTATTATTTCCATTGTACCCAAAGGAAAAAAAATAATCTATTGTTTCTTTTACATTGAACGATGACAGAACACTCTAGAAACTCTTCTACAAGAGAAAAGACATTGCAAATTGAATGCCTCCTCCTCATTCCCAATTCTTGGTGAGAAGTCAGCAGCTTGGGGCCTCTATAAAAGCAGCTCATTTGAATTTCTTACAGCCTGATGCTATATGCAGACTATGTTGTATTTGCATATCTCTATTAGCATTGCAGCCCCCTGATATACCTGTTGTTTGGGATAACACTAAAAGATTTGTATTTTTACATTTACTTCAGAGAAGAGCATGTGATTCTGTAACCTCACTTATTTTATTTAGTACTGGTGTGTCTGAATAAATCAAGGTATAATGTTTATGTTCACAGTTTCCTGTCTCTGTAGAAGAATATTCTTATCATATTTTTCTGTGTGGGGAAGTGTGACATGTAAAGAGCAATGCCCAGGATTTCCATAACGTTTAGATGCCCACTTGCATTTTGATGGGAAATGGGCTCTGAAATCCATTGAAAAAAAATGGATCTAAGAGACTTTGACTGATAAAGTTTATGGTAAATCACAGATTTGAACCAGTATCTCAGCTTAGTGATTTAAGCATCTGATGGGCTTTGCTCTCAAACTGGAGTTCCTAACAATAATCTCTACTTCTTTAATTATATATGTTATACTTTACTACTTTACCGCCTTCAGTAGGATGATTCAAATAGGTCATCAGCACATTTGCAGACAACTACACCTGTTTCTTAACTGAAGAGAATTATTTTTATTTTTAAATAAAATGAGAACTGAGAAAGTTGCTGTTTAGTCTTTGAGAGTTGTAAATCTTATCTTTATTTTTTTTCTTCTTTTGTCAAATCAACCGTTGCAATAGCAACATGTTTAACAGCCTACATCATCTACCTATAAACTGTAAAAATGCATATTTCTAAAATGACATTCTTCCTGGATATGCCAGATACAGTTCCCAGCAACTTCCTCTGCGATCTTAACACATGTAGCTATGTTTGGTTTAAAGAATACACAGATTAAAGATGTGTTACAGATCTCATACTTCCTACAGATTTCTGGTACTACCTACATATTCTGACTAGCTCTGACTGTCACTGATCAAACTGCTGCAGGCTCATTTCATTGACATTTTCAGAAAGGAGTTTCTGCTTGATCATGTGGAACTGAAGCTAAACAAAAAAAGAAAGAAAATCAATTGTAAATGAAAATAAAAATGGCTATCAAAGTTTAAATTTGATCAATTAATTTGAGACAAAAAATATTTAAAAGTAAATATTTAAATATTTAGGTACATTTTAATGAATTGAAACTTACATAGGTTTTCACTCTGGCTTATTTCTCTGTATTCAAGTTGGTTTTGCTTTTGTGAAATATGTTCATCGGATTTGTGTCAGTATGGAACAATGCTAGGGCCACATGGTATGATGAATGTGACCTTCTGTCTTACATACCCTTGTATAACCACAAGTCTAAGAAAAACAGAGTGGTTAATGTATATAGTTCTTGTATCCTGCAAAGGAATGTTTTAGCAATTTGTGTCAATAGACAGCTTGAAAGGAAATGCTTTTCCTTGAAGGCTCTGATATCTGGGGGGGTTCAGAATAACTGCTAACTATTATGACTATTGCATGGGACACTATGCAAGTCTCTGATATCTGGCCAGGAGATTAAGGAGACAGGGAGAGCTGAAGAACAACTAAAAGACAAAGCTTGCAGGGGACGCTGAACAAGTCTCTGACATACAGCCAAGTTGGACAAAGGAGAAGGACAAGAGGGAGGAAGACTATGAGCCTTCAGCATGAGAGACCCCCAGAGGGACCACCAGAGACTGATACACATGCTCCAGCAGGAGGGTTTGGATTCCAGAAACTAATTATAATAACCCTGTTTTTTTTTTTTAGAAGTAGTAATGAATATGTATTAGCCTAGGAGCATAAAAATCAGCTGCTTGATGTAACTGGTGTGCGTCTTGGTGGAGCAGAGATTCCCGGCGCACTCAGCGCTGTTTGCTTACCTCTATTCCTTTAATAAATTGTAAACTCTGATTATAGTCCTATTTTGAAGACTGAGCCATTTATTACACTTTCTTCTAGTTTTGCTCTCATCATCACACTGCATAGATAATAGCATCCTGTTTAATTGCTAATTATTCTTTGTAATTCTGTTTAGACAGTTTTAATTATTTTGTTTAGTGATTTAATATCAATATTTGACTCCTTATATTTTCAAAGCACTTTAGAATTAATGAATAACATGAGGTATATAGTAGCTGTAATAAAACAATTACAGGTGGAGAAACTGAGACAGGAAAGTGACTTTATTTTGTTGAATTAGGGCTGAAGAGTTCTTCTTTTCCAACTTTGTTTTCTGAGCCATTGGACCAAATTGCCTCTCTCATTATCTTACTTAATAAAGATACAAGGTTAGCTTTTGTTTTAGTTAACAGTAGTCTAGACGTTCCCTTGAAGAGAAGAGAAGAGGGAAGAGAAGGGAAGAGAAGAGAAGAGAAGAGGAGAAGAGAAGAGAAGAGAAGAGAAGAGAAGAGAAGAGAAGAGAAGAGAAGAGAAGAGAAGAGAAGAGAAGAGAAGAGAAGAGAAGAGAAGAGAAGAGAAGAGAAGAGAAGAGAAGAGAAGAGAAGAGAAGAGAAGAGAAGAGAAGAGAAGAGAAGAGAAGAGAAGAGAAGAGAAGAGAAGAGAAGAGGAAAGGAAAGGAAAGGAAAGGAAAGGAAAGGAAAGGAAAGGAAAGGAAAGGAAAGGAAAGGAAAGGAAAGGAAAGGAAAGGAAAGGAAAGGAAAGGAAAGGAAAGGAAAGGAAAGGAAAGGAAAGGAAAGGAAAGGAAAGGAAAGGAAAGGAAGGCAATACCAATTTATCTATTTCAAATATTAATAATTAATACTACTGAACAGGGAGTAGATCTCAAATGTACTTTAGTCAATTAGAAGACTTTTTTTCATCACCACGAGTGAGTTTGGAATTAAACTCTTAGTACAATTTTTATCACCTTTTATTGTGCTGTAAATGAAACACTTTTAGAAAAGTACATTCTGCACAGTAAGTTTTGATTTGTTTTTAAATCCCCACCTCTGAGGATATCAGTGAATAAAAAGTATTTGTTGTACATTTCTAGATTATTGTCATATAATGCTAAATAGCATTGAGAGAACCTAAATTGCCCTTTGCAACATTTCTGCTAGTGCTTCTGCTAGGAACTAACACTGCTCCAATGAAGAATATACCGTCTGCATTTATTCCATCTTTTTTTCTGACAATATATTTTTCTAGGGAAAAGTTCTTCTTAAAATAAATAAATAAATAAATAAATAATAATAATAGTAATAATAAAAACACAGGTTAACGTACTGTCTTCTGTATATTTTTGAGTTACCCCATTTAAGTCCATGTCAGGCAACCAGGCTACATTTTTAGCTGTCATATGACCCGAAAAATAGTTATTTTGCAAATAAACACAATTATTGTAAATGCTTCTGCATGTATACAGCAGGATGTTTCTTTAATGCCATTTCACTGTCCTCATGGTTTTGGCTGGAATAGAGTTTTTTTTTCCTCCTGGTATGGTGTTGTTTTGGATTTAGGATGAAGATAATGCTGATAACACAGGGATGTTTCAGTTGTTGCAGAGCAGTGGTTACACTAATTCAAGGACTTTTCAGCTTCTCATGCAGCCTTGCCAGTGAGGAGGCTGGGGGTGCACAAGAAGAGGGGACAGCATGACCCCAGCTGGCCAAAGGGATATTCCATACCCTATGGCATCATTCTAAATAAAACTGGCAGGGATGGCCAGGGGACTGGCTAGGCATCGGTCAGTGGGTGGTGAGCAATAGCATTTTACATCATCTGTTTTGTATATTCTTCTATTATTATTATTATCATCATCATCATCATCATTATCATCATCATCCCTTCTTTTTCTGTCCTATTAAACTGCCTTTATCTCAACCCGTGAGTTTTACATTTTCCAATTCTCTCCCCCATCCCACTGAGTGAAGGGGACTGAGCTGTGTGATGCTTAGCTGCTTGCCAGGTTAAACCAAAATAGCTGCTTGCTCTCTCCCCTCAATATGCAGCAGGATGTTATTTCAACAGCACTTCATTTATAGCTCAGAAAAAAAGGAATTTTGCTACATCAAAACTTCGTCCCCCAGCCTGTACTGATACTTTGGGTTGTTCCTTCCCAGCTGCAGGACTCTACACTTGCTCTTATTAAATCTCATTTGGTTTCTTCCTGCCAATCTCTCCAGCCGGTCCAGGTCTTGCTGAATGGCAGCACAGCCTTCTGGCGTGTCAGCCACTCCTCCCAGCTTTGTGTCATCAGCATACTTGCTGAGGGCAGTCACTATTCCCTCATCAAGGTCGTCGATGAAGATGTTGAACAAGACCGGACCCAGCACTGACCCCTGGGGAACACCGCTAGTCACAGGCCTCCAGCCAGACTCTGCTCCACTGATCACCACCCTCTGAGCTTGGCCAGTCAGCCAGTTCTCAACCCACCTTGCCATCCACTCATCTATCCCACACTTTCTCAGCTTTGCTAGTAGGATGTCATGGGAGACAATATTGAAAGCCTTGCTAAAGTCAAGGTAGATGACATCCACCGCTCTCCCCCCAAATGAGGACAATAATCAATATTTTACCATACTAGATTTATTTAATTAATTAATTAATTAATTTATTTATTTATTTATTTATTACCATACTACATTTACAAAGTAAATGAAAAACCCTATCAAGATTTGAACAATGTAACCTCTGCATGGCACACAGTTTTCTCAATTGCATACAATCACAGCAGCCTAGAACAGATCTAGGGCAGATCACACCTGTGATAAGTACACATGAAGCTGTGAAAAAAACAAACAAACACAAACCTCCATAAATAATGTTACAAAGACATTCCAAGTGTTTATGTTATTTATTTATTTATTTATATCCATCTCACTGTATTAGATCATTCTTTACAAAGACATGGATTTTTTCATGGAAGCAAGTTTTTATTTTGGCATGCATAGATATTACTAGACATCTGCTGAGTTTTAGTCTGCTAAAAAATCTTCTACATTTTTTTTTTTTTTCAGAATGATATCAGTTTGGGTGAGAAGAATAAGGAGAGAAAAATTAAATGAAATCTAAGTTCCAGAAACTTTCATAGTTTTTCCAAGTTATTAAATGCCATTCAGTGTTGTAACTGAGAAAACGACGAAAAAAGTTCTAAACTCATGGAGTGGTTTTGTCTCAATATTTTACAACATGTGTTCTAAGAGAGGCCAGAAGTCTTTTATTTTAACTGTTTTTGCTCTAATGTATTTGTTCTGCCTTTTTTTTTTTTTTTTTTTTTTTCTTGTAAAAATCCAAAGTAACAGGTGGATTCATTAAATCATTGCTGAATGTCACCTTTTCTAGAGTTTACAGAGTGACAAGGGTTTGTGAAATTAGACCTGGATGGCTAATCCAGGAAGTTGTTCTACAGCTAGGCACAACATTTGCTTCTAGCTCATTCCTATTCATGCGGACCACCTTGTTGGTCCCCACTCAGACTCCATCGCTGTGAAGACTAGATTTTTGACATACAGCAGCTGGGCACATCAGCAGTTGTATAACACAGGTAAAGCATATGATGTCACTTATACAAGCTTTAGAATTACTTTTACTAAGAGATGTTTGTTTAACTTTTTTTTTTTTTTTTTTTTAAATTTCTTTCCATTCTAATTACATTTCTGCCTACCAAAGAAAAACTTCTGGCAGTTCTGCCTTAAAAAATAAAAGTATGATGAAAAATGGAGTCATGTTCTTCATTTCTATATGAAAGGGATTAGAAGAAGAATTTTTAATAGGTCTTAGACCCTTTTGAGAACTGATTGAAGCTGTTTATGGGCCAAGTTTTCAAAACTGTTTACAAGGGCTATATGTAGGCAGGAAGTGAATGGGAATGAAGCTTTAGAGTTTATGGAAATACAGACAAGTTTGGTTAGAGCTAATGAAGTTTCCCCCAGTTTAGTAAAACTGCAATTGCTTAAGCAGCTACAAGTTTCAACAACCTCTATAAAATATGGTGCATAAATGCTTTTGGAAAGCCTGCTATAAGGCTGGTATTTTAAAGATTTATAGTTGTGTACTGGTCACGTCAGAGATTTTAATAGTCTGGACTCCAGCACAGAAACCTTGTTCTGGAGTCACTCTATGGAAGAGGATTTCTCCCTCTTGCAGACCAAACCTAAAAGGAAAATGCAGATCTTCTTCGTGAGCACTAAAGGCAGGCAGAAACCAGGTGCAGGTGCTCTGACTACTGTGATCATTTGGGGAATACTAATGTGCTATGGCTAAGATTAATGCTGCTGCATTCTGTAAGGTGACAGCATTAGCAAATTACTGACACAAAAGCATGCTTGCATGACAAAACCTGCTGGCATGGTACTTTCTGCACAAAGCTCATGGACAGAGGTAAGATGCGAGGCACAATAAAATGCCTCAAGGCACATTTGTAGCTGAAGTGTGATGTAGCAATTATGTTTATGTGATCTAATGTTCCCTTAGTTCTCATTTTTTAAGCTTTGCTTTTCTCTTGCTCATTTTTTCTCAATACAGTTGAGTGCATCCAGACAATAAAGAGAGTCTTTGCACTCTATTTGGTAAGATGTACAAGACGCCAAACAATTCTTCTACATCGAGGATTCTCCATACCCAGTTTCCACCAGAGGCCATGGTAAAATCAACCTTATCTTTATCACTAGAAAGCTGAACAGTATTTTGGCACAAGTACACTAAAAGCAGAGATAAATTATTCTGCTCATTAATACACTTTTGGCTTATTCTTTGTAGAACTGAAATTTATTGCTCTTCTATCACGCCACTCCTTGAAAAAAATAAAAACAGTTACTGAGTCATATTACTAGCTTTTGTACTGAAGAAGTCTTTGTAATTTTATTCCAACTACATAACTCATTTGATGACATTTTAATAAGGAACAAAACTTTGTTGTTATATCAAGCTTAATTTTACACTTACTATAGGGATAAAACAAAACAAAACAAAACCCTATAATAATGAAATAATTTTAAAAGTATATCATCCTTTTGTGAAAAAGGAAGTTTCACTAATACATCACTCAAGAAGTATCTCTCCATACTTATGGATTTGCAGAGACTTAATAGTAGCAATAGAATAAGAATGAAGTTGAGACTTCTAAATTACTAAAGAATAATTTCTAAAGCTTATCACTTGTTATTTACTACTAGGGAGAAAATATACATGAAAGAGATGGGGGGAAGATCTTCAGTTTCTCATATCCTTTTGCAGTATGCAATGAAGAAAATTATACTAAAAGTTTTTCACTGTTACTTGGGTGGAAGGACACAAAGATAAGACAAAACTCAGGTTTTCATGCCATGGCCGCTCCTAGAGTCATTTCAAATATACTGTATTTACTGCAGGCTCTGAGGGATTGGAACAAAAAGAATTTTTCTGGGTCATATAAAAGGCGAGTATTCAGCCACTTGCTTTATCTCCTGCAGTAATTGCATACTGTGTGACTGGGGAGCACTTCTCCACAGCTGGGCTGCATCAAAAGGAAATTCCCAGTATATTGACCTGGTTTGGCTTGGACATGCTGTTCCATGTGGTTTCAAATATTTGAATCTGCCATTGCTGTACAAAAGATGTTTTGGATTCCCATTATTTGGGCAATAAGAAATATTTAACAACCTTGTCTGCAAAGTTTGTTGCAGAACTGATGTACTTGGAAAAGGAGGGTGACTTGCCCGGAAATATGCTAGGTCAGTCCCATCTCCTGAGCACCTCTAGCCCCTCACAGTCAGTTTGGAGTTGATCACATTCTGAGTGTTCACAGTGAAATATTATTTTAAAAGATAAGATAGGGTACATACATTACATAACATTAAACCAACTTCAGAATTCCTATACATATGTCAGTTCCTCAACCAATATTTTGGGATTTTGTGTGAAAATGCTTAAAGAGCTCATCATAAGAGACAACTCTCATAACACTAATGAGTCACAAGAATAAATTTTTGTGAAAAGTCTGGAAATCCTGGGGAAATTACCAGTGATTACTGCCATTTAAGTTTTTAAATGTATTAGCAATATACCTGTGATTTAGCAAAGAGAACTTCTGTATCACTTTGAGTTTATTTGCTCCTTTGTAGAACTCATACTGTATGTTCTCTCATATTAACACAATCAACTGTGTACCGTCTTAAAGATATGTGTAGGTGCACATAGGCCTATACAAAGACAACAAAGCTCTTGCTGTCAGCAGGCAGACAGTCATTGCTCTAGTATAGTTTGTTATAAATACTTGAAATTACATCATACAGTTTTTGTCACCCAAAATACATACAATTTTTGATGCATTTTGGCCGTTGATCTGCCTGATAGGGATGAATAATGACAGGGTAAACAAAAATTGTTCCCCAAGATTCAAAACTTGAAAACCACTCTCACACTCTTGATTACTTCCAGGGAAAAAAATAGAATTTAATCTGATTTTTCTTTTTACACAAAACATTTAGCAAGTAACTATTTTCAAACCAAATTATCTTTTTCTTCTTTTTAGTTTATGAACAATTAACAAGGAATCCAAAAGTTCTGTGATTATTTTTTTTTTAATCTCAGAAATGAGTAAGATCTTCTAGATCCTAGCTGCTGTGTATCTACATAAAGTACACCAATGTATGAGCAAGGTACACAAATAGAGACTACTCCAAAATATGTGACAGTTATTGACAACTTCAGAATGACCTAAAGTTGCACCACATAATTATAAAATATTTTTACAGCTTTATCTTGTTAATATAAATTATTTATTAAACCATTAAGTTAAAACAACCCTTTAAATTACAATCTGTGACTACAATAATGAATGCAATGTTAATATTTTGCAATATGGGGATAAAATTCCTTGAAATCGTTAAAATATCAAAGCATACTTCAGAATTTTATTTTATTTTATTTTATTTCTGTATTTGTACAAAGCTTTGCATTACTAGGGGTTTTTCTGTTCCTGGTTCTTTCTCCTATATAAGTTCAAAAATAAAACATACTATTTTATCTTTTAATCTCTTGGACATACAGAAGTGATGCCATTAACATGTCCTCAATGACACTAAATATAATGGATATTGTCTGCTCAGCAACTCATTATACCACTTGGCCAATATTTCATTTATATTTCTTCTCTGAATACAATGCAGTCATATTCTTTACTCCTGCTGACTTTGCCCCATGCAGAAGTTAAAAAATGAACCACATAAATTTCAGCAGTGCCATGTGCTCAGCTTAGTGAATACTATGGATTTTTTAGAAAGGTCTTAATACTATTCTACACAGAATTGATTTGAAACCCAGTAGGAATATATGCTAGACACATGATTTCTTATTGTCTTTTTTCATTCTGGAGGTGCTTGTGTCTGTATGAGTGTGGGAAAAACCTGCAAAGTCTAGGTATCTGCAACGGCAACTCTCTGATGTAAATGGTTTACAAAAGACCACTTCAATTTCTTAGAAAACTAAAGGATTAGAGAATAATAACATGCTGCAAAGGGAATGCAAAAAGTTAACCATTATATGCAAATTATCCTCAGATGTTCACTGTGAACAAAAATCTACAGAGCACTATAAAGACAGCAAATCATTTTGTGCTAGCCCCAGAGACTTGGTAGGAGTGTCCTGGTATTTCAACAGATCCTTTTTTCTCTCTGTAGCATGTTCTATTACATTTTCAAAAGCTGTGTTTTGCTTTTCAGTACAAAAGAGAAAAAGATGTTTTATTTTCTAAAATCTGGACTTTTGCTTTTCTCTGTTTCTGCTAACACCTCCATTTAGAGGTTGATGCTTCTGGAAGTTTTTAAGAATCATGATGTAGACAAAATCTGTCTGTTTAACCTAAAACAAAGCAATTTACCATGGATACCAGCTATGGACCTGAAACATGGCTGTGGATGCTTTTACCATGCTATTCCACCTTTTTCTCTGTTCAGTATATGTCTCCAGAATTACTGTCACAAATTCAGCCTCTCTGCTGTCACTAAGCAATACCATTTTATTCAATATAGAGCCTTATACTGATCTCATCAGTGTAATCTCTGGCTGTTCTCCAGTAGTGACTGAAACAACATGACTCATATCAGTGATATGTTATTTGTTTCCTTTCCTATTCTTTTGAGGGGGAAAAGGTGGGTGCAAAGTAAGGTTTTGCTCTCTATTTGTGTATATATATTATTTTAATCATATATTCTATGACGTGTTTTCTATTTACTGGCCTCAGAATGTCTGACTGCAGTTGTAAAACATTCCTGCTTTGGCACATTTTTAAATTACCTACAATCTTTTATCCTATGTGCCCCTCTGTGCAATGATGAAAATCCTACTCCACTGATTACTCAGAGTAATTTTGTTAAAACCAGCCATTGAAAAATGTTATGGCCAAGCAGGACAAAGCAGAAAGCTTTATCTAGTTTTGTAAAGGATGCAGAAACCTGCCTTCCTGGTCTGAGTCACTGTCAGTAGTTCTAAAATTACAAGCAAATGCTTTTTAAAGAGCACATGAACTTAGAGGTGTTATATTTGATATTCTGCTTTGAGAATGATTGTTTTACTAAAAACTTATGAAGTTTTCTAACAATTTATCTCAGTGCAGAACAGATTCAAACTGGAGTGTTACTGAGCTTTTTAGAAGAGTTCATTATACTTTAGAAAAATGTTCTTCTTATATCCTCTGCCCACTCAGAGTATGGCTTTCAATGAAGAGTAAAAACATGTTGGAAAATTACCGGGAGATCATATGAGCTTGTTTCAGTAAGCAAGTTCAAGACTCTGCTTTGGGGAATGAACTTTCCTGGGGGCCTTTTACACCTCAAAATATGTGTTTATTGCAATGAAATGGAGAAGGAAGCTTCAGAAATTGAGGTGTTGAGCTGACTCTGAATATTAGTTACTACCTATCACTTTCTGTTACCAGTGTAAACACGGTCACAAACTCAGCAGAGTGCTAACTGCGGTCTACTGAAAACAGAGTAGGTTGATTTAATGTATTGTTTTTGTAACAGACAATGGGAATAATTAACTTGCTATATTGTTAAAAACAGAAAAAACTTGTATTGTGAAAAAACTTTTTTTTTTTTTTTTTTAAGTATTTTATTGGCGTGAAGAATAGTGTGTCTCATTCCACATTGGGTGTGATGTTGGCCACAAATCAGAATTAAAACCACAAAAAACAAGTTTTCCTTTCCATATACTGCTATACATTAAGTCCCCAAAGACAAGATCTTGAGAGATGCAAATTGGGAAAGAGACCAGGGTTCTGAAGAGAGGTCTTTGCCCTTCTTTTCTAGGACCATGACTATTGAACTTAGGCTATGAACAAAACGGATGTATAATTTTTATTCAGTTTGTACAATCACAGGATCCTGAATTTATTGTTATAGGGGTTCCTGACATTTTGAAGTTGAGTTAGGGTCAACAATACTGTTGGCAATTATTATTATTATTATTATTATTATTATTATTATTATTATTATTATTTTGTGGTAGGGAAAGGATGGGGACAGAGACACTGAAAAATGTAATTTTCTTGAACTGAAAAATGCCTTTCCAGAGCTGAATGTGTCCTATTATCCCTATCTGTGGAAAGAAGCTTCAGTAGCTTGGTAATCTCTTTCCTGAGTGACAGGTCCTACAGTGCTCTCCCTCCGCCATCCCAATGTGGAACTGACCCTAGCTAGGCTTATGACAGTTAAAACCAGATGTGTATAAAGACTTTTTGCTAATAGTTACCTCGTTTTTAATTAACAAACAAACAAACAAACACAAACAAAAACAGAGCATTGTTAATTAAGAATAAACAATTTTATCTCTCATAGAATCATTGAGTCATAGAATCATTTAGGTTGGAAAAGGATGTCAAGGTCACCAAGTCCAACCATCAGTCTGAAGCACCAAGTCCCATCACTTCCACATACACGTCTCTTAATTACCTCCAGGGATGGGGACTACACCACTTCCTTGAGCAGCCCATCCCTATGCTTGACCACCCTCTACACAAGGAAATTCTTCCTAATTCAAATTCTAGAAAGCATCTTCTTGAAATTATTCACTTTTTCTTACAGTTCCCTGGCTAAGTAAAGAAAATTTTCCATAGGATGATGGGGTGACAGCCTCAGATCTTCCAGAGAAGGCCTTATGCAAGTTGTTTTTTTTTTTTTTTTCTTTTATAAAGAAGACATAGAAGTAATGTTTGCTGTATGTCTATGACAGAGTAGGAGACCCCATAAAATTGTGAAGAGAGTTAAAGGCATACATTATTAAGTTAACATTCCTGGAAAATATTGACTAGTGTGCAAAGGAGAATTCTGGCTCACAACTTACTGCTCTTCCAGGCCTCTTGGGAAGAAGTCTGCTGATCCTATGCCTCTTTGTTCCTGGGACATGTGCTCTGTTCCTTGAAGGGCTCTGGTGAGCTGGGTACAGTTGGCAGCAAGACTAGCACAGGAACAGGTTGTCTGGATCACCCACAGAAGAAATACGCCAAATCTTTAAAGTACACACTGAAAAGGTACACTATAAGACTCCACTAATTTGATCAAATCTGACTTTAAAATGGAGAAGAGATGCATATCTCCAACACCAGCCTTCAGTTCTCCTGCCAAAATGCTGTTCTGAGGTATGAGTAGTCCAGAATGCTTCAGCCAAATACCTGGGAATTGATTTTGGTAAAACTATCAACTACTCTCATTCTTTGAAGTAACTGAACCTCTACTGAAATTTAACACCCAGCTCCCATAAAGAAAGAGAAAAGCCTGAAGCTGAGAGAAAGTATGAAAAAAATCAGCATGAAAGGTTAACATAAGGCAAATTCATAAGCTGCTGAAAACAGAGGAATGTATTAAGCATCTTCACATATAAATTTCTAGCACTACCCATTGCCTGACAATATCAATTTTATTTACTTTCAGTAGCTTATTAATGATGCAGATTTTATGTTATAATTTCCTGCTGAGGTGGCAGTATAGAAAGACAACTCCTTAATTACAAAATCTGTGCTACAACTAAAGAATATAACTTTTAATAAAATTTTGATGATTTGATAACAAAAAGCCATAGCACGCTAATTCTTGACAGGTGGGAAATCCCTGCTGAACTGTTGTTAATAGAATTTACTTTGACCTCAGCAAAGAAACATCAGTTAACATAATGTGATCTTCTGATCTGAAATATTAATCGAAACACCTTTCAGGATTTGGTTTTGAGTTTGAAAAAAGGTTTTTTTAAGGTGTGATTTTACTGCATTTTTTTTTTTTTTTGAAACTTTTGTTTGGGAAGAAGGTCACAAAGCTTGAAGTTAGATGTTTTGCAAAGGAAAAGGAATGACTGCTTGACAGGTTTACAAAGTCGTGCTTGACAGATTAGTTATAGCTGTTTGATAGTAAGACTTCAATATTCTGCTTTATTAGATGACAGAATGAAGAACGGAAAGACTATAAAAATAAAACTTTTCTGTATATACTTTTTTTTTTTCTTTTTCTACTTAATAATCCAAGGTCAAACATGCATTTTAATAAATAAATAAATACCCCCCTAAATTTTTCTTCTGTGCCAGGGAGAACAGAACAAATTTTAGGTGTTCTTTTCAATTCATTTGTCCGTCTACATACCGAAAGCACATTACACAGCTGTGTTAGCAAAGGCAAAGCTTTTCCTTGATTATCTAGGGACAAAATGCCTCTGGACAGAAACCATACATGCCTCTGGACAAAAAACATAGAATCATAGAATCATTAAGGCTGGAAAAGACCTTCAAGATCATCTGGTCCAACCATCGTGATTTTGAATGGAAATTTTAAACTTGGTAAGATAAACAGAGTCATGTATTTCAATAATATTTCAAAGTTTTCTCTAACTGGCATTTGCATTTATTAAAGTATTTGGGGTCAATGGAAAGTTATCTCTTTTTTTTTTTTTTTGATATTTCTACACATTCAATAAAATTGTAAAGCACATTTCCACCTACTTTTCTCAATGTGTCCAATTCTTTGTAGGAGTTCCTTTTATTCTCTTATATGGTAATGGGGAGCTCAGTCTCTCTTGATCAGCCTGACAATTGGATCAAATTACATGAGTTTCTTTTGAAAGAAAGGCATTGTTCAGGATGAAGTAAGGACATTAACTCAGTTCATTGGCAATTATATATTATTCCTCAAGAAGTTTTTCATGCTTGAAAGCTTTTGCTGTAGTCCGCTCATATCAATCAATAAATATGGCAAGTTTCCTGAATTGAAATTTAAGGATTCAAAAGAAGTGTTTTTATTTTAGTACATATTATTATCATGCATATTGATGTTAATTATTTTATGTATAATTATTGTACCTGTATATCTCAAAACTTTTTTTTTTATTATTTTTTTTTTTATTTTTGTCCTTCAGTATCAATTGCTAGTTTTCATACTGAGGGGAATATAACCTCACAATCTCACAATGTGATTATATTTAGAACAATCATTTTTCATCTCCACTTTTTCTCAGTTGTATGGGGATATTTTTGGCAATGATAATATTTCTACTTTAATGTCTATTCCTATATATTGATTAGAAAGCATCATTTACATATTCAGGGACTATTGATTGTACATAAAAGCGTATTCATCTGATTTAAAAATTATCTTTAAAATGAATAGAGAAAAAATAATTATTTTTTGAATTCAAAAAATAACTTTAAAGGGTAAATCTTAAACAGACAAACAAACCTCATGTGTTTCTAGGGTTTAATGCCAAAATATTTCTCCCCACTTTTTTTCACCTTTGTTTTCCCATTCATTTTGATGTAGGTGAGAAATATTTACTTTTGCAACTCCCATTATTTTTCATCTATGCCTCAGCTAAAACCCTAGTTCAGGAAATAGCTGAACACATCTCTCTCTCTCATTGGTTTCAAAGCATCATAATGTCCTCTCTTAAATCTAGGTCAAATTTCGTATATCTTTATATACTGAAGTGCATATAGCCATTGGAATACATTCTATTATAAAACTACATCACTAAATGCTTGGTTACAGATAGATTATTTTAAAAACAATCTCTACAAGGGGAATAACCTGATCTATTAAAAAAAGTCCTAGGGAGTAGTGTTAAAGATTTATGTAGTCTAAGCACCATACCTAAAATCCCAGCAGAATCCACTGTTTACCATTCTTTCAGAATAAAACCAATAAACTCTAAGCATAATTATGGACCGAGTCCATAAGTCTTCCCTTCATCTAGATTTATAATTTGCTCTTTAGTCCTTGTATACATTAAGAGAAATGACGTATTAAGAGTCAAGATAACCTCCCATGACAGCATCAGAGTTATGACAGTAAAAAATTACTATATTATTTTGTTTAGTAGTCTTATGTTTAATTACAGTTTTACTTGTTAACATGAAAGGACTATTTTTCTTTAAGATAAATTATTACAGAGTCTGAGAAAGTGTGTTTCTGGATATCCCTGTGGAAGCTAAGTAACGTAAGCTCCACAAATGAATATAAAAAGACAATAACATCATGCATAAAAGAAAGCATAGTATATATCACATGTGCTATCACAGGCAGATTTTCATGCCCTTAGAATTTGTTTACAAATTTGTAAACCTTTCTCCTAAACAGCAAAAGGAACTGTAGCACTGGAAAAAAAGAGGACTAGCTGCATCAGAAAAACAATACTCATTAGTTATTTTGCTAAAATGTCAAACTCTAAGGAGCTTTCTGGCAATTTTCTACACCATCTTTAACTACTGCAGATGGTCAGTGTGACTCCTGCAGAAATGTGTCTGCAGGAATTCTGTAACTTCACTAAAAGTTATGTTGTTGAAAACTGATCAATTCAAAATCTCTGGTAAGCAAGATATGTAGGATTCCGATAAATCTCAGCCTGATACGTAGTCTAATGCTTTTCAGTGGTGAAAGTTAGGCATAAGACTAAACATCTTACTGACCTAGTGCCATAAGAACAAGAAGAATGACATTCCCTCCTTTTTCTCACTATTCCCTTCCCCTCTCACAACAAAACAATAAAACAACAAAACTGAACGTAGAGGAGATACAGGCTGCACAGGGGACTCCACAATTTTCCTTATTCTTACAATGTTTGTTGATAGGGTTTACCTAGAAGATTTGTATCTATCATAGTTTTTTTTTTTTTTTTCTCCTTTGTAAACTAAGGCAGTCTAACTCTGTACTCATAATGAAACAATGTTTTTATAAATCATAGCATCGTAGAATCCTCATATCATGTTGTATCCATTGTACAGAAAAAGAAAATTAAAAAAATATGCCTTTCAAGAAAACAATGGGAAGCTAAGAGAAACAGAGAACATTATTTAACATAATGAAAAGGTATTTAATAATAATTCTATCTACTAGTGCAAAATATATATATTTCTCTTAGCTTCACGAGACCTGTCGGGTGGTGAACAATGCTTTTGTCATGAAAGGAAGTGTTTTTCCGGTGGTTGCACAAACAGAATAAACCAGAAAAAGAACATTGTTTTATATAAATGATCAATCTCTTCTTGGTCCTTGAGGCTTATTTCAAAACAGATTTCTGCAGGGCTATACCAGGGAGTCTGTGATGCATGTAATAGAATCAAAGAGCTCCAATACAATTCCAGATTGGTAGGATGGATCTCTTTTTTTTTTTTTTTTTTTTTTCTTCCAAACTTGCTTTTTCCAACATTAAGTCTAGATTTAATGACCTTGGCAACTTAAAAAAGACTATCAAGCTGGTCTTTGAAAATAGATTTTATCCACAACCATAGCTGGTAGCTAATACAGGTAGTATTTTACTTTAGGAAAATGATGGAAATGGCAAAGCTATATTAAATATAAAGCTTCTTAACATATAAGCAGATTTGACTTTTCCTACTCTAATATTTTTCCACAACTTTGAAGTGCAGGAGGCAGTGGTAAAACACTCTGAAAGAAAACACTGAATTGCATTAAATTACCTTGAACTGCAATAAAAAGGAAATTTTTTTTTTTTTTTTTTCTGGATATCTCTGTAGAAGCTAAGTAACATTATGTAGTGCCACAAATGAATGCATAAAGACATAATAGCTTTCTTTAAGTAGACTGTTCAGCTCCACTCCATTGCTCATTCTTATGCTTTCCCACAGACACTTTCAGTATTCACAGCAGTTTTGCAACACATGTGGATGCTCAAAGCCATAAAAGGCAAAATCTTCTATGAAGGGAGACCCAGAATATCTTATTTTATTTTCTTTCAGTTGCTACCTAATATCCAAACAGAAATTGATACTTTACAGAAATTAGTAATGACACTCCTCTTTGTTCTAAAATTAACCTCTTTAAATTTCTAACATTGAAGTGATAACATTGTAAAAAGTGAAACAGTGGTGAATAGTGCAATCTATATGATAAAATTAAAAAAAAACAAAAAAACAAAAAAAAAAAACACTGCTCTTCTGCCCTGCATGAATGACAGAGTTTTAAGCATGAGGAGAAGAAATCACATGAAGAGATTCTTGATGAAGAGCAGACGGAAAAATATAGCACCTACTAACAGAACATAAGTGTACACTGTTAGCAGTATACATATACCTTCAATTCTAATTTTAACCATCACCAATTCCTACCATTTGGATGACTTATCAAAGCAGCAAGAAGTCAGTAATAACAAAAAAAAAAAAAAATCACAATGAAAATAACCTTTTTATCTTCAGTTATTTTTTATTTCATTCAAGTATGCTATTTTTCTGCACTTGCTTAAAAACAAATTTGGGATTTCAGAACAAGCTAAAGAACAGATTACATAATTTGCTTCATGTTCTCACTCCCTCTTTGCCTTTGGAAAACAGGCAAAAAAAATCTGTCCAATTAAAAAGCTTGAAAATCTTGGTGCACTTAATTTCAGATGTGCATCCAAAACCAGTATTTTTCCCCCTATTAATCATTTGAGAAAAGTCTGTTTAAAATTTAGAATTATTCACTAACATAAGATATTTACACCAGTTCATGTATTCATGCATACTTCCAAGGCAAACGGTGAACAGAGAATTTAGTCTAACCACCACTCTGCAATTGATGGTAGTGTTTCTCTTTTTCCTACATATGTTCCCAGATTATGCAAGTCATACAGGAAGACAGAAGGCTTACTTAATTATGATGATAGTTGCCCAGCACCAGTCTATGGCATGCATTTGAGGTAAAATCCAAGCAATGCAGTAAATCAAAGTTTATCAAAGATTGATGATGGTTATCTACAAATAGAAACTAAGAAATCACTACTATATATACACATTTTAATATGACTGGTCAAAAGAAATAGAATTTATTGACTTAAAAAAATAAATATCTGGGTTCTATCTCAGTTTTTCCAAGGGCTTTCTCCCAAACTGAAAGAACAGGAGCAATTTATTAGAAAAATTGCGACTGCTGAGACTAATTTACAAATCTTTTAGGGATGAGCACTGATAATACTATTTAAGGACTGCAAAAATGAGCAGCTAACAAAATCCTGAGGTTTTCATGATGGCCTTTAGCAACAAAATGCCAATCCCACAGAAAGTTTATGCCTACAAATACCCTTGCACCTACTTCAGTGAAAGTGCCTTCTTGCTGGCATTTATGATCTCAAGGCACTCTACGGCTAAAGATAGCTTACTCCTACTAGCTAGGAGCATTTTTATGAGCAGTGGTTAAGATTCATCACACCTGTCTTTGGCTGACTATGTTTGGCTGAATAATTGCTAAGTTTCCAGACTAATCTAGTTGTTGAGGCTCCTTTGGCAGGACTGAGGAGTGGCTGCTGTTTTCAGTGGCTGAGTCATTCCACCTACCCAGATGATTACCTCAAGCTGATTAGCATCACCTTAGACAACTCGCTGTCAGACAGCTGCAGCTGATGCCTCATACTGAAAGCAATGCCAGACTTTCATAGCATTAGATGGCAAAAAAAGAGATGGCAAAAAAAAAAAAAAAAAAAAAAGAAAGAGATTTTAAAGAATATCTATGCATTTTCAAAGCCCACAGGTAGATGTTGCAAGGAAACAGAGGGTTTCTCTATGCCACCTGTGTAAGCAGGAACAACATATTCGAAGTCCCTGTGCCACAAATAGAGAGGTTCAGTTCACAATTCCCACAGCTAGTGTAGTGGCTGGCTCTTCTGTCCCTGCTGACACATCCTCAGCCCAGCTCCAGTGTAATCAGCAACCTCAGACAGTGAAAAGGCTGTTCAGAAACAGCCTTTCAAGACTAGATCGGAAGGGTTACAGTACCAAGTATCAAATGATCGATGGAGTTTCTCTGGTACATGCTGCTAGACCACAAAATTCATTAGCTATATGCCTTGCCTTACTTTCCAGGCTTCCAATACCTTTTTGTTTAAACACAATATATTGTGTTATTATATATTAAATGATTAAACCTTATTTGTTCCCAATAAAATTTAGTTTTATTGATTGGAAATATGTTGTTTCACTTCATTATTCTATTTATAATTAACTCACTATGGATTAGTATTCACACAATATTTGGTACGCTTGAACATTACAGTATTGTTGTAAGAAATAATATGTTTCCTTCCCACTGAATATCTGAGTCTGTCTTACAATTTCAGACAAAAAGAAAATAAAATCTTTAAGTCTGCATAGACATATGGAATACAGGAACAGGTACCAGGTTACTTGGATGAAGTGCACCAGGTAACCATCAGCACCTCAAAACAGAAAAGTGACGTTTTTGAGAGCAGCTTTTTTGATGCCTAAAATCTGAGGCTTCTTTCAGAGGTAGAGTTCAGCTTCAGGCTGATCTTTGAGCCCTGTTGTCTCTTCTAAGTAGCCCTGTACAGGTTATTCTCTGGGAAGGTGGGCTTCGTATGTTCTGGATCATAATTTCTGGGGCCAGCAGGTTTGACCAGAAGCTTTTAACAGAAATGAAATGAAACAAAACAAAACAAAACAAAACAAAAAAAAAAAAAACAACAAAACAAAACAAAACACAAAACAACAAACAAATAAAAAAGTAACAGTTGTATTGACTTTTTTTCCTTCTTTGTCACTGTCTATATGTTTATTATTTACCAGATTTTGCAGATTGTGCTGGTGAGAGATAATGTGATCCTTCATAATTTTACTGCACACAGTACAGTACAGTTCTAGCTCTGAACATGACTATGCTGATAAAATGCATAATGCTTTTGTATTCAGTAAGACCTATCAAACACTTGAATAAAAAACACCTACTTTGCAACCAGACAGGTATACAAATGCCTGTTGATGGAGAATAAAACCAGATTTGCTCCCAAGGTTGAGAGTTAAACAATTCTTTCTTTTCCTTTTGGTAGAAGCAGAGACTGATGACTACATCTTGCTGTAATAACCAAGAAATGAACCACACTCCAGGTTTCTTTAAGGAGATGAGTCATTATACCTTATATAAAGATCTGTCTTGGATTTTTGGCATGACCACAGTTGAAGCTGAATTGATGGTACTGACCTTTCTTTCATTTTCTGAGTACTACAGACATCAATGCTGATTTTAAATAGGTTCAGTAAAATGTGAGAGATTTACAGCCCCAAATGTCTGAAACAAAACCCAGGTTACACAGATTCAGAAGATGTCATAAGTTGAAGATGTGCTCTAGATGAACAATCTCAGACAAGGCCTCATCTACAACAAAATCTTAAATATGAGTAGTTTCTATAATTTGCTCTGCCAGAGGTATGAAAGGAGAGGAGAAACAAGTTCCCAAGCACAGCTGGGAAAATAAAATAATTTTAAAAAATATGGTCCTGAAATCTGTAGGGAAAGAGTTCAACTTTTTTTTTTTCTTTTAATATGAGCTTATTTGAAAATAAAAAGGCAAATAAAGAAATTATGAGTTAGTTTCTATGGTTAAAATTGACCAACAAAGACATATTAAAAGCTTTATGGTGTTATCTCTTCCTAGCACAGGCATCCACAAAGAAAAAAAGCAAAGTCAGAAAGCAAAATAATGGTTTCCTTCTCTTTTTGTTTAAAAAATATTTTAACATCCATCTCACAAAAGCAAATATGAAGACAGACATGCCTATTGTTAGTGATGAAAAGAACTGGAACTATCTCACCAATGAAGTACCATATTTTGCATTGATAAAATTTTGAAACTTTCATCTGTAACATGTTGAAGAGCTGTGGATGGCATTAGTTGGTGTTATATGACAGAAAATTATATGTTAAAATAAAGGCTATGCCACAATTACAACTATAACAGTGACTTCCCCCCCCCCCCCCCCCCCAGCATTAGAACTCTTCGACCGCAGCCTAAAAAAATGTTGGTTTGGCAACAAGGGAAATAAAAATTCACTAGGCTTGAGGAATATCTTTTAGTAATACATTAGGCTTGTACTAATCTATTTAAGGTTAAAGATCTCTAAAAACATCTTCATATTGATCTCTCGAACATGCTGTCATTGGCTGTCTTTTCCTCTGAAAATTCTTGCATAGAAAATGTTGATGGAGCACTCTAAACTCTAATCAATTCTTGTTCAATGAGCTGATGTGCATGCAGAAATCTAAGTGGGTCTGGGAAAAATAGAAGTACTACAACATGGTGCATTAGAGCTGTCCATATTGCTCTCCTAATGTCTTGAAAACAGAAGTCTGGTATGCCTCTTTGAGGGTCTGGAAGGAATCAGTGGAAAGGAAACAAATACACTCCCCCCCCTCAGATACAAGGCTTAAAACAGCAATAACAAAAAGCCACACAATTTATCTATGTATGCTACAGCCATAATTCTTGTTTGTGACCATTGCATGAGTTCATTCAAATGCCTCATCATTTAAGGAATCAGCATGAGCATGGCAGTCAAGATTCACAGAGCCCAGCGTTAAGGATTCAGGTAGGAGTCTAATTTAGAAGTCTGGTCTCCCTGTGCTTATTCTGCAGTCACTGGAGTGTATCTGAAACCTCTAAAGGGACACTCAGTGCAAGACATTAACATAAATTGATATAACTGCACTCTGGAGAGGTGTGCATGACAGCCAAAACAGCTGGTTTGAGTAGGAGCTTGAAGTCTTAGGTACTCCCAAGACCTGATAGATTCCACATACAATGTTTGTGCAGCCAGTACTGGAGCAGCCTGTGCTTCAGCAGTAAGCAGCATATTCCTCTCTAGGACAAATGCTAACACCTTATGACCTTGTGATGTTAGTTGCATAATACCCCCAGTAAATGGAAATGGGAAGGGTGAAGTCTGTTGCTTATCCACGTGGAAGATAAATATAACCTGAGGTGTATTCTAAGGCATGTGTCATAGTGGGATTTTCCTGGCAAGACATTTCCAGGACTTTCCACAGTTGCCGAATCTGACCATGAACTTGGATTTGGAGCTGTTTTTATACAGCAGTGTAGCTTCAGCCTTTCTTCTCTATTTCTTACGTCCATTGGAGGTATTAGTAAATAAGGCTCCTAATGATCATCCACTAATTTTGTTGCTTAAAGATACATGCAGTGACGACCTATTACAATGTGTTTTGGACTTTCATCAATGAATGGGAATCTGAACTGATCTACTTTAGTATTTCTCCCTGGTGTTTTTTTTTTTTCTTCTTTTTTTCTTCTGCTACAAGTCATCACAGAGTATCTCTTTGGTGTGGCTTACCTTGGTTTTCATTGGCATCCGCCCTAAATGGCACAACCTCATCAAAGTTAATTTTTCAAGATTGATTTTAAAAAGTAAAATAAAATAAAAATTACCTCTTTATTTACAGGTGCATTTAGGTGTAATTCATCAGCTATGAGCAGTTATACAAACTTAACTGGCACAGTGGCACAGTTCATTTTGGTACATAAAGTTATACTTAAAGGGATACACCTGAGTTAGAAACATTCTTTCTGTACAAGATTTTGGGCATCTTAAAACACATGAATGTGGAATCCTCTGACAGGTGAACCAAAGCAAAGGAGAATGGCTAATTAGAACTTTTGAGGGGAGGCAAAAGAATAGGGAAGATATTACGTGTAAATCATAAATTAAATATTAAAAGTAAAATATGTTGAAAAAAAGACCAAAAGAATCTATCTTTTCTTTTACTACATTATGTTAACTAGTACTTGCAATTGTTATAGATGTCACTTGTAGGTTTCCAGCTGTTCTGGAATAGGTTTGTTTTTAAAGCACTGACTGAATAGAATAATTGTTTTGTAACATTGAACAGTATGGTGTGTTGGTTTTGCTTTTGCTTTTTTTAATGTATGCAGCTGAATAATCAGTATTCCTAAAATATGAAATACTCCGGGTATTTCAAAGGCTTCATATTCTCTTAACGAGCTGTATGTTTTCATTGTGCAGGATGCAAACTCCTATGTCTCTAATTAAGTTAAACTGTTCATGATTCAAGACTCACGTGGGTTCCACTGGTGGGATTTCTAGTAAAAAATAACTTCACTCTTTGTTTTTTGATACTGTGTGATCTGCATTGCAAAATCTAACTTCTTCAATCCACTTCCGTAATTAGAGTAACTATTCCAAGCTTTAAGTGACTACACGTCAAAGACCACACATCTCAGCTAATGTCATCCGTAAATTCCCCTCTTTTTTATTGTTGTATATCTCAGTTGTCCTGAGGCCCTGATTCTCTTCTTTTGTTGGTTTTATTCTGTGAAATAAATCTAAAGCCTTCAGGGAAGTAACTTGTGATTTAAACCAGCAGGAGAAGAAAGCCAAAGCTTCAGGTTATAGTAATATGATCAAACACAGTGGAATTGTGGTAACTTAACAAGCAGTCTCCTGTCAGTTGAGCAGCTACAAGGGTCTGTGAGCATGCTTTTAGCCCAATTAATCATGAGAGACTATAAGTTAACTGAAATGAACAAATGAGGATAAAGACAACAAGAAACAACAGAATAAATATTTTTTCTAGGCTATTTAAAGATTGTGCATAGCTTTGGACCATAACCAAAAGGTGTGAATTGCATTGTGGGAACCAGGCATTTACATACCTGGTGTTCTCACACAGCTAGGCTTCTTAACTCCCATGTAACAGTGAGCTGAAATCTCCTTTAGTATTTAACATCCTGAGCTACTTGCTCTGCTTAACAAGGACAAGTTCCAGTTAGAACACACAGAAAAAGAAACAGCAAAATACTAACAAAATAAACTGAATAAATGACTATGCAGAGGAAAAAAGTTATAGCAAACAGTAACAGTATAAAATCAGTGGAAAAACAACAAAAAACACAACACATTTAGAATCCTGCAGTCTTTACATTAGTATTGTGCAAACAAATCTCAGAACAACATTTTATTTTAAATTAATGACAACTCTTTATGTTTAAGTTTTATAGACTCATTAAATCAGTAAACAGCAATAACTATGTAGTGTGAACAGGGAATTTGAAATGGAAGTTGACTTTTAGTTTGCTCCTTCACAAATATCTTTAAACACAGAAGTAAAACAGATCATTATTTATTTTTTTATCAATCTTAGATGTCTGCTTTCAGTAATTTATAAAAATCACAATTTTAGAGTGAGTAGCGCAGGGTAAGAATATGAATTTCCATTGCACAATTTTATTTTGTGCTCAGATTCAGAAGGAAATACAGACAGCAGAAAAAAGTCTTTGCTAAAATATACATTCTCCTCCGTTTACCTGCTGTTGCAGAATTGATATTCTAGTGTTTTGTCTCATCTGATGACTCAAAAACATTTGAATAAACTCTAATGGAAAATGTGAGCTGCTCACAGTAACAATAACTAGAATTAAAAATAAAACATTTTTTCAGTGTTTTGTTTTAAACAAAGAAATGAAGACATGTTGTATTTGTGTGCATTTGAATTTTATATGTGTTTGCAAGGCACATAAGAAAAATGCAGCCTTCATGTTGATAGAGATTGATAGGACATTACTACAATATTCAGAATATGAATAGCAGTAAAGCATTATCAGCAAACAACAGCATAGAAGTGGTCTTGAATTAAATGGCATGAAAAACCATGAAGGCAACTATGAATATGATCATTAGAGATGAGAAAGTGTTTAATGGAGGTGCTCATAAAAGAAGTTTTCTCATATGTCTTTTAACTTTCTCTTTTTACATGTTCACCTATGGTAAATAAAGCTTTCTCTGTCCTTTATAAAATATCATAGTTGCATTGTTTTCTTATTGCTAATAGTTAAGAATTAAAACATGGTGAAGAAGATCATAAGCACTTACAAAGAATGATGGCTTCCACACAGTACCTGTGTGTGCATAATTCCTTTGAGAAACACTATTTGGGTGCTATACTTCTCATTCCATTACAGATTGTTTTGCATTTTATATTTTCAATGACTATTTCATTTTTACAGTGCTTCTCTCATATAATAGCCACTCCGATCCATGACTCAGGGATTTCACATCTGTACATACCAATGTACTGTACCTTCTGGTTGGTAGTTCAGCTGAGATATGCATTTTTTTTTCTGTCTGTCTGTCTGCCACATCGAGTTGTAGACTTGAATTGCAGTTGCCTAGAGTTAGATTAGGTCATGGAGTTTTTATTGGGATTGCTAAAATTGAATGTGTTTCTTAAGCAACACTTCAGCCATACTGGAGTGCTGATTCCAGCAGATGTTCTCTTCCACTCCAGAAACATCCCAGAGATTATACTAATACTCTCCTGTTTCTCTGCAGACAATTAGCAGCTTATTGCTGGTCCACATCCATAGAATTTTGCTGCTCCCATCATTCCTCTCACCTAGTTAACAGGTGAAGGCAAACTTCTCCAAATAGTTATTCCCCTCCTCTTTCTACACAGTGACTAGACAGACAGAAACATCTGCCTAGAGAAGATACAAGATCTGAATAACATGCACAAAACATCTTACCTGAAACACTGTCTACCTTTGTGTTTGCTCTCCTAGATTATTTTTTTTAAATAATAAAATAATAATTATTATTTTTATTAGTAAAGAAAAATCCTACGTGCTTTGAATTACAGCTGTTTTTCTCATTTGTTGCAATGTACAGTTCTTACAAGTTTTTGTTGTAGTGGTTAATTTAAAGATATATTGGCAGAAGCCAGACATCTTGCCCATAAAGAAATAAAATATTCCAAAACGCCCAGCAAAATATGAAAATATATAGTACTCTTTTTATGGTGCTTGGTACCCCAACATTTCTGCAGAAGGGTGCACAATGGCTGTTCTAACAATTTCTTCCTCTCAGCTTTCCTACATACTCACATAAATAATATGTGAGCATAGAAAGGGGGCTCAGCTCTCTCAAGAACTACTAAGAAGGTATGCCTGCCTCACAAATGTATTCTGGAGTGCAGTATTTGAAAAATGACTACAGACTCCTCAAAAAAAAAAAATAAATAAAGGACCTGATATTACTTTTGACTAAGGTTATATGGCTTAGAAGAACTGATAAATAGATGAAGGTAGAGAAAAGAGAGGCAAACACTCTGTTTATTTTGCTATTTTAATCCCTTTGACACGTTTTCAATTTCATATGATAAAGGCCCAAAATCTCTGCAAACTTTACTCAATTGTCTTCAGTAAAAGTATGTAAGTAGAATATTCTATGTCATTTCTCTTAGTTCATAATCATTATCTTTTATCATAATGGAGAAAACATTATGGTAAATAAGAACAAATGTGTTCAAGAAATAATAATCTTTAATAAACTTTAAACTCAATATTTAATTTTTATGAAAAAAATATGAAAAAAATCCATGTCTGAAGTAATGAGTAAAAACAATAAATAGAGGCAAACATTCCAGATAGTTATTTTACTGTAAGTTGCCCTCCTTCCCTGTTAGATTTAGCTACAAGTATTTAAAACACATGCACACAGACACACATGCACACATATTGCTAAACTGAGCTGCAGGAAATTGAGTCTAGTAACTACAAGGAAAGTATAATTCAAGCCCATGAATCCAATTCACCTTTGGAAAACACTTGACAGTGTTAAGTTTGGAACTGAAATCACAATGTTAAAAGAGATTCAAAGGAGTTTAAAATTCATATTATTTTTTTCCCCTGTTCATGGAAGATGTTTGAAAGAGCTAAAAAGAGATTTAATATTTTACAAAAAAGAAATAATCTGCCTCCCAAAGGTCAGAATTATCTGAAGCTTGTGGTTTCCATTCTGGCAAATCAAATTTCTGGTTGCAGCTCTTCCCAAGTCTTTCACTTTTTACCTGAGTCTTTTGATTTTATTTATTTATTTATTTTCTAGAGTCTTTAATCACTGAGTTCCTGAATCCCACATCTTTTCTCACTTCTGGACCTCATACGTTTTTTATGTTCTATATGCAATTGAAGAGACACTCTGCAGGTGAATCTAACTGCTCAACAACCCTCTTTCATGTCTTCTCTGTGAGTTTATGTTGAGATTTTTTGCCACAAATTGAACAACAGTTAGTTTTCAATTTCTTTTGCCTACATTTAGTGAATGTAATCAAAAAGGATATGAAAGAACAAGTCGTATATTTTTAGTAGTATAAGACAATGTTATTAAGACTTTGGATCATAACAATATGTTCTGGACAGAGCTATGCCAATGTATATTAGACAGTGATGAAATGTTTCGCTTTCACCAGAATCCACAGCAAAACTCTTCTTAAATGTGCTTAGGCAGTGTAATTGGGATATTATTCTGTATATTGCATGAAGTACTACTCACAGTGGTTTGTCCCATCAAGACCCTCATATTTAACCTTCCTTTTAAACACCTTCCAGCAACTACACACTGATTATGCTTGAGTTTTGTCATGGTAGGAAGGCTGCAGCTTTATCCTTCTTCACAGAAGTATATTTTATACTGTTTAGACTGGTTATTAAACCTTAGTTTTGATTTCTTAATCTCACATTACTTTTAGGAGTAGCATAGGTTGGTGAGTGGGAGCTTATATACTTAATTTGAATATGTGTTCAAGGGGTGTTCTTACTTGGCCTATCCTCTATTTTCTTTTACAATCCAGCTTAAAGAAAGTTTGGAAGTCTCTCAGATCCCAGGATGTAAAATTACAAATAAGAAGTATATTACTCCACGAATGAGTCTGGTTTCAAAATCAAATATAGTGTTATTACTCAAATACCATTTAAACAGGTAAAAGGAAACAGAAGTTTATATTAGGAACAAAATTAAGTAAAGTTTCAGTCTACTACCATTGATTAATAGGAACAATGAATACAATTAGTAACATTTGATCCTTCCCCAGAGTTCCCAACTAATGAAGGAGCAACCAGTTGCAAGATAAGCAGCTAAGTTTTCACTTTGAACTTCTCTTTTCTTTTTGAAAAAGTGAGCTCCTCCTCCGAGCTGCAGTGCCTGTGCTCCAGAAAATCTTTGTGAACTGCTGAACCCAATCACTGCTCCTTAATGGCAATTGGTTGCTGAGAAGAATTGGGTCTGAATTTCACTGCTCAAACAGAGAGACTGAGCTGGGAATGAAGCTATGGACACAAATTGGCCATGACAGATGATTTGGCAGGTGAGAGCATGAAGCCCTGACCTTGGGTTGCATATGAAGTGTTATCAAAGCTTTAGCAATCTTTGGAAGAGAAAGGCAAAATTTTTATATTTTGCAATGAGTGTTTAGCATTAGATACTCCAAATCTGCATAAAACTTGTACATGTATTTGTTTGATGCTTTCAAAAGCAGGACTTTTAGCTAAAATACACCTAAAAAATTAGGAACAGGATTTAGTTTTAGTGTACTGAGAAATATTATTCTTTAAGGTGTTATTAATGCTCAATATCATTAACAAAAAAAAAAAAATCAAAATTGAATTTTAGTTTTGGTTTGACATTGTCTGTTTATATACCAGTGCCATTTCAAACTTCTCCTACAAGCAGTAGTATTAATATCATTGAGCCGAATTGTTACAAATTCATCCAATGAGCAAAGTCCAAACATGTCTTAGATGTGGATTCCCTTTTATGATGACTATATTACATGTAAATTCAACAAAAAATTGATTTAAAAAAAAAAAACGAAAAACAAAAAACTAAAGATGGTAGAAAAATCATAAGGTCTTTTTAATCCTGAATGAATATTGTGTTAAGATGAAATTTAAAAATATTAAAATATTTCAATACAAGGTTTTATAGCCTTAAATAAATAAGAGAATATAATTTTGTCTTTAAGGCATTGAATAATGAATGGTATGTACCGCATTCTGTTCGTTGTCCAGACAATGAAATAATAAGAAATTGAATTTTTGTATTGTAACTGCACTCTGCTCATGTGCCTAGGCAATAAAATAATAAGAAATCTAATCTAATTATTGTAACCTAAATCTTTATATCAGTGCAATGTTCAGAGACTACGATTTCAGACAATGTAGTTTTGTTATCTGTCTTGAAGCCATAGAGGTCATCCAAGTAGTAGGAAAATGAAATTCATCAACAGATATGACCTCCTTGTAGTTTTCCATGGCCCCTTGGATACTTTGTCTTAAAACATTTACTGAAACAAGCTAGTTAAATGTTTAAACATAAACTGTTGTAACATTAGTTGTAATGTAGCAATGGAAGTCATTGCTGTGGTTTACTGACCACTGGGACAAGCTTATTTAGGTTCAAAAGGCAAATGTAGTAGTATTTCATGGTAGAAAGATCCATCAGGAGTTGTCAAATGCACAAGCATGATGAATGCCTGTGGAATTCAATAGGCAGCAATCTACAGGGGTCTGGGAGAGGTTTGTAAAGAAACCACTGGACATCTGCATTATCAATATTGCAACCTCAATGTATTTAGTGTTGGCTGTTGGCATTAATGTTTGTCTCAATTACAGTTATTCTATACCTACTGGAAACCTCAGAACCCTTTCTAAAGGTCTTTCTAAAAGTATAAAAGAAGAGAAAAATATGAATCATGGAATGTTTGAGGTTAGAAGGGACCTCCAGTCATCTAGTCCAACCACCCTGCTCAAGCAAAGTAATCTACAGCCACTTTCACAGGACCATGCCCAGACAGCTTTTGAATATCTCCAAGGAGGGAGACTCCATAACTTCTCCGGACAACCTGTTCTAGGTCTCAGTCACCATCACAGCAAAAAAGCTCTTCATGGAGTCCAGACAGACCCTTCTGTGTTACAGTTTGTGACCGTTGATTCTTATATTGTCACTGGACACCACTGAAAAGAGGCTGGCTCTTCTCTTCACACCCTCCCTGAAGGTATTTATACACACTGATGGTATCTCCCTGCGTCTTCTAAAGGCTGATCAGTCCCAAAGGGTCTACGTCATCTGCTGCAATAGGAACCATTTCAGAAGCTGCAATGGCGTGATCCACTTTAAATTAAGCAGGCACACTCCATTGCCTTTCTCTGTTTCATATGTGATCATTTCTGGCTAAAAGACCTCATTTTGCAAAAAAGCAAAGACAGCTCTGGCTTCTCCCCCCCCATTTTCTAGAATACTTCCTAAGTACTTTTTTGTTGTTGTTGTTGTTGATGTTTTTCTTCTTAAGTTGAATGCATTTTTTTTTGTCTTAAATGTCCTCTAAAAGAAAATCAACAAACCTTGATCCTAAATCCTATACCTCTGCTGTTGTTGTAAATATTATTCTAGTATATGACTAAATAATTCCTCGAATATTTATACAAGAGAGAGTCATGTCTGTCTTCTTCTTTATATTTTTTTTTTCATAGTGTTTCTTGACCCGTAAGAGTATTGCTAATGGGAGATTATCCCTCTCTCTCATCTTTGTAACCCGTTCAATTACCCTTAGCTGTAAGTAGGCAGGAGAGAAATCTTAATTTTCCTCTGCTGGGGGGCCATGGAGGTAATGTTTCCTTAGGGGCAAGAAGTGCACTAGTTACGCTCTATCTCTGGAAAGCAGGTGTTTCTGGGTTTTAGTGAAGATGCTGTCTAGCTCCTACCAAAAGCCCAGAAAACCTGTTGAATTCTAATGTTTTGAACATGGTTTGATTAATTATTATTATTTTTTAAATGTATGTAAGATTACTGACATCTCTGAAAAGCATTATTCACTTAATAAATATTTTAAAAGTTGACTGTGTGGAGGTTGTGACAAACATGCACGGTCTGCAATGATTTATTAATATAAATGTTGGCTTGCTTATTGTCATAGTGTTTTCTGCACTGCAGTTTAAGAATTTCTCTGTAGGGGGCTGCCAAACAGGAGGACAGAGACAGTTCAAGTCAGCTGTCAGTTAACACTTATAATTCCTTTATGCACAGGGCAGCAACACAGCAATTAATTCCGAGTCTTTGGTCTGATCACTTACTGAGACCAGGAGAATACTTTTAAGAAAAAGAGCAAAGTTCTATACAGCTGCTAAGAAACACCTTAGATTTTCAAGGAGATTTTTTTTAGGTGAAGATGGAAGAAATCAGCTTCACTTGAGTCCTGGACACAATATCCCTTTGGATCCTTTTGGAGGCACTAGATACGTTGATGCTGTAATCAGGTGGCAGAACTGCAAAAATGTCTCTCAGGGTAAAATTATTGTGCCCTGTAGAAATGCATTACAATGGCTAATTCAGAAGGCAGTAGTAACTGTTCCCCTGGCTGTCAGCACCAGAATGGGAGAAACTGAGGTAGCTGTTAGTACTGCACCTGTTAAAACAGTAGCTCTTGCAGGCCAGTGCCAACAGGCTCTGTTGAGGGAAGGCAAAGACAGAGACAAGGAAAGAGAAGAAAGGGATCTGCAGCCCCCTGTGAAAATGCAGCAAAGGTGAAGAAGACAAATTTCAACCTGGGCATGTGACACAGATCTTGCTAAAAGTGTGTCAGTCCTGATTTGCTAAGTAGATAATGCTTTCCTGAAGCGTTATCTCCTTATTTTGCTATGGGAGTTAAGACAACTCACTGGGGTAAAGTTAGGGACTTAGTATTGAGCTTTGGTTTAAGCTTTTGGATTTAAATCAAATGCCTGCCTTTTCTTTAACTCAACACTACATGAGCAGACTGAAAATCAGATGTGGCCCCTGTAGTGCCACACATTATTCCTTGGTGTGCTGATGAGTACAGAAAGTGATTTACCTTAGCAGTGATAGCCAGATAAGCTATCTAACGACCTAAGGACAGATCATTATTATTATTTTTTTCCCTATTGCTATTTAATATTCACCTAAACTTTGGATTTAAAAGGATATATAAAAAAATATAGCATCTTGACTGAAATTTCCTGAGAATGATTCAAATGGCCATATTTAATCAGATAATTAATCCAGCAACTTTTACTTCCCCTTGTAGAGTGGCTGGCATTGTAACACCATATATGTAATTCTTCCAAGAGTACCACATAAAGTAATTGGAAATAAAAATAAAACATAGTTTAAAAAGTAATGTTAATTATTTATCGATATAATTAAGCTGTATTAATGCCCTTTATTATCCATATTAAAAATTCACAAGGATTTTCATTCCTTTCATCTTTATTAGATGTGTCATAACTTGTTATGTATTTTCATGAACTATTGATGAATATGAAATGCTCAAAAGCATTTTTTTTTTCCTTTTAGTTATAATGACTATATGGGGAGTACATTAATATTTGAGCGAGCAGTTATATTTGCTAGGTAGTATCATTTCTATTATTTTCCCTAGTATAACATACAAAGGCAACATCCTTATACTTGGAGCTTGCAACTTATTGCAGAGGAAAAAAATCTAAGTAGCATATGCCATATTTCCACATATATATGATACTTTATCACATAACAGTTGTAGTATTTTGAAAACATACAGTGTGTGGAAGACTTTAATCATGTTGGTAAATATTATGTTGAAATAAGCAGCAGCTTCAGAGTTAAAGACAAGTTCACAATGAAGTTGGTTCTTTTTGGTATGAAAAAATTTAAAACCTTCTCTCCTAAATTTCAGTATTTACTCTTTTAACTTAATCTCATGACAACATAAAAGAAGAATGGCAACACAGAAGTAAAGTAGGGTGTGTCCATGCTTACCAAAGACTGATGGGAGGAATTTGATATATAGGTCAACTCGGGTAGAGATTGTAATTGCAATTATTATCTTTTTAAAATTCTTGTTCCTTATCTCTTTTTGCTTTACAGACTGGATATTGACTAAGTGTTTTTAGGAGAAGTCATCTTCTGATACACTTGACTTCCAGTGTATCAAGAGCTCTAAAACATGCTACCTTATGCTGACCAGGGCTTTTTGTTTAAAATTAGTAGGACTTGAGTTCTTGAATCACTTAGCTGCTTTGCGAAAACCCGTATCTTAACTGTCTAAGTGAAGAGCATGAAAGTAGACTACTCTTAAGTGTTAGCATTTTTACCTAGAAACTTAAAAATCCTCTTTGTCAGTGTGAAGAAAGCGGAAATAATTATGCCTCAATAACACCAAGCCAATTTGTATTATAAGTTACAAGGATGTTAAAGCAACTAAGAGAAAAGAATGCAATAAAATTAGAATTGTAGCCCTTGACAACACCATTCTTCAACTCAATTTAACTTCTCAATGTTCAAAGTTCTCAAAGTTCTTCAACTACTCAATGTTAACTTGTTTGCAGATCAGTTGTCTTGTTTAAGAGTAACTCCTGAATCTTCTTATGCATTTGTATAAATTAAACATAGGAATAGTCACTGCTCACGTGCAAAACAGCTAAGAATTTGCCTATACACCTGCAGTACTGAACATTTCTTTTAAAGGGTTGTTTTATTTCTTTGCCTCTAGATGTTTTGCAAAATTCAAAAGCAATATCCTCACATTTATGTCATTAAAATCTGCATTCATAATTTATTCATTGAGGTAATAGAAAGCAGCAATGCACATGGTTTTGAAGTTAGTATTATAAAAGCTCATACTGACTGAAATTTAAATAAATAATTTTAACAATGAATTAAGTCTCTTTGACCTGAATTATTCCATAGTGTTTTAGGGAAAGCCAGGCAAAAAATAAGACACAAATACATTGGAAAATTACACCAGGGAGAAATTCAGAGTGTATTCTATAATTGTTTGGCGCTGATCTTGTACAATAAAGCAGTTCTATAACTCATTTTAAAGGTTGTCATGTTTGCTTACTTAGTACCTTTCCAGTATAGCTTAAGGCAGTCAGAACTTGCATTTGAACATAACTATAGGATTATTCAAATAATAAAAAAATAAATAAAATTGTCTTCCCATCTCTTAAAGTTTTATGATAGCATTATCTTTTTTTTTTCCGTTAGATACATCAGGGAAAAATTAATGCCAAAAAAAAGGGCAGGACAGGGCGGGACAGGGTGGGGCAGGACAGGGAGGGGAGGGGAAGGGAGAAGAGGAGAGGGAAAAATACAGTTATTAGTCAAAAGTTAAGCCAGAAGTTTGGTGTGGACAGAAGCATCACTCAGAAATTCAAGCAGTAAAAACTGTAGTAGAAGCTAGTCCTCCAGGACAGCTATAGTTGTCTTTTTTTTTTTTCTTTTTTTTTCTTTTTTTTTTCCTTTCTCGCAACCTTAGTATTCCAACTTTAGCAAGTAAGATCCTACAGATAACAGTTCCTTTCTTTGCTTAGATGTGTTTTGTCTGCAGAGCCATTCCACTCTGCAGTGAACAAGGCAGAGACCTTGAGTAAAAATAGTAAATCATAAAATAATTAAAGATGATATTATAAGGCACAGGCAGTAGGGCCAAATGAAGGTTGTACTGAAATATTTCGCCGCCTCTTTAATCAGTTGTGCATTATTAGCAATGCACAAAGAACTGGCTAACTCTCTCAGGCCAGAGAAAAACAGCAACTAAATATGTTCTTTCACCAATGAACTATTGCACAATAGTATAGGTATTGTTCAAAACAAATTCACCTTTGTGAAAAAATATGACACGTTGTAGTCTGCTCTTTGGATTCACATAAATAAATAAATAAATAAAATCTGCTGCAACTATTTTATTCAAAGCATAAAAGAGAGTGGGTACATCTCCCAAAAGACAGTATTCAGAAATAGAAAAGACTTAAAACATCAAAATCAAAACTACATCAAAAGGCAAACGGTATCCTATTTGTCATGGCAGTCCATCAGTAATCTAATTGCATGACAGATTCATCCAGAAAAAACTTAGAAGGATGCTAACA
The DNA here is from genome assembly GCF_964035555.1 of Netta rufina. Lineage (NCBI taxonomy): Eukaryota > Metazoa > Chordata > Aves > Anseriformes > Anatidae > Netta > Netta rufina. The sequence continues at coordinate 80,129,082 of NC_140125.1, read as the reverse complement.
GAAGTGTCTGATGGGAGTCTTTTGGGAGACAGATGCCACTTTTGGAAACATAGGCTTTATGGCCTGAAATTGGACTCACTGTGATTGTTGGCTGGAGATAAGAAGGCTGAAAATATGGTTGCATGTTGTACAAACAGAACCCAATTTCTTCAGTAGTAAAGGCAGCAATTTAACAATATGTTGAATGGGAGGACATGATAGCAATATAAAGCCTCCCAGATATTTTTGAGAATGAATCATAAAAAGACTACACCGAGTCATTTAATTTTTAAGAGTACCATCTAGATTATTTTGCCTATTTTTATGAATACAGCACATGTACTCTGTAAAGAGCTTCAGTATCCTCTAATCAAAAGACATAAATGCATTATTACTAAGGAATTACACTTGTTCGGTAAAATTATCTTACCTCAGACATTTGGTTATCTCTCAAATTGTTTTGTTTTGGCTTACATTAGACATACTGTTATTTGAAATACTGTTCAATTAAATGTCAAAAATTACTCCATGGCTTCATCTTTATCATAAACATTTGTCCCAACAGATGATTTCACAGCTTTTTCATGAATCAGTATTTGGAAGTTTTTAGTATATTTTTTAAGTGCATTGAATATCACAAGCATTTATATGTGGAGATATTTCCTTGGCTGTTCATTAAAGCACTGGAAAAGAGGAAAGTTGGTGTCTGAAAATTTCATTTAAATTGTAGTTTACTAACTATGCATTAATAAAAAACACAAGATGCATAATAAGCAGGGTTTGCCTTCCTCTTTTTTTTTTTTTTTTTTTTTTTACATAAGGATTAAGGAAAATCATGTGATATGGTAGAGTGACTGTAATGATTAATTTTGAAGGTGCACATTCACCTTAAACACCCTTAAACAGCCTTCAAAAGCCTGAAATGGTATTATATGTGGTTTTGCACTGACATGCAGGGAAAATATGATAACGTGGTCACTGACTGGACTGGCTGCATGTGCACACAAGGAGGATAGGGGTGTTTGAGTTCATCTGCAAGCTATACATCAGATCAACCCCTAATGCATATGTAGCAAGACATAACTGGTTGCTGCTAAGTCCTGGAAGCTGTCTCAATCACTGCATTACACCTTCTGTGCCTTCTTTGCGGGATCTCCAACTCTTTCAATTTATGGTGGAAATTCTTTGCATGGAGGGGGAAAGTGTATGATCTCTTCTGTGATCAGAGAGAAAATATCCCATACCTCTATGTGTTGAGGATTCTTTCTACTCTCTTAAGAGGAACCTAAACATGTCACTGAGAATTTATCTGAAATCCAATTCACCCAACTTTTAAGCACTAGCATAAATTGTTTAAATTGGTTTCCACAGAGCCCACTGCATCCTGTTACAGCGTGCTTTCTGACAGCAGGTTTAATTTGCTTGGAAATCGAAAGTACAATCCACATCCTTTCTGCAATGTAAAACATTGTGCATATTTAATGAGCTAACATTTTATACCCTTACTGTGTAAACAGCACCCTTAAGGTTGATTGAAATATGATTTAAATGTAAATTTTCCCTCCCAGACACTGTTTTTATCTTTTAAAATAGCATTAAATACACTTTACAGCAATTGAGCTTAGTGCATTCCCTAGTAGACGTGAGATAATTAAATATATTTCTCCTGTAAAATTTCATAAGACCACCTCATTTTCTGAGCATATGCAGCAGCACATATTAAAATACATCAGAAATTGTTCCCTTTGTTGCCACATAAAATGAAATCACTGGTGTGACACTTGATAGCAAGACTTTATCAGGGCTGCTCTCCATGTATCCTACTCTAATTTTGGTGTGCAAAACAATTAGAAACAACGACAACAAACCTCAACACCAAACTAATCTGGACAAAGTGAGTCTTTGGAACACATTTGCTTGGCAATAGATGCAGTTCAGCACAGTTAGTCTGAAAGCAATCTTCATGGGAGATAGGACACACCATGTTTATTTTCCTTAAGTGTGTGCTTCATATTTAACATTTCCAAAAGACTTCTCCATAGCTTTGGGAAAACAGACAATTGCTTATAATTGGATTCCTCCTGACATTCTACATAGGATATCAACAACAATCCACACCTAGAAGCTCAAAGTAGGCTGAAATGCAGTGACAGACTTTAGTTTACAGACTGCCTGAATGAATTTCATCCATTCTGAAGCCAATGAATCAACTCTGTCATGAGTGAACCACTGGAAATCCAAAATCTGGAATGCAGAACCTATTTTTTTTCCTGCAACATCACTACAGATTGGTTTTACTGAGGAAGACACACCATTTCTTCAGAGGCAGTGAACGCTCTCCCCAGTGTGAAACAAAACATGCACGACAGATATACTTGAAAATCTTTCATGAGTTCAAATATAGATATTTGCAGTTTCAGCATTTTTCTTCTGTTTAGATAATTCATATCAGAGTTGGCCTTGAAAACTTCCTTTCAAATAAATAAGCATTGCAAAATAATTGATGACATATTTTACTGCTATCAAAGCTGTTAATAAAATGTTATAAAAGAAATTGTGCCCTACATTCCAGTGGAATAAAGAAAATTCTTAAAAATAGTTCAGTATTTTTCAGTCTGCCAGCTTCAGTGAAAATTTGTTCTTTTTTTTTTTTTTTTTTTTTTTTTTTTTTTTTTGGGGGGGTAAATAAATAGTCAGGACATATGTGTGGCTATAAAATTGTTTCTTATTACTTTGGGGTGTGGAAGGACATAAAATATCAGTCAGACTTCAGTAATGATTGCACACTGTATATAAGTGTGAGGAATACAGAAACAGATGCATTGCTGACTTTGGAACAGGTTGAACAGCTTAAGAGAAAGAACAGATATCAAAACACACATCAGTGGCACAGACTTGAGATAAAATAATCAGAAATAAATAACCTTCTTCAAAGAGTATTTTTAAAGATCCTTCCTGTCAGTTGTCAGAGAAAAATATAAACAGCATCTTCTGTTTTTCCACTTCTGCTTGCTCCTTTTTCAGCTTGATCCTTTCAGACATCCTAGATCACATTTAGTGTGCCTATCAGCCTTCCCAGAATATTTTGTCTTAAGCACTGTGTCTACAAGTTTCTTCTGCCCAGTTCCCCGCAGCAATCAGCCAAAGTTTCTGGATGTCCCCACGCCGTAAGTTACTTTCAACATTTGGTTTATTCACATGTTCAATTTAGCATACAATAGAGGGTAAAAAACTTGTTCTGGTCTTACTAAATCTAATAAATATTTTTGGATATGTAACACAAAATTAACAAATGTAGCAGAAACATGATTCAAATGCCCCTTGACTTAATGCTGCAAATCTTCAACTAAATCTTTGTAGAAGTATTGAAAAGACCTTATCTAGGAAGTGGAAGGTAAAAGGTAGTATTTTGCTTAGCAACATGTATATTAATGCCCACCTGATCTGTTATGTCCACACTTCATATCCCCAGTCTCCAAGGAGTCCTGTGGAATATTGCATCACCTGGGACAGTGATGTTCTCCTGTGGGAGAGGTGTAAACTCTCACTGGAATTGTTAGCTCAGCACTTCCATGATGGGACCTTCTGCTCTTGTTTCCTGTTCTGTTGCCCAGCATAGATTTGACAACCCTGACTGAGATATATGTCATGACAAAATATATCACACGTAGATCTCCCCAAAGAGATATTGACCATCAAGTATAAAGTTTTTACTCTATATAATCTGACAAAATGCAATCAATGCCAGAAGCAAGATGTGCTGCCAAGACAAAGATAAACTAAATGTGAATCTCTTTGCATGGAAACCAACCAGAGATTTGATACTGGCTTCAAGGATATGAAGGGATTCTATGCCCTCCAAGGGTATGTCAGAGATGCAGACAGATTTTATCTGGTCTTAAGTTAGCTAGCTTGGTTAACAATTCAGCTTCAGCTTCACAGTGCTCCATGTGGGTCAGTCAGCCAAACACAGGCTGTGGGAGTACACCCTCCCAGTACAGCTACAATTACTATGACCTCCTTTAGTTTTTTTGGAAGTACAGAAATTTGCTCAATTAAAAAAGTCATGACTAGGCTCATGAAGACCGAGGTGCTCTCCTGTGCTCCTTCCAATTATCAGTTCAGATCCATAACTTCACAATTACAAACTTACATAACTTACAAACTTATATAACTTACAAAATACAAACCAACCTTTTAACCTTTTTTTTTTTTTTTCTGCTCAGTATGTAATTTACTTTGTAAAGATGTATCTTTACTCAGCCAGGAGAATTCAGTATTTATTTATTTATTGCTACATAAATTTATATATCTAAACAACCTATCTAATTTCTTTTGCTATTCAAATTATTCCACAGAAAGTTCAGGAACCATGTTAGAAAAAAATGTATTATTTCAAAAACTTGCTCTTGAGTTACTGCTAACATAATAGAACCCATTCCAGCTGGAAACTTGTGTTTCATCTTGGGTGTTGCTCAGCTGCCCACCACTGAGCCAAAACTTTTGGAGGTCTGACTTTTCAGCTTATACATCTAGAAAGCATATATAAGATATCACCATAACAGCTTAAAAGGAACTATGTAGATCAGGTCCATTTGGTGACACAGAAAGAGAAGAAAAATTCCCTGTTTTCTTCCAACTGAGGCTGTTGGTTTATGGGAATCAGAAGGAGACAGGCAGAGAGGAGCACAGAGTCTTGTGATCTGCCGTTGTACACCTGCTCCTGCTCCTTCTTCTAATCCAAACAACACAAATACTTAAGGCTGCTGTCAATGCAACAAGAAGAGCTCTAGGCACGTCACCAATAAAATGAACTTTAATTCAACTCATGCTTAAATGGCAATCATTTCAAGCTGATGATGTTATCACTGAGTTCTTCCCTGTAGACAGACAAATACAAATAATGGAGGGATTGATGAAATTATCTGTCTTACGTGCAGGAAGTAGAAAGAACACATATATATATATATTTCTTTTGTGGGAAATATAATAATTTAAATAATGCACAGTTTTTAATTAAATCAAAATTCAATTGTATGCCCGGGTGGCCAGCAGTACCAGGGAGGTGATCATCCCCCTGTACTCTGCTCTGGTGAGGCCACACCTCGAGTACTGTGTTCAGCTTTGGGCCCCTCACTACAAGAAGGGCATTGAGGAATCTTGTCCAGAGAAGGGCTACAAAGCTGGTGAAGGGTCTGGAACACAAGTCCTATGAGGAGCGGCTGAGGGAACTGGGGTTGTTTAGTCTGGAGTAAAGAAGGCTTAGGGAAGACCTTTTTGCTCTCTCCAACTATCTGAAAGGAAGTTGTGGGGTGCTGGGGGTCAGCCTCTTCTCACACATAACTAGTGATAGGAGAAAGTCCAGTGCAGAGCCACAAAAATGATTAAGGGAGTAGAGTATGTCCTTTACAAGGAAAGTCTGAAGAAGCTGGGTCTCTAGCTTGGAGGAGACTGAAGGGTGACCTCATTAATGCTTATAAATATGTAAAGAGTGAGTGTCAGAAGGATGGAACTAGGCTTTTCTTGGTGACATACAATGATAAGACAAGGGGCTATGGGTGCAGGCTGGAACATAGGAGGTTCCACTTAAATATGAGACTAAACTTTTTCACAGTGAGGGTGACAGAACACTGGAACAGGCTACCCAAAGAAGCTGTGGAGTCTCCTTCTCTGTAGACATTCAAAACCCATCTGGATGCATTCCTATGTGACATGATCTAGGTGTTCCTGCTCTGGCAGGGGTATTGGACTAGATGATCTTTCAAGGTCCCTTCTAATCTCTAATATTCCGTGATTCTCAAGTTGCACCAGGTTCAGGTTTGGAATTTGGAATTCAGAAAAAGTGGTTAAGCATTGGAATGTGTTGCCCACGGAGGAGGTGGAGTCACAATTCCTAGGGGTGTTTAAGGAAAGGTTGGGCCTGTTACTTAGAGATCTGGTTTGGTGGGTAATATTATTGATAGGGGAATGGTTGAACTAGATGACCTTGGAGGTCTTTTCAACCTTATTGATTCTATGATTCTATGACATGTTTAAAACACTCAAATCTGCTAAGTTCCAGTATCATTCACAAGTGAAGCGTTTCTACCTTTTTATATTAGTTACAAACTTGTTCAAACAACAATGAAGATTAATTTTTTATATATTATTATTATTTATTTTTATGTTCTCTGCCTCTCCTGCTTTATTCCTTCTGATAGTCAGGGCTCTCTACACAAGGCATAAAAACTAAAACAGGTTTCTCATGGATTTCGAATCAAGCCCAAAGAGGTATGTATAGGAATTTACTTGCAGACATTCTGCAAATGCTGTTTTACCATTACAGTTTTCCCAATGAAATAATGTTCTATGATAGTGCCTAAAGCCTGAGCCCTGGCTTTGAAGTGTATCATACATTGTCATACAATGTCATACAATCTCATGTCCATTGGACAGAGTTTTAGTAGTTCGATGGTATATGACTGTTAAAAAAAAAAAAAAAAAGTTGCTGAACTTTCATAATGTTCAAATATAACTGTGCTTCTTGATCTGAAAGATTTGGGGAGATACTATTTAATATTGTCTTCTTATTTGAACTGTTATCAAAAAACAGCTAGAGATCTAATTATATCTCATCTGCCAAACATTTTATTGACAACCAACTAACCAAACCAAACCAAACCAAACCAAGCCACTTGCTGAGGCGATCGGCTCCGGGGCAGACGTGTTCTGCAGCAGAGTGGGGGATCAGGCAGGTAGGGCTAATTTTTCCGGCATCGAGGGAGCTGCCAGGACCCAGCAGCCCTCACGAGGGAGGTGAATGAGGTGAGAACGAGGCGTAGGCGGAGCCAGCAGCGAAAGCGGAGCCAATAGCGGCCCCCCTCCCCACCCCTGGCTGTTCATAAGCTGCCCCCAGGGAGCACGAGCAACCAGGAGCGTAGAGAACAGGATGGGCAAACAGGGTGTGGCGCGTCAGAAGGGTGAGGTGTGGCAGTTCGCGTGGCAGTTCGCGCATGCAGGGCGAACAGGAAGGGCGAACAGGAAGGGCACAGAATTCCCCCCTGCCCATACGAACACCTCCTCTAACGGTGGTCTACCACTAGCTCAGCTGCAGTGGTGTACACCAGGCACAGTGCGCTCTCTAGGAAGTCTGTACACACGCAGACCGACTGCCCGCTCAAAACTGCGGCAGTTCAGGTGTCCGGATGCCGGGAGTGCCTGAGTCTGCTGCTACCACCTGCAGGGGGCAAAGACACTCTGTGCATGAGGTGTGAGCAGGTGGACGACCTGGTCTGGCTCGTGGCAGAACTCAAGGAGGAGGTTGAGAAGTTGAGGGATATCAGGGAGTGTGAGCAGGAGATAGACTTGTGGAGCAACTCCCTGTGCGGCCTGAAGGACAGGTGCTGGGGTGAGACACCCCAGATGGGGGTGGATCCCTCTGCCCTGCTGCCGTCGGGCAGAGGCAGGGGACCTAGGAGTTGAGGAGGAATGGAAACAGGTCCCCGCTTGACATTGCAGGCGATGCCCCCCCCCCCCCCCCACAGGCCCCTACGCAACAGGTTTGAGGCCCTGGAGCTTGAGAGACTGGTAGCTGAGGAAGAGGAAGAAAGTCTACCCAGGAGGATGCCTAGGGCGAGGAAGTCGACTCCACGCCTCAGGACTGCCTCCACCAGAACAGAAAGAAGGGTGATTGTTGTGGGTGACTCCCTTCTCAGGGGAACAGAGGGACCTATTTGTCGGCCTGACCCTACCCGTAGGGAAGTCTCTGCCTCCCTGGGGCCAGGGTCAGGGACATTGCCAGAAAGCTTTCCAACCTGGTTCGCCCCTCTGACTATTATCCTCTTTTAATAGTCCAGGCTGGCAGTGATGACATTGAAGAGAGAAGCCTGAAGACCATCAAACAGTACTTTAGGGGACTGGGATGGTTAGTGGATGGAGCGGGAGTACACGTGGTGTTTCCGTCCATCCCTACGGTGGCAGAGAGGGGTACAGAGAGGACACGGAAAACCAGCCTGATAAACACGTGGCTCAGAGGCTGGTGCCAACACAGAAATTTTGTTTTTTTTTGACCATGGAACACTTTACTCGGCACCCGGCCTGATGGCCACAGACGGGTCCCTATCTCTAAGGCTCATTGAGAGGGCTTGAAACTAGGTGAGAAGGGGGACGGGACTGAAACAAGGCTTGTTAGAGCTGTGCCAGGGGGAACAATGGCAAGGCTGGGAGAGAAGGCAATGGCCCAACTGAAGTGCATCTACACTAATGCATGCAGTGTGGGTAACAAAGAGGAGGAGCTGGAAGCCATCGTGCGGCAGGCAGGCTACGACTTGTTTGCAATCACGGAAACGTGGTGGGACCATTGTCATGACTGGAGTGCTGCAGTGTCTGGCTATAGGCTCTTCAGAAGGGACAGGCAGCACAGAAGGGGTGGTGGTGTGGCTCTTTATATTAGAGAATCTTTCGATGTTGTGGAGCTTGGGGCTGGGAATGATAAGGTTGAGTCCCTATGGGTTAGGATCTGCAGGAAGGCCAACAAGCGAAGCATCCTGGAGGAGGTCTGTTATAAACTGCTGAACCAGGATGAAGTGACTGATGAGGAGTTCTAAAGGCAGCTGACAAAAGTCACAAAATTGTCAGCGCTTGTTCTTGTGGGGGACTTAAACTTCCCAGATATATCCTGGAAGCACAACACAGCCCAGAGAAAGCAGTCTAGGAGGTTTCTGGAGAGCGTGGAAGATAGCTTCCTGATGCAGCTGGTTCATGAGCCTACCAGGGGAGGTGTCCTGCTAGACCTTCTGTTCACAAACAGAGAAGGACTGGTAGAGGACGTGATTGTCGGGAGCTGTCTTGGGCAGAGTGACCATGAAATGGTAGAGTTCTCCATTCTTGGAGAAGCCAGGAAGGGGACCAGTAAAACTGCTGTATTGGACTTCCAGAGGGCTGACTTTGAACTGTTCAGGACACTGGTTGGTAGAGTCTCTTGGGAGGCGGTTCTGAAGGGCAGTGGAGTCCAGGAAGGCTGGGTGCTCTTCAAAAAGGAAATCTTAATGGCACAGGAGCAGTCTGTCCCCACGTGCCCAGAGACGAGCCAGCGGGGAAGAAGACCGGCGTGGCTGAACAGAGAATTGTGGCTTGAGCTTAGGAGAAAAAAGAGGGTTTACAATCTTTGGAAAAGAGGGCAGGCCACTCGGGAGGACTATAAGGATGTTGTGAGGCAGTGCAAGGACAAAATTAGAAAGGCCAAAGCTCATCTGCAGCTCAATCTGGCAACTGCCGTCAAAGACAACAAAAAATGTCTTTACATTTTTTCAATGTAAATACATTGAAATATTCAATTTGAATATTTCAAATTGAATTCAAATTATTTCAAAACATGAAATAATTCAATACATCAATGCAAAATGGAGGACTAAGAAGAATCTCCATCCTTTACTGGATGTGGGGGGGAACTTAGTTACAAAAGATGAGGAAAAGGCAGAGGTGCTTAATGCATTCTTTGCCTCAGTCTTTAGTGGCAAAACCAGTTGCTCTCTGGATACCCAGTACACTGAGCTGGTGGAAGGGAATGGGGAGCAGAATGTGGCCCTCACTATCCATGAAGAAACGGTTGGTGACCTGCTACGGCACTTGGATGTACACAAGTTGATGGGGCCAGATGGGATCCACCCGAGGGTACTGAGAGAACTGGTGGAGGGGCTGGCCAAGCCGCTTGCCATCATTTATCAGCAATCCTGGCTATCGGGGGAGGTCCCAGTCAACTGATGGCTAGCAAACGTGATGCCCATCTACAAGAAGGGCCTGAGGGCAGACCCGGGAAACTACAGGCCTGTCAGTTTGACCTCAGTGCCAGGGAAACTCATGGAGCAGGTTATCTTGAGTGTCATCATGCGGCACTTACAGGGCAAGCAGGCGATCAGGCCCAGTCAGCATGGGTTTATGAAAGGCAGGTCCTGCTTGACGAACCTGATCTCCTTCTATGAAAAAGTGACGCACTTGGTGGACGAGGGAAAGGCTGTGGATATGGTCTACCTTGACTTCAGCAAGGTTTTTGACACTGTTTCCCACAGCATTCTCCTCAAGAAACTGTCTGCTCATGGCTTGGACAGGCATATGCTTCGTTGGGTTAAAAACTGGCTGGATAGCCGGGCCCAAAGAGTTGTGGCGAATGGAGTCAAATACAGTTGGAGGCCGGTCACTAGTGGTGTTCCCCAGGGCTTGGTACTGGGGCCAGTCCTCTTTAATATCTTCCTCAGTGATCTGGATGAGGGCATTGAGTGCACCCTCAGTAAGTTTGCAGATGACACCAAGTTAGGTGCGTGTGTCGATCTGCTTGGGGGTAGGAATGCTCTGCAGGAGGATCTGGATAGGCTGCACCGATGGGCTGAGGTTCTATGAAGTTTAACAAGGCCAAGTGCTGGGTCCTGCACCTGGGGCGCAATAACCCCAAGCAGAGCTACAGGCTGGGAGATGAGTGGTTGGAAAGCTGCCTGGTGGAGAAGGACCTGGGAGTATTGGTGCATAGTCAGCTGAATATGAGCCAGCAGTGTGCTCAGGTTGCCAAGAAGGCCAACGGCATCCTGGCTTGCATAAGAAGCAGTGTGGCCAGCAGGTCAAGGGAAGTGATTGTCCCCCTGTACTCAGCTCTGGTGAGGCTGCACCTCGAGTACTGTGTTCAGTTTTGGGCCCCTTGCTACAAGAAGGACATCAAGGTGCTTGAAAGAGTCGAGAGAAGGGCAATGGAGCTGGTGAGGGGTCTGGAGAACAAGTCCTACGAGGAGCGGCTGAGGGAGCTGGATTTGTTCAGCCTGGAGAAGAGGAGGCTCAGGGGCAACCTTATCACTCTTTATAAGTACATTAAAGGATGCTGTAGAGAGGTGGGGGTTGGTCTATTCTCCCACGTGCCTGGTGACAGGACCAGGGGGAATGGGCTAAAGTTGCGCCAGGGGTGTTTTAGGTTGGATATTAGGAAGAACTTCTTTACTGAGAGGGTTGTGAGGCATTAGAATGGGCTGCCCAGGATTGTGGTGGAGTCACTATCCCTGGAGGTCTTTAAAAGATGTTTTTATGTTGAACTTAGCGATATGGTTTAGTGGAGGACTTGTTAGTGTTAGGTCAGAGGTTGGACTTGATGATCTCGAGGTCTCTTCCAACCTACACAATTCTGTGATTCTGTGAAACCACCACCACCACCAACAACAAAAACCTAACCCATTACAAAAAAAAGCTGCAAAATGCAAAGCAGGGAGCAAACTTGTCATCAGATAGTAACAAAGCACATAACTAAATAACACCTCTTTTGTGTCTCTGACTGTATCTGGCACATTTATCACACAATTCTTATTTGTTAATACTGTGGTTTGTTTCCATTTTTATTTTATTTAACCTGAGTCATGGCTTTGCCTATTTTAAACTATTTATACATACCTGTGCAAAGCAAGGAAAGATATATTCCTGTACTACCTAATCCGGCTGAGACACTGGTCCTTCTAGAAAGGCAAAAAATATGGATTTGTGGGTGTCAGTTTTGCCTAAACAATCTCTAATCTGATCCTTCTCGACTGAGGGAAAGTTTTCCTTTCTCCAGACTTTCTATCTTGTCTCTGGGGCCTGAGGTTTCTGAGGGATTAGCAGTAAAGGCTGCAGCAAAAAAGGCCTTCAGTAAGAGCCTTTTCTGCATCCTTAGTCACAAGGGCACCCACCCTATTCAGCAGCAGGTCCACATTTTCACTAGTTATCCCTTTGCTACAGAGGGAGATGAAGAAGCCCTTCTTGTCCTTGACATTTTGTGTCAGATTTGATTCCAAATGGACCTCATCACATCCCTGCATACTCTGGCAATTTTCCTATATTACTCCCAAGTGACCTATCCCTTTTTCCATATTCTGTATACTTCCTTCTTCTGTTTGAGTTTTGCCAGGAGCCATGTAGGTCTCCTGCCCCCTTTTTCTTACCCATAGGGATGCACCAATCTTGAGCTTGGAGAAAGTGTTGCCACACATATTAACCAGTCTTTCTCAAAGGCTCTGAGAATAAGGGAGGAACACTCAGGGCATGGCACCACCCTGCAAAGGTATGGTCTACAGAGATTCCCAGGGTGAAGCAAAATGAGACAGCACTGGAGATGGAAGAAGGACCTCCAAGGAAGAAGTTGGCCCAAGAGGTGCCCTGCCCTGTGGAGAAGAATTGGGACAGCTGATTGTGACTGTTGGGCTCTCATCAGCTTAGGATTTTGATGACTTCAGCCCAGTGATATGTTGCTTAAATACAACATGGAGCCAAGGCAGGTATTGCTAACAGTAAACAAGGAAACCGTGTATGGAAGAAAAGGGTGTTTCAAAACAAATAGTTTTCTAAAGCAAACCTGTAAATTTTTGGCCCAAGGGCCAAATGAAATAGTTACAGAATAACAGCCCCTTACTTAGTACACATAGATTCTGTATACTAGTCTACATACACTATTAAATCATGACCTATCCTTCTATCAAAGAGCGCAAGACAAAAAGGGTATTTCTATCACAAGAAACTTCAGACTGACAAATATTACATTATAGTAGTGTAAAAACTTACTAGAAACTATACAAAGAAGAGAGTATTTGTCCTAAGGAATTTAAAAGGAAATGTAATCATGATGTATGATAATTTAAAATATATATATATATATATATTTATTTATTTATTTATTTTTTTCCTCCCTCCCCCTCAGGAACTGCCACTGTGGGAGCCAAATGGATGGTGTAATGCTGTTCATTTGTTCATTAGTGAAAACTCGCCAGCAGCATTCAGTGCTGCGAGTAGGTTAGGAGTGGTAGAAGGAATACCTGAGAACACAGCCAAAGATGCTTTAGAGTGACCTATCTCAGAGCAGCTGCCCTGAGCAGGGCACAGGATAAGGATGTACCCAATGTCTGCAAAATGGAACGGCACAGAGAAAATAATGTTTTTCTGGCATTTCTCAAAGGTCATGTGGTTCTTTTCTAGCTGAAAACAACATGAAAGAAAGAAAGCAATGATCAAAGAAAGGAAAGGGGGCAGGAGAAGCCTGCTTTTCAGTTTGTCCTTAATCCTTACAGAAAAGTGCCACATTGACTATCTATCTGGTTACTTTGTAAATACAAGGAGTAGGACTGATTTCGCTGTTTGTCCTAATATTGGTAAAATACAGAAAACACAACAAATGACAGGGGATGCAGTGCTTGTTTACGGACTCAGTTCTGCTGCTATAAATAAGTATTGAAGAGCTGTAGCCCATATATTCAATTGTTAAGGGCTGTTTTTCAGGGAAATTTAAATAAATTTTCACAGGATTCCCAAGGAGGCCATCTCATAGGACAAAAGAAGATTTGCTATAGTTCTTCTGACAGGGTATTTCATTTACAAAACTAACTTTAACCAATAGTATTTTGTATGTGTCTTTAGCATCTTGCAAAACCTCTGAGAGTTTCACTTTTTGCATGAAGACTCTCACTTTCATGGTCTCTGTAGTATTCAATAGTTATAAAAGAGTATGTGCATTAGAAAATGAATGGTACTACTGCATGCTCTCCATCCCCACTGTGTATTTTCTTAGTATATATTTTCCTTTACAAGAATTCAAGGAAGAAAGAAGAACTAAGCAAGCAAATGTGATGCTACCTGTATTTGGGGTCCAGATATGGTTTGAATGAACATGGGGCCAAGCTGCAAAAGATCAGGGAAGATTTCCAAGATTTGGTAAAAATATATTAATAATGGAAGGGACAAAAACAAAACAAAACAAGAAAACCAAACCAAACCAACCAACCAAAAAAATCTCACAACATTCTTTCACTTCTTTGTTCCAAAAAGAATACGGTACTTTCTTAAGCTACAAATTTGCACAGATTGAACATATTTTGTTCAATATATTGAACATATTTTGTTCATATATTGAACAAAATATATTTTGTTAATATATTGAACACCTCAAAGTATTATTTAAAAAGAAGACAAGAAGACACCATATACTTTTTTTTTTTTTTGTAGAGAACAACATTTCTTGAACTGCTTATATTTTCTTATTCTGCTACTTCCCTCCTTGCTTGCATTTGTTACAACACAGACAAGAAGATTACATTTTTTTCTTACAGATATTTTCTACTAGTACCTACAGACTTTGCAGAACATATCAGAGTCAAAAGAAAGAAAGAAATATTTTATGGAAGTTGCTCTTAACACTTGATGCAAGGCTAAGGACTAGATCAGCACAGGCAATGAATTACTTTCCTGTTCTCCAGAATCTGTACTTTCATAAAGCCTGCAGTAGATTTGTAGATGAGACACTAGTCTACTAGACACTACCCACATTAAACCATAAATTAGAAACATGTAACATTTTCTAAGTGCTACATTCATCTTAATTCAAAAAGAGTAACTATATAATAAGCAAACTAAAAAAAAAAAAAAAAAAAAAAAAGAGGAAAAAAATGTTGATTCCACTGAAAAAGCCAAACATCCAATTAGTTGCAAATAAAATATCTAATGCATAAAAGGTCTCATTTTTTAAATACAAAAACTAGAACTAACATAGTATTAAATTTCTGAAGCTAAAGACTCAAAAGCCACATATGTAAAGCCTTAGTGGTATTTTTTTTTTTCAGCCATATTGCATGTTTTAAAGCTTTCATTAGTGCCACAGACTAATACATTAAGATTTAAGCTAATGAGGGGAGAAAAATAGAACTAGAACATTCTGCATTTACATGACATAAGCCACCGAAAGAAAGAGAAAACCTTTTGTGGCAGATATAAACTGCAATATTTTTGTGAGCACAGTGTTATTATGAGCACCACTGGCTGTAACTTATCCTCTGCAGTAGGTTTGCTCTCATTCTATATAAGCGCTGTCCTCAGGCTCTCTGCTACTGCAGCTCACCTGGGTCGCCCTTGCATGATCACTGAGACCATGGCAAAGGTGTGGTTTTCTCCATGCCTCGGGCTCATCCCTATTACTTCAAAGGGTGTCTGATGTCTGCAAATGTGTGTTGAAGGCAATAATGAATTTAGTGCTTCATAAACTCTCTCTGGGTATCGGCATATGACATTTCTTTATCGGGGGAAGGGAGGATGTATATAACTAAGCCACTGAACCTGCCAGTCAGGTTACTAGGTTATGAGATAAAGAAATGCATGCTTATTTGGAAATTAGAAGAAAAATTCTCCTGTGTCACCAAAAAGTGATTAACATAATAACAACCAGCCATAAAGTGGGAGAGCATATTTTAAAGGTGCACTGCGGAATGTTTGCTGCTGGATGTTGAAGAAATCCTCTTTTCCAGTTTTCTTGTTAGGAGTGCAGTAAGCAATGGGGTAGCTATACACAGGTCTGGATAGATAGGAGCAAGCTGAGCGGGTTGACTAAAAGTCCAATTCCACTTCATCATTCAAGGCTAAAGGTTTGTCTTATTGACATAAACAAGTGAAGAGCATGCTGGCTCTGACAAAGCTTGCCCACTCCCAGATGTGGAAGTGGTGGGAGAGCAGGAGGAAGGCAATATTTTCAGAAAAAAAAATAATGGGATGTCATCATTTTTAATTGGTGGGATGTGTAACTTCAGAGGTTAATGGAGATGAAAGGGTCTCCTCCCAAAACATTACAGCACTTGTCAACCATCTGCTCTAATTACTGCAAGGACTGGTCAATACTAGACATGCTGCCAGCACTGTACTCCTGCGCTTGACAGAGGAGGAAGGGCTTGAGCTATGTACCACAGGAGAGGTACCATGCTACCCTGTACCTCAGTTTTGTCATCAACTTGTTTCTGTACCATGGATATGCAATTGTACTTTTTATGTTGCATTATCATAAGATTTAGAATTAGTTAGCTTAATAATGTTTAACCCTTCTGCTCTTCAACCTTCTGCTCACTTATTAATAATTGTGTGCCCTAATATTTATCTGTAAGTATGCTAAGGCAGTCAATACATCCTGCTCGGATTCAGTTTTCAACTTCTCTTGTCATTCAGTGAGAACTCAAGACAGACCTGGGCAGCAATGATCTAGCTTCTAAACTTTTACATTGTAAATTTTGAAGTTTTAGACAGCTTTGCATTAAAAAATAACCTCATGAAAATAACGTTTTATTTGTCTGTAGAGCCTTTTTCCGGACATCTCCTTTATACCACAGTGTCAGCTCCAATATTTTCTCAGCTTTCCACATACTGAACCTCTATACACTTTTAATTCTGTCAGCTGTTCACCAGTGATTAATCTCTGAGGTGGCATTTGCCAAGTACCAAGTCAGGCAAATGCACATACACAGACAGCCAGATGCTTTTCATTATTTCTGTTTACAGGGGAAACCAGAACTATGCATGTCACTGTTTGGAAACTCCTTTCTGAGTACTGAGTTATGTGTATTTCTCCATCATAACCTTTTATTCCTTTGTTTAAGGATGAGAAGATTAATTTTTAGACCTTGCCATTCCTCAATTAATACAATGTGGAAAGTATGCTTGGGAAAGGCAAATTCTCCTAAAGTGAATCTGTGGTTACCTCAAAGTATTTTTACTGTTGTGGACCAAAAAGCGCGTGCACACACACGCGCACATGCGCGCGCGCACACACACACACACACACACACACACACACACACACATCTCAGCAGATTGCAAGACCTTTCAGAGGAAACAAAGCAAACAACAACAACAACAACAACAGCTACAGAACAATATCAATAAAAAGGCTGGCTTTCGACATGCAGATAAGCTGTCATTCCTTCATTTTAACATGCACGTGATATGCAAATGCAAATGTCAGAATTGCCTGTAGCATAAGTCACAATAGGAAACAACAAAAGTTGGCTGTGAATGTAAAGATCAACCAAATAAAGACAAAAATAGATTTTTATTTATTTATTTATTTATTTATTTATTTTTCTTAATCAGAAGGACTGCCAAGGCATTTGTGTTGAAACACAAGAGAGAGAGCTGACTTGCTTGCACATATACAGGGAATATAGTTTTATATACATATATTTTATATACATATTTTATATACATATATTTTATATACATAAAATATAGTTTTTTTGCTGGGTAATGGTAATGCAAGACAGATTCTTAATTTAAAAGAGAGGGCTTAGAGAAAGTGCACTCCAAAAGAAACCACTTTATCATGATCTCTGATCAATATATGAAATTTATAACATTAGAAAAGGTCTCTCTGCGTTTGCAAATGAACAATATGCCATGACACGTATACAATTTTTTCTACCCATCATGTGAAATAATGGTTATTTGCCAGCAGGATAGTTCCTAATTTATTTTTCTAATAATCTAGTCACTGAGTAGCCTATAATGCTTATTGATTGTGATTCTTCCAGATCAATATCATATTGTCAAAATAATCCTTCAGTTGTTCCATAAAGCAAAACAAAAATTGATCAAAAAAGTATCATCGCATGTATGGGAACAGCATCAAGATCTTCTTAATTTACAATCATTATGTAAAGCTACCAACAAAGACAGGGATGCAACCCACCTGATTTTAGTAATCCAAAGGACAGATTTTAGTCTATCACCTAAACTCTATTCTTAGCCAGCTGACCTACAGAGGGTAATGGTTTCTAAGGCAAGTGAATTGAATAGCCTACCAAAGATGCCAATCATACATGTACTTCACTGGTCAGGGAAGTCCTAGGGTTTTGATGGCAGGTCATAGTCCCCTGGATAGTTCAAAAGGACACTGACAGAACTGTTAACCTCTGTATGACTAAGCATTATCGGGAGAAGGTTGGAAAGACATGATAGAGAGACAAAAAAAATAAAATTGCTGTCAAGTTCTTGTAGTGGAATGATCATCTCTTTCTCATACACTGCTACAGTAAAGTGTGATTATACAACATGTCTTGGGAATAGTGCTCCCCTCCACTGGTGCACTCTAATCTTTCTCAGGAAGAACACACTGGCTCAAGAAGGGCTACAAGTGATAGTGAGAGAAAGAGCCCAATGCAATTTTCTCCCCTTATATCTGGGTTGGCTATCAACCTCAAATATGTAAAAAACTTGAATCTGTTAGTCAGAATCCTGAGATTAGGTTTAAAACAGTTAGGAGTAAATAAATAAATATATAAAAGTTTTCCTTCCATGGTTTATCCACTTGTTATAACACAGTGTGTCACATCTTAACAAATCTGAGTGCTGTAATTAAAGCACTTTTTAGATCTTCCATTACTATATCCATATGATAAAAAGATACCTGCATGATGAATCAATTCTGGAAATGGGAATTCAAGGAAAATGGTACAAAAAAAAATGTTGGTTAAGTTGCAGTTTTCAGGAATTTGAGCCACTCTATACTGACAGCTGAAAGAGTTTGATTGTGACATTTGACATGAGTTCAGAACCAAAAAGAAGAGGACAAACATACTTTCAGCATATCCAGACTTACATTCCAAACTTATCTTATGTTTTTATACAAGCTACAAAGAAAATAAGACAAAGGAATATATCTTTCTCAACACTGAATTAACAACAGCAACATACTTTAATCAATAACAATTAATATTTAATTCTGATATAGAAAACAGTGCCTGTTTGTGATTCAGAAAAACCTTATGTGCTGTCAGTAAAATGTTCAAGGTAAGCAGGTTAAGCAACACGGTTTCTTCAGTATCTAAAATTTTCATTTTCTTAAGACCCAGAATAATTGCACATTTTTATTCTCTAAGGTTTTGTGAGAGAGAGCAAATACAACAAACTCAAATGTTTTCTCTCACTGAGACAGGTGTTACTGCAAGCTAACAAAAGAAATACCAAAAACCCATCCAGAGAATAACAACAAGCCTCACTCACTAAATAGTCATTTGACATCCCTTTTCACAGAGTCTGCCCCTTGGGCCAGGGTCTCTGTGATAAGCTCATATTGTAAATGCTTGCTTTATAGCCAGCCACAGTGAACTGTGCTAAAGGCAATATTTGCAGTTAGCATTACTGTGCAAATTTCTTGCCATTTTGGAGATAGCTAGGAAGACTACATGCTGAAGTTTCTTTCATAGTAATACTTCTGTCCAATTTTCACATAAAGGCATTCTGTGTTTTAAAGGCTACTAAAAGGTTTTACCAATGTTAGTACTACAGTAAGAATAAATTAAAAAAAAAAAAAAGAAAAAAGAATAAGAATAAGAATTTGAATTCAAAGCTAAAAGTCATCTGTTCCTCTCTCTTTTCCAGAAAATACAGGTGTTAGAAACACCTGTATTTTAAAAGATTATACGTTTATAGTCAAATGCCTGTATAATGTATACTGTCAGTAGTACAAAAACTACACAATTTGATGTAAAACTAATCTTGATATGTATAGTTACCATATTAGATCCTCTTACATTTTAGATCCTTTTTTTTTTTTAGTGTCAGCTAATGTGTGATATAATGCCTCAAATTCATTCTAGCTTTCGACATGCCCGAAAATGTAAAGTTAAGCATACAAAGTGAAGCTTATTACCATATTCTATTTGTCTTCCATATTTAATTTAATTTAATTTTATTTTATTTTAGAATACAAGAATGTGCACAGAGAAGACTTTAACTTGTGCTGCCACTTACACTAAAGATGCTCTTATAACTGGTATCATGGAAATTGTTGTCCATAAAAAAGCATAAAACCCAGGCATATTCAATTTTTATAAAAACTGCAAGTAGAGAAAAATGAAGTAACCCACTTGCCCTCACTTTTGTGGCAGGGACAGTCCAAACTGGAGGCACACATTTTCTTTCTTCAGAGTGATGATGGCTGTTCTGTGGCATGCTACAACTACTGACACATGAAAAGGATCTTGTTTAAGTGACACTAGCCCAAGGTGCAGTAAAATATTTGATCACTTCCCTCTTTCTAGCTTTGTAAACCAGATTTTAAATTTCTGTTTGGCTGTTTTTGAGACATTTTTCTTCAATAATTGCTTAAAATTATATGGCCAAAATTGAAAAACGGTAATCTAAAGTCTACTACCAAATCTGTGTCCACATTTGCAAACATGATCGTGTTTTTATCCTTACTTGTGAGCATAAACTGTTTAGGCATCTCATAATCCAATTTTGACTTATGAATGCACAGCTTGCTTTCAGAAATATGCTTGCATGTGTAATTAAAAGATATGGGGTAATGCTTACAGCTCCTGCCAAGACATTCAGCAGAGAGCACCCTGGAGAAAGAGATGAAAGCAACTAGAGCAGGAGCCAGACAAATTGGAATTTGGGGCAGCAACAGCAGGAGCCAGGAGCAGATAAAAGGTTAATGCAACAGTCGTGAGAGCAAGATGGGGACTGTATACCAGGCAGGGCTTAGAACAGGTCCTGAGATTCACATGAAACAAACTGGTGAGTGTGAATTATGAAGATATAGTTCTATCTTGGAACTTGTGACAACCTTATAAATCACCTTTGCTTTTCTCACATAGTTTATGGTATAATTGGAAACCCCTATAACTTCATAAGAGAGATACCTGTTATTTATTCTCTACCTTGTATATACAGCTAGCAAATATTTGTTTACATCAAACATGATTTACATTGAGTCATGTTTGAACTCAAGGTCCTCCAGAAATGAAAAGCATAACAGAAAGTTTGACAAACCCACCAAAACACTCTGTCAAAGTGCTGGGGAGATAGAAAGGGTGAAGGGAAGCAGACAGTGTATTTTTGATTGTGCACGTGTGCAAGGTAAGGAATGTGGTTGGGTATGGGGTTAGGCTAGGCATGGGAGAAATGAAGAAAATTCATTTTCAAAGACTTGTAGGCACACAACTCCCATTAAAACCAGTGGGAGATGTCTGGCAAAATTCCATGCAACACTTAAATTTGAGGGGAAAGTTTTTAGCCATTTACTGTGATGTAGTTTAGTTTGAAAGCTTAATGAGAGAGGGAAAATAGCATTTGGGGGGCAAGGCATCTGCACAGACCACTTCTTCTGCAGGTGTCTAATTGGTAGTGATACAGGTTTCATTAGAATACGCAGCAGGTTGTGGAGCTATCTAAAATGCCACTGAAGATAAATGCATTTTGTTATCAGCAAATGTAACTACTTTCATTGGAAACCAACAGTGGAATATACTGTATGATACGCACTCTGCATCCTTCATTTCATCCAGCTCTGTGGAAAAATTGGAGTACAGAAAGAATTATTAACACTTTGCATGTTTGAGAGAAAGTAGTTTAACAGACATAAGTATTGAAAATAAGGGTGAAAATAAGCAATCTGTCCCCTTTACTAGTGCTGTGTTTACTTCAGTCCTTAGAGGAGCAAAGGAGGCAGCTGGTGCAACAGAACCACACTCTGAAGTTAATGGGCCTCTATACTACCAAGACAGTGTGAGAAAGTAAACAGGGCTTTTACCAAATTCTGTGCATGGAAAACTAATTCCTAGATATGCCTTTCTCTTGCAAGTGTATTTTTGTGGTTCCATTTTGAGTGGTATTTTTGCATGGAAGATGGGCAGAAAATGGTCTTTGGTTGGGAGTAGATAAGAACTACAAGTCACAAACCATGAGGAAATACTTTTTTGGACAATCTCTGTCTCCCAACTCTGTTAAAATTGAGTGTGATTGTAAATGTGTATCTGTAAGACAAATTAAAATAAATGCAAAAAATACTGCAGTTTTAAAAACATAAATATTAAAAACAAACAAACTAAAAAAAAAAAAAAGCAAAAGGCACCAGCTAACCAAAACCAAAGTGAAGTATGGGAAATATGGAAAAGTACAGAGATTCAGAGTTAAAATATCCTAAATAAGTTTACTGACCTCTAACATATGCATTACTTTATGTTCCCTAGCCTTTGGGGATTTTACTTATTTACTTATTTGTTCATTTATTTATTTATTTATTTATTTTGTCTTGTGTTTAAATTGTGAAAACTTCTGCATGGGACTATCTTTTTGTCCTGTGTTTGTACAGCTCTTGGCAAAAAACATCTTGGTCCGTGACTGATACTCATATCCAATTTACTTACACAAATAAGAGATGCCATTAATAAAAATGAGTACTGGTTAACTTATTAATCAGAAAAGGTGGAGTCCTGTGTTATGTTGGGGGAAACAGAGAAGGATTTTTTTTCCCTTCTAACAGTAAGACACTTGGAAATAATTATCACATGTTCAAAAACCTCTCTCTGTTCTCTGCATATTATATGTGACCACTACTCAGGCATTTCCATCAGTCAGAAGGTGATTTCTTATAAACAGCATAAAAGTTTACTTACACTTCCAGTAATGTATTTATTTTTTCTTCAGGAAATGCCCAGGCATTTATAATGGAGAGACAGTCAGGCACCTCACTGACTGCTTTGAAGAATGCCTCAGCACAGAGACGGAGAACCTGACAGATCTATTGTGTCCATGCTCACTCTCAGTAACCAAGGCTGCTCATGTCTCTCTTGGGCTTCCTGGCTGATAAGCAGTGAAAAACCACTAAAGCTAAATATAAAGCTAAAGCTAAACTCCACTTTGAGTTCCCACTAATCTGAAGATTAAATTAGAGTTTTTTAGTCAACTACTACCAACATTTATGTAGGCTTTCTATACTTCTTACTAACCACCTGCCTGCTGAGATCCTGCACATCATGTGTTTTTGAAAAAATGTTATTTTCAATTACAACTAGTGTTGCAAATAAATGGCATGTGTGTCCTCAATCCCATAACATGCATATCAATCAGCAAGTCAATAAATATTTAGAGCTCTGTACTTAGCTATGTATACCAGGAGCTATTTTAGAATAGTTTTCTAAGAAAAAAAAATAAAAATCTTCCAGCACCTTATTTTTCTCTCTTTCTGTCTAATTCATTTTCTTTTATTGAATTTTTGAGACTGCTGCAGATACTAACCAAATCAGACAGAAACATCTAGATATTAAAGTTATTTAAAATTTCATAAAGAGAAGAGGAGAGGCAGACTATTACTATTTCCAGTGATGAAAAACCTAAAATGTGTCTACAGTTTTTTTCTGAGGCCTGGCATGGTGGATCAACGGTCAGCACACACACTGGGTGAGACAATTAGCACAATATAGCTTGCATCTCAGCACAACTGTCACTTCTTGTCCAATCACACAAATAAAAAATATGAGAGGGTGCTAAGTCTTGACTAAGTGCTTTTATTTTATTTGTATTTTGAAAAACTCAGATATTATCACAGATGGGGAGTGAGAGTGGCAGAGATTAGGGATTATTTGTGAAGGCCATTAAAGAGGAAAAGGAGAACACTGTGGAAAAGTAGGTTGGTTGGATAGAGGGCAGGCAGTGGTCATGATCATGACTGTAAGGGACACAAAATCATAGGAAATCAGGTCTCACTCATCACTCTGCCCATACAAAAATTGGTTTTGTATTTGTTGATTTATATTCCATTTTTCTGTGGTTCTGTACTTTGCACATGGCTTTCCAAGTCTGTTCTGAATAATGGAACTACCCAACCTCCCTTTGTGATTATCAGTATAAGACAAAGCATTTCCAGCTCCATGCAGGGCTGAGTATATGAACATACTTCGGTGGTCCAAACACTGAAATAGAACATTAAAAAGTGAGTATTTATTGCTTTTGCTGACTATGGAGAACAACTGTTTTGATGAATTTAGTCATGCTGCAAATTATCCCTAAGCAGGCTGTTAAATCTTTGCAATTATTTATTTGTAGTAGTTTATATGCACAGTTTTTAACCTGCTGTGGAATTTATTCTTAACTGGTCAGTATGATTACTTCCTATTTACTCTCTTTGTGCACTTTGATTAATCACCAGAATCAGATGGCATTATTTCTGCTCCAGGACTGGATGACCCGTGTATTGTAAACAGGAAAAATGCCTTGTTTGTTAATGAATTATACATGAATATCCATTTTTTGATGACTCCTGTGATAAAAGGCACAATAGCACTTTAATAAAGGGCCATGATGCCTTCTAGTATCCGTAAATACTCTACAAATCTATTCTTTCTGCTGTTCATGATTCATTCCCTTTCCTTGACTATTCTTGTGAATAAAATCTTCCTTGTACAAGTGTTTGTGAATAAAATCACTGTGAGTGTGACTGAAATAAATCATCAGATGTAGTCACAAAACACAGGCAAATATCTTGCTACTTCATGCACCTCTGATTTAAGCAGAGTGGGAGATTAATTCAGCTGGTAAGTAAGCCAGAATCCCTATATATTCCCTGATAAAAGAGAATGAGAATTTTTTCACAGCCTAAGTTACACAGGAAGCCTGGGTCTACATTGTTCATAAGTGCATAATCTAAATATTATAAGTACAAAGTTCATTTGAAAACTATACAGTATGTATGATATTAATTTTTCATATATCTCAGATATTTCTTTTCTTACGGTATGTACAGAGCAAGAGATAAACAAGAACTTGAGGTGGATTATTTATTTATTTATTTTTTGTAAAATTTACCTATATTAGATTCTGAGAAATCTGAATACTGGATGCACCAGAGTATATACAAGGGAAACAGTTAAAAATATATATTAATTACCCTTGTCATAAAATTTATGAGTCTCAAGGAGCAATACTGTCTGGAAAGAGAGTAATAAATTAGACTTAAAAAAAATGTTTTAAAATGCATAATTATTATGCATTAAGCTGAAAAAAACAGGGGATAGAAATATCCATGCTCTTCAAAATGTCAAGTTGAACTTCTTGCTGTGAGCCAGACTGCTTAGTGTATGGGCAGCTTTCAGTTCTGAAATTCTAATGAATAAAGGACAGCATGACAGGATGTTATAACTTCAGAGATAACATAAAAACTATAACATTTCATTAACATTAAATCATTCACTAACATTTCTGAAGAAACACAGTTTTGAAGTTTCATACTTTTATCAGATGAACACAAGTCAAAATGTCACATGCCTGAGACCACTGCTATGCTCAGTTCCTGTTAAAGATGCATAGTCAAGGGTCTCTTTGCTCAAAAATATCAAGACAACCTGGTTTATTTGTTTGTTAGTAAGTCAATTAATGAACAGATCTTGCTAATCTATGGAGTATTTTAAAACTGTGTTTCTTTCGTTCCTTACCTTGAAGCTCCTGAAAACATGGTAGAATCTGGTAAAAAAAAAAAAAAAAAGCACCAATCCTTATGATCCAAATTCTTGCCTCACTTTTTTGCTCAAAATAGTTGGAAAAAAAAAAAAAAAAAAGACAAAGCACCAAGTTTTCTTCAAGGTGTGTTACATGTAATTCAACTTTCTGTCTCTGCTGTTGAAAAGCATCATTTTGGTATTACTGCTTGTGATAAGTAATTCCTCATGTTATGAAAAGCATCCCTGAGCCATGTAAAACAACTAAAGTTTGTGATCCCTGCTTCTAAATATAGAACTGACTGAAGGCTTCATAAGCCTGTATAAGTCTGCTCTTCTGCCCTGTCCCGTCTCCCTCCCTCACCCCCCATCTCTCTCTCTCCCTCTCCTAAAGGCAGTTTGATAAAAGTAATCAGTTTAATACAATGACCTTGCTTCCGAGACCTAGGTTACTAGAGATGATTTACTTTGCATATGTAAATGTAATTATTTCTTCTCTGTGGATGGCTGCAGACCAGACCTCAATATGCAGAGTGAACATTGATTCAGGGATTTAGTTAAGATTTTGAAAACAGCTGTATATCCTAATGTGTTATATACAGCCACAGAAAACTCACCCTATAAGTCTGCATCTAATCAAGGCTTCTTTTGTGGAATTACTACTTTATTCACTAGCCCACAGAATACAAGGGGAAGTAAGAAATGCTAAATGCCAACAGGATTTCAGGAAGTTGCAGAGTGATCAGCTCCTTGGAGAAAAAGCTCAAGGTTACAAGAAATGCACATTTTCAAAGTCAGATGGGAGTGTTAGGATGATCTTTCCTTTTCCACAGAACAAGGCACATTATGTCAGATAGTTTCCCCAATACAAACACATTATCCAGTGAAGTTTTATACGGAATTCACAATAGTATATAATATTGGCTTAACTACTTCAAGTGATGAGGACTCCACCACATCTTTAGGAAAGGTTACTTACTTCTATTCTGTGAGTAAACACTTTCAATTTATCTACCTAGAATTTCCAAACATTAGTTTTTACTGCAACTTTTTTCTCCTAGATTAAAGAAATATTTGCTAGATTGCTGTCTAGTAATATGTTATTTTTTTTTTTAATTTATTTTCTGTGAACAAAATAAATAGATTGAGTTTCCTACATTTCTTGATATGTTTTACTAATCACTTTTTTTCCCACTCCTCTCTTGTTCATTATCCTTTTAAAATGTGGACAACAAAACTACATTCAGGATACTAACAGCAGTTTACAAATGCAATATTCAATTTCCATAGGTCAGGTTTATCCTCAGTGTTACAGTGTCTAACCAAGACATTCATCACCAGTATCTCCAAATTCTTTCCAACATCGGTTCAGTTCAAGATATTGTCTCTCATCTCAACCTACAACCTATATTTTTATTTTTATTTTTATTTTTATTTTTATTTTTATTTTTATTTTTATTTTTATTTTTATTTTTATTTTTATTTTTATTTTTTTTCCCCTATATGCATGACCTTGGATTTGGTACTGTTTGTGTTTTTCAAATGAGCTTTCTTCACCAAGAAATCCGGATTAGTTCATAAAGCTGACTGGACCTGGTCATTACGTATCAGTTGAGCTAGTCAAAACACATTTTTTTCAGTTGTTGGGAATTTTATTTATTTGCTAATAATTTAGTTTCAGTTCTAATCAGATCCCAGTACATGTCCAAATTAGACAATGAACTGGCAGGTCTGCCCCAGGGCACTGACCCCACAAATGACCCCTTACAGCCTTTAAATAAGTCTGACATTCTTGTCCTGACACTGTTTGCAGGAAAAACTGTCAGGAACATTATTTCATTATTTTCCCATGCATCTACCTATTTGTTGTACTCACGACTGAAAAAAAAGAAAAAAAAAAAAAAAGTGTTTGCTTTATGAACATCAGAAAGGGACAAACACAATACAGCTTTTATGAATCCATATTTAAATCCCAAATTCAAAATTTGTCACAACTTTTCAGCATCTAAAATTGGCAGCACTGTCTAAAACCAATGAGAAGAATGCTTGCACATTCATGCTGCCTTAGGTGTCTAAGGTGTCTCTATATTGTCCCTCTTGTAGAATAACTGGACTTTTGTGCAAACAAATTCATTGGCAGCACTTGGAAGTAACAATATTCACATCTCATTGCCAGAGGTTGTTAGGACATTGGCTTTGGGCAATGAATGTTTTCAGGGGCTTGCAGCAGTGATGAGGCAGTGTGGAATGGAATGGAATGGAATGGAATGGAATGGAATGGAATGGAATGGAACGGAACGGAACGGAACGGAATGGAACAGAACGGAATGGAACAGAACAGAATAGCTGAGTAGGAAGAATCATCAAGTCCAATCTTCAAGAATCATCCAGTCCAACTGCCTGACTTATTCAGGGCTAACCAAAAGTTAAAGCATATTATTAAGGGCAGTATCCAAATGCCTTTTGAATACTGGCAGGTATGGGGCATCAATCGTCTCTCTAGGAAACCTGTTCCAGTGTTTGACCACCCTCACAGTAAGAAAATTTTCCCTAATCATGGAATCAAAGAATCATGGAATGTTTTGTGTTGGAAGACACAAAAGACACATATGGGCAGAGGCACTTCCCACTAGGCCAGGATGCTCAAAGTCCTGTCCAACTTGGCTATTAACACCTTCAGGGTAGGGGCATCCACAGCTTCTCTGGGCAACCTGCTCCAGTGCCTCACCACCGTCCTTAAATCTAATCTAAACCTATACTCTCAGTTTAAAGCCATTACTCCTTGTCCTATCACCACACTCCCTGTTAAAGAGTCCCTTCCCAGTTTTCCTGTAGGCCCAGGGTGAATATCCCTGGAACAACTTTGTGCCATTCCCACACAGTGACCAGGGAGCAGACACTGACACCTCCCTCCCCACTTCTCCTGCTCAGGAAGTTGCAAAAAGCAATGAGGTCGCCTCTTAGCCTCCTCTTCTCCAGAGTAGACAACACAAGTGTCCTCAGCCTCTCTTCACAGGACATAATGTTTGGATTCTGTGTGCGGGAGGAAAGAGAGGGAACTGGCCATGAGTCCTGACTGCTGTTGGACCAGAGGAATAGGGTAGCTAATCTAGGGTCTGTCTAGAAATGTAGTCTCTTCTCAACTTCTAACACAGAAAATTAAGTTTCCTGAATCATGAGATACGTGTAGACACTCAGACACACATAGAAAGTCACACACCATAAGGTGGTTTGATTTGCCCTGTAGTTTTCAGGCTTCCACAGCTCATTATTTATAGGTTTCCTATGCAGTTAGTCTGTATGTACTGAGATATGCCAACAATAATATGCATTAGCTAAGTCTTGTTGTTGTGCATATAGATTTTTTGTTTGTTTTCTAAATTAGTGATTTCAAATCAGTAATTTCAGGTGGTATTGTCAGTGCAAAAATAATGATATGGCTGACTGGAATAGATACCGTATATTAACCTTTAATTTACTCCTGACATAATAGGTTCATTTAAAACACATAAAAGCAATCCAGCTCTGACTGTTTCTATTAGGAAATTACTTTCTTTGATCATACCAGCTACCATACAGAGAAACTAGTATACAAAGAAACAAATATATGACTTTGGTTTCACCTTGACAATGACCAAAAATTTTTTTCTCTTCTCCTGGAAATGTTTTCTTTTTCCAGAATTAGGACTAAAACAAAATGTTTAAACAAAACACTTAAGAAAAGCAGATGCATATTCTACATGCACTTACATGCATGTTCAGGACCATAATCGTGATTTGGCACTGCACAGTGTTTTAAATGTCATTGTGAATTACATGGTTCATAAGACTACCACAGAAATTGACTGAGGAGGGTTTGGCTCCTTTTTTTTTTTCTTTTTTTTTTTTTTTTCAATCTAGCAGTTGACGCTAGCAGTTGAAGCTTGTTAACTTAAAAGGAGAAACTGCATCCCCATGAATGCAGCTGTATAAATATTTTAACAACATTATAGATACTTTCCCTAGTGCTGCAGCACATAGTAGTTTCAGCTTCTAAGCACACATGTATAGTTCATATTTCAGCTGGGAAGGGAGGCAGAGAAAGAGAGTAGGTGAGGCTCAGCCAGATAAGAAAGGAAAAGATTACCAAGTGACCAGCTTGGCACTGCAGCTATTTTTCAATTAAGTCCCTCTGGGGTGCTTTTTGGGATTCAGTTCATAGGAGCACTTTCAAAGCTTATTATTACAATTATTTTTTTGAAAACATGCCTCATCCAGAGTCATTTATACAAACAATGGCAATTTCTATTGGAAAGAAGTGGGGCAAGCAGAGAATCTTGCTTTTGAAGTATGGAGTTGCTGCTAGGTGCTCCTAATTTCCAAAGAGATGTTTAATTCAGTATTAATGTAAAATTCAGTGTGGTTTGGAAACAAGAAAGAGAAAACTTATTAAGATATCATCAATATATGTGTAAACTGTTTTGAAGGAAAGCATGCTGCTCCAGCATAGAGCATGAGAAAAATGTTCTAGATATTTTTGTAGCTAAATTTAAAGTGCCACTTGCCAGGCTTTTGTGCAAGACAGAAGTAATCTTACAGGACAAATGTAGAGCTTTACAGGATCAAATCCTTGCATCTATCTTTGTGCAACTTTTGGCTTCACATTCACTTGACCTGAGAGTGGTAACTCTCACCCTTAAAGGACAGTCCTTCTCTCTTCTGGGCAAGTCAGATGCTTTCAAGTACTCAACACAAGCTCCACATTACCCAGGAAATCTTTTTGGTTCTGTTTTCTGTCTATACAAAAGAATACTTTTATGAAGTAGAACCTTTCTGATTTTCACTTCACTAAACTGTAACAACCACAAAATTATACAAAAGTATAAAATCTGCTTGTGGGTTTTTATTTTTTATTCCCCCCCCCCCCTCAGTTTTCAAAGGATTTGAGGTCTTTTGCATTCAAATCACAGAGAAAGGAAACCCTAGGGTTTTAACAGGGGTTTTAACTCTAGGGTTTTTCAAAATATAGAATGCAATGAGGACTATTGCCCCATATAGCTAATAATAACCTATACTTTATTAATAAGAACCTGGTTTGGCCAGTTATAGAACAGTTCTTAATAAAACATACTTTTCTCCTACTGGGGAAAAAAAGGTTTCTGATGTAATGTTGCAACATTGGTCTTTTAATACCATATGACTTCTGATAAATTATTGACTACATTTTCCTAAATAATGTATTCTCATCAGTTCAAAAAAATCAGTAAAGCACAGGAGGACTAAAGCATGTTATGGGTAAGAATCCTAATTGTGTAGTCACGTTCACTTAGAAAACAGAGCATTGCTAGCATTGAAATAAACATTATTATTACTATTATTATTATTAAATAATAAATTCCTTTTTTGAAATACCTTAAATTGCAAGACACTGAATTCACCCTAGGAGCACAGTGGCCCATATCAAAGCCTTAGATTATGAACTGGGTAACCTCATCTCCAGCCCCATATCTGGCTATGTCCTGCTATTCCCTGTAGCCCTGTTCCCTGGACCTGTCTCATCATCTCTTCTGGTCTAAGGCTGTCAACAAGTCCTGTCACTGCCATCCCATGGAACTTCCTGGGAGCTGTGGAACTGCTCCTTGGTCCTTAAAGGCACTTCCTGTGCTATGGTCACCCTCATCCCACCCCAGTTCATGCTCCCACCCTGGAGTAGCCCTGCTCTTGCCACTCCACTCCCTAATCCAGCCAGATGACAGCTTGGCCAGGTACAGATTGTATATGGGAAAGCACAGGCTGATAGATGATGTGAATGTTTTCTAGTCTCAGGTTTTGAAAATGTTCTGCTTTGTCTCAATGCCTCTCGCCTGCATTGTATAAGAATGTG
This sequence comes from Netta rufina, assembly GCF_964035555.1. Lineage (NCBI taxonomy): Eukaryota > Metazoa > Chordata > Aves > Anseriformes > Anatidae > Netta > Netta rufina. Next base: position 80,098,233 of record NC_140125.1, on the reverse strand, counting down.
TAAAACTAAACTACAATTTTCATACAAAACCCTTACATGTATACAGGGATATTGCAATTGCCTACCATTACAGTACAATTACAGCTGTTTACTACATGTAGACTGTTTTCCAGCCACCTTCTTCAACCCTTCTTTCTGATCTCTGCTTCTCTTTGTTTCTGAAATTGAATTCTGCTCCGAAATTTAACTAACTTGCTGAGACCAGATAAAAATTATATAGTTAATTCAGCAAAATGATTTTCACCTTTGACCTTTTCGTTTAATAACCAAGACCACTCCAGCTATGCTGAACAAAATAAATAAATAAATAATAATAAAAATACATTTTCTTGTTTTCTGTGTTTGTGCTGCTGCTGAGGGACTGCTCTTAATTTATGACAGTTTTCCCTATTTTCATCCTTGAACATGTAGTGGTGTCACATGAGCAGAAGCCTTTGAGGTGCAGCCTGATGTCTCAGTGTTGTTTTATTTTAATTGCAACTGAACAAAACAGGACTCATTCTCAGATCCTCAGCTCATTTGCTGTTAAAGAGTGACTGCTGAGCCTGACATTGTCTTAGCAGTTTTGTAATGTCTCTGGTTCCTCTGGTGGACATTACACAAAACTATAGCATGAGAAAATCTTTGGTCATTCCTGGCAGATTTTGTGGGGCAGTCCAACTTTTCCAATATCCTTTCTTCTGTGTACATACGGCATTCCCTCTCTTGAAGCACCTTATCAACCCAGCTAGCCTTGTTTCTTCACATACAAAAAATACTTTTTCCTTGATGGACTGTCCGGTATGAACATGATCACTGGGCTCAAGGTGACACCTTCTATCTATGTATGTTTTGAGAAATTGTTTAGGAATAGTGCAGTCTCATTTTATGTTAAAGTTTTTCAGTATTTCCTAGAAGGTTGTGCAAGTTTCAACATGGCCAGTGTTGCCTTTTTTTTACAGATTTGTCATTTCCTTCCTCCTAACCTTCACTAAAGACAATGAATGAAGTACTGCATTCTGTAGTCTCACAGACTTCACTTCAGGACATGTTTCACATTTTCCTCACTACCTTAGTGGTTATTTCCTAGCACTATGTCTTTACTACTTGTTAGCTGTGAAGGCCCTTTATAATTCTTCTCTTTCAGTTTGAGAATATTCTGGTTCTGCACTGAGGTTAAATATATGGATTGCTCTGTCCAGCTCTCTAGCAGCTAGTGCCACTGCTGTTTGCAAACATCTATAAACCTTCTTTCCCAGGACTCATTTATCAAAGTACTGCATTTACCCACTGGTCTCAGACTGTTTTCTTTTTATAAAGCAGTAGGACTTGGTCCAATTCATATATAATACTGCTTTTCAGTGTGGCTGAGGTTACATTGCTGCTGCCTCCACAAATCAGCTGGAATTAATTTTTTTCACTGATAGCATAGTTGCAAAATACAGAAGTAAAATGGATGTCACCTTTTTAAAGATGTGATGTTTTGGAAGAATGTAGTACTCAATGAATATTATATTGACATATGACAGATGCTATGGATACATGAAATATTGAAAAACTATTGCATCAGTGTGCTCCAAGTGTTATATGTGTTTCTGTATGTATGTGTTCTAGTACATGGGTGTTCACTGTTCCTATAAGCCCACAACTCTGATAGAAATAAATGTAATTCATATTGTTTTGGTTGGATAAGGGACATGAAACTAGAATAGAAACAACTCTAACTAAATAGGATTGGATCCTACAGGTGCAGCAGGAAGTGTTAGAAAACCAAGGTATACTTCCCTACACAAAGCAGCAAGGCTGCTTATTACTCTGTGATCTATTACCTCAGTTCTTGTATTCTGAACAAACTAGAGCGTGCTCCAAGAATTTGGCAGCTGGACTCACCCAGGCCTGATGGGGTAATCATAATACAGTAAATCCTAAAAGGTTGGCTGGTATTATTTAAACATAAATAATTCTCAGCAGAGAGGAAACAGTCTAGGAGGTTTCTAGAGTGTGTGGAAGATAGCTTCCTGACACAGCTGGTGAGTGAACCAGCTAGGGATGGTGTTCTGCGGGGCCTTTTGCTTGTAAATAGAGAAGGACTTGTGGGTGATGTAAAGGTTGGATGCCATCTTGGGCACAATGATCACAAATAGTAGTTTTGGATTCTTGAAAATGTAAAGGGGGGTGAGGTGTGGAGGTGTGGGTGTAGCAGAAAAGCCACCCTGGACTTCTGGCCTGTTAAGGAAACTGCTTGGTAGAGTCCCTTGGGAGGCAGCCCTTAAGGGCAATGTATTCCAGGAAGGCTGGACACCCTTCAAGAAGGAAGTCCTAATGGCACAGTAGCAGGCCATCCCCATGTGCTGAAAGATGAGCTGGCATGGAAGAAGACTGGTCTGATTGAACAGAGAGCTGTGGCTAGAGTTCAGGAAGAAAAGGAGGGTTCATGACCTTTGGAATAAGGGGCAGGCCACTTAGGAGGACAACAAAGATGTCGTGAGGCTGTGCAAGGAGGTAATTATAAGGGCTGGAGCTCCAGCTCCAGCTGGAGCTCAATCTGGCTATTGTTGCTAAAGACAATAAAAAATGTTCTTATAAATACATAAACAACGAAAGGGCTAAGGAAAATATCCATCCTTTATTGGATGTGGGGGGAAAACATAGTGACAAGAGATGAGTAAAAGGCCCAAGTATTTAATGTATTCTTTGTCTCAGTCTTTAGCAGCAAGACCAGTTGGTCACTCAGGCCTCTGAGCTGTTAGACAGGAACAGGGAGGAGAATGAAGCTGTAATAATCTATGAGGAAATGGTAGTGACTGCTACTCCATGTAGATGTTCACAAGTGTATAAGGCCATGTGGGATTCACCTGAGGGTACTGAGGGAGCTGGTGGAAGTGCTTGTCAAGCCACTTTCCAGCATTTATCAGCAGTCCTAGCTATTAGGGGAGGCTTCAGTCAACTGGTGGCTAGCTGACCATGGTGCCAGGAAGCTCATGGAGTGACATATCTTGATATCTCATGGAGATATCAAGATATCTCATGGAGTGAGATACCTTGAGTGACATCACACAGCACTTACAGGACAACCAGGCAATTAGGCCCATTCAACATAGGTTTATCAAAGGCAGGTCCTGCTTGATGAAACTGATTTCCTTCTATTACAAGTTGATGCACTCAGTGGACAAAGGAAAGGTTATGCATGTGGTATACCTAGACTTCATAAAGGGTTTGGTACTAGGTTAAAAAGTTGGATTAGATGATTTAGAGGTCCTTTCCAACCTGAACATATGATCATATGATCATATGCCCTCTTTCCACCACTGAATTGGGAGTGGCTATTTTCCTTCTAATCATGCTCATTTTAATGAGATTCACAATACATGCCTAAACTTTTAGTGTTTCTTTCTTGCTGCTTGAGCTCCTGAAGCTTAGCCACACACTCTTGTTTTGGAGCAGGGATTGTTATCTCTTAAATACTACCCTGGATAGCTCACTCACCCTTGTTTTGGAGTCCTTCCAATGTGGTCTAATTCGTTGCTTTGAAATAATCCCTCCAGGAAACTAGTGTCACAACTGATCTTGTCTCTGATACGTTTTGAAAGCTAACTTTTTATTCTGCCAAACTGACTGGTCTTGTGTAACTTTACCAAGAAGAGAAAGATAAGGGGCAACATTAGAAAGTAAGCATGGGAGTAATGGTTCAAGCCAGAGATGCATTCTGCTTTGTGTCCTTTCTCTGCCATTGGCTAGAAGCAGACACCTATGAAGGCAGATAGGAAGGGAAAAGTAAATTGCCATTATTTCCTGAAATGTTGTCACAGCACAGTGGATTGTATGCGTTCAGTAATCCTTACAAAATTTCTCTTCCATAATAGCAATCTTTTCATGTTCATGGTAATGAAAATTGGGAGAAATTATCTAGGGCTATGGAAGTACTTACATCACTGAAAAAATGCCTTGATTTGAAAAACACCTGTCAGAAATCGATACACAGGGATAAATAATATTTTGAAGACCATTTATTGTTCCAGAGGAAAACAAATTATTTAAACAAGTGGTATGAATTTTAACTAATCTTTCAGTCTTATATTTAAATATGAAAAAATTGATGATTTTTCCTGGAAAAGTAGAGATAAATCATCTTTGTCAATTTTTTAAATGAGATGAGATTAACTGCTTCGGGCAAGAAATTCTACTTCTTTCTGTTCAATACAGGATATGTTTGGGGTGATTTAGGTTTAGACTGGGCACCCAAACTCAGATGCAGATCAATCTTCTCTAGAAGACAGATCAGATTCAACCCTTTGTCTCTTCTGAAGTGCTTTCCAGTCATTTGATATTAAAAACATTATTTCTGGTCATGCCATCTTCCTAACTTCCTAATCTTTCCTTTAAAAGTGATAGTAATGAACTTTATCCTCATATTCTTATTTTTATACTCATGTCCTCCAGACTGGCTATGAACACATTTAATTCTTGTTACCACCACTTTCCCAGTTATGCAAAGTTATTTTGTTATTCTGGACATAAGCAACACAGGTAGTCTGAGTCTTTCCGTGTTTCCTGTTGATCTGTTCCAGTGCGTTGCTTTCTTTTCCTATTAATCACCCTCTCTTCCTTGCTGTGAGCACTAGTAGACAGATCCCTTCTACTTTGTTTCATGCATTGTGCACTAGCTAATTACATTAGAGAACTTGTGTTTGTAAGTCTGGATTGTTTCTTTATTTATGACAGCTATCTTTACAAATGTGGTTGAAATGCAGGAAGAAGTGCCTTGGGTGCACAGACTGATGTCCTGCCACTTCCTCCAAAGAAAAATCTCATGAAACTCCACAAAAGGGAAATGCAAAATTCTGCACCTAGGAGGAATAACCCCTTGCACATGGTTGTGTAGAAAGATGCCAGCAGACCTAAAGAGGTGATTCTTCCCTTCTGCTCAGCACTGGTGAAGCCATAATTGGAGTGTGGGGTACAATCTACCCCCCTCCCAGTACAAGAGAGACTTGGACATACTGAAGAGAGTCCAACAAAGGGACATGATAGTGGTTATGGGATGGGACCATCTGTCCTATGAGGAAAGGCTGAGAGGACTGGAACTGTTCAGGCTTAGGGGGCATTTTACCAATGTACCTGAAGGGAGGGTGCAAAGAGGGCTGACTCTTTTCAGTGATACACCCAGCAATAGGAAAAGGGGCAATGGGTACTGACCAGAACAAAGGAGGCTCCCTCTGTATATGAAGAAAAGATTTTTTTAATGCGAGGGTGACTGAGCAGTGGCACAGGTCATTGACAGGTTGTGGAGTCTTTTGTAGAGACCGTCAAAAACCACCTGGACATGCTACTGGGCTGCCCTGCTTAAAGAGTAGGCTAGACCAGCTGACATTCCGAGGTCCTTTCCAACCTCAACCATTCTGTGATTCTGTCATTCAAACTGTTCTTGGTTTTGGACCTTTTAGAGCCCCCATAAAGGATAACTATCTTTGAAATACAATAAGAATAGAGACCACGTACAATATCAACATTGATGGAATGTCATCCTGAAATCCAGGTCTCATGAGCAGTCAAGCATTCTCTCTCCCTCAGGGGGAAATATAAATAATATATATATATATATATATATATACACAAATATATATTTATATATAAGCATATTTTATTTTTTTCAATAATATATATATCATATATATATTATTGAAAATAATTATTTTAAAGTACAGTGATTTATTTACCTTATTTTTGTTTTGTATCCAATAATGTTCTAGTGAATGATAAAACAGTCTGGGGACAAGAATTTGAACTGGGTCTACCCCTCCTTACAAGGAGTAAGCTAACCTTTTGACTAAGGAGTTAGATCCCTTTGTCTTATCTTCTGGGCCTCATAAATCTTGTATACTTGCCTGCTCTGCAGCCCAGCTTTCTTGTTTCCTTTTTCTTTTTTTTTTTTTTCCCTAGCCATTCAATGTCCCACTTAGTAGATAAATTTTCCATGAAAACAAAACATCAAGAATTTAAACCCTGAAATCTGACGTAGACACCTGCAACTCAGATATTACTTCAACTGAGAAATTATTTAATTATTACACTATTTATTAAAGATAAGGACTAGTGTTATTATCCAAATATTCATTTCCAGCAACTGACTTTTTAAAATGAATGAAACATGTCTGTTGGACATTTGTCTAAATTCTGTACTCTTCAATTTGAATGATTTGTGATGCTTAATGTTCAGTGCTGAATTAGACATCTACATTCCCAGAGAATTAATATTTGTTTTTCTTACTGTTACTTTTTATTATTATAATTTTTAAGCTTTTTATTGCCTAGGTTAGAAGAAACCCATTAGTTTGGATTATTAATATAATTTTAAATATTCAGTGTTTTTTTTTTTTTGTATTGTTTTAATTTTTATTTTTAGAAATGAAGCTGGAGATTTTTCTTTTGAAACTGTAAAACTGGCCACTGTAAAATGTTCAAGGTTGTTCTTTTTAAATTGTCTCATTTTTGCTAATGAATTTATATATGAAAAGTAGTAAAGAAAAAGTGGTAATGAATAAGTTTTGTCTCCTGTTAAGAAAGTGTTGCGATGAAAGGATTTACAGAGTTTCAATCAACTTTTTTTTTTTTTTTCTTCTTTGTTTCTTTTATGCATTTACGTACTAAAATCTATTTCACAATAAGAAATAAATGGGGATTAGAAGAATAAGAAAAACATTGATCTTCCCAAGTTTTGGGAACTTGTCATATAAAAACATGCAGACTTCCAAAATAGCATAACTTAAGTAGGAAAATAAGGAAATTTAGGAAACTCCACATGCTAGAATTTCTGTCAAAATACCTTTCTGCTTTTGCCCATAGGTTCTTTCTGAAGTGTGGGGATTTTCTAAATATGCAGCAAAGTTACTTCAGCACTTGTAGAGTAAGGAGCATGTAAAGAAAAGGTGTCCATCCTTCTCAGATATCTCCTTAACTGAGCCCTACTAATTCATAGAAACACAGAATGACTTGGATTGGAAGGGACCTTAAAGATCATCTAATTCCAACCCTCCCACCATGGGCAGGGACACCTCTCCCTAGACCAGGTTGCTCAAAGCCCCATCCAACCTGGCCTTGAATGCTTCCAGGGATGGGGCACCCATAACTTGTCTGAGCAACCTGTTCACATTTCATAGAATCATTAAGGTTGGAAAAGACCTCCAAGATCATCTGGTCCAACCATCCCTCTACTGCCAATATTACCCTTTAAACCATGTCCCAAAGCACTACACACAACCTTTCCTTAAACCTCCCCAGGGATAGTGATGCCACCACCTCTCTGGGCAACCCGTTCCAATGACTGACTACTCTTTCTGGGAAGAAATATCTTCTAATTTCAACTAAACCTCCCCTGGCACAACACGAGGCCATTCCCTCTAGTCCTATTACTAGTTATCTGTGAGGACAGATCGACCCCCAGCTCTCCACAACTTCCTTTCTGGTAGTTGGAGAGAACAATAAGGTCTCCCCTGAGCCTTCTCTACTCCAGACTGAACAACTCCAGTTCCCTCAGCCGCTCCTCATAGGACGTGTTTTCCAGGCTCTTCCCCAGCTTTGTAGTCTTTGAACATGCTCCAGGGCCTCAACGTCCTTCTTGTAGTGAGGGGCCCAAAGCTGAACACAGTACTCGAGGTGTGGCCTCACCAGAGCAGAGTACAGGAGGATAATCACCTTGCTGGTTCTGCTGGCTGCATTATTCCTGATATAAGCAAGGATGCCATTGGCCTTCTTGGCCACCTGGGCACACTGCTGCCTCATGTTCAGGCAAGCATCAACTAACAACCACAGAATCTATTTGTCTGCACAGCTTTCCAGCCACTCTACCAAGCCTGTAGTGTTGCGTGGTGTTGTTGTGGCCAAAGTGCAGGACCCAGCACTTAGCCATGTTGAACCTCATTTCATTGGATCTGCCCATCAATCCAACCTGTCCAGATCCCTCTGCAGGGCCTTCCTAACGTCTAGCAGATTGACACTTCCCCTGACTTGGTGCTGTCTGTAAACTTACTGAGGGTGTACTCAATTTCCTCATCCAAATCATCAGTAAAGATATTGAAGAGGATGGGCCCCCACACCAACTTCTGAGGAACACCACTGGTTACTGGTCATCAGCTGGATTTCAATCCATTCACCACAACTCCCTGGGCCTGGCTGTCCAGTCAGTTTTTAACACAGAAAAAAGGGTGTCTGTCCAAGCCATGGTCTGCCAGCTTCTCCAGAAGCATACTGTGGGAGACTGTGACAAAGGCTTTCCTGAAGTCTAGGTAGAATACGTCAACTGCCTTCCCCTCATTGACTAGGTGGGTCACTTGGTCATAGAAGGAGATGAAGTTGGTCAGGCAGGACTTGCCTTTGTCCCGCGTATGCTGTGTGATTACATTCAAGATGACCTGTTCCATCACCCTTCCATCACCTTTCCTGGCACCAAGGTCAGGATGGCAGGCCTGTAATTCCCTGGGTCCTCCTTACAACCCTTCTTATAGGTGGGCATCACATTAGCAAGTCTCTAGTCATTCAGGACCTCTCCAGATGACCATGACCACTGACAGATGATGGAAAGCGTTCCAGCAATCACATCTGCCAACTCCCTCAGCACCCTCATGTGGATGCCATCTGGCCCCATGGACTTGTGACAGTCCAGGCAGAACAACAGATCTCTAACTGTTTCCACCTGAACTGTGTGCGGTTTCTCCTGTTCCCCATCCCAGACTTCCAGGCTGGGAGGCTGAGCATTTCATTTCGCAGTTGACTCTCCAATTTAAATATGTCTACTGATTACAGTTACATACAACAATATAGGACTCCATCACCTGGGGTCTAAAACCAGTCATTCTAAATTGTATGAACAGGACAGTCTCAAGGAAGTGAAATGGGTTGGGTCATGTTTGCTACATAAAGTACACAACTCTATAGAATGGGGTCCCTAGTCAGATGGTCTATATATAGAGCTTTTTAGGTCAAATCGAACATCTTATAGGAGAAACCAACTAGTGAATGAAAAACCTGCTTGTTTCAATATCTGACCACCAGGTCTTCTCCAAATCCAATTCATGGCATGAAGAGAAGATGCATTTTGCCATTGTCTCTGTGTACAAGGTGGAAGCAGTACAAATAGGTTGCAATCCAAATTGTTTCAGAATTTTCTTGGACACCATGTGATACATCTTCTGCCTTTGAGCAAAATTGTGTTATCACTTTTATCCTTTAGGAAGATGGGGGCTTCCCTTTTAGCTGACTTGAAAAATAGTGCAAAAGTCTTTAAAAAGCAGGTGCTGTTAGATCTGTTCCACCAGCATTTTCAGTGACCTTATATGCTTAGCACAGCCAAGTATTTTTTAACTCTACATCTCTACCTTTTTCCCTCTCAGCTATCAAATTCCAGAAAGAAGTACAAGACATTAATATCTCAGCTGGAACAACCAGGACTGAATATTATTGAATTTTCTTATTAAGTGTGGCATTTTCATTAAAATCCCTTTCTTCCTCCTGAAAAATCATGATGCTGTATTATCTGTTCTGATACAATAGCATTGCAGCAAGTGCCTAGGAGGTAATACAGTTTAAGAAAACAATTAAATATGATGGCTGGCCAAAGACAATTTACACTTTTGTTTCCTTCTTGGCAGGTTATATTTTTAGCAACAAGTTCTGCACCTGAAGCATCAGTGCATTACTTTCATAGTGACATAAGGGAGAGAAAAGCTATTTCATGTAATCCCATCTACAAGTATGGGTGAGTCTGTCAAGAACAACAGGAGTTAGATGTCTGTGGTAAATTCAAGGTACTGTCACGTGAACATAAAAAACACTTCAGCAATAAGAATGTGGAATCATCAAAGTAAAGTGAATGACAAACTGCAAATCTGTCTCATAGTGTTGTGCAGAATTACAGATATTGCCTCCCTACAAATTCTTTGCCCATCTGAAATATGTGTGCTCTGTATAGACACAAATAATGATTAAAGTTTTTTCAGCCATAGTTATTTACTGTTAGCTTCCCTTTTTCTACTGAACTTCTGCATATTGCAGAAAAAAAATGCTATTTTAGCAAAATGATTTTAATTTCCCTGGTTTTGCCTGGCCACTTTTACCATTTCTTCTCTTCATGAGAAAGCACATATCTGGCCCTTGTCTCTAATGCCCATGAGGAGTTCCTTTCTATATGAATGCTGTCTGAAGTGAGAGCTGGGGAAATATTTTCTGTGTCTTACCTCTGTCAGCTCCACATGAACCATATGACTGTGAACGACATTTTGCGTAACTTTATTTTATTCATAGACTATGAATATGATAGTGGTGCTTAATGCAGATGCATGGAGTCCTCTATTGCAAGGGCTTCTTCCTCGCCTGTAATCCTGAACTGAGCCAGTGATGTGCATCTCTGTTGTGCAATGGTATATGATGACCCAAAGTAGTAGAGACAGTGGCTGCTTGAGAAATAGTTTAGATGTATCATCCCAAGACTTACCACAACAGCCATTCGATTTGACCTGGTGTGTATGCTGCCAGTTTGCATTGTGGATGAGGCTAGCTTGCACTTATCTACAGTTAACCATGCTAAAAGACACTGAGCTTCTTCCAGTAGTCAGATATGTGCTTAATTTTGACATTTTATTTGTGTGAGCTGCCCTACTGGAATCAGTGAGATTACTCTTATACCTAGAGATGCTAATGCCAGCAGGGTTAGTGCCTAAGATGGCCCCTATTCAGTAAAGCACTCAAGCCTGTGTCTGCCTTTCCCTATTCAACAAATCCCATTAATGGATCTCAAGTATGTGCCTAAGTGCTTTCTTAAGCCTGAGCAGTGATAGCTTATATAATTGGGGTCAATGAACAGAAACTGTGTTAGCAGCCATGTAATGAATGACATTTTCTCCATGTCAAGCACAGATGAAGTGTTTGAAAGCAAGGATTGGTATTATTCATTCCTATTATATACACAAAGTGCTAAAATAATACCTTAAAGTAATTGCATTCTCAAAAAGATTTTTTTTTTTCTTTTCTTCCATGAAACCATTCCAACAACTAATCTACTATCTGGTCACAGAAACAATACCTCCCTTCCCCTCCCACCTCCTCCTCCCCCCAAATAAGCAAGCAAACAAACAACCAAACCAAACCAAACCAAACCAACCAACCACCAACAACAATTAAGCACTATTTCCTTTCTCCCCTCTCAGAAAGAATACAAGGCCAGCCCTTTAAGCATGTTACATTCAAGGAGTTAGTGATGTATTTTCCTCACAAAAGATATGTATGTTCTGGACGTGATTTTCTCCTACTTATATCCCATCATCAGTATTTTGACTCTTCTACTTCATTTCCAAAAATAAATGAAATGAAATGAAATGAAATGAAATGAAATGAAATGAAATGAAATGAAATGAAATACAGCATTTTATTCTTTCTCACTTTCATCTCCTTCCAAACATTTTCTTTTTCTGGTTCCAAAAGGTGTTTGTCGTTTTTTGTTTGTTTGTTTTGTTTATAAATACTACAGTCTCATATCAGCTATATTTTAAGAAACAACTTCATTTTGCAGTTAGCTTTCCAATAATACGTTGAAATTCAATTCCCCAATGGTAAAGCTCAACCTTAAAAGAAAGATCTCTCCTCTTGCCTTCTTCCCCCAACACATTCCCATAAAATCTATCCATTTCAGATAATCTATATCTTTAAAAGATTTCCATGCATCTTAAAGAGATACTCTTGCTGCAGTAAAACTGAGGGAGATCTTGTCCTCCACCTTCCAAAATGAGTGATGTAGAAGAAGAAATTAAAAGGAAGTAGAAGGAATACAACCAAAAGCTTAAAAGCTAACAGAAGTGATTTAAGTATAGAGAGATGACCCCAGCCCCTTGACTGTGAGGCATTGTCTGTGTCTGTTGCACGTGAAGAGGAACAATCTGTCCCTCAGCACAATCATAAATGAATTACTGCTCTTCTGCAAGAGAGGAATGAATAACAGCAGCCAAAGAGGGGGAGAATTTTTCATTGACTACAAGAGTTCTCTGCAAATCAATCATTTCTAAAAATTACTATCTCACTGAAATCCTGTAGAACTGAAAAACTGAAATTTACTTCATAAGCATACTTATTCCAAAAACAGAAATAAATTCATGTTCTAAATGAGAAACTCACCATTCTGCAAATAACACACAGCATTAAGTAATCTAGCTTCACTGTGTAGGGAAGACAGCTTTTTGAGTCTTTTCTAAGGCACTGACATTCTCTTGCTAAAGTTACTTGCCCTTTCAAAATCTACTCCTTCATAAAGGCTCAACATTCATAAAGGTTCATATTGATCTGAATAATCCCAACATGAATGATTTAAACAAAAATACTCTGGTGTTGCTTATAAAACACTTTGGGAACTTCAGACAAGCAAAATTCTGATTTAAAGAAACAGATCAAATATAAGATTAAGGCATCTAACTTCAAGTGTTCCACATTTGTGCCTGCTTCTGTGATAAGTAAGTACATTCCTATTATATGGGAACATAATGCTCTGATGTAGTCAAGGGAGATGTCAATGGGGCCCCAGGAGTGATTCAGATGACCAGACAATAGGTATTTACTGTAGGATGCAACAATTTGCTTAGACTCCATCATGTGCTCCACAGCACTGTGTGTCTGTTCACAATACTGAGAGCATAGCTGCACAGCACTACACACAAGACACCTGTCTGTAGTAGGTGCCTACATTCTGGTGAAGGCAACACAAAGGGGATTGCAGGTTTTCTGTAATGTACATATTGAGCCATCCCAGGATATGATTTGAAATCACACAATTCTCCAGCTGTTTCACATCACAAGGGAGAGACTGTTTTAGTGGTTCGGTTTGTGACAGGACTGCAGGCAGACCTCCTGATTGTCCCGTTTGGGGATGATCCAGAGATCCTGAACAGAAACCCTTTGCAGAAAAATAAAACCAGACGTGTCCTGGGAACCTCCCAATGAATTCCCACTGCTGCATGTATTAAATCCATGGGACTTGACCCTGAACCCCACAGTGTACAAGTCAGGACCTCAGCAACAACAGCTTTGCACCGCAAATCCCTCCTACTGGGCTACACTCATGGCTAATGGAGTGGTAGAGCTAGATTAACACTGAGATTGTTTTGCAGACCTGGGCTTTACAAACCGCATTTTTAGCAACTTATCAGAGTTCCATAAGATGCTTTTTCAGTAGTGAGGTTTAACTGCATAGATGACAGTATGGATTTTTAGAACAGACGCCATGCCTGAATAACCATCTGGCATTACTATAATTATTAAATTATGTAGTGATAGCCCTAATGAATGACTTAGGTGGATACAAATTGGGTGTTGAAGCAAGTTGATCCCCAGTGAAATTTGGACTTAGTAGGTTAGATAGTAGAATTGCAACCTAAAAATCTCACACATTGAACAATCTAATATTGAGGCCTCATAAAAAGAGGACTTGTATTTAAAAGGCCTTATTTAAAACTTATATGAACTGCTGTGTTATGCAATTTCTTGCCATTTGATATCCAAAACCCACTGTCAGGTCTTGAATGTAAAAGTAAGTGGGAAAAATCAGATTCACTGGGCTTTAGAAAATAGAGTAATAAGGTAATCATCCAGGAGAGAAGAGATCAGGGATGGTATCTGTTCTCTAAAATAAATGATTTCATAGTTTAGTCACTGACTGTGAAACACAAAATGCACATACAAGACAGAACTAGCACATTTTTCTCATAAAATGAGTGCTCTGATCATAAGGCTGTTGAACCATGTTCACTCCTCTGTACCCATTCAAGTCCCCACTTGAGTCTTGAATTCTCTCCTGCAGAGGGTTTCTGCTTCAAAATGGTGGAGAGATATTTACTCTGAAGTCTTTCTGCACATCTTGCTGACTAAGGCATTTTTCTACGATATTTTAGGTGGGAAACAGTATCCTTACATTAGGACATTTCTGAACATGTGCAGGAAATGATCATTGGTTAATAAAGAATTTTTCAGTCAAACAGTGTTTCATCTGATGATATCTTCATAATCAGATGAACTTGAATAATATTTTTAAAGTCACCGCTTCTGTTTCTACAGTTCAATACTCATTTTAGATGGCCACATCCTTCACCTAAGCCTCATTTCTTCCTTTATCATTACCTGCTTTTTTTTTTTTTTTTTTCTGCTTGCAAAATCTCTTAGCAAATACGTGAATGTATGCCTTCTATTCATTACTTTAAGGCTGGCTTTGTTCAATACTGAAGGCAATTTTATTAATATAAAAGGAAACTGAAAATTTTGATTAAGTTGAAACATTTGCCTTTCAGTTGTTTTTATACCATACAGCACAGATTGATCTTTGCAGTGTTTTCAATGCCGGAAATGAACAAAACCTACTCCTGAATATAGCAGATGTTAAAATGTTGCTGAAAGCTCTGGAGAAGAAACATCAATTATCATTGCAACTATGTTTCAATGGAGATAACAAAATAAAAATGTCTCATTTGCAGGATCATCAAACTCATCAAGTTTCTGCTCATCACTAGACAAATCTTAGTCAGTGGCACATTTGATCTTGAAGAATTTGAAGAAACTAATTTTCTGCACTTTTAGAGTTGAGCACAAATTCTTTCAGTCCTATGAAGGGCCTGTTTCATAGTCAAGTATTTTCAAACCAAGAATTCCTTGATTATTTTTCCTTCCTTCAAATTCAGCCTTATATAATGGGACAAATTCTCATTCCCTTGTGAATTAGTGAACAGTAATCACATTTACAATACTGATTATTACTTTTACCTTTACAGAATCACAGAATCACAGAATTTCTTGGTTGGAAAAGACCTCAAGATCATCGAGTCCAATCTCTGACCTAACACTAACAGTCTTCCACTAAATCATATCGCTAAGTTCAATATCTAAATGCCTTTTAAAGACCTCCAGGAATGGGGACTCCACCACTTCCCTGGGCAGCCTGTTCCAATGTCTAACAACCCTTTTGGTAAAGAAGTTCTTCCTAAAATCCAACCTAAAACTCCCCCGGCGCAACTTAAGCTCATTCCCCCTCGTCCTGTCACCAGGCACGTGGGAGAACAGACCAACCCCCACCTCACTACAGCCTCCTTTAAGGTACCTATAGAGAGCAATAAGGTCGCCCCTGAGCCTCCTGTTCTCCAGGCTGAACAAGCCCAGCTCCCTCAGCCGCTCCTCATCGGACTTGTTCTCCAGAACAATTAGAACAATATATTTCTACATTATGGAATGTGAATAATGGTGTAGCCTATATTATATACAGATGAAGAGTGTGATATGAACTACTTACTTTTCAGAAGACAGTTGATTTTAACAGATTTAATCTCCTAATATTTCACAAGTATCCCTTCTCTCATCTTTTCAGATTCTAGTCTTCCATTCAGAAAGGCTACATTCATTCACTCAATCAAATCTCTGTTCTGTAATTGCTTTCACAATACTGCAGTTCTCAAGAATTGCAGTTCTCAATACTTCCATGGTTTTAACTTCTGAAAGTTTCTGTGTATAGTTTGCAGTCTCTCTAAATCTTATATTTACCTGTTCTGAAATGCCTGAGGACTGTTGTATTTCTCCCCTTACACTCTATTTCAAAGTTATCTTTTTGGCTATATAAATAGTTTTTCTAGAAGGAGGCATTCCTGCCCAAAACATATGTTTAATGCCAACATATGCCCATAAAAACAAAGCCATTTGTGGTTCAAGCTCCACAGAGGAATTCACAGTCTAGAGAAAAACAATTTGCTAAGTGAGTACTTTTGACTGAAGTTTAGAGAAATGTATTTTTCCCTCCAAAATGATACTTAAAACTCACAAATGTTATTCACCTTCACACTTGGAACCCCTATTCAGTATCCTGAATCTCTATGACTTCAGATGCTGACTGCATCTGGAAGAATCTGGTAAATAGACTGAAAACCACAAGGCTTGTTTTCATTTTGTCTTTGACTTGTTATTTTAAACTTATAACATCATTATATTGACAGGAAGAAATAGAAATAAATTGTTCTACTGAAGAGCATCAGACATCATTTTTTGATGCTGTTTTTATGATCTCAACAACGGTAAAGTAGCCTGCACAATGCGAATGATAGCTGTCATCCTCCCATTGCTAACGGCAAATATGCTCTCAGTGATGAAGGGAGGGTAGAAAAGTCAACAAAGTGGCCCTAATGTTATTTTAAAGTGGGGGTTTATTTTTATACATGCTTAAGATCATCTAGAAAAAATATTGATAATAGGAAAAAATAAAATAGCTTCTAAGGTAATGATGCTGCCATGGTTACTCTAGGGAGAGAAAGCTCATGAAAATTTGTAATGAAATTCAAATAAGATAAAACCAAGAGACAGAATCTTTCTATACAATGTTTTGCAGATAAATAAATAAATAAATAAAAATTACAAGGCTGGTTTATCATCTTGACTGTGTCTGCCTAAAGCTACAGATAACAGGAATTAATAAAATCAGAGTAAAACTGTGTCCTGGAGCAAAATGTCCCTGGATTAAGAACTGACATCACTGACATTGTATAGATTCTTGCTTCAACAGAAACTTTCTCTAAACTCTGTCTAAGGGTGGTGCTGACTCTGGAGCAGCATCTAGCAGATCCCACCATCTAGGTGACATTCTTGCTACTGGAGTTGTCTGAATGCTCTTGGGGATTACTGTATATCAGAGTGGGAAGGCACAAAAGCATTTCTGAAGCTCCTTCATCAGTATCCACATGGAGAAGATTGCATTTGTGAAGAGAGAGCACCACATATCACACAAAGCCTAGTCTTCAAGGCTAAGGCAAAGAGAAACATAACTTGTGGCTCTTTTAAAAGAAAAAACAAACAAACAAACAAACAAAGAAACCAACCCCCACCCCATTCTGCTTACATGGCATCATGGTGTTAGCTTTTCGAGAGACAGATGGAGGCAAGACAAGGTAGTGTCACAGTATTTTCACTGATACAGCTTGAAAACTTTTGTGTTTTTGTTAATGAAACAATCTCATCAAGTCTCAGGGAAGTCTTCATTTTGAAGTTAGAATAAGGTACACTCTAACAAATCAGAATACATTAAAATATTTATGTGAATGGACAAGGTGCCCCTGTCCACCCATTGGTAATCAAGCAAAAAAGCATTCTAGGGCAAGTAGCTCCTTAAGTAACAAAGCCTTTGGCATGCACATCATTTTCATAGATGAGATACCTACATTACTCTTTGTTAAACTCAAGTAAGTTTCCTAGCAACCCATTTGTTATCTCTGTGGGGGATAAAAACACACCAGCATTATATAGAAGTTGACAAGTCTTTGACAGCGTCATAGTTTTTGACCACCGTAATTAATTAGCCAACATGCTGGCATCAGTCCAAAGTCCTCCTTTCCAATAAGATAAGTATCAGCAAAGTACTTTGCTTAATGCTAATGCATTTCATTTTCTCCTACATGATAAAATCAGTTTCCTTGTATCTAGTATAATGTGCAAAGTGCAGAGCATCCTAAACAAAAATTTTCAAATTAACCTCTTGTTTTTGCATGTCCAATGTCAAGAGCAGCAAATACCACATGATGAAGGTGACTTTTTAAAATTTATGTAGGCAGACAATTAATGGCCAAAATAGAAGGGCCTTCTCAAATAACCTCCTCCTTTTTCTTGTGGGCTGTTTATTTATTTTGTTTAGCTTTCTTGTTTGTTTTTAAAGCACTTTGTCCTGTAACTCTATAGTGTTAGATAACAGCCAAGCAGCTAGCTCCAATACTGCTTTACTAGCAGTAAAGAATAGAATCTGCAACTGAAATATTAACATAATTAATTTATTTTGCCTTATGTATATGGTTAAACCATTGAAAGAATAAAGAAATATCAGGAAAACAAAAAGCGAACAAACGTGCACAAGTGGAAAAAAAATCTCCATGATTATTTCAGACCATGTGCTGAAATAACTATCTCTTTTTATGGCAACAGACTGTCTCTTGAAAAATCCCCACAGTACCCTGTAGCCCGGCAGTCCTCAAGTTTACTGAATGTACAAAAAAATGGTGACATTAACATTTACAGAGACTTTTCTTTTACAGTAGATTATCTGTGGTTTAGCAAGCATCTACTTGAATAAATCTAGGTTTCTTCTCCATACACAATTTCACTAATAGTTCAAAATACCAGGATTTTGCAGTATTTGCTCTTCCTGCACATTAGAGATAGGTACAATCCAAGCTGAAAGAACATATCACTGCAGTTTATAGTAAAAAAAAAAAAAAAAAAAAAAAAAAAAAAGTATTCATTTCTTGGCAGTCACTTCACCACTGTACTTAAAAAAAAAATAATCGTATATCTCAAAAGTATTTTTTGAGATATTTATATAAGAGGGAGAAAAGCAACTAACTCAAGACACCATTTTTTCAGAAGTTATAATACTCCAGAAGGAAAAAGAAAACACCTAAAGTCCAAAGAAAAAGAATTATATTTATATCCTGCTCTTTTACTTAAATTTCTAGAACCTTTCTTTTCCAGGAGTAGCTCAGAAGCTGGACAAAAAGTCTTTTCTGTTGCTCTCATTTGAGATGCATCCATGATAGCAGCTCCTTTGGTGTTTAACCTGTCATTACTTCTCTTCCAAGCAGAAGGAAGCAATATATCTTTGCTGACTCCTGACCTTTATGAAAGTTAAATCAGCTACCTGTTTGTATGAATATCAGGCCTTGGCCACCACTGAAGCATTTTCTAGGCTGCCTCTGTCTATCAACTACTGGGAATAAGTCTTACTATAAGGCAATCTATATTGAAGTTTTTTGTTTTCAACACAAGTATTCCTATAACATGCAGGCAATATGATTATGAAACACAACTGCAGACACCTCATATTGCCTCATTAAGGTTATGGTCTAACTTTATGGTAATTTATAGCTCCATTGCACATGGCTGTTTAAAAGGATAAAAAAGAAAGAAAAAGAACCAAGCATATATAAGACTGACCTGTAGCCTGACACAAACTGGCACCATACTTTTTAACTAAATTACCTCACTGAATTTGGGGAGCCTGTTATTTCTTGTCTTGCTATTCTAAATATAATACTATGGCTTCTCTGACTCATGCATAATACCTCGGGATAGATTTCTTTTTGAAGTGTGCCGCATTAGTCATACTTATCTATGAACATGGATGATATATGGTGCAACCTCTACACCTGCTGCTGTATTTCAGAAAGAAGATACTAAATATTACTTGGTTCTGTAATTAACACTGATATATAAACCAATGCAATTGCAAAATAGCTTGTAGGATTGTACGATGAGAAAAAACAAACAAACAAAAAAAAAAAACAAACAAAACACAACAACTACAGTCTCCTCTAAGTTGTTTCATTATTATAGAAGAGAATTTATTATCGTAATAAGAATTCCTCTAGTTCTTCCAAGAAGCATTATGTAAAAGCAGAGAAATATGAAAGCTAATGGAGAGTCTTCTTGCAAGAGATGAAATTAGCAGACAAGGAGAAAGTTAATAGTTATTTTATGCTAAGAATGAAAATACCTTCTGATATCATCTTTCCTTGAAGAAACTAAAAATCAAACCAAACATACTTATTCCTTACCAGCTCACACATCTTGACTGGGTCTTGTCCAGCCAACTTGCAGAATCCATGGCAGGATTTGAATGAGCAGCATATGTTAGTAGGCCAAGTGTCAACATAGGACTTCCTTGCTAATGGTGTACAAACAAACTGAAGCTGCAGATTAAAAAGATGTTGTAAAAAGAATGTTTGTGAAAAAAAAAAAAAGAAAAAAGAAAAAAAAAATAAAAGAAAAAAAAAAGCCTTTCCCTTACATTTGGAGCATCATTATATGATCTCTTTGTGATTAAACACAGTGCTACACTTGGGAAGGGTAACCCCAGACACAAGCTACTCCATGCTGCAGGCTGGCCATCTGGAAGGCAAATTTGCAGAAAAGTACCCTGGGATCATGGTGGACACCAAGTGAAACATAAGTCAACAATACAATACACTATTAGAAGGCTAATGGTATCCTGGTTTGCATTAGGCAGAATGCTGTCAGCAGGTAGAGAGAGGTGATCCTTCACCTCTGCTCAGCACTGGTGAGGCCACAACTGAAGTTCTGGGTCGAGTTCTGGGCTCACCAGTACAAGAGAAACCTAGATATACTGGAGAGTCCAGAGAAGAACCATAAGAGTGATGCAGGAGCTGGAGCACCTGACATTTGAGTAGGGATTGAGAGAGCTGGGGCTTTCCAGCTTGGAGGAAGGGCTCAGGGGGCTCCTGACATATATCCATGTATATAAATACTTGAAGGGAGGGTGCAAAAAGGACAGAGCCTGGCTCTCTTTTGTGGTGACCAGTGACAAGGCAAGAGGCAATGGACACAAAATGAAACACAGGAGGTTCTGTCTGAAAACAATGAATAGATTTTTTATTTTAAATATTTTTATGTTACATATATTTTGTTTACAAGAGGAGAACTGAGCACAGACACAGGTTGCCCAGAGATGTTGCAGAGCTTCCCTCCTTCAAGGTTTTTAAAAAACATCTGGACATGGTCCTGAGCAAGTGCATCTAAGTGGACCTGCTTGAACAGGGAGGTTGGACCAAATGACTTCCAGCAGTTCCTTCCAAACTCAACTATTCTGTGATTCTGCAGTTCTGTTCCATGTCCTCTTCCAGAAGCTATATCCTATACCTTCTCATCACATCCTGAGAACTACATCTAACAAAGGGGCTAAAATAGAACAGTTTTTGTTTGGTTGTTTGGTTGGTTGGTTAGCTTATTTGTTTTAATATTGCAAATCCAGCAGAATCTTCGAATAGGGAAATAAAGCTATAAAATAACAGACCATAGGGAACACACTGTAACTACTCCTTATCTTTGTAATTCCTCACTACAAAATTAAAAGCATGCCGGATCTTCTAAAAAGAGAAGAAAACCTTCTCAGCTTTTCTTGAGAAAAGGTCCTGAGGACCTTCTCCTCCTTTCTCACTGGTATTCTTCTGAGATATTTGGCAGCTGGCTTTCTCACACTAATCTTACTGATGTGAACGTGTCTAGGTCACCCAGCTTTGCAAGTAAAAGGGCCTTTGGGACTTACAAAGCAATTACATCATTTTTGTGTTTGATTGGCAACTGTCAGTCAGTCTTTTTTAGTTTGGAGGCTGAACTGACAAAGTGAAAATAAAAGTTGCAGATCAAAGTGAATAGAAAATTGTGCAAAGAACAGAAAACAAAATGTTATTGGGGATGAATCAAATATTTTAGTTCTCTAGGCTCCTTTTACACAATCTGGGAATATCTATTTGAAACAATCAGAATGGCTAGTATCGGCATATTCACCAGGTTTTGGAAGTTACCCTCCCTCCTCTATTCAGAAAAACTTGACATATGTTGTCCAGCTTTTAGATGACTGCCAGCATTGCTGTGCTATGGAGTTGCTCTCAGTGCCTTGTGGCAATTCATGCAGAAGAACTTTTTAGGAAGCAGAATAGTTTAATTAGCTGAAAACAGGAATAAATCATCCCCCAATTTTCATACTTGTTAGCTTTATACATGGGTGACTGGTCTTCCTTTAGGAGATAACAGACAGTCAAATTCCTGTAAATAGAGGAGAGGACTGAACCAGAGACCAAGACTTTCTGAGCACTGCTCGACAAAATAATTTGTTTGTCCCAATTTTGTCATTCAAACTACAGTATTTAAGATTAAAGTTGTAGGTGTAAATTTATGCCAAAATTTGTAAACAATTTTGTCTAGACTGATTTTATTAAGTGACACTCATTCTAAACCTGACAAAAAACGTGTCATAAGGTGTTAAGCACTGGATGCAGAGCACTTTGAGATACTTATACCAAAACAGCTATTAAAACTATTAATGATTGAAATAAAAGTCATTTCTTAAAGCATTTTGAGGGTGTGTTTGAGCATCTCTGGGAGATTATTTTGTACTGAATATAGTTTTTCTCTAAGAAAAATATGACTATAAAGAAAAATATGCTTAAACCTTTCCTTTACTAAGTTTCATTCAGTCATTTCTGGTTACTTTGAACCACCCTACAGGATTCCTCTCTTTAAAACACTCCCTTTTAAAAACATTCACAGATATTTAGCATGTCATTCATGAATCGCTATTTAGACAAGCACTCTGTATTTAACTCTTTTCCTTTTCCTCATAAATCAGTCCCTTCCAGACTCTCAATCATTTTTATTGCTTTTTCATAAATACTGATAGTATTCATAAAGGAAATGTCTACAATGGTGCTAAGCAAGAAAAAGTGAACATGAGACCAAGGCTGGAGTTAATAAAATGAAAAGAAAACATAACCTAACTTGGGCATCCTCTTTAGTTTGGCAATCGAGTACGCATACATAACACCACAACGAGGCAAATGAATTAGCAGAAGCTAAAGACATACCTACTGACGTATTTATAAGTTTTGCAGAGAAGGGAATAGAAAACCAGCTGATTTGAATATCTATTCCTGTATTCCAAATCAGTATTCTCATATTGTGTACGCATGAACAGTTGCTGACATTTAAAGCTTAAAAATCTTTAAGGACTCTTGTAAGGATAACACGTAAGCCACACAAACACAGTATCTCTTACTGTAAGGTAACTTCCTGGGCTCATTTTTCATAACTCTGCTTGGAGATGGTTTCATGGCATCCTTTACAGTACTTAAGATATATTGTGTTTTAGAGACCATTACCATTTAATCAAGATAAGTTAAAGTTTCAGCAAGGAAAGAGTCACATTTTTGATTGTCTTATGTTTACAAAACATCAGTAAAAATAAACTTCAATTTACAAAACTTCATACTAATTGTTTTATTTTAGAAGAAGGGCACCTTCATTTCCCCTGTGAGGCTAATTAATGTTGGGAGTTTGGAATTTAAAGTTTTATAGGTGAATTGTAAGTTTTAGTAAAGCTACGTACAAGAATTATTTTAAGCTTTCTCATAAAGAGATAGCTTTTTAAGAAAGACCATTATGAGTGACTTCTCACAGAGGAGACAGAAAGCATTACGGGATTTCAAAGTAAACTGCCTTGCAGTTTGCTGAACAGAGAACTTATAACATCAGTGAGGCATTTGGGGCCAGCTCAGTGTGTGTGTGACAAAACACACATGAAAAATGTGTGGAAATATATCGAAGAATGGAAAACATGGAGACGAGAAAGTGAATCCAACATCTACTTTTAGATTTGAAGATGGTTCATTTGAAAAATAAAGAAAATTACACGAAAATTACACAAGTTACATTTATAAAAGCAATTGTTTTGTACAGAAAACTCAGCAAAATATGTTAAAAATAATAATTATCTATACAGATAAATAAGCTTGGTGTATAATGGCTTTACAGAATTTCTTACATATTCTTTATTAAGCTCGACTTAAAATCTATTTTTGAATGGCTTACTACATGACTGGTTTAGATTTGTTTCATTATTAAACAAAGCACAAGAAGTTGGTCATTAAGATTCAGGTTTAAATCTAACTGTTTTATTTAATGTATTAAAATTCTTTGTTTTAGTACTACAGGTATATAAAAGCATAGAACATTTAAGGTTCTAAGTGAAATACTGATAATAAAAAGCAGATGTAAAAAGCAAAACAGAACATTACAACTGGTACTTATTCTTAGTTTTGAAAATAAATAAATAAAATTCTTTGCTAGAGCCTGTATATCATACCAGATCACTTGAGTGGACCCACACAGATAAAAATTTAAATAGATACATTTTTTTAAGCAGTAAAACATAATATAAAGGAAAAAAAAAAAAAAGATTAAAACTGGACACACACAAAATATTTTCAAAGGAACAAAATATCTACTCTTATATTTGAAAGATTTAGGAGAACATTAATGGTCACAGTGATTGTATTAGCTATTCATAGAGGGTTTACTTTAAGAACTCATTCCTCCCATATGCATACACTCTCCTCTCTATCTCAGTGGTTCAGACTGAAAGAAAATATCTAGGAGTCTCCCACACTAAATTTTTTTTTTCCTATTTATTTGAAATAATGTGCCCCAAAAATGCAAAAACAAACCTAAAACTGCCCTCAGCACTTCAACCAGAGTTCATGTTAGAAAATTTAGTCCTTCAAAGTGTTGCCGACTCACATTAGATTCCTATAGCTGTCATCTGGGCGGGATTAAGAAACCCCATTCATCAATCATTCTCTTTCAATGTCTGTCAATAAAGAAGGCATACCTGTACATTGTAATGAAATACAGGTATCTGATTAAGATAGTCCAGATTACTTAAAATAAATGATAGTCTTGGCACCCAAATGTTGAAGATGATTAGCAGGAATCATCTATCCTGCAAAATTAGAAATTCAGGGGTAGAAAGTATTATGTCTCTGCACATCTTCTAAAGGGTTTTTAAAATGAAATATCCCTCAATAAAGTATTTTCAGGTTAGGGAAAGTACATCAATTTCCTAAGTACCACTGGCAAAATCTCTCCTATATGGGGGAGGGCTAAGTTGGCTTGTCAGCCCTGTGCATTTACTTGACTTTGTTACATTTATTCTCTGTATACTTTGCTTTACAAATTGTTATGTCCAGATGAAAAAATGGGGACCTAAATACCCAGTGATTCACTTGCATCAGAGAATGAATTTTATGAGATTTTAGGCTATTCTTTCTTGCCAGCAAAGTGTAAGAAGAGAAGGTGATGAACAAGTGGAACAAGTGGAATGTGGAGATGAATACTTAATTGTGTAACGATGTTGACAAGATGTTGCTTTGGCTTCACTGGTACTAGGTTCAATGAACTATGGGTTCAATGAACTAGGTTCAATGAACTATATTGTACTATATAGTACAATGAACTATGGTAGAGAGGGAGAGAGTTGATGTCACAAAAGAGGGTAAGAATATCTTCACCTGGAGAATATCCCACCACCTTGTGACTTTTAATGAAGACCAATGTTAGTGGCCACTGACAAAAGCCTACAGGTATGTATAAACATGAGCTGCTGGTCAGAAAACTGTCACAGTGACAGTGGGTGATGGTGGTGGTGAGATTACATTTATCATAGTCTTGGATAATGGGGAACTCACTGGTGGATACATATACCTCTACGGTGTGAGGTCAGAAGTACAGGAAACATTCATGAATAGGAATATTATATACAAACATGATAACTGAGAATCAGAAAGACACTGACTGGATTGACTAATGTCAACAGTTACAGCTAACTCAGGAAGGACAGGTAGACAGAATTAGATGAAGCATTGACTTGTATGTTGATTATGTCTACACCTGCCCTGACATCCAGAATTTAGCAAGATGTTTCTTTTTAAAATGTCTGCAAGAATTAAAGAAAACAAGAAAAACAGATGTTATTGTAGCTAGAAGCCTCAGAACCATCAGGTCTGTAGAAAGATTATATACATATTAGTTCCACACAGCTGTACAAGTAGCAAATACCATAACAAGAAGCAAAAGAGCTTTATCTTCTGTGAGACATGTCAGGCAACATTTTTTCTCTTACAAGAACTGGCATTGCCTCTAATGAAGCATTTCAAACAGTTGTACTGGGCACCAGCCCTCAAAAAGGCTGTGGCTGACAGAGGCACTTAGAGCAGAGGAAGAGCTGCAGTCATGAAAATATGAGGAAAGTGTCCAAGACTGCAACAGAAACGCAAAACCCTGGGGGAGGGAGCATGATAGCGATTGTTACTAAGCAAACTGGTCTATTACCCTGGCAAGAGAATAGGACAAAACTACCAAATTTAAGTAGAAGAAAGAGGTTTTCCTTTGATAGCATAAAAAATCTTTTAATTGTAAGGCTAGGCTATGCAGTTACTAGGCTAGCCTGGTAACTCCAGTCAAACAATTGTAAAAACATTGAATATTTAAGACCAGGTTACACAAGCATCAGTGAATTTTTCATATGCAAAATTCATCATGATTTTCTGTCTCTTTGAGTTCTATTTGCTATGATTATATGTATATTGCTAAATAAAAAATGATCAGGGTCTGCTCCCTGGCCCAGAGGACAGCTAAAAATGTGCAGCTTGCAAACATATTGCTAAATTTATTTACTTCCTACCCTATAGCTGCATTTAAAAAGTCTCTTAACAGCTCTCTCTTCCAAACTGTGCTTGGCAATTGTCTAGGAAATGTTTCGTTGGCAGAAGACAAAAATGAAGGACTTGACTAAACAAAACAAAAGATATGAATTTGAGCCAATGATCCAGTCCATGTGTGAATCCTTTTAGGTCTACTAAAATAGATGTAGCCTGTCTACTAGGGCCAGTTAACTCTTTGTATAAATAATATGTGAATGAAATGAGTAGCAGATAAAATTCAGTGCCAACTACTGCAAAGTAAAGCACATAGGGAAAAGATCCTTAATTCTACATATTTTTTTTTTGATGGATTTTGAATTAGATATTACAATTCAGGAAAGAGATTTTGGAATGAGTATGGATTTGAAAACATAAGTAACAATAAAAAGACAAATACAAAATTTGAATTATTTTCTAATAAAAGTAAAAAAGTAAAAGTAAAACAAAAGTAAACAAAAGGGGGAAATAATGATAACCTGATAATACCACTATACAGATAGATAACATAAATATCAAATACTGTGTACACATTTCAGGACACTTTTCCCAGACATGAGGTTATGATGTTATTTAAAGTGCACTTAAAGTGACAAGGATGACTACAAATATGGTACAGCTTTCTACAGTTCAGGAGGTCTCTAAAACTCCACAGAGACAGGAAGAGAGGAAAAGAACACCCTCTTCTTGCCCTCTATTCTCACATTCTTTTTGAAGTATCCATTACTAACCACTATCAGAGATCAGAACCAAGGATAAGTAGATATTTGGTCACACACAATGTCATTGTTCTCAACTCTTTCACTACAGGTGAAATCACTTTCTGTCCCTAAAAGACTGTTTTATGAGAATGAAGATATATGGCCATTGCTATTTAAATTACTCCTTCACAAGGATTCTCAAAGTTGTGTCATACAGAGATCTGCAATGAAAGGAATATACTTTGTTGATTTCACGTTGTCAGAAACCAAACCAAACCAAACCAAAAACAACAGCATACCATACCTCTTCATTTAAAAACTTGTCCTCTTCTATCAGCAAAATTATACTCCATTATAACCATCTCCCAACTACCTTAACTATTGGGAACTCCACGGTAAAACCTTTTTCCCAATTCACATCTAATTCATACCCTGTACTGGGTCTGGCTGGAATGTTAACTTTCCCGGCAGCAGCCCATACAGTGCCGTACTCTGCACTTGTACCTGGAACAGCAGTGTTATCACACCAGTGTTGTGTCTACTGCTGAGCAGCAGTGGCACAGCATTGGGCCTTTCTCTAACCCTCTAGGGGGTGGGCAAAAAGTGAGGAGAGAAACATCACTAGGGCAGCTGACCTAAACCAGTCAAAGGGACATTCCATGCCATGTGATGTCACACTCAGCAATAAAAGGTGGAAACAGGAAGAAGAGGGGAGGGGTGGGCTCTCGTTGGGAAACGTCGGTCCTCCTCTCAAACACCGGCTGCGTGCGTTGAGGCCTTGCTTCAAGGACGTGGTCAATCATCGCTCATTTGTGGGAAGTAGAGAGTAATTTCTTTCCTCTGCACTTCCATATAGCCTTCATTTATTTTGTTTGTTTTCCTCCCTTCTTTTTATTTTTCCTTTTCCCCTCCCTTTTCCCCTTTCCCTTTTTATTTCCCCTTAGTTAAATTGTTTAGTTCATGGTAGTCTTTATTTAATTATTATAATTATTTCCCTTTAATTAAATTATCCTTATCTCAACCCGTGAGTTGTTCTTTGCTTTACTTCTCCCCCTCCTCATCTAAAGGAGGGGGAGTGAGAGAGCGGTTGTGGGGTTTAGCTGCCCAGCACGGTAAAACCACCACATACCCAAATATGAAAAACAAATTCCCATTTGTTCTTGCAAAAACAGCTTTTTTTTTAGTTTCTCTTTGCTTGCCTTTAGCCCTTGTTGTGTATATAAAGAATAATCATACTTTCTCTCAGGATCCATTTTTTACACCAAATAAGTGAGTTTTAGTCACTAGTTGTAAGATCTGCAGATCTCTGATCAACCAATAGCTTGCATCTTTTGCTTTTGAATACTCAGTCCTTTAAGCTAAACAGTGGAACAATATTCTGTATAAAAATTCAGCCATGCCTTCTAAAATAGCTTTTGTACCTCCTATTTTCTACTGGGAATACCTTACCTGACATAACCCAGGGATGCATCTGTCTTTTTTATGATCCTATTACATTCATCTTAATAGTCATTGCATGGTCAAATAATGAAAACTACTGAATCAAGGAGAGCAGAAAATGCTTTATGACTTTGAAAATTAAGCTATTTTCATTTAGGTACACGTTAAGACTCATCCATCAGATTAAAAAACAAAAACAAAAACAAAAAACACTGATACTGAGTTAAAAAAATAATCGTTGGAAAAAGATGAAAACAACAATAGACAAAAAGCTTAAAAGACATTTTCTGTTTTCCTTATTCCTCCAACAATTAGTGATTCCATCTATTTTTACTTGTGTTTTAACATAAAATATCATTAACTCACTGATACACTAGAGTCCAAATTCAATTTATTTATTTATTTATTTATTTATTAACTTCAGAGGAATAATTGCACATTTATGCTGCTTCAAATGAGAACAGAATTTAGCTTATGATATTTTTTACACACTTCACTGCATTGGCTGGATTTTTTCCTCATAAGAAACAGACGTGATAATTTGTATTTGGCAGTTAAACACCTGGTCACTAAATATTTAAAATTCTGAAATGGAATGTCTCTCAATAAGCTGTGGAGAAATAATATGCAAACACTTACTTATAGTCAATCAGCATACAACAAGGTATGAACAATGTGTGTGCATTATAATGAAGTGATGTAAATGACCTCAGAAGCTGTAAGACAGTGCCAAAAGTTTGAATTGTATCCAAAATGAGAACGTCTGTTTTTTCTACAATCTGCTGAATGCAGAATGCATTAGTATCTCAGCACTGCACAGCTGTGTTTTTCTATCGAATGAGGATAATGCCTGCTTTCAGATTTTGGGGAAAAAAAAAATCCTTCCTAATTGAGTTGGGCACCTTTATCTGCATTCAAGCTGCTGCTTATTTTTAAATAACTGGAATCTGGCAACTTTTTATCCTGAATGAAACACACGTTTTAAAGAGTTAGACAGTCCATGCTAGCCTTCTGCTATGGAAATATAGTACTTACCTAAGATGAATCTTGACCTTTTTTCTTTTCCCTCATGTCTAATCAACCAAATTCTCTGAATTCTGATTCAAGATAAATCTAAGTCATGCATAAATGGTGCTTGAACCACTCCATGGCTCCAGATATGAAGTGTCAGTGATTTTATTTATTTTTTATTTATTTTATTTTTTATTTTATTTTTTATTTTATTTTATTTTTGGTGAGGAGTCCTGTCCCTTTTTGCTTCTCTGGTGTCACAGCAAGCAGATCCACCTTGCTGTATTTGCAGTGTTTAAGAGTACTGTTGAGCAGCCTAGTAGAAATAGAGCCACTTTTAGCTGGGGATGAGGTCAGTGAAGTCAGATCTAGAAAAAATATGAAAGTGATCTTCAATACAAATTTTCTATATGTGTAAACCATGATATCTATACAAAGTAGAATGTGATCTTCTATTGAAGCAGAGCTATATTACTCCATACCCTTCTCAACCACAGAGATGTTTCAGGCTGGTGTAATACAAATATTTCTGAGGTACTCTGCTAGTCTGAACTCAAAAGCAATTTCTTTTTTCAGTTACATTTCATTTTAACACAGCAGAGCCTGTACTTATGTAGTTAGAGCTAATAATGGTGCAGATTCCCAGTCTGAAGATGTCCATGAGTATATGCTTAAGTCTCTCCTTACTTGGGAGTTTGATAGAACTGAAGCGCATCCTTGGAGACTAATAGCAGTTTATCTGAAATGCTTTTCTTAAAAAAAAAAAATAAATAATTGTTGGCCTGTATACAGATTTGTGTATGAAATAAATTACATTTTAAATAGTACACTAGAAGATGGTAAATAATTAGGTAATATAAATAAATCACTATAGTTCACTGTCTTCATTACAACAAAGAATCCAGCCCCTGAACCAGGATATTTTTTTCATTTTTGTTTCGCATCTTCCCTAATGATAGAAGCACTTACTTTTCAGAGAGTTGTATATGATTATTAATATTTCATCAAATATTTCTTTAGTGTTCACACTTACTGTTGTATTCTGATCAAACCATTTTTTTTATTTCATACCTTTACTTTCTATCTGAGCATATTTCAGCAAAGCACAGATGTGATCCAATTACTATTTGTCAAATATCACTCCTTTTCCACTTTTCTATTAAGGTAAGAAAGACTTATTTAACTGTCTTTTACCATTTTCATGCAGAAAGAATAAAGTTCTGTTCACATGAGGGGTTTAAGGTTTATTAATTTAAGCTTTTTAATAAAGTGAATTAGTTAAACTCCACCGTGGATATATAACTCAGTTTAAAAGTGGTTTATTTTAGTTTAGCTTAAATAGATTCCAATTGATGCTAAACTGAAAAATGCCTCATTTAAACTGTGATAAAAGTAGCTGCACAACTTCATTTATTGGTTTAGCTAAATTAGTCAGATTTATTACATCTGGGTGAACTAAGATAACAGTATTAAAGACTCAAGTCTGAAATTTTAAGCTAAAATACAGCCTGGCAAGTTTACCAATTTTAGCCATAGATATCTGCTGTTATTGCGGATTACTATATTGTTTTTGTTATTGTTATTTTAAACTAAAAAAGGGCAGACTTAGCTTAGATATTTGGAAGAAATTCTTTACTATAAGAGTGGTGAGGCATTGGAAAACGTTGCTCAGAGAAGCTGTGGATGTTCCATCCCTGAAAGTGTTCAAGGTCAGGTTGGATGGGGCTTTCAGCAGCTTGGTCTATTGGGAGGTGTTACTGCCCCTGGCAGAGGGGTTGGAACTAGATGGTCTTTAAGGTCCCTTTCAACCCAGACCATTCTGTGATTCTATAATGATTCTGTGATTGCTACTTATCTTGCTACTTTGGACAGTAACTAACAAAGCCAATGTCTGAAAAGGCTGCTTTATAGAGCATCTGTGTTGTGCATGTGAGTAAGACATAACAACATGTGGGAAGGATCTACCAACACTTTATATCAAGAACAAGTTTAAATATTGGATGAGAAAGATCCTCAAATGCATCAAGGTGTTTTAAAGGAAAGGTGTCTTATACAGATCCTCTCTATGACAGGGAATTGGTTTTGGAGAAACTCCTTTCTACACTGAACCATATTCCAGTGGTTTTGGTGAGATCACGTTGGAAAAGGCAAACATTACTTTGGCCCCTCAAAGGATTCTCTAAAGTCAAAACTGTGCATCACCCAGGTGAAGGGAATTCAAGACTCATGCAACCTGTTCTTGCTTAAACTTAATTTTTAATCAGATTGTAATCTTGCTGCAAACATGGGTAAGGCTTTGGCTGGGCAAAGCAGTTAGCAAAGGAAAACACTTGATGTATAAACAGAAGACAGGAGAAGCCTGTGCCCTTAGCTTCAGCCCTAGACTCCCAGAAATCTGCCAGCAGCTGTCCCTCAGGACAGAAACAGTTCCTTCACAACCAAAATTAATTCTAACACAGACTCAGTCAACATCATATTGTTATTCCAATGTATTTGTAATAATACAAACATTTGCAGAATGGCTTCAGGTAGCAGAATCAAAGTGCATCAAATTTTAGCCTCAACAGGCAGAATAAACAAACATTCATAGAATTTGTAATTATTCACACTCAATGTCTGGATACATGCTCCATTACCACATTACCACACTTTATACTGTTTTTCCCAATTAAATTAAGTCGTTTGAAATGATCAAATACCTATATCTATCATTCCTTCAATGATTGCAGGCTGGCGACTCAGACATCATTCAAAATAATTCTGTGGCTGGACTACACCCTAAACCTCATTTGCTTGTATCTTCAGTATCTTCAGTTTCATATGTTTGAAAACAGCCTTTATTTTTCAGAAAATGAACCCAATGAGAAAGTACAAATTCTCTGTTTGATACTTCATTAAAATTTATCTTCATACCATTGAACGGGGTTGTTATTTGTATTAGCCCTTTCACAAATAATTTCTTGCCCCACTTAAATGATAAACTATAGCCTAAGCATGATTTTACATTACTTTCCCCCTACAAGCAGTTAAGAAACTATAGGAAGTTTGAACATATGCAGTCTTTTGCACATATCCGCATACATTCATATGCAGAAATACACATAGCAAAGAAGGTGAAACTCAAAGAATATGAGTTAAGAAACTGAAATTCTCTTCAAGGGCTGAGCTAGCTTTGAAGGTAATGCACTGAGCTGTGAGGTAAACCAAGTACCACATAATACACTTATTTCCTTCTTAAAAAGAATAAATACTCCCTTGCAATCTGTTAGCAATTAATACACTATCTTATTAGCTTGCAAGGTCTAAAGTAAGCACAGGATTTTTTTTATTATTATTTTTTTAATTCATCTAGTTTGTGACCTCCTCGTCGTCCTGCTCCTTTTTTTTTTTTTTTTTTTTTTTTTTTTTTTTTTTTTCCCAAGGACGGGAGGAAATTTGCTATTTGGAAATTCCATTTACAAGCATTTTCATATCAAAATAGGTATCTTCACATGAAAGTCAGAGGAACCCTTTTTGAAATATGTGCTTTTTAAGTTTTTCAAAGATTGCTTTTCAGAAAAGGCAAGCACCTCATCAGCTCTCACACACACAAATCTTCAAATGCTGTTTTTGAAGAATTGAATTTAAAAGTATCTTCAGTCATATACCAAGCATGAGAAGCTGGAAAAAATGTCTTTGAATCTGAACTACAGCTCGTCATAATCTGGTTAAAATTATCTTCAACACCACCTGTCATTATTAATACAGAAAGAGAAGTGGAAAAATACCTTCAGCCCAGATACATTATTGCAAATAAGGTCCATCTGCTTTTCACTGTTCTGTCATATAATAATAGCAGCTATATTTATCATGGACTTAGGATTTTTCCTGTAGTAGATGAATGTGTAACTGCTTTTATTAAAAAATGCTTTTCTTTGAGGGTGTTCTGTCATCTTAACAGACTCTATATTTTCAATGTGGAATCCTTGGTATTTGATATATTTCATTGCTAAGTATTTATTATTATTATTGTTTCATATTCTTATTCTCATTTTTATATTCTTATTTTATATACACACATAGATAACAATCTATTTAATATTTCCTAATAAATTGTATAGCTGTACAGAATCTTATTTAAGTCATAATGGCTGTAAGAGATATATTTTAATAATCACAATAAAATATTCAGGATCTGCATCATTACAGGATACTCAAAAGGAAAAAAAAAAAAACAAGAACAAGAAAAAAGAAAAAAAGAAGGAAAAACAAAAGGAAAAAAAAAGAAAAAAAAAAGAAAAAAAAAGAAAAAATAAAGAATAACACCTGATATCTAACAGACAAAGTGAAGGTGTTTTTTTAAGAACAAATGAAAAAGAACAGCTTAAAACATGAAATTTTTACAGTTATCATGGGTAGCCTTCAAAACACAGCAAGGAGCTTCAAAGAAAATAATGAGTGTGTCTACATCAGCCACTGTTGTGATGCATCGACCCAATGACTGTGATGTGACTTACTCTTATCTGTCTGTTCTCCAAGTCAAAGTAAATTCTAGTGACTTTGTGTATCTCAGAAAGAGTATACTTGTCAGAGCAATAAACACCCATCGATAAGATTTCAAGCAGGCCAAATAAAAGGGAAAGCAGCTATTAGCTGAAAAATACATCTTTCAAAAACTAATTTGTTTCCAAATCAGAAGAACAGAGATAATACAGTACATGTGAAGTTCAAAGCAAAAGAATCACAACACAGACCAAAAAAGATATTTTGAGGATGTACTTTGCAAATATATTAAACTCAGAAAATAATCTATTTATTTATTTATTTATATTTTCTTAGTGGCATTCAAAGAATTCAATCAGCCAAAAAATCTGCAGTGTCTGTAAATGATCAATGTGTTTATTGTATGAGCACTCACAGACAATTCATTATAAAGGTGTTCACTGCAAGGATTTTTTTTCTTTTCTTTTCTTTTGGGCATGAGTCTAAAATATCATAGACTGGAAAGTCAGTAGATTAGGCTTTAGAATATGGTTGTAAAACAAATATTATAAACTAAACATGATAAACTGAAGAGAAGCCAACCACCTGAACTGCGTTATATTCACTGAAGAATGAATACATGCAGTACCATGCAAATGACACTTCAAAACTTTTCCTGACTTCTACAGTATAAAACTTTTCAGGAATACAGGTGTGAAAGTTATTGCAACTGAGCAATAAAACAGCAAGATGAATTTCAGTTTTGAAACTGAAGTTTTTTTGTCCTAGTCTTTTTTTGTCCTAGTCAACAAAGAGTACATGTGATAGTTTTGAAAATTTGAAGTTGATAATCAGAGGTATTCAAACTACAAATAAACTGTTAGAAATTATTAGGAAGATAATGGAAAAGTCTATAGTATTCTACTATGCACAGTTGCACTATATGCACAGTTCTACTTAGCTAATCTTCAAATATACAAAGTTAAAAGAATTTGAACTGATGCAGAAAATGGGATAAGTCTGATCAAAGAAGTGGAATGGCTTCCATAAAAGAAGCTGTAACTGTGGAGGCTATGACAGGTTATGACTTTACAGTTTAGAGGAGAAGCAACTATAAACATCTGTTTAATGACAAATGTGATGAAAGAATGAATAGGAAATTATTATTTTTTTAATTATTTCTCCTACTACGGATGCCAAATGAAATAATTAAGTTTAAAAACTAACAAAAAAGAAGGACTTGGTATCCTCTACCCATTTCATTTGTGTAATTCATTCCTATTAGGTGTTTTGAATGCTAGAATTTTAAATTGATTGAATAAGTGACCATAGACTTTGGAACAGAATTTCATTGTAGGCTACTAAACAAACTGGATGCAAATTTTTGTTCAGAATGTCATTAAAATATTGACTAGCAGAAGCTGGGATGATACACAAGAAGAAATAAGTCTACTTGTTCTGCAATATTCCTTGCCTAACTACATGGCTGTTTTCACAGACACGATTTCAGACAAAATGTATTTTTTGCTGAGATTTTTGGTCATTATATCTCATACCGGGTAAATAAAACCAAAGTAAAAAATAATGTCATCAGCAAATACATTATGGGTGATAAAAAGTTCAAATCTGGAAGACACAGATTGCTCTCACTTTTCTCTCACTTAAGCTTTTGAAAGTTTTCACACTCACTTGTTAGAATGGTTTTACTAATAAGAAGCATTGATCTCAAAGTCTAATATTAACTGCCTCAAATTGTATCATATACTCATGTATATGAAAACAAAACAAAACAAAAACCTTCCAAATTTTCCCACTCTCTGTATTGGGACTGACTCACCACTCTTTTTCTTTGCTTAGTATGCGCAGAGGTTTCTGCTCCTAAATTTGAACAGCAAGGCAGATCCTAATGAATTTTAACTATAATTATTAAGATGCCTACTTGTAAAACTGCCATTATATGTTATCTGGGATCCTTATAGGATTTAAACATGAAGAAAATTACAAGGGGCTTTTTTCCCTGTGATAGTATGATCCCTTGCAGTGAGTGAACTAACTCCTGGAAAAGATCAAAGTACTGAAAAGAAGTAGTCAGGGATCTAAATGCCAAGGGATGCAAAGTAGAAAACCTGAACACAGCTCAAAGTAGTTACAGTTACATTTATCCAGCAAGGATCTCTTCCAGAAATGTTAGCCCAGCACAGTGAGAAGCACGTGACCAGCACAGACTGAAAACTGTCTTGCAGGAAATGGGATGTTAAACAGTTGGAGTTATGTATCAAAACCTTGAATTTCACCTTAAGGTTAATTGGTAGTTGCTGGAAAATACACAGCACCATCAAAATATATGCTTAACATTCTAGTTTACTGGGAAGACTAGAAATCTAGTTTATGTTAGCTGTTGCTACCATGTAAATAACTCACTGCAGTAATGAGTTGCTTGAATTGCTGAAGCAAGGTCAGCTCATGCAGAAGGAATGAAGAGGACCCAATCACCTGATCAGGCTCTCTTTTCGGTTATTTTTCATCTTGAAGATCTTGTAAAAACCTGCAATATTTTGTGACTAGGAAAACTACTTTGAAGGGATATTATTTCATCAATATTTTGTTTTTAACTAACAATTTGCATTTAATTACAGTCAGGTGCACCCGATTTAAACTAGGAATATGCAACAGACAGGCTTTATGCCTGAAATATGAATTTACATTAGTAAGATTGACAGTTTTTTGCTATACTTAAAAAGCTTTGTATAAAGGTGGATAAAATCAACTGGAGTGATACAAATGATTTTAAAAAGTAAAAAGGAATAATTTTTCAACAACCTGCAAAGTGTTGGAGACAGCTTTGTTAATCACACCCTAATAGATTCCAAATGACCATATGCAATTAAATAAATTTACATCAGACAATGTTGAGTTACTCATAGTTTTATTCTACAAAGAATGACAGCCTACTGAAATCATAAGGTGCTGTTAGCTGATGTCATTTGGAATAAAACCTTTCACTTAGAGCTCCAAACTATTACTCTCTTTTATAACTCTACACTGCAAACTCAAAACTTGGCCTTAACAGTTCACAGAATCACAGAATGGTTGAGGTTGGAAGAGACTTCTGGAGGTCATATGGTCCCACTCCCCTGCTCAAACAGGGCCATCTAGAGCAGGTTGTGCAAGCCCATGTCCAGAAGGCTTTTGAATGTCACCACGAAGAGAGACACTACCTCTGAGCAACCTCTGTAAGCACGCTATCACCCACACAGTAAAGAAGTGTTTCCTGAGCTTTAAAAAATATCAATATTTCAAAAAATATTTCTGCAGGTTTCAGGTCTCTTCTGCAGTGATGTCAAAAAATACTGAGAGATGATAAAATACATAGAAAAAGCTGAGGTTTCAACTGCTAAAAGTAGGTTACCTTGTAAAATCACTAGGGATTTGTCTACTGATTTTTGAAAGCTTTTCACTACAAGCAAGACAGCAACGTAGCAGATTATTTTTTGGATTTGTTGATTTTGTTAGGATGAGGGTGCTTTGTAAAATACTGCTATTATAAGTCATGTTTCAAAAAAATCACAGAAATTAAAGATTTTTGGTTCATTATTACACTTTTTGTTGTTTCTTCTGAATGTTAAGGAACAAAATTTATACTCTGTTTTGTTACTGACTGAGAGGCAAGAAGGATTCTGTATTAATATAACTTAATTGTTTTAAAATATTGCCAACCTAATTATTGGAGGAAATCATTAATTTAGTCTCAAACTTCAGTGAGTGCTCTAACTGATTTGTGCTACTATCCATACACGAGTGACAGAGCAGAGACTTGTTCTGCTGTGCTCTTGACAGTATAGTCAAGTCATTCTTTATGGTTTGCTCTTGCTGTAAACTACAGGAAATATTTTACATAAATCAGTCTTAATTTAATGATAATTACACTAAATCTATCACTTATATTAAACTATCAAGATAAATGCTCACATATATTTTCTATACAATTTCTGTTTAGGAAATAGTTTCAGTAGTTTTTTTGCTTATCACAATACACAGAAGATTGTCACATAAATACAGGAATTGCCCTGTCAGAGCTAGAACTCTATCTAGTACCATATTTAATTTGGTTTTTATTTTAAAGCAAAATATGTATGGAAAATTATGAATACACCAGAACTGTTATTTTCAGTTTTCAGTCTTACCCTTGTACATGAATAGCTATTATAAATTTACTATTTCCTACTCCACTGAATATTACTTAATTTTCTTTCTTTCTAACTAAATAAGTATATATTGTTTTGCTGAATCTCACTAAACCAACATCAAACTCCTGACAAGTCTCAAATACTGGATAACTCTGGTAGGCTACATAGGCATTTTCCACATACTTCATGTTTACAAGTTCTGGTCTGTCATGAGTGATATAATTAATAACAGTATTAAGATTTAAGATGAGAAGACTGTCTTCATTTAAATGAAGGCAGTCCAGATCAAATTTCACTTTAGAAATAACTTCTCTGAACTATCCTTTCAAAATGGAGCAGTTCCTACACAAAATGTTGAGAACATCTACTCATAACACCAAGTGGCTATATGTGCAAAAGCTGTGACTGAAATGTGGCAGTTCAGGTACTCAGTTCAGGTACTCAGTACTGAGCCATGCAAGAAGATAGTCTAAATGCCTTCTCCCTGGCAATCATCTGGGCCACAGGAGTATCCATGAGGTAATGCTTCTGACTTGGATCAGTTAATCTTTCCTCAAACTCTAAAATACTAAACTGATGAAGGTTTAAGAAAAAATTGAGTCTTCTCACAATAAATAAAAAATAAATAAAATAAATAAAATAAATCACCAAATCACATGTACACACACAACTTTCTAAGTTTTCACTACTGAACAAATTTTAATAAGATATATTTTCTGTCAAGAAAAAGGTCTAACAGTTTTTTTTTGTCACAACTGGCATGAGATACAGATATCATAATTTGGATCAGGGGAGAGTTGAGGATGTTGAAACCTGTGGTGTCTGCAGGATTCATTCTTTGAATGAGGACAGCTGTTATGCACTATTTTATGCAAACTGGATGAACTCAAATTATAAGGTATAATAAAGTAACACTATATTTGGAAAGTCTAGCCTCATAACAGATCTTACTAAATCTAATTGCTATAAACCAACATATTGGGAAGAAACATACACAATACATATTTGTTTCCATGAGCCATCTAATATTACTGAGTCGAAGAAAAAAAAAAGGGGGAAAAAAAAAAAAGGAAATCAGTTCTCTACTTCAGAGTCTTACTGAGTTATAAATGACAAACTTTTTATTGTGCTCATTCCCACCATGGCTTCATGAAGGTTTCAATTCAACTGAATAGTAACAGTCTTTAATCAAGGCAATGAAGATACTGAATTTAATACTGTCATCTGTGGATTCATATCATCACTCCACTAGCTGGTTTTTCTTTTCTGACAGGCTTCAGTCACTTCATTTTCTCATATTTCTGGCTCAACAGTTCAAAATGAAGCTGAGCTGATGTTGTAGGGATTGTTCAAGGTTTTCTCTATAAATTTCTTCTGCTTATACTCTGCAGGCTTCATATTTATAAGCATCAATGGTTATTTTTCTCCCAGCCTTTTTGAAGGCATAGTATTTATACACATGATTTTGCTTTTGAGGCTTCAAGGCAAGCATACTAAAATGACTGCTGCACAGTAAGCATAACACCAGTTTTTCATTGGATCTGCAGATGCTTACAATTTAAACTATCAGGAAGGTCCCTCTCAGAAAGCTGACAATTCTAGATTGTATTTCAGTTTTCTACTGTTCCCTTTCAATAAGTCATTTTTCAATATCATATCAAAGTCCCAAATGCCATTATTTATTTACCATATCAAGAACATACGTAGATATCTCAGTCATTCCTCCTACCTTAAGGAGTGCCCTGCAGATCTAAATCAAATGGAAAAACTATGATCTACTTCTGAGAAATATCTGTCTGGTCTAGCTATAGAAATGAAACATAGTATATTTAATTAGGGTGCTATAATGATTAAAACTATTACTAGGTTTTGTTGTCTTGTCATATGTTATTACAGATTAAGTAATTATTGTATGTTCCAACAGAATGAGCTATCCAAAACGAAACACTGATGTGACAGATCTCCCAGTGAGAAGTAAACATGATATTCAGAAAAGATACATTTTATTCTGTCACTCTGCAAGTTATCTCCAGTTAAAAAATTGTAAAATCCTAGTCATATTTCACACTAAATCTTTTAGTTCTGTTTACAGAAGTTAATGTACATTTAGCTTGTGTCATTTAGAAAGAAACTAAGATTAACTTATACAGATGCATCTATGCAGACTGCTGATATTCAGGTGACAAACAGCAGAGATATGTGATAAATTCCATCTGCCTTAGAGTTTGTGTATTGATTTTTTTATAGCACCCACCATGCTAAGTGTGAATTATATATGCAGCTTTGAACACTCCACCTGCACTCTGCCCACTACTCCATTTCTTATAAGATGACTTGTAACATGTCACACCTCTACACAGTGTGAAATGGTTGCCATTTTTATTTCTAAAACCTATCTATCTGCCAAGGATGTGTTTCTTTCTTCACTGAAAAATTACATTCATTTAAGAGACAGCACAGGCTACACTGAAAATGAGAGCAGGGAGGAGTTTTAGCTTTGACACCTTGTGACACTAAATACAGAAAGAAGCCACACACATTCTTGTAAGGGAAGCAGCCTTGCTTTCAGTGGACAACCATCATCTCAGTTTGAGGGGTCTAAGTTTTTTTTTCTTGCTGCCTCCACAGTGACATTTGAATTACTCAATAGACGTTAGGCACTCCTCAGCATGTGGGGAACAATAATTCCTAGCAAATAACATGCTGGTTTAAAGGACTTCCATGGAAACTGTACCTACATTATAACTTTCCAAATGTTATCATTCTCATTACTCTTATCCATGCAAAATAAGTTATTACTAATATAAAAACAGTATTAAGTTTTTTAAGTACAGTGAGCTGAAGAACTCATGCCCTGCTTTACCTTCTCTATGTTGAATGAGCTCTGAGCCATTGAGATAAAATCTCTTTGTATATTCCTTATACTGACACCTGCAGAGCTCTGTTTTACCATCTGCCTGGTGTGCCAAGTATTACTGTTACATACACATTGCATGCCCAAGTTTATCACTAAGAAAGAACAGCTTTCATTTACCAGGTCTCTACTGCAATGTTTTAAAAACCAGATCACTTCAGTGCATTTATCCCCACTAAATATTAGGATATAACCTGTTATTATTATCTGATTTACTTAGGCACAGGAAAGCTTAAACATCTTACCCAAAATTTGATGGAATTTCTGAAGTCAGCATGAAACTAAAATGCATTGCTTAACTTTCAGGACCAGAGATTGAACCACACTGTCCTCCTAACTTTGGAAAATAAATTATGTTCCATACAAATTCAACATCTTACTTCTGAGTATAATACTTTAACTTACATCATTCCTATGCACCATACATAGAAGTTTATCTGTAAAGTGTGAATTCATTTCAGGACTCATTTAATTCCACTTATTTTGTTTAGTAATAAACTCGGTTTTAATACTAATTAAGGTCATTCCTATACAGAGATGAGAACTTGAGTGTTGTTCTCACAGGGACACAGACTAGACTCTCCAGTACAGTCTAAATGTCTCCATTCCAGAGAATGGCATTTGGCAGTTAGTCCTTAATGCATATGTGGTGCTACTGGGAAAGAATTGATGCTATAAGTATGCAGGGGATCATTGCATCTACCTCCTGTCAACTTCTCTCCCAAATGGCAAGGACACTTTGCTTTTATAGCTCCTGGCTGCAAGGATGAAGCACTTGGCAGAAATGCAACCATTATAAAAAGGAAGTAGTTCAGACAGGGCAGGGAAGCATAAAAGAAGATGCTGTCTACAGCTTTTACTGGGAACAGATTTAATTCCCCATTAATACCCTAGCTATTTGCAATGACAATTTGGGATCTCACAGTGGCATCTGTGGCCAAATGTCAGTGCTTAAACCATGTGTACTCTGAAGTTCTTCTAACAGTTTACCTTTAAATATAGTCTGACACAAGTTAAGTTGTGCCAAGATGACACAAAGGCTGTGTTACTGCAAAGGCTTCTACCTTAAAAAAGCTTTGCACAGCATTTTGGTGACAGAATATCCAATATTGCTTTCAGCTTTCAACTCCCAGAGAGTGAAAACAAACCCCCTCCATCCATACAGCATACACTATAAGACACAGACCAGTTTTCAATGCTTTGTAGAACACATGCAGGCACGTATGCAATGAGTCTTCACTGGTGCATTTTTCCAGCTTCAGCAGCTAGCAGCTGATCTGCTCTCATGCACCATCCTCTGACATGCTGCTGTGAAACTCAGAAACTCTAGAGGACTGTACAGCATAC
Source organism: Netta rufina (assembly GCF_964035555.1). NCBI lineage: Eukaryota > Metazoa > Chordata > Aves > Anseriformes > Anatidae > Netta > Netta rufina. The sequence goes on along the minus strand of NC_140125.1, from coordinate 80,056,097 downwards.
ATACACTCCAGGTCGGGCAATGGTTCTCCCATGGGGTGGGAACAACAAGAAAGCTGTCAGTGATTTGACAGTATGCCATCCTTTTTATTCCCTAATTCACTGCACTGGATCTTCTTCTCATTTAGGCACTAAATCTCTCCTCCTCTTCCCATCCTTTTCCTATGTAAATGCAGTCCAGTACCAGAATATGAAGAGAGAGTACAATAAATTTGCTAGGATTTGCTTTTCTCCATTTTAGGGATTTATGGCTTAAAACATGAGTTTATAAAAATCCCCCGAACACTTTAAGATTACATGTCTCTAAAAGCTAGTTTGAGGGAAGAAGGAAGTCCATCTTTATGGGTAAGTTTTAAAGAGATTTCATCTAAAAAAACACTAGTAATTTAGTATCATCTGCTTTACTTGACTTTAGTCTTATGTCTGATTCTACTTTACCCTTTCATTTCCCATATTAAAAGTACACTATACAGCTAAAATGACATAATGCAAATATGTAAATTTATTTCACATGGATAATTATGCTGCATTTAACATGACATGAAACAGCTGAAAGAACTTTCAAGATATTTTCAGCAGTAAAATAGTACTAGCAGAAATTCTGCAACAGGAAAGAGCTACCTGGTCAGTTTTGACAGCCAAGTAATTGCTCTGGAAAATCATATCTAGCCTTTAACTGAGAAAAAAAAGATACCTGTTAATTATAACTTTTTTTTTTTTTTTTTTTTTCTTTCATCAGAACAATCACAGACAAAAATACAGCAAGTATTTGTTTCTGAAAATAAATGAGACAATAAAGGCTGGCAACAAAAAGAAATCCATTTTCTATTTAGACTACTTCCTAAACTGTCTATCTGTAGCCTATTTTAATTTACAAATAAGCACAATTAGGTTTATATTCACACAAAATATTTAAAGTTAAAAATAATTTGTTAGAGTCATCTATTTTGATAAAGGCATAATTTACACAATAAATTCTTTATTTGATATTTTGAGACTTTGGTGTCTGTGGCTATGACATATTTTAAAAGTGGTAAATGAATAAAGAAGAAAGCATTCATTTTGCCTCCTAGAGATATGTAATTATGCCTGGAGGCAAATCATCATAAAATTTGGTGAAGCTCAAACATTGATTTTAATGGAAAAAGTGTTTGTTTCTTTGTTCTGCTATGGCACGTTACCATTATTTAATAAGCACAGCGTCACCTCTGCATCAACTTCTACTGCCCAAATTCAACAATTCATGTAGAAAGTTTATTTTTTGGGGGGGGAGGGGAGGTAAAAAAAAAAATATTTTAATTTACAGTGTTTTGTCTGACTTCCTCCCTCTTTCTCCAAGGAGTAGTCTGAGCAAAAAGAATAAGCCACATTTGGATAGGCTTGTTTGAATATTATCTGAAATCTGATACATTTTTGAAAATTGGTTCACTTAGTTAGCTAACCCATGCATACAGTGTTGTTCAAATTAACCCTGCAAAGCAATGTTTTTTCATGATAACATGCATGCTAGAAATCACATTAAGGTTGTTTCATAATCATGGTTTTAAAGATACCATAATCTCTATATGCACTGATTAAATTACTGTATGCTTTTTTCTGTGAAGAATATTCCTTTTTCTTTGGCCTGTTACAAATTATAAAAACAAAACAAAACAAAACAAACAAACAAAAAAAAACAGTCTAATTCATATTACTGTGGCACCTGGGCTGGCAATTGGGGATAGCAGGAATCTATCAGTAAAGTTGGGATACAAAGAAGTTAGAATTCAGATCTAAAGAGATGGAAAATACTGTTTTGTTAGGAAGGAGTGTATAAAAAGCTACAAAGAAATATATTACCACTTGTTAGGTTATAGTATGCATTTGTTTATTTGAGAAATAGAATTTGTATATAACGAGCATCACTTCTACAAGAAAGATCAATACAATGAAATTAATAGAATTAGCTTTTCTGTAAGGAAAATGGAGGAGAAATATATTGCTGTCTACCTATTCTTCCAAATGATATTAATTGAGTAATACTGAAGCCTGGAAGAGTTTTTTTTTGTCCATCTGAAGCAGCTCAAGCAAACAATGCCGGACACACACATACTTTTACTTCCAGCTTGTATCCTAGGTTTGAATAAAATATATACCTATTGTACATGTATAGTTTATTTTTGAAGCATAGACTGTTGTCTAGGAAACCTAAATAACATTCATTTTTCCTTTCACCACACTAGAAATTAGTCAGAGCCAGTGTGTTTGACATGTTGAAAGATCACAGATAGGCCCCTTGTGACTCCTCTAGGGAAGATACAATATAAATGTGTTTTGTTGTTACTGTACTGAAGAGACTGTTTAAATTCTCCATTGCTCATAGGTCAAAACCAGCATTCTTTGAGACACAGATCTTATATCTCAAGTGAATGAGTAAAATATTGATTCGGCAATATATAAATTTCCCCAAATACTGTGCTACTTTACATTTATGTGCTTTGAGGGAGATTATTCTCCTCTCATTCCACCAGTTTACAAAACAATAAATTCTGGTATATAATATTTTATTCTTACCAAAATATGTGGTTACATTTCCCATTCTGCATCTATTTTTACCTCTCTTAATGAACAAGTTTGTATTTCTGATGATCCATAAGTGTATTTACAGGGTTTGAAAGAGGTGATTCTGGTGTAATAGAAATGGATTATTAGGGAGAACTGCATCTGGAAATGAATACTGTTTTTAAACCCCAAGAAGAAATTACAACTTCTTAATGTTTCCTTTAAGAACATAAAGCCCCACAAACACAAACACAAACACAAACACAAACACAAACACAAACACAAACACAAACACAAACACTTCAGTGCATTTCTGTTTACAAGTAAATAAAACAATATATAAATATATGTATATATATAATTTACATTCAAAACATAGTCTGAGATGCCCGTAGCAGGTTTTACTGTTTCTCCATACCATGCTATCACATATACACAGATATCTTTAATACAAAATTCCTCAGTAAGCGAAATACTTCAGTAAGCAAGTTCTCTATAACATGAAGTCGCTTCATGTCTTTTTTTTTTTTTTTTTTTTTTTTTCCAGAGGATAGTAATGATAATATTCTAAGTAATATAATTGTAATTTTTCTTGTCTACATCTAGCATCAGGCACTCAGGAATAGGAGTGAAATATATTATAGAAATATAATATATTATAGAATTAGAAATATATTATAGGCCTGCCCAGAAGTTTACTGTATTTTTACTTCAGAAATAGAGCTATGTTTTCACATTTCATGTTTTCATCTAGCAAGCTTTTGAAACACATAAATTACATATATAAAAGGAACAATACCTAGATTTACTCACTTTCCCACATTTTCCATCACACTTGTATAGTGACAGATGTGTCACACCAGACAGATGTGTGCTAGAGGTTTTTTACTTGCCTGTTAATATTTTGCATTTGTCAGTACTGGGTAACAGAGATTGCTGAAAACAAAACAAAACAAAACAAAACAAAACAAAAAAAAAAAAAAAACAAAAAACACACACACACAACAACAACAACAACAACAACAACAACAAAAATGAAACAACCAACATTTTTCACTGTGGTAGATAGTCAGTGAAAGTTAAATGCAAATGTTAAGGGAGATGTCCTTAGCATTTAAAATATTACAAAAAAAAAAAAAAAGAAAAAAAAAAGAAAAAGGAAAAATAATGAATGAAGTTTGCATCTTTTTTCAGAAATATGGTGAGTGATGGAAAGACTAACTTGCAAAATTTGAGATACTGTTAGCTTGTATTATTCTTTCTAACCATACACAGACTTGCCAATATAGCATTCAATAACACTCATCAACATAATCTTATTCATGAATTTAGGTATTATAAATCATTTTTTTCCTATTTATACACATCTAGTGCTGCAGACTTTAAGATATCTTCCACCTCTCTTGCTAACTGAATTGCCTAGAATGCCCAACTTTAGGGAAAATGAAGTGTGTGATAGATGCTGATGAAAATTTACTTTTTATTATGAATGAGATTCTCACCCTGTTTAGTATTGAACTTGGAAATGATGAGAGGAAAATCACTGTTAGAGATGGAAGGATTGAAATGATTGTCCATGCTGTCTGTCCTGGTATTCTGCTAAACACAGACTGAGAAGGCCAATTAAGCCTAATTGTGACAAATTATGTTCTCTTTATTAAAGATAATGGGAGACTACCACCTAACAGGTAATAACCCTAACACACTCTCCTAATTGTGGTTAAAACCTCAGGTTAGATTTAAATGAGCGTAGATGTGACATGCCACTGCTACATCTACTATACCATTGTTACAGTATTCACATTTCCATACACAATTAATTCTATGACCATATGAAATGTTATTTGCATAAGTATGGCTAACAAGTTTTTCTACTGCATTGTTGGTTTTCATCAGGTTGCTACTTTTTTGAATCTAAATTAAGACAAAGAGAGGGAATGCTTCTATGTTTTTGTAATGTTGTCCTTTTCTAGCTTTCAAACAGTCCCTGTAGCAGACAACACACTGAAATATCAAAGAATTTTCAAATCATCCAAATATAAAGTGCACAGTCATAATGTTGATATTATTTGCATACTTCTATCCATATGAGGGAAAAATCGAGCCAAGAGAGCAGGTTCACTGCTATTGGACTGATGGAAACCCCAGAAATGGTAAAAAATCCCCCAGACTGTTTTAATTGGAAAAGTAATTTCCATTAGTCTGACATATTCTGCAAATATATCCATAAGTATATTTTTTGAAATCTCCTCAAATTTTCAACCAAAAGTGTATTTCTAAGAATCATATTTCAAGTCCTTCACTGGGAAGACAAAACACTTCTCTGAATTTTAGTAAACAAATTATTTCTGTCAAAATTTTCCATTGAGATAAAAATAATAACATAGCAACCAACTGCACTAAAGGCATGTCACCAGCACTGGAATATGTAGGTAGCAAACTTCAGAGACCTTTTCTTCAAAATTTTCATCCAAAGTATTAAATGACTTTTCCAAAATCAAGCATCAGCAATGTGGTAAAAAGAAGAGAGAGGGTTTGCTTGTTTGTTTGTTTGTTTTCCATCATCCATCATCCATTTCCATCATCCTTTTTTTCCCATCATTAATGCATACTGCATATGCATTAATACAAATGATATTTCAGCACAAAGGAAGACATGGATCATGATATGTGGAAAACTCTAAACATAAGAGTTCTACTTTTATATATCACTGGATCTCATTGCAATGAATTTACATATGTAAGGAGAACTTGTAAATCCCAATAAAACTACTAGACTGAGAAGCTGAAGTCACATGGAGGAATATAATAATTGTAACTGGCTTTTCCATTTCCATTTTTTTCTTACACATGTTTTAGCTGTTGCCTGTTTTGCTTCACATTTGGGCTACATCTACTTATTGTGCATTACTATGAACTATGCATCACATTGTTAACAGCAAATTTCCAATTCTTAAACAATCTGAAACACATGCATCTGAGGTTCTCAAACACCATCATGTCTTTTAAGAAATACAGTGATTTTGATAAAAACAACAGAAAGATTAAATTAAAAATATATTTTTCAGTAAGTAGCTTTATATTATGCAAAAGTATGAATGAAACTTTGGGAAATAGTGCCAAATAAATAGCATAAGTATTTATTTTCTGTAACACTCTCTCTTATCAAAATAACGTTAAACTTCTTTGAACAATTATATTTTCATCCCATTATGTTTTCCCCATCCTGCTATTTTTTTTTTTTCAGTTAATGAAAAAAATATTTTCTCCAAAACACTGTACCACAAAATAGTAAACACATTCTATCAGTAATAATCTCTCTCTGTTGACTTCACCATGAAAATTGAAAATTTCTGGTATTTTATCCTAAATATACAACAAAATATTCAGCACTTGCACTATTAGACTCAATAATATGAAAGAAATTGATATACCTATGCAGCTTTTGGAATTGATATTACTTTGATATTTGTGTGTAAGACCTAGACATCTATGTGTGCACTGAGAACAGAATACAAGAAACATTGAGTGATGAGTTTATCAAAGATTCACATATTTGTGCTGACAGTTGTTTTTTGGTTCACTCTAAATTTAAAAAACAAACAAAAAACACAAACAAACAAACAAACAAAAAAACATTTTCAGTCAACTAAAATTCAGCTTCAGGTTTCGGCTTTTAAAGGTCTGCAACACTACATAATAAGATTCTGTCTTTATTTTTCTGTTATGGATAACATCATTAAATGATTCAGATTCATTTTGTTGTGACCTAATTTTAAGAGAAATTCCACTCAAGCTCAGGGCATGTTTTTGAGTTTGCAGTTTGAAACTGAAATTAAAGAACAGGAAATTGCTACAGATGGTTTAGAATGAGTCCAGTACAAGTAGATAGTATAACAGTTTCTTTAAACCTGCTTTCTGTTAATGTTTATCATTTCAGAGTTACAGAGCAATGATACACTGAGAATATTTATACCTTACTCAAGTTTCAGATAAAAGGATTCTTGCATTACCTTTTTTCAGTCCCTCTTTTTTCAAGAGTTTTGACTATACTACAAGACTGGTACTTCTTAACTACCCATGGTGCATTAGCCTTTTCCTAAAGTCTGTTTCACAGCTAAGCTTAGGCATTTGTGGAGGCCCATCTTTTCCACAGCAGTCCTGAGAAACAGTAGGGAAAGTAGCAACTCCTTAACAAATGTGCAAGTAAAATGGAGATAGGGTAAGATAACCAAGGATCCAGTGTGATGGGAATGGAAGAGATGTAGCAATCAACAGAGCAAAACTGAAATCCATTTCAGTGCTGGCATGTAAAAATGGAAGTGACTGCAGAACAAACAAGAAAAAACTGGTTGCTAATGTAAAAGTCAGGGGCAGGCTTGGCTACAGTGACCATGAGATGATGGAGTTCAGGTTCCTAAGAGAAGGGAACAGGGCAGAAAGCAACACCACGGTCCTGGATTTAAGGAAAGGAGACTTAAAGATCCTGAGGGGTCTGCCGGAAAGAATCCCATGAGGTAAAGCTGTGTAGAGAGAGCAGGTTGATATTTCAGGATGACCTACTTCAGATTCAGCAAATATCCATCTCAGCAAGCAGAAAATTAAGTGATGGTGGCAAGAGGCTTGCATGGATCAAGACAGTGCTTTTGACTTAATTCATACATAAAAAGGAAGTGTACAAGAGGTGGAAATATGGACAGGTGACTCAGGAAGAGTGCAAAGTTGCTATATCCAATATTGCTGGGATAGGATTTGAGAAGCCAAGACTGACTTGGAGTTCAATGTAGCAAAAGACATAAAAGGCAACAAGAAAGAATTCTACCAGTATATAAACAGCAAATACCATAAATAGGGAAAAAGTGAACCTGTTGCTGAGTGGGACAAGGCAACATATAATAACTGTCATGGAAAAGATTGAGGTACTGAGGGCCTTTTTTAGCTTAGCCTTTACCAATAAAACCATCTTTCAAGAATCTCAGGCCCCTGAGATCAGAGGGAAAGTCTGGAGCCCATTTTACACAACTTTTAAAATAGCCTGAGAGTATTGGGATGAAAATTCTTATCATTTCATTCAACAAGCTGTTACGTGAGTTGGTTTACAAAATACATGTAAGTTAAGAATAGTATGCTGAACAACTAGGCCACCCACTTTGATAACTGAAATCACACTAAAATGAAAAACCTCAAACCCTCAAGTTTTCACATAGTCCAATAACAGAAAATATGACATTACACGGAAAATGTAATTTATTTTTGTTTCCCCCACTGTCATTGTAATCAGAAAATAAAATTCCAAATATTAGAAGCCTGGCATATTAAACAAGCACAGTTTATCTTTCCAAAAATCACAGCACTAATTGCCCTGTCAAGTGTTAGTAGTCAAGTTGTATCGTTTAATGAGGAATGTGTAATGAATTAGGAAAAGTCTAGACTAATAATCATAAAGTTAAAAAAAAAAAGAATAAATGATTTATAGGAAGAGATATATACAATTTTTAAAATGTCTGATAATATTGGATAGAAAATCAAAGCTAAAGAAGCAGAAAGCAGTAAAGCCAATAAAGCACAGTAAAGATAGTAAAAAAATGCTAATGGAAATACAAAATACATATAATAGAGAAACTATTTAGTTTTTTTTATAAAGACCCTAACCATCAACAAAGACAGATGGAAAATATCAATAGAAAATGCATAGGATTCACTTTGTAAATGAGAGTGTTAAACTCCCATCTTCTTTCTTCAAAGTGTAGGATAATGAAGTCTAAACAGAATATGAAGGGATGTCAAAAGCTCAGAGTAAGATGGAGGAATTTCACAAAAGGTTATAACACTACCAGAAATACACAAAGGTGATTCAATACATACCAACATTTTTGAAATAGTTTCTGTTGAGAAATGTTCATTTAGTGTACATACTATGTATACTATGTAGACTATATGTAGTATGTATACATAATACATACTATGTATAGCAGACTTGCTAAGAAGGAATAGACAAATTCTAAAGATCGCATGACTCTGTTAAGAAATATTAAACTTATGTTAAATACTTAAGAGCTATGCACAAGAACAGTCATGACTGTTTTAGGTGAGAATTTCAATAAACTTGATAGTATGTATTAATATGGTCCAGTATGTACAGTACAAGAGATACAGAGATACTATACTGCTATAGAAATAAATTTTGTATAAAACAGACTAAAATTGATTCTCAAAAGAAGAGGTTGAAAAATTGTTTCTAGATGCAAGTGGGAAGAAAATAAGTCATGTTTATTTTTCCAACAAGTAAAAAGAAGGGTTGACTTTCTGGATACCTTCTATCTCTATTTCTATATTTTAAACAAAAAAAAAAAGAAATAATGGAATTTGCAGTGCATTGAAGTGCAGTGCTTCTGCAAATATCTGTATGTTTAGGCAAGTGAAGAATAGTCATGTTAGCAGTTTTTCCAGCTTGTCGGAACTGGATTTTTGCATATTCTATGTGACAATCAAATCATTAGTCCTTGTTGCCAATACAACTGACAGATTGCCATTTACAAAATAAATTTGACATGAATTTGGGCTCTTGTCAGATTTTTTTCCATCTCACATAGGAGGAAACTTACCAGAGGAAATGCTTGCCACTGACAAGGTTTGAAGAAATCAAGATAGGAATTTGCCGATTTCCACTGACACTTTTGAAAATAAGGAAGAAAAAATTCCCCAGATCCCCTTAACTTCTGGTGGGTGTCTGAGACTCTCAGTCCCCATGTTCTGAATTACAGGGCCATACCTCCATGCTCTCAGGTCCAGATAACCTTGAATTCTTGTGTACAGAGCGTTTGTGCCTGAAGGATCAAGAGTATCACAGTCTCTAAAGAGCATAGCACTGCCAGATTTCTTTCTAGTATGGCAAGAGGTTTAGGGTTGACTTTCTCAAGATGGAAAACAAACTTGAAGTCTCCCCCATGGTGGGTGATTGTTCCAACCCCAGTACTACTGTGCAAAATAATGATGAAGCAACCTCATGCCCACTGTATGTCTGTTGTTATTTAGCTGAACCATCAAATAGGTGTATCTTTTATTTGTTATGAAATTTCCATTATGATTTTACTTCAAGACATGGATAAGTTGTTGTGTTACAACTTAACTTGTTACAGAGAAACAGCCTGCTATTACTGGAAAATGAAGAGTAAAATACAAGAATCTTTGTGGGGAGGGGAATGGAGAGAATTTAAATAGTGGAAAGTAAATTGTTTGATTCCTGAGCAAGATATATACATGTACTTTCTCATCCTGTAAAAAAAAATAAAAGTAAAAATAGCATTCATTTTAACCTCTGTGAGAAAAGTAGAGTGATACAATTTGTTGAATAAGCAGATCTCTGATCACTACCTATACAACTGCATAGTTTGAAAATGGCACATCTGTATACTCACAAGCCCAGTTTTACAGGAGAATTGATGTAATTCATCTATGAATTACTATGACAACAATTAATACCTTCTAGTAAGCTCTTATCTCCATCCCTACATCCCCCAACCACCCCACACCCCGAACTGCCTGTTTTTAACTAGCTTTTATATTTTTGAAAAAAAAAATGGGGATAATGTCATATAATAATGCACATATCCACTGGCAAAACTGCAACTGAAGGATTCACAAGACACTTTCTTCTTAATTAATATAATTTTAACATGCAATATTTACACAGACAGACTGCTGCATGTGCAGAAAATTGGGTGTTGTGGCACTGACTCCAAACCCTTTGGTTCACCACAGACTTTGTCTAACATCCTACATATTTGGTTGTTTTGTCCTTCGGAGAGCCAAATCAGAGGAAGAGAACATGATTCTCACAGAACAGGATGTTCACAGAAAAATAAGAACCAGTGCCAGAAATTGTGGGAAGGCAGAAAGGCAGGCAGTGTGGAAACTGTCCACGTGATGCTCTTCAGATATACATTCATGATGTATCTTGCATTCCATTTGTTTGTTTGTTTGAAACCAGAGCCCAGACACAATACAGTTCATTTAGGTAACGTACCAAATTCAAGATACCTGGTGTCACATGAGATCTTTTTGAAGAATTTTGTACAAGTATCTCTAACTTGTGATCTAATAGTCTGTTATAGTTAGGCAAAATGTGAGGGGAAAGTGTGAGAAAAATACTTTGCTTGCATTCTCAGCTGAGGTGAGCACCTATTTAGGGAAGTGTAAACAGGATAATATTAGACAAGTTCTTTATTCAAATGAGAAATTTAAGCCATGTCAAATTCTGACATGAATGATTTCTATTTTCCCTTCCCCTTTCTTATTCTTTTATTCTCTTTTTCCCTCTTTCTTTTTCTATTTTCCCCTTCTTTCCCTATTCCACTCTCCATTGCCTTTCCTTGCCTTTCTGCTGTACTATTCACTCACAGAGATACAGGATGCTGTGGCTTGTAAAAAAACATGTGACATCCTGAAAAAATGTAGCTCTTCCTGTTCATACTCAATGTGTTAGTCACTGCAAAGAGAGGTAACTGTAGCAGTGATGAGAATCAAGAAGCCCTGGTATCCTGCTTTGTCACCCATTTTTACGGTCAGCTATGTGAATATAAAGAAGACAAAAACTGAAATTATGCAGGCATTTCTATACATTACTGCTCCCTAAATAGAGAATTTTAAGGCTCTGCCATAACATCACAATCTCCTTCATTTAGCTAAATCAAGAAAAAAGGAGTGGGAAAACACATGGCAATAGATATGTTAAGATTTCTCAGACTAGATTAGTGTGCATTTTTGCTAGGTACTTTGAGAGCTTAACAAGACAGATGACAAATATGACAACATGACGGCTATGACTACAGTCATCCTGCACTTTTTTTTTATTTATTCTGTCTATACATACAGTCTGATACATTTGTGACACATTTTTGGTTTGTATCAGTCTGCATCTCTGGCTCCAGGAGCCAGAAAAAGGAATCAAAATATTTCTTTGTATTCATTATTCCTAGATGAAGAATGGTCCATGAAATGAAAAACCCATTAATCTGATCTTTGAAATTCTTTTCTTTTTTTTCCTAATTTGGAAAGTGTATTTACTGAGATTCTCAAAGCTTAAGAGAAAAAGATTAAAGATAGAGCTGCTACACAGCTTTCAATTATTAAAGCAAATGAAAGAAGAACAGTAGTTGAAAACAGAAATGGTACCTATTAGACGATAGGGAAAGGTAAAACCATATGGGAAAATAAATACTTTTAATATACTTGGTTTCCAGGCAAACAAACAAGCCAAAAACAGCATTCATTTAAAATGTCTTGTAAGAAAATGTCATTTAAAAAATATTAACAACATCTGTTAACAATACAGATGTTAGCTGTAATCTTTCTTAATTCTGGAAAGGCTTAAGGTTATTCTAAATTTTCCTTGCAAGATAAAAGTATCCATTTCCAATCAAAACTGACACCTCTACCACTTTTGGCACATGGTTAGTCATAGCTGCAATGCCTGGATATCTTTGCCATATCCTTCTCAAATTCTAAAATTAAAATAATAAATTAAGTTTCCTTGGGCTCAAAACAGAATCACAAATGAACATGGTCCATGGTTGTTTTGGGGACATAATGTTTTTTTTATATATTTGTTACCTAGGAATAGATCTGCAGATCTGGGAAGAGTGATACAAAGACTAGAATAGGTAAGATTCTCTTCAAAAAATGGCCAAGAAGCTATATAAATGCTATTTAATTTTGTAGATTTATTTATTTATTTATTTATTTTTACTGGAAGCCATATTTGACAGTACTTTTTTTCTTTTTTTTTAATGAACGCTTGAACTCATTATTTTTTTCTAAGCCTGTGGGTGACAGAAGAATTTTCTCCAATAGAACAGATAAATAAAAATTATTTTTTTAAGCTGCAGAACCATGCAATGGGTTGGAGAGTATCTTTTTTCTACATTTAATTATGAGATAGGTCTGATGACCGATTAAGGGATAATGGTGTTCAACTCATAAGTTAAACAGACTTGCACATCAAATTAGGTATATCAGTGTGAGTCAGAACATCACAGTCTTGTTCTAACTGTCATATTAAATCCTTCTTGGGAAGTACATATTGGTCTTAAAAAGCAAACAGACGGTAACACATGCAGGTGTTACTCCCACCCTTGTAGCACCACAATCCAGCCTAAGGGAATGTTTAATGTTAACACCTAGGGACCAAATCCATTACTGATCATTACGATTAAACAACAAAAACAACAAAATAAAGCTAAATGTTTTAGTGTCTGAATATTAGCAAGGCAAATCTGGATTTCAGCTAAGAAAGCCTGCTGTGCAAACATCCTCATAAAATAAATAAATAAATAAATAAAAATGCAGGTTGTATACATAGTAGCTCTTTGAAGAGACAACAGCAATTGCCAGGACAGTTTTGCGCAACAGAAAGATGGGATAATACAGAAATCAGTTATACTGAGCTATTTTAACAAGAATATATACATTGTAAATACTTCAGCTTTGACCTGAATCTTCTTGCCTGGAAGTGGGACATACATATTTCTAACAATCTGTAATTGTGACAGATCAAAGGCCTGTTTCCTCTGGGCATGCACAGGTGGCTCTAAGGCTGTGTTCATATTGCTATTTTGTGAGATAGATAGTGACAAATGTATTGTATATGAAATCCCAGCAGATTGAGAATTCTTTTATTTCATTCTGCGAGGGCAATAAATAAGCCATGTGGCACAAAACAGAATGCTGAATGAAACAAATGCACACACGCAAAATAAATCAGAGAAACCTTAGCAGTTTACAAATGGACATTTTCAAAGGGCTCCAAACAGAGACAGAGAGCTTTTTTTTTGTTTGTTTTGTTTTGTTTTTTCTTTTTTCTTTCTTCTTTTTTTCTTTCTTTTCTGAGTAAATGAAAGCTTTATGGTTTTCCACAGATATTTCTGGGAAAAAGCTTCTATCAAATATTCATGGTAGCATCTTGTCTACACAAGTCTGGTTGATGGAGTAATAGTGCCGACTCACCTGGCACCAAAACTCAGCCATTTTCCCTTACCCCATCCAGTAAATCTGTGGCTGTCAGTGATAGGAGCTGATGGGAAATGATAGCCTTATTGAGCTGCCTCATGAACTGTAACTCATTTGTTCTGAAGACCCAGACTGACAGCCTCTGCATTTCTCCCTTCCAGCAAAATTGAGTGTAAGTCACTTTATCATTTTTCCCCATGACAGTTTATCAGAATTCTGGAATTTTATATGAAGTCACAGAGGCTGTTGGTAGAAATAAGACTCACAGTTAATCTTATTGTTGGAGAGCATCTTGTAAGTTTTAACATTCCCATAAAAAATTGCAATCTGACTCACACTAACCAGACACATGCATACATGTATGCACACACACACTTGACAGGGTGATGGAGAGGGAACACTGATCAACGTCACTTCTACTGGGCTTAGGTGCAAATAATCTAAGGTTATGACTCTTGTGATCTTGCAAATATTTACTTTCAGCTCATGATAAATTCATTTCTCATTTTGACTTCTAAGTCTCCTAATATATTCCATGATCAAAAAATAAAAGCAAAAATACTTCACTATATAATACTGCTTCAGTGGAGAGGAACCCTTCTGCTCTCATTTATTTCCGTTCTTAATAAACTGCAAAATGGAAAAACAGGGTAGGTACACCAAAAGCATATATGTAGATTGCTGCTCTAATCTTGAATCTGTTTTGTGACTTTGTTTAATATATGAAATTGGAAAACTATCACCAATAAGTAGAATTATATGAGGTTGAGGGTATTTAGCTAGTGCAGGACAGCCAGTTAAGCTAATGCTTCATCTTCTTTCAAAGTTGTCTATGAGTTCATATGCACTTTGTAAATATTATTCATTAATCCCAGCAATGAAGAACTTTGTGCCCTTAAACAAATATCCATCTCTATTAAAAATGTAAAAATATCAAACTAGGCCCACAAAGTCTCCATATGAAGCAACAAAGAAAAGTCTTACAAACTTAGAAACATAATGCAAGCATTTAAAAGAAAATGACTTGCACTTCTGTCTAGGGATGTGAGTCACAATTAGGAGTCTTTTGTTGTTGTTGTTGTTGTTGTTTGTTTTTGTTTTGTTTGTTTTTGTTTGATTATATGGAACTGAAACACTTCTCCCTGGGCTCCAGGAATTGGAGCAAAAATTACCTAAGTTTCATGGTTGGATTTTTTTTATTATTTATTTTTTTGTGCTCCATGATGGATTAATTTCTCCAATTGATTACTTTTTGAGATTATTACATAAAATTTTATTTTATTGATCCTCATGGGTAGGTAGTCAAGCTTGCAAAACCTTCTAGATGGGTGACAGAACAAGACGTAATGATTTTTGTTGATGGATGACATTACATAGCAGTGTGATCCAACATGTTCCATATTCACTGCATTTCTCTGGGCAAGATGCAGTTCCCTTCTTACTGTCTGCAATGACTACATCAAAATTCACAGCAGAAAACACGCTATTATAAATAATGAAACAGAGTCACCACTGAAGATAACAAGCTTCAAAACTAAAACCATTTAGTTGTTTAGACTGATGGCCATTAGGTCGCAATATAATGCATGTCTAAGTCTAGATTAACACTGGTTCTCCAGGAGTAAAAATTTCATGTGACAAACTACCAACCTGTTCCCCTTAGAATGCATTTAATACCAGTAAGTTGCAAGCAAAAAACTGTTTGAAATCTGATAGTTGAGGCACAGCCAGGTAATGAGTATATGTGTTAATTATCTTAACAGGTTGAATACTGACATCAGCTGCCTGTTTTATACTTCCCTAGAACTGGCTACTGTCATTCTTAAAACTAAACTGTGCAGCAGAAAAACCCTGCACCTCTCCTTATTAAACTCCATTAAATATTATTTCATCTGCTTTTGAATCAGTGTGCATGTATCATTAGACAATGGACATTTGCTTGCCCTATTAATTCTAGTAATGACATGGACCAGTAGGCCAATTTTGCACAGCTGATGCATGAAGAAACGAGAAGAATGTGTGCACAGTATGCAGAAAAAAAATCTGACAATACAAATTAAATGTAAACCAAAAATAAAATAAGAAGATATCTGTGGCATTAAAATTAAGGCCATAAAGAGAATTTTATGATGTTTTTCAAAAATTTCTTAGTAAATTTAATCCCAAATGCATTCAGAAGGGGATTTACATCCATGGAATGAAACACACCACTAATTGCAGTATTTGCAGAAGAACAGCATATATAAGTGTCTAATTTTGTTGTGCTTTTTTGTCTGTTTTTTTTTTTTTTTTTTTTTTTACATTAAAAAAACAACAAACCAACCAAACAAACAAACAAATGAAAAGGAGCAGTTGTGGTCAAGTACTTTAATTTTTAGAACTTACTATTGAAACACAAATTGTAAAAATAATCCTGATGGAATTTCTCCTTAGATAACTTGATGTATGAAGGATACAGTCTTATGCAGACTTCAGAGCAGTAGAAAGAAACAGTTTCAGAAAGGCAGCTGGACAAATATTTGTAAGAAATATTACTGTGGGACAAAAAAAGGACAGACAGACTGGAATGGATTTTCTTTTGTATTCTTAACAACCCAATCTACCCACAGAAAATACTATGAATATGCAAATATTGCATACATAAATTTTAGTTATGTAATATAATTTTAAATTATATAATATAATATATAATTATATTATATTATATAATTTTAAATTATACAAATTTATACAGTTGTCTATTTTATGAAAATATTACAGGGCTCCAGGGTGGGGGTTGGGGTGGGGGTGGGGAGTTTTGAAGTCTGTTTTTGTCTTTAACTGTTTTCAAATATCTTGACATTGTGTATTACCCTTAGGTTAAGAAAACATCAAGTGATCAAATGTCCAGAAAACACATTGCCCTGCAACTGTCATAAGGTTATTGCTGTTTTCTTGTGGAGAGTTTTAAGGGCTGTTGAGATGAAAAGGAATTATAGCCAAGTTGCTTAATTGACATGAATTTTCCACTGTGCTTCAGGTATGCTTTTTGGGAGATTGTGTGTGTTTTACTAATAGCTTGACCTTCATGGATTATTAAAATGGAATTTCATACAATGGAAATTATGATAAATTTCAACTAAACAGCATACTTTGAAAGGGCTATGTTTAGAGATGCTAATTGCAGCAGCTTTGTAAAGTAAAATGGTGTAATTGTGGAGTGGATTGAGATGATGTGTAACACAATGGTACACAGGCAAGTCTATATCACCATTTTATGGCATGGTTTTCTTCCTTTGGGTAGCTGATATTCTTGGGTAGCTGATATTTATTTATGGACTGGAGAATATACAAGAGAAATAAAAAGTGTTTCTTCAGACAGTTGTCTGCTCCCACCCTAGAGTGAGTCAGAGGAATAACATTTCTAAGCATATTAATCAGTCTGATTTTCCTTTCATCTACATTCCAGATAGAAATATGTACACTGTAAGCACAGTTTTACTGCTGGTGAAATGATAGCCCTGAAGGACAACAAAAGTATAAAAAAAAAAAAAAAAAAAAAAAAGCTGATAAATGATATCAAGGCAGACTCATCTTTGTTTCTGTAGATGAATTGTAAGTGATCCAAGAGGGTCACAGGTTGTGATCAATGGAAAGTACTGCAAAATATCTCAGGCAAAGCACTACAATTCAACTATATGAGAAAGACAGATTGATATAGACAGATTGATATGGAGGGTGAGAGTAATTGCAAAATGACTTCTGTGAAAGAGAAAATAAATTTTTTTTTAAAAAAAAGGAAAATCCAAAGAGATTTCAGAAGGATTAAGATGGCAAGTGGGTAAAACAGACTGGAAAGTTATAATGTCAGAAAAGATGGGATTCAAGAACATCAGCAGTTCAAAAACAGAGGAGGCAGATGGTACAACCCCTGGACTTTATGTATATATAATCTGGACAGTAACATTTCACTTTTTACGCATTTAATTTCTTCATTCTTGTTTATTACTTTCATTCATGCATTTCATTCATGTTGCAGAATCCAGCTTTTCAGAACACCAAACCATAGAATCATAGAGTATCCTGAGTTGGAAGGGACCCATAGGGATCATCAAGTCCAACTCCTGGCACCACACAGGTCTACCCAAGATTTTAGGCCATATGACTAAGTGCATAGTCCAAACGCTTCTTAAAATCCAACAGGCTTGGTGCAGTGACTACTTCCCTGGGGAGCCTGTTCCATTGTGTGACAACTCTCTCAGTGAAGAACCTCTTCCTCATGTCTAGCCTAAACCTCCCCTGCCACAGCTTGACACCATTCCCTTGGGTCCTATCACTGGTGACTAAGAAGAATAGATAGGCGCCTTCCCCTCCGCTCCTTCTCATGAGGAAGCTGTAGACCATGATGAGGTCTCCCCTCAGCCTCCTCTTTTCCAGGCTGAACAGACCTAGTGATCTCAGCTGCTCCTCATACGTTTTCCCTTCTAGTCCCTTCACCATCTTCATAGCCCTTGTCTGGACACTCTCCAACAGTTTCACATCCTTTTGGTACTGTGGTACCCAGAACTGCACACAGTACTCAAGGTGAGGCCTCACCAGCACAGAGTAGAGTGGGACAATCACTTCCCTCGACCGACTAGCGATGCCATGCTTGTTGGACCCCAGGATGCGGTTGGCCCTCCTGGCTGCAAGGGCACACTGCTGGCTAATAATCAGCTTGCTGTCAACCACAACCCCCAGCTGCCTCTCTGCAGGGCTTCTCTCCAGCGTCTTGTCACCTAGTCTGTACATATAGCCAGGGTTGCCCTGTGCCAGGTGCAGGACCTGGCACTTGCTCTTGTTAAACTTCATGCGGTTGGTGATCTCCCAGCTCGCCAATCTGTCCAAGTCTCTCTGCAAGGCCTTTCCACCCTCATCCGAGTCCACAACTCCTCCAAGTTTGCTCAAAACACCTTCTAGTTCTACATCCAAATCATTTATAAAAACATTGAAGAGGACCGGTCCTAAAAATACAGTCATGTTTAAACAACTAATTTCCTAATAAGCATTTCCTAACAAAATGTTCTCTCATGATAAATTACTTATAAAATTAAAATACCTTTTTTTTTTTTTTTAATTATTATTTCTTTTTTCCTCTTTTTCCACAATTAATTGTAAAGCAATCAATTTAAAATGAATGTGAGGGAGTTGAATCTCCTCTTGACCGGATTTAGACTCTCCAATCATTCAGATTGTCAACTTTTGTCAGCTATAAAGAAATACACATCTCCATCCTTTCCTGATTAAATCTGATTTCTCTGTATCTGTAGATACAGTAGTAGTACTTCCTTGTAAGTCCATACTTGGAGGCTATTCTAATATACAAAATTATAAAATATTCAGTAAGCCAGAAATGAAAGTGGAAATGGCTTCCTTGACCTTGTGAACAGGCCTCCCACATTATCAGAGAGCATTTCTATTCTCATCCCTCCTTGGCCTTCTGAGTAGTACAACTCTCATGGGCTCTACTGCTAATTCAGCCATCTCAGATGGGAAATTTGAATTAAATCTGGTGTCTTTTCTTTTCTTTTCTTTTCTTTTCTTTTCTTTTCTTTTCTTTTCTTTTCTTTTCTTTTCTTTTCTTTTCTTTTCTTTTCTTTTCTTTTCTTTTCTTTTCTTTTCTTTTCTTTTCTTTTCTTTCCTTTCCTTTCCTTTCCTTTCCTTTCCTTTCCTTTCCTTTCCTTTCCTTTCCTTTCCTTTCCTTTCCTTTCCTTTCCTTTCCTTTCCTTTCCTTTCCTTTCCTTTCCTTTCCTTTTCCTTTCCTTTCCTTTCCTTTCCCTTCCTTTCCTTTCCTTTCCTTTCCTTTCCTTTCCTTTCCTTTCCTTTCCTTTCCTTTCCTTTCCTTTCCTTTCCTTTCCTTTCCTTTCCTTTCCTTTCCTTTCCTTTCCTTTCCTTTCCTTTCCTTTCCTTTCCTTTCCTTTCCTTTCCTTTCCTTTCCTTTCCTTTCCTTTCCTTTCCTTTCCTTTCCTTTCCTTTCCTTTCCTTTCCTTTCCTTTCCTTTCCTTTCCTTTCCTTTCCTTTCCTTTCCTTTCCTTTCCTTTCCTTCCCTTCCCTTCCCTTCCCTTCCCTTCCCTTCCCTTCCCTTTCCCTTCCCTTCCCTTCCCTTCCCTTCCCTTCCCCTTCCCCTTCCCCTTCCCCCTTCCCCTTCCCCCTTCCCCTTCCCCTTCCCCTTCCCCTTCCCTTCCCCTTCCCCTTCCCCTTCCCCTTCCCCTTCCCTTCCCCTTCCCCTTCCCCTTCCCCTTCCCCTTCCCCTTCCCCTTCCCCTTCCCCTTCCCCTTCCCCTTCCCCTTCCCCTTCCCCTTCCCCTTCCCCTTCCCCTTCCCCTTCCCCTTCCCCTTCCCCTTCCCCTTCCCCTTCCCTTCCCCTTCCCCTTCCCCTTCCCTTCCCCTTCCCCTTCCCCTTCCCCTTCCCCTTCCCCTTCCCCTTCCCCTTCCCCTTTTCTTTTTCCTTTTTTCTTTCTTATAATGAAAGATCTGTACCTTTCCATGACTTTTTCAGGCCTTTGAATTTATACAGATATATATATGGAGAGTATCTGAAACTTCCTGAATTACCCCTTCAAAGACAGTTGTGTTGTTTTTTGTTTGTTTGCTTGTTTGTTGTTTGTTTTTTTTTTTTTTTTTTTCTTCTTCTTCTTCTTTTGGTAGGACTGTTTGCTTTTTGTTTTTGCTTTTTCCTATAATTGATGCCAAGAAAATACTGAGTTATAGAGCTCTGATACACCTTCCCCTTGGCTGTGTACACATACTTGAGATATTAGGACTATCATATACCACTAACTGAGATATACTCTCTATATGCACTGAAAATACAGCTCCATATCCAGCCCTGGGTTCAGGCTCACTTAACATAATTATATCCATCAAATACTAAGTTTATCTGGAAGCACATTTGAACAGGAAATAGTTCATTTGCCTCTAGATGTTGGTGATGATAGGAACGCCTTGCCATCTGTATCTCTTTAGGTTGTGATCTTGTCAGATCTGATAAGCTAAGTAGAGTCTGGCCTGCATAATAATTGGTTGGGAACTTTCCAAAGAAAATCCAGGTGCTAAAGAAAGTAGCACCAGTGATTCAGTATTTGGCAATCTTTCCTCTGCTCAGTAGCAGACCAATGTCTCAGCATAATATTGAGAAACATTCAGTAGCTCAGTGTGTCAGCTTCCAGGGGGGACGCATGATCAATGCAGACAAGACTTGTAGTTACTCAGATATCTGGGGATCTTGCAATATGAGAAGGCAAAATAGCATTTGGGGATATAACCCCCAAATTTTCCTTCTGTAGTAAACTGCTGAGCTCACTGAGAGGATTTTGTACTAAGATTATTTTAGAGTGCTGAATGAACAGAAGCACACATGCTTATGTGAAGTGTTTTGAGACAATTCTTGATGAAAACTACTTTGGACTATTGTTATTACTGTTGGCAGTCTTCCTAGAAAGATAGGCCAGAGTTATTAGATACAGTGCACTTGGATTATTAGGCACCCCTCAAATATGTAGTTAGGATAAAAAGAACAGCTCCCATCAGATTAAGGAATAGCTGGGGAGTTGAAATGCCTGATTTGCCTTCCTGTCCTGTTAAAAATGTACCAGTGGCAAGCCAATTCCAATGAAAACTTGACTTGCCTTATCAGGATGCCGTTTGTGCAACTATTTCTAAGCTATTCATGTGATCGTTCAGGAAAGTACCTTAGCACACATTAGTTTCTGATATCAGTTTTAATTCATTAGTATATTGGTTGCAAATGAAAGTTCATCAGGTAAAAGGAAAGGGTCCTTAAAAAGGCTAAGCACTATACTTACTTTTTTTTTCTTTTTTTTTTTTTTTTTCAAAGTAGTGACTGTTCTGAAGGACAATTGAAGTACTTACAAAGGCAGCCTTCCAGAGAGCACTGCACTTACTCTACACAAACACTGGATAATGTTTAAGAAATAAGTCAAGCCACAAACTATGCTATTGTTTTAGACCATAACCAGCACTCTGCTCTCTGAATAGGGAAGTAGGCCTGATGCAGAAATTGTGTCTGACCATAAAATCATGTTCTGTATAACACTCCCTATACAAAAAGACAAAATAAAGCAGGATTGCTCTTTCCAAATGCCGTAATACTTGTCTTCAAAATCCAATATGCTTTTCAATGTCCTCCAGTGCCCTTCAAGCATGGCAGGATAGTCTGTTTTTATTTCCAGAGATATATATGTAAATCTATATGGAACTGAAATTTTTGAATGTAACCATTTAATATAATGTCTCCTGTATTTAACATTTAGTAGAACATTCATCTGACTGCAGCATGGTAAGCATGAATCTTAAGGGAAGACTGAAAGTGGAGGGTAGATGTGTTTTCTATGCACATAGAAGCTATCTGCATAAAAGGGTATGAATTATCATTAGCCACATTAATTCACCACTTCTCTAGATTTCATTTTCAGAAATGTAAGTTAAATTTATGTTATAGAAATACATATGTTCTTCAGAGAGTAGCAAATCAAACCTAATTTTTGCCTTTCAATACTTTTTGATTCTTATGTTGAGTATACACTGAACAATGTAAGTAACAGCTACCCCATGAGTAGCTACCCCTACTCACCTTGATCTGAGGAAGAAGGGAATGAGAGATGTTTACAGTGGAGTATTATGCTTTGGAAGCTTTATTGCTGATCTGTATAGAAAGAATCTAAGCCCATTTCCTCAAAATATGTATCACTATGTATTTACTTTAAGAAAAAAAAAAAAAGCCGAAGATATATACCATCTTTGCAAACAGAGTTGCTGAGGTTTCTGACGGTTCTTAGAAAAGTTAATTCTAATAACTTTTATTCTAATAACTTTCTTTTGCTATGATCTGTGAATAGTAGTGATATTTTCAGCCCTCTTAGAAAAAGAGACTACAGTTAAACAGGCTCATCAACTTATTAAAATCAAATAAAAATTGAAGAAAAAAATTCTCATTAAAGTTATGTATAAGTTATGGAATTTCATATTCAGGCAATTGTATCTCAAAAGTTGAAAAATATGAAGTGACCCTGTAAAACAGAGCCCTACCCTAACATGACTGTTCTTTCTCTTTGCCCTTGCTTTCCACTGAACATAGAAACTAAAATTAGATGCAATTGATTAATTTCTTCAATTTTATGCAAAATTTGCATAAGAAATTGCCTTCTGCTTTGCATCAGAAATTGTCTTTTGCTCAAGATATGCACTAAGGGTGCACTTTCTCTCTATGCACTTTCTCTCACTTTTACTCCCCCTCTCCCCAAGTGAAATATGTTTTACCCTGTGATAAAAAAATGTAGCAGAAGATGGTAAAACTAGTTCCAAGAGCTAGAAAATGATTACAAACAATAAAAGTGTGAAAAGGAATAAAAGTAAAGAAAAAAAAATCCTTAACTTTTTACCAGTGAAAATGTCTGTTGATATTCTGTGATTTTTTTTTTTTTTCTATTTGTCATATGTTATTTGTTTTTGTATTCTCTGTGGTTTTATTCAGTTCATCCCTCAAAACCATCTTTTTCTTATCCTTAAATATTGAGCCAAGGGAGATGGTTAGCTTTCACCTTTCCTACAAAATGACAGTTTCTAACTAAATCAGACTAAGAAAAAAAAATTTCTCAATTAACCAGGTTTCAGTTGTTTCACACCTGTTACATACTAATGCTGTCAATTATCTGAAATATCTTCTAATGATGAATTTCTACAGTCTGGAAAACAAGTTACAAGACTTTTTGCTTTGTAGGTTTTTACAGAACAATACAAGTCTGACTACAAAAATGACATTCATTATTTTAAAATATATCAGCACAATAGCTTACAGAAGGTGCTCCACTTACATCACTTCTTTTTAGCCCTTTGTGGACAGCTTTTCAAGTATTAAATTTGTTAATGCAGCTTTTCACCAGTTTTTCTAAGCAACACTAATGAAGATAGTTTAGACTTAAGTAAAACCAGGCTACTTCAGAAAAGCTAGTAACACATGCAATTGTAAAAGTTCAAGAATCTTCAGGCTCCTTTCTGTATGGACACACAGTACTTTATCCATGGTGAATTTTCTGTTGCTTGCATTACTTGGAAGTCCCCATTCTCATCCACTTGTTATTATAGTGACTAACCTTTAATTTAAGATCTCAATGTGCGTTGTGTATTGACATTACATTAGTAATACTTGTCTATGCTTAACTTTTAGAGAAGAAAGGGAAGATAATATTGATAAACGATGTTTTGTTTTCACCTTCATTTGAAATTCGTATGAGCATATGGCTCTTAGATACTGTTTGCAGATAAAACATTATCATCTTCATTGGTTCATGATGTAAGGCTAATACATTTATTTATATTGCTTATATAAAAAGCAGGTTAATATGGCATACAGTGATAACATTTATTCAGACAGCTTCCATGGAGAACAGAGAAGTACATTTCCAGGTGATTTAAGCTGGATCAAGTTCTATGGTGTTGCCAAAATGAGACTGTATTTGGATTTCCAAGTTAAGTAGTTTCAAAACATGAAATTGTTCATCTGAAATGCAAAGCACACTTACACAAAGACAGATATCAGATGGAGGTCTACTACTAAGGATTCACAGTGGTCTCTGACCACAAATAGGCAACTAATAAATGCTGTTGAACATTTGGAGTGTCCCAGAGACTAATTCTGGATGGAAAATAAACACAACCTATAGACAAAATAGCTAGCAAGTAGATCTCAGATAAAAGTGTAAACTAATTGTAACCTCTCAAATTGCTGATCAAGATGGTACACTTATTTTTAAAAGTTGAGATTCAAAGGTTTTTAGACCATTTATAATTTTGAGAATGAATTTCTTCACCATATATGTTATGGGATTTTGTAATTATTAGGCTAAAAAAAATGTATCGGGTTCAAAAAGTTGAAAAGGATTCTTCAGCTGATAACTTTGAAATCCCCAAGATTGTGAAAGGGAATTATTATACTTCGAACTTTTCCAATCTCAATTCACCTTCAAGTTATTTTGACCCAGATAATACATTTCAGTTTAATGCTGTTCAGGACCAGAAGATTACTGAACATGTAGTAACAAATATTATAAATAAATATAAAAATTACTAAATTAGAATTTAATAGAATCATTTAAAGGGAAAACATATTAAAATTATTTCAATGCATTTTTAAACAAATTATGATAACATTTGAACATTTTTCAGGATGTGAAAGCAAATACAAATATATTGTCTTCAGAATAGGTGGGATTTCTTTATAACAAGTTTTAGTTTTTTCATTTTTGATTTTAGGAAACATACAGAAACATTTAATGAAAGCTACTTTTTCAATTCCTAATAGCAATTAGCATTAGAAATTTCCTAAGACAAAATCCCCTTAGGAGAATTCTAGATCAGAGAAAATTCATAATTCCTCCCAGTGCTAAACCAATTATATAAATATATGAGCTACTCCTATATTATTTCATACAATTCAAATTAAAGGTCTGAATTGGTGGTATTTTTATCAGTAAAAATAATTTGATTAATTTTTGTGTATGTATATATGCATGAACATGGGATAACAGTTGCTCAAGGTGATATCTGCTATGAATATGCAATTGTGATGTAATATGCAAATCATATTTTACCTTCTCCAAAATTTATTTATGCCTCTTATACATTTTAATACTTTTCTTATAAATCTGGATAATCAAATAGATTTTGTTTACACTTTTTTTTTTTTTTTTCTGCCACACAATAACCAAGGTCGTATTTTATTTTCAGTCCCTGTACATTCAGTGTTTTACTGATTTTCAATGCATTGCACTGCAACCTCAGGACAAAAGTACTTCCAACATAGTATTTTTGCTGGCACTTTCAAGAACACTTTGTTCTCAAATTATGTTCTAAGATCAAATGGTAACAAAATGTATATCTTACTAGCTAGGAAAATAACTTTACATATCATAGCTACTCTCTATGTCAACCTCATTTATAGCTCAAGAGAAGGCTGGGTTTGTAAAGTGAAGAAGTTAAGCTTTGTTTCCTAAAAGTGCACCACTGAAGGGAAGTAGTAAGGAAGAACATATTAGAAATTCTGAATATTCTGATATTTCTGAAATGTGTTTGTTTGTTTGTTTGTTTGTTTTTTCTTTCTTTATTGTGCCACTTTTCTGGTTTTGTTTTTCAGTAAGACTACACAGGGCATCTCAATGTATTCATCCAAAAAAAAGAAAAAAAAAGAAAAAAAATTGGAAACTCTTCCAAATACAGAATACATACTTAACTTTAAAGACATAGAAAAATGTTGGTAATATCATGTAATATTTGTAGTTTTTTGCAGGAGTAATGGCAAAATAAGGCCATTTCAGAATGAAGATGACTGTTCAGCTCCTGTAAAAATCATAGTGGCATCATGGCATTCAACAGAGCATTGCTTAACACTGGTTGAGGATCTGGCCCTAAAATCATAATCACATAAGGATCAGGAGATTGAAAAGTGAAGGTCCTGAAACAGTCACTACGCTGTGGTGTCTCTTCTAGATACATTTATGCTAGTCTAATGTAGATTCATCTTCATGGGCTCTCCAGGGCATATATTCTGTGATGTTCAGCCATAATGAACAGGACAGGGGTAATAATGCCCCTTATGCTTAATGCCAGTTACAGAGGGTTTAAAAATACAGATCTGAAAGAGTTTATCTGAGATATGGATTGACTTAATGGTGCAAAGAAGAGTTTAAGGGGGCTGTAACCTTTCCAGTAGCATCATCAGTGTGTACTGTGTATCATATGAAAAGTAAGCAATGCTGAACTTCATCTGTACTGTAGGTACTCTGTCCTGTATGGGACAGCCTGTTCTGTGACCCAACAGTCTGAATCTTTTTCAAGGACATACTAAACAAAAGCATACTTCCCATTTTGCATAGAAATCTAAGGCTATGTTTATAAAGTATAATATAAAGGAAAATTTCCTGTAATTATCTATTGCAATGTGTTTTGCAAAGGGTAGACAAGATGACCTAAATAATTATTCTCTGGTTAGCTGAACATTCTGGGCAAAGTCACAGAAAAGCTGATGCAACATATAAATACTAAAGAATTAAAGGATGATAGCATAATTAGTGCCAATCAGCACAGTTTTATGGAAAACAGGTCTTGTCAAAACTTCTGATGAGGTGACAAGTTCAGTTCATAAAGGAAAGTGTGCTGGCATAATATAACATATGTAAGGGCACTTGGCTGCCCAACATTCAGATTAAAAATTTAGCACTGTACAAAATTCCTTATAGGATATACTATTTATTTGAGAAATTCACTGTCAACTGAAAAGTTCAATGAAAAATATGAGAAAATAGCCATTAACTGGGAAAAGTTTTGCAAAGAGGAATTTCTGTTTGGCTAGAGCAAAGATCTTGTCCCAGTGCTATCCAGAAGAAATTGCACCTTCATGATAGCATATGAAGAGATATTACAAGATCCCTTACTAGCATTATCATCAGATCCAGTTGAGGATATTCTGTCTGCAGCTTGTTCTTTGAAATGTATAAGCCAAAAATAATGTCATTATTTAATGACCACATTCAATAATCACACATTTCATCCTTGTAAGCAATAAATGTACTTCATATTCAGGTGAAAACCACATTGGTTTCCTTGATCCTCAAGGTAAAAGGAAAAAGAGTATTTCAGCAAAACAGATTGCTAAAACTCATAGCAAGCCATGTACCTAGTATAACATCACCGCTCTTGAGATGCAATCCTAAAGGTACAAAGGACTAAATATAGGACTACAATTTTATTTTTTTCTAAATTGTTTCTAGATGAAAAAATAAATAACCCCCAAATTCAGTATGAGATCTGAAGGTAAACAGTGGCTTTTTTCATCATGTTGCTACCCAGGCAAAGATTTGCTAGGATAATTTATGTCCTTTATAGCTCCCGATTATCAGGAAATTTGTCTCAGGAATGGTGAATTCATTAAGTAATGCCAGTGATTAGATAAGGGAAAGACTTAAAAACCTGTCTATTTGTTCTGATTTGTACCAACACTGTAATCATGAGACAATAAAAGGGAAAAAATACTGATTTTGGCAACAAAACAGGAATGGCCCAACACATCAGACCTGTTGAGGTTATATATAGAGAGAATATATATATATTCTCTATAGAATCAATTTTAGAATAGATTTTTTATTAGTTTGAGCCTGTCACCTATAAAATAGTTGTGCTGGTGTGCGCACACCGAAAAAAACACTCCTCTTAAAAACTGTCAGCATTCTCACACATGGATAGAGTCCTCATTCAGTCTCCAGAGAAGTTTCTACAGTCAGCCCTGAATAGTATATCCATTCTATGAATGACTTAGAAATGTACTTTAAGAAAAGAGAGGAAATATGTACAAACTATTTATTACAAGACTTGTAGTATTGGGTTTATGTGGCAAGGTCTGGGTAGCAGGGGTCTGCAAGAGTGGCTTCTGTGAGAAGAATCCAGAAGTTGCCTCATGTCAGATAAGGGCCAATTTCAGCCAGCTCCAAAGAGACGCACTGCTGGCCAGAGCTGAACCAATAAGCGATGTTGTCTGTGCCTCTGTGAGAGCAGATTTAAAAAAGGAGAGAGGCACCTGGTGGAACAGGCTATCCCCCTGAAGCCCATGGGTCCCACATGTAGCAGATCTCCACGCTGTAGCCTGTGGAGGAGCCCCCGGTGGAGCAGGTGGATGTGGCCTGGAGGAGGCTGCGGCCCATGGAGAGCCCTGACAGAAGCAGGCCCCAGGCTGGAGCTGCAGCCCGTGGAGAGGAGCCAACGCAAGGGCAGGGGGTCTGGGGGGAGCTGCTGCCTGTGGGGGACCCGTGCTGGAGCAGTTTGCTCCTGACGGATGGACCCTGTGGTATGGAGTTATGTGGGAGCAGTTCTTGAAGAGCTGCTGCAGCCCTCACAGGATCAGTTCAGGAAGGATGGCATCCCATAGGAAGGACCCCATGTGGAGCAGGGACAAAGAGTGACCATGGAGCGGTGGGAATGAAGTGTTAGGGACTGACCACAGCCCCCATTCCCCACTCCTGTGCGCCTTGTGGGAGGAGGAGTTGGAAGAAGGTGGATGGCGGGTACATGGTTTTGTTTTTTATTTGTTTCTCACTGCTCTAGTCTGCTAGTGATAGGCAATAACTTATTTTAATCTCTGTATGCTGAGCCTGTTTTGCCCATGATGATAATTATTGAGTGATCTCCCTGTCCTTATCTCAACCCTTGAGCATTTTCCATTGTATTTTCTCCCCCTTTTCCTTTGAGAAGGAGGAGTGAAAGAGTGAGAGAGTAGTTGCGGTGGAGTTCAACTGCCCATCTGGGTAAAACCACCACACTTTTTTAAGAAAACTTAGATTAATTCCTTTGAATTTGCCACAGCTTTTAAAGTTGGTGATCAAGGCATAACTTTTGCTACAACATACCATCCTCCATTAATAAATAAATAAATAAATAAATAAATAAATAAATAAATAAATATAGTCCACTTTCTAGGAGCACTAATTAGAAAGTAAAGTTACAAAATATTTCATCAACATAGAAATATATTACATTGACTTACCAATATTGTGAATTTTTATTGCCATATTACTTTTGTCTAAAGTGATAAAAAATATATTCCATGAAAAGGATTTTTTTGTGTGTTAGCAATCAAAGAATTTCTCCAACAATATTTAGATTTTTCCAGTGTTGCAGCATTAGTATGGAAATATTTTATTCTTTTATTTTGTATGTGCTGTGAAGACTTCTAGCATTCCATGAATTACTAACAATTGCCACTAAGACACAGGCAGTTTTTCCGGATAATGCAGCATTTAAACGTTATAGCCTAAATCAACAGAGAAGGCATCATTTTATCATCTACTATCACAAGGGCATTTCATATCACAAAGCCAGAACAAAGCCATGAAATAATCTATTTTAAGCCAAGTAACATAGATGCATCTTTTGATTGATAGCTTTTCATATAAGATGGCTAAAAAAAAATACAATATTTTAGCATTAAATTCAAGATTTAATTAGTCATCACTGGTAGTTTTTTCCAAATGTTATTAATGACTTTTATTTTTATTTATTCCCCATGCCCACTCCACCCCCCACCCATCCAAAAAACACAGTAGTGTGACTTGTTAGGATTTTCCTCTTGTAGCTTTATCTTTATTTTAAATTAATTGATACTAATTAAACAGTGCACTTCATGTCACAGCAGTGAAGACAGAAAATATTCTTACTTCTAGTCTTTTCTGGATGCCACCTTAACTAGCTGTTCTTTTCCTTCCTTTACATTTCAATTATATATATAATACACACACACACACATATATAAAGATACTTCTCCTTAAACGGCCTACAGTATATACAGTTTGAGCACTTCAAAAACTAGAAGTCATTAGAGAAAAATCTGGAAAATGGACTGGTAAAGGGAAAGTATCTCATTATTTCCAGCAGTGGGAAGGTCTGGACTTAATAGTCTGGTCTATCATTCCCTCATCTTCTCCCCTACATCATTTATGAACAGTTTCCATGCACCACGGCCACATTTCCTTAGTCTGCTATCCTATGTTCATAAAGGAAGAACTGCAAAAATAAAACTAGAATGGAAATAAAAGATAATTATGCATTCCCCCCCCACCCCCCCCCCCCAAAAAAAAAAAAAAAAAGTGTCAGTGGTGAGACCATATATGGCAATAAACTATATTAATGACTACAAAGGCAAATATTCTTCAAGTGTGAGATTCCTCAATCTGGTGGCAGTAATTTACTGGACATTATCTCACAATAGTGTACATATATTTGTGCTTAAAGCGTGGCTTTTTAAAAAATAGTGCATTCAATAAATAAAAAGCAGTGTTTCCATATCGGGTAGCTAGGCATGTCTGCTACAGAGGGAACACTAGATGCTAACATAGAGCTCTAAATTTAAAATCATTCATATGATACCATTTGGTAACAGAAATATCTAGCAGTAGATGTGTTAGTAGAACCTTTTTTCCTTGTGGTCCTCTGCAGCCTTCTGCCTGGATCTTGGAACATGACTAAGGACAGTACATGACAGTATAGTAAAAAAGAAAGAAAGTATCAGACATCCATAAAGGAATATTTCCAACAAGGCTTTTGATTACTTTCTATGTTTATACATCACAGAACCAAAAAACAATTGCACTTTGCTCTTTTCTTATGATCCTTTAAATCTCATATTGTTTGGATTCAGTGTTAGAATAGGATATAGACTATTCTATAGACTGAAGCAATTCCAAGCAACAGCATTTGTTAAACCATAAACTTGACATATCTGGAAAAAGGAAGTTAAAGCAACTTGTAATCATCAAATTCATTTCTTGTTTTAAACATGCTTTAGTTATTACATTTTCAGTAAGGCAAGAAATAAACCTTAATGTTCACAACAGTATTTTTAAATGCTTATAGATTTGGAGGGTAAATGCAAAATGCTTTTTCAGTTGCTTTTCTTGAAAATTTAGTATGCCTTTTCAAGGATTGTTTTTAATGAGATTGAAATGCTTAAGGAAATAATAGGAATTCACTAAAAGCAGAAATGTTTCACTTGCAATATTATACCCTTTGCATTTATTAGAATATATATTTATTAAGATTTTATAGTGGTTGTAATGCTGATCATTACAAATGTTTCATCTGGGTTAGAACATTAAGTTGCCTAAAATTGCCTTAGTTCCCAAGAAAATATAATATATGTTACTAACAGAGTTCAGATTTAACAGAAGTTCACAAATTAGTGTAAATTAGTGAAACAAACAAACAAACAACAACAACAAAAACACAAGTGTGTTCACAGCACAGTAGTTGCAGTAGAATAATGTAATTTATTATCAAAAATAGTTTCTGGTTAACTTGATGCGGCTGTTGTTTGTATATTAGCTTTCCCACAGGAAAAAAAAAAAAAAAAAAAAAAGTATAGATGTTACCATTGATACAATAAGGCTCTGAATTGTTTAGTGTGTATGCAAAAACTCTCACTCCTTTAGTGAATTTTCACTATGCTAATCCACTTGGAATGCAGCATTTATCACCTACCAAACAAGTGTAAAATATTTCAGTCCAAGAGGATTATCACTGCTGTCTTCCTCTCTGCTCTACTGGAGCAGAAGAGGAGAGGGAGATGGTAAGCAGGGTGATTCAACAGCTAGAAAAGCAAATCCAAGTACATATATGACAATTCCTAAACAACTTTCACCAGCTGTCTTTGTCCTTAAGGGGTTTTGCTTGTTTGTTTTTAATTCCTGTTTTTAACAGGACAATATTTACAAGTAACAACCAAAACATGCCATGTTTCCTGAAAGCAAGCAAACAGGGGAACCACAACCTAAACTGAAACTACAGCCCTGACTGACAATGAGTGCAAAAGATTCCAGAGGAAAACATTACTTTCTCCAAGAAGCCATGAAAGTCACCCCCCATACAACTATTTGGTCATTTCTGTCCTTTCTTCTTGAATAATTTTATTCATTATTTTTGATACAGATGAACAGAACTGAACTCAGTGAGTAATACTGTGCTACACCATGTTTTTTGACAGAAGTATAATGATATTCCTTGTTTGGTGCTCTTATCCTTTCTTAACATTGTTTTTTAAGTGCTGAGCTTTCAGAGAACTAGCCACATGACAGATCTTTTTCCTAAGTGGTAAAAGCTAATTTAGAACCTATCACTGTATGTTTATGATCAAGGCAACATTTTACTGAACAACATTCAATTTCATCTGCCAATTTATTAATGTTGCAAGATCTGTCTGCTACTCTATCTAGTCTCTTTTAACTTTCACTAATTTGAACCACTCTGTATATTTAGCTGTTGCTGTCACTTCACTTTACTAATGACTTCTACTTGACCAACATTGAATAATTTTCTGGAACAAATACTCCAGAACAAATCCTCCTGGGATCCATTGGCAAGTTCTTCCCTTGTGAAAATTACCTATTTTCTATCTTTTGTTCCTTATATAATTATTTAATATTAAGCAATACCTTAATTAAAAAAAAAAAAATAGGAAAAAGAAAATTAGCAGTTTTACTGACAGAACATTATAGCAAAATCCCTGGCTTTCTGTCCTATTACATTTGCATCACTCGTAATGACATTGCTGCCTGTATGTGGTTCTTTCCTCCACAGAAGTCACAGGTTTCCTAGCTGTAGATGATGGTCATGATGAGCTGAAAAATACTATTTTTTCTGATAGATTTTACTGATTATTCTGACAAATTGACCAACACTTAAGAGTTTGTGACTGCTAAAGGCCCGGTAGTATATTCGTTAAAGACGAGAGGTAAAGATGAGGCCTTTGTAGATGAATAGAATTATTTAATCTCATTCTGCATACTTAAATTATTTTATTTTATTTTATTTTATTTTATTTTATTTTATTTTATTTTATTTTATTTTATTTTATTTTATTTTATTTTATTTTATTTTACTTTATTTTATTTTATGGTATGCTATTTTTCTCCTCTTCTTCAGCTATGGATTAAGTGATTCTTGCATCTACTACTTACAAATTTATGCAGGATACCTTGGAGGTATCCTGAGGTAGAGGGATGCCTAAATACAAATAAGACCTTCCACCCAGTTTCTTATAAAAACAAGCCAGCTGTACTTATTTTCATACCATAGAAATTACTGTTTTACTCAAAGTGATTTCCAGTAGTTTTGGACCGGGAGACTCACCTTTTCTATAGAAAAACATAACACCTCAAATTACAACAAACAGACGTTTTGAGTGCATTATTATTCATTTAAATGCATTGCAGTTTGAGTTAAATTTTCTTGATGTAAGCCAGAGTATTTGTCTTAGGAACCTAGAATATTGTACAAGTGTTTAAATCAGTGACAGACATAAACCACAGAGTAAATATAAATTTAGAGATATATAATCTTAAAACATTTGTCACTGAAGTTCTAAAACAAACTTATTTAGTTTATCATCCTCCTTTTCCTCACTTCAGCAGTGCTACAAAAAATTGAACCACAGTTGTGAACTGGCAGATTTCAATGTGATGAGTTTTTATCTTTAATTAACTAAGAATACGCTGTTTCAAGAAAAAATATTGTTCATATGGCTTGCAAAATATTAAACCCATGGATAACTAGTAAAAGAAGGTACAATTATAACTGTGCTTAGTTAATATAGAACAGACCGAACTGTTGATCTGTTCTCCAGGTCTGTTCTCCATATCTGCTCACTCAAAGCCCAGACAAAAAAGAAATAACTACAAGAGCTCTGCCACACATTTCCTACTAATATTTTTTTTCATAGACTGTTGTGAAATAGTGACCAATAACCAAATGAATATAATTTTTGAAATTTTAAGTATGCAAATGTCTGGAACCCTTAACTAGCTTAGCTTTTATCAGTGATTTTTCAGGATTGTTCTTTCAAATGATACAGAAAAAAGTTAAAGTGACTAATCTAAGTGACCAATCTTATTTTTGATTTTCCCTTAGCTTTCAAATTGCTCTCACCAGCTTCTTAAAGAAAACAAATACCCCCTATCTTGGGGCCAAATAAATAGACTCATCTAATTCAGTTATACTCTTCTAACCAGTAATAACATAAAATAAAATAAAAAATGTTCAGACCAAACCAACTGTCAGTCTATGTGCTGAAATGAGCAGTTTCTAATGAGAGAATAACCTAGAAGAGAGAATATTTCCCACAAAATTATAAAAATAATTTGAATATATAAGTAAATAACCATAGTGGTCACAAAAGTTAGCAGAAAAAAAGTGAAATGCATTGACTAGTTGTCTTGTTAGCAATAGGCTGTAATTTCACTGAGGCAGGGAACAATTCATACATGAAAAAACCTAATGGGACTCATTTGTACAAGCAAGGCTTCAATTCAGCAATGTGAACGTGGTGAATCACCAGAATGAGGTTTCCATTCATGCTGCACAGCACTTGAGGTATCCTGAGGTATCCTCACTGTGGTTCTTCCCTCATGCAGTCAGCTACAATCATTTTTGTTTTACAGTAGCAAGAACTGAGAGTCAAAGCTGAGGCAGAATCTTCAAGTTACACAAAATCTCGGTCTGAGCTGAAAAATAGACTCAAATCTCACAAGGTTCAGCCCAGTGATTTGAACTACAATGTGAGGTTCCTTTTCTGCAGTTAAATAACTGTCTTAACCAGTGAGAAGGTGATATTTAATAGATTAATAAACGTTTAATTTTTAATGTACAGATTCAGATCCACTAACATTTGCAAAACTTTTATACAAGTTCATCAAAATATGAAAGCCAAAAAGCAAAATAGAACTCATATTATTACTGATATGTTTATCTGTGCTTTGTGATAATAAATAGCAGCACATCTTTCTTTCTGAATCTAATTTAACAACATTTTGGTGAGGACAAAAATTACGTATGCATGCCCTACACTGTGTGTGTTTAGACACCGAATGCTTGCACTATGCATGCTCTATAATATGATTTACATATCAATGAAACTAAAATCTTCTCTTCTGTTATGAAATTGTTTTTGATGTGCAGAATTCTCAAGACATCATCATGCTTTTAGGGAAAAGACTTGACACTCTGAGAAACCCTTGAAGAGTCTGTGTCAGCTCCTAGCCTCATTTTAGTCAATGGAATAAAAAATGCATAAATTGACTTCAGTGAGCACACAATTTCATCCGAAATTTCCCTCTTTCCTCTTTCCCATGCCCCGCATCCCCTCCCCAAAGCTGAACTAATTAAAAAGCTGAAAGAGCTACCACAGAAATCAGAAAGACAGATAGACTTTTAGAATATTACGCCTATCTTCGATCCTGAGGTTCTGTAACAAAATTTCTAATCCATCAATCCCTGTTCTTATTAAATAATAACAAGAAAAAGATACTCATACGAGCTTGCCAGTTCATAGTAAAACAACTTTTCTCCTTCAGCTGTGACAGGTAAGTTGGCTGTGGTGGTTTTGTGGAAGCTGAGTAGTAGGTAGAACATACTTGACTTTATTTTGGCTTCTAACACTTGATTGTGCAATGTCACTTACATATAAACTAAGAAAGTACATACTGGATGTAAATCACCGTGCAATAAGTGCACAGCTGTTTTAAAACCTGTTCTCCGAAAGCATTTATGAGTGTTTGGCTGTTAGACAGAGAAAGGGTTTGAAGTGGAAGGGATGTATCCACTGCAGATTCAACCCAATATTTTCATGGATGAATTGGGATGATAGAACTGAATATGCCTTATATCATGGAGAAGGATAGCAAACACTGCAGAAGGCAGGACTAGAAACCAAATGACCTCAGCAAAATGAAAAGATGATCCAAGAACAACAAGGTGAATTAAATAAAGAAAAGTGCAAAGTACTATCTGTATGCAGAAAAAAAATCAAACATTGAAAACAAGTAACATTTGGCAAAATGGTAAAATATGGCAAAAAGAATGGCAGGAGGTTATAACAGTGTTATATGAGAAATGAGAATCAGCACTGTAATGCTGGGTAAAACCTGAAAATCCAATTCAGTGAGGTTTTAATGGCAGCTTTATAGATACAGGAGGTCCAGAGGTCCCGTAAGTCTGTTTTAATTGGTGCTGGTGAAGTCTCAGCTGGAACAGTCTGTTTTGGATACTGCATGGTAAAAAAAGATGCATAGCATATGGAAGAATCTTGAGGATAAAAATAAGACAGAAAATACTAATAATAAAGGAATGAAATAATTGTATCTGCTTTACTTAGAAAAGAGAAAGAATGAAAATCAGCATGATAAATGTCTTTCGATATGTAGATGGTATAATAAGGTGTTTGTCATGCTTGTTCGGGAAAGATCAAAGAAATTCAGTAAAATAACTTTGGTTGGATATTAAGGAAAATATCCTGTATGTAAAAACAGGCTCCTTGGTAAATGATACATCATTTATTATATATATTATATTACATAAACAAGTGTTAAAGATGGATTAAATATTCTTATTCATTTTTATGAACAAGAAATATTATATCTGCAGTAATACAGATTAAAACAAGCAGATTAAAACAGTAAAACAAGCTGGAGACTTCTTTCAGCTTTATGTTTCTATGATTCTAATGTCACATAAGCATCACATAAGCAGAGGCGTAAAAGAGACGGGACTTTCTAGACTCTTGGGTGTATCTTGCTAAATACATCAGCAACATACAAATGTGGATTTTGCTTATCTGTTTTATTTTGTTTTATGTTAGTTATAATAGTAAAGTAAATCATCTTCCCAAAGGACTTTAAACTTAACATAGTGCCACATGACTTTCTATGTATAAAATACAAGAGTTCTGTATTTCTACAGTTTAATATTTAATTCTAAAAAGTAAAATTAAATATTCATTTGATCAAGGACTTACATATTCAACAGTTAGCCTTTTTTTTCCATTTTTACCTTATCTAACATGCTATGAAGACCATAAAAAAATACAGAAAAGAAACAGCCATTAATAAAAATATAACCTTAACATTTTTAAGTAGGCTGAATATATACCCTTTGATCACTATCAGAAATCTTCAGATCAGATCTCTTGCACTGAATTTTTCATGCAGTCTTTCCATTTTTCTTGTTACGAGTGTCTTCTATAGTACCAATCAATATAAAGGCACAAATTCTTGACATTGCTCTTTGCTTTGAAGCATGCACCTACTTCATTTGCCTTTTTAAGCATCTCAGTTTTTGAAATTCAGCTATTTAATGCTAAACTGAGAACCCAAGTGATTATTATTCATTTGCACATTGGTATGGCTTTTTGTATAAGGTTTTCAAAACTGACACCCTTTGTTTCATGGACATGGTAGGAAGGTTTTCAATTTATTTCATGTGCAGCATCACTGACTTACTCTGAAGCAAAATGATAATCAATGAGGGAGGAGAATTAAATAAAATATGAGACCTCCAACTGAAAATATGAAGTAGCTTTTCAGCACGTTTATAAATGAAACACTAGTGTTGTCATTCTTCTCCCTTTCTTGAAGACAAAACTGTTGAAAATGAATAAAGATTATGCAGATTATTCAAAAAGCATAAGGAATTTTTGTAGAACACAAACCCCATTTTCAGAAACGACTAAAAACCTTAACACTTAAATTTCAATTTAAAATCAATTTAGGTTCAATGGCACCAGATTTTTAACTATAATAGGTGCTTGATATTAAAGGAAGGCATCCTAGTGCATTTAACTGGCATTCATTCAGTGGTTGATAGACAGGTAGGGTTGGACTCAGCTCATTTAACTTTATCTATCTGGAAGTTAGGCACCTACTCTGAGCTCTATCTGTAGTCTAAGCGAGGGAGCAGGAATCTCCAAAGAGTGTTTCAGCCCATCATTGCAGAATCACAGGATGTTGGAGGTAGGAAAGAACCTATGGAGCTCATCTAGTCCAACCCTGTTAAAGGGATCATCAGGCAGGTGTCTAGCAAAACAAAAGAAGGAGTGAGAGAGACTGAAGAATTACATGTGGGAAGGGGTACTTCACATAGGCATGGGAGGATAACAGCACGTAGTGCTCTTTTTCAGTACTGTCAAGTGCCAGGACAATGGGTACAAACCAGAAAACAAGAGTTTCCTTGTAAACGTCAGGAAGAACTTTACTTTGAGGGTGACAGAGCACTGGAACAGGTTGCCCATAGAGGTTGTCAAAAGCCATCTCAACATGGTCCAGGACAACAAGATCTAGGTGTCCCTGCTTGAGCAGGGGGGTTGGACCAGATGACCTCTATAGGTCCCTTCCAACCTCTATCATTCTCTGATTCTGAAAATTATCCACATATTATTTGAAAATAACTTCATTTTTAGAGTGTGGGTTATCTAAGACCCAAGTTATATGTGAGATAACACTAATTGTATGCAAATTACCAGTTATGTTTGTAATATTTTGCACTGCATTTGTATGTGACAGAGAAGAGATAATACTTGATACTTCTCAGCTCTGAATATGGTGTTTTTTGTTTTTATTTTTCTTTTAATGACAAGAACAAAGGCGTATCATCTTACATTATTATAATATTTTTATATATTCTTTTTAATGCGCACATTTTTGTGTTTGTGAAAACCAAAAATGAAAACATTGCTTAAAGCTAAACAAAAGGGGTACAGGAATCAAACAAATTTCGCATGTAAATTCTTTCACTAAACTTCAGTCTTCAGTGACTTTTCATATGGAGGTAACACTTCTCTGTAGAATCTATCATTAATGCTACATGCTGTGATATAGACAAACATCCTCTAATGATAAGTTAGAGACTGATACACTCATTTTCACTTGGAGACCTGAATCAGTATAAGTACTATTATCTCTTGAAGATGCCTTGCCAGAAATGTAACATCAAAATTAAGTCTCCGTAGTCTGTTATAAGCTCTTGGTTTCACTATGCAGACAGAGACATTTCTTTAAGAATCCCAATTACTTCAGATTTGTACTTTACACTATTTCCAAGTGTGAAAACCCAAGAGTCTGGCAATTATCATTATATTCTCATTCCTGTAGTAGGTTGTATATGCTAATGAAGAGAAAAAAAAACTAATTATATAGTATCATAGTCTGTTGTTACTAAGCAATTCTGTAACCTCTTCTTCCAAACAGCTGTCTGAACTCATAACATTTTCCTTTATTAAAAATTAAAAACACAGTATTCAGGAAGGCAAACAGTACAGCCAGAAGTCATAGTTTTAGGAAACATCTAGTGCTTTGAACTCTATCATTGTTTGCCACTCATGAAAAATGCATAGTTAGAAGCTCAAAAGCTTTCTGATTCTACAAAAATTATACTATATTGTGTATGCTTGTGCTGAGTTGGAACTATTTATATGATTGAAATACTTTACACCATTCACTAAGGCATTGATAATATTTGGCAACTAGAACAGGAAGTACTCAAGACAGAAAAACTGAAAGAAGATGGGATATTTTTGCTCAATGTACATGTAAACCAAGGCTCCCATAACACAAGAAAGCATCTGATTATACAAACAAAAAGGTAAAATAAACAAAAGCTTCGAAGAACATTGCTTTTTCTTTGTAGAATCTGTGTCCATAGGATAATAAAGAAATCAAATAATAGTATTAAAATAAAAGAACCAGACATGAAAAGGCTTATAAAAATGGGCAGCTTCCTAGGCTTAAAAAGAAGCTTTTCCAATGAAGGAATTTGTTTCAGTATTGAGCATAGCAATATACCTTAAATGGCTACTTGAAGACCTGAACTGCATTTGTGTAATGGTTAACATTCAAAGAGATCTTTTGTGTAACCAAGGGTACACATTTTTTCACTGTTCTTACAAAAATAATTATGCAAATAGTTTTAATACTGCATATTATCTAGATTTTTTCTGCAATATATTTAAGAACATTTCATTACAATATATTATGATGTCATAACATATTATGACTGTTATGTACAACATATAAAAGAACAAACAATAACAAACATGCTAATGAATATTCTAATGTGAAAAAAAAAAAAAGCTCCTAAGACCAAGTTTAAAATAAATAAATGTGTTCCAACCGCCTCACTTCTCCACCTAATGCTAATTAATCCCCATCATTGCTGCTGTCTTGTACTTGGGTTTTAAGAACATCTATGGGAACAAGTGGAAAAACAGTATGAATCAAGTGCATGTGGTTACAATGAGCAGTGGAATTCAGAATTACATTTGGTGTATTCTCTAAGTGGCAGTTCAAAAGAAATATCTAAATGAAATTGCATTCTAATAGAGTGTTTCCCCATATTTCCAAAGCAAAATATAACCTGTAATTCTGGCACAAAAAAAAAAAAAAAAAAAAAAAAAAAAAAAAAAAGCTAGAATACAAGCACTACAGTAGTAGTATTCCAGTAAGCACTAATGGGCAACTGACATGGTTAAAAAAAAGGCATTCAGCTTTAATAAACTGATGGAGGAAAGGCGAGGAATGAAATAATGTAAAAACTGCCAAGAAAAGACAAAAAGAGGGAGACAGAGGGTGCTATTCTGCATTTGATCAGAAGCCACAGATGGGACCCTTATATAGACAGGGAAAGCACTTTATTTTTGAGATATGGTTAAAGCCTGACACACCCAACTTCTTTTGTCTGAATTGTGAGGTATGTCTCAATGATCTGCAGAGCAGGAACCATTTTTTTTCATGTCATTTTGAGCTTAGACGAGCACTCTGATCATCTCTCTCCCTTTACATTGCTAACACTAGTTTTTCTATAAAAGAGTTCATTGGCAGTTTAAAGACACCGGTCAGATACTCAGACACAGCATGTTACTGATCACCTCATTATTGTTGAATTAGCCAACTATCATAGGGTGGAAGAAAAATAGCCTGAGTTACACTGTAGCCTGATGAATAACAGGCTTTTAGTATGAAACCCACAATAAACCACAATTTGTTAAATTCATAAAGTTACTTAATCAATCAAATCTTGCCCTCAAAACACAGAATCCAATTTCTATCCAAATAGATGTTTGTGGTAGTCAGATAAGGGGGATATAATGTCATACTAAAGTAGTCTATTCATGAATAGACAGGATGCCCCTTAAAATGAAAATGTCATTGAAATAGCAGCAAGTTTTGAAAACATCAACACTAGAGTCAACTCAGACTCCAGGGATAAATTCACAAAGGTAATCATCCACTTTAGTGGGTTATTAGAAAAGGAGACCAAATATTTTTCATAGCTAGTCCTTCATTCTTAGCATATGGACTCAACAAAACAAAACAAGCTGGGAGCAAGCTGTCAGCTGCCATGTGACAACTCCAAAGTCAAAGAGGTTTTTCCAAAGAATATTTTTTTTCTAGTTTATTATAAACAATTAATAAAAGTTTATCATCCAATCATACAGACATAAAAGTTGACATTAACTAATTCACTAATACCAGAGATTACTGTCTTTCAGTAGCAGTTTTGGAAATACTCTTTTCATTGAAACAATAAAGGAAAATAACAAGAAGAAATTACTAATATTTGAGATGAATTAAACAGTTTTGAGCTAGCAATTCCACAGGAAGAAAAATGAATTTCTTTTGTATCCCAAATAGTTACATTGCACCATGTTGCTGGAAATATCTTTTAAATAATGTGAAGGTTTTTCAATGTTTAAGGAGATTTATTGAGTGAAAGTAACTTCTCTTGGGGTACCAAATACAGAGCATGACTCTCTGACTAGGGCAGACGTTAACTTTGAAATATTTCTGACCATTGAAATATATTATTGACTCCTTAGCTTTTATTAGTGTCCTCCATAGGAGCTACTCATCTTCAGTGGGAAGTTGCGTGTTAGTGGGTGACCATACTTTAAATGATTGCTAGGACTGTAACCATTTAAAGTGGCTTAGACCCACCTATTTATTTTAGCCCAGATATATCATAAGTGTTCAAGTCCTTCAGTGCTCACAGCTCTGGGTTGTGGGAGTGTGACACTCCAGCAGAAGAGCAACTACGAAGAGGGAGCATTATAAGATGATGAACCACTGTAAGAGATGGCCAGTCACTGCAGCATATGGTCTTCTGGTCCATGAGCTCACTGCTAACACTGCTGTAGTGAGAAAGGAGTACGCTCAGAATGACCCTGTGCTGCTTGATGGCTGCACACATGCTGTTCTATGAAATGGGGCCAATATTAGACAGAATCAAAAAAAGGGGGGTGCTTCAGAGCTAAAGTTGCTTTCCTAGGGTCAATAAATGTATATTCAGATGTGAAAAGATGCTGAAGGCAATATGGCATTTTTATTTCATACTGGATTAACAGTGGCATAAATTTCAGTGACATAAGGATCAGAATGGTTTCCCTCAAAAATTCCAAGTTATGCAAAGCTCCTTGGAAACTGTATGGGCTTAGTGTTGCCTTGAAAGTTTCTGGTAGCTTCTGGTTCACAAGATGGAGCTTATTTGATATAGCTGGAAGGACAATTATTTATTGTTTTTTATTTATCACTTAGAGAAAACATAGATGTGGAGAAAAGTATAAACTAGCCATTGCACCTACATTTGGAACAAGAAATTGCTAAGAACTATCTTAA
Source organism: Netta rufina (assembly GCF_964035555.1). Classification (NCBI taxonomy): domain Eukaryota; kingdom Metazoa; phylum Chordata; class Aves; order Anseriformes; family Anatidae; genus Netta; species Netta rufina. The sequence continues at coordinate 80,013,541 of NC_140125.1, read as the reverse complement.
AGCATGGCGTATGTACTTCAAAAGAATAATTAATGAAACCAAAATGACACCATGAGACAGCAAAATTTAACTCAGCTTTAAAAGAGCAGAACATATTTTCGTATGTTGTCATACATTCTCAGAAGACAAGTGGGTGCTCTGGCAGATACTCTAGCTTTCCACTATGGTAAATAACCTTTCAGCCCTTGTCCTTACCTGTTTCTGTGGCCTGACCCAGGGGCAAGGACCTACCTATGTGAGGCAAAGACAACTTGCACAAGAGCTCTTGTTGTAAATGTTAGCTCTACAGCTGTGATCTTTTGAGCATCTGCCTCACTAGAAATAAATTTATCTTCTGATATTTTCATTTCTAACAAAATCAACAGTTTTTCACTCACTGCCTTAAGCAGTGGGTGAAATGATAGCAATAGTGCACTATAGCATTCAAAAGCGATTTCCTTACAGAAGGAGACCAGGACATGCTACTCAATCATAAGCAGGGCTTTGTGTCACTTGCCAATCCATCATCACAGGGATGAGAAACATGGGAAAAACTTAAAGAGAAAGTTGAAAAAATCCAGACACCATGAAGAATTTCAGAGATTTATCACTGATTTGCTTTCTCCCTGCAGTCCCCTATTCGTTGATTCCCACTTCTTGTTCTGTTTCATTGAATACCTAAGACTATGCACCACTTTAGACAGGCCCTATTTATATTACATGTATTATATTATGCTCATAGCATAATGGCACCCTGATATCAAGTTGGGGCCACTAGATGGTACTGCAATATAATTAATAAATATTAAAAATAATTTCATAAATATATCTATATACATGTATTTCTACAATGTCTTAGTTCTAGTATTTGAAAGAATCTTCATAGCATTGCCTTTAAATATATACTAAAGTTTCCATATAACTGTAATATATGCAATTATAAGGCATATGCTAAAATATGTGCTTACAGATCTTAACAGTATAACTAAGGTACTTAATCCATACACATGTGTACAATATTTCCATAACATGTACACATATATGTAAATTATCATATGGTATGATAATCTTATCAGTCACTACACTTACTCATTTTAATATGTTCTTGTATTCAGTGCAGTAAATACTAGATGTATGAGAAAGGTGTGCATATAAGAATTGATATGCACATGTATATTTATTTGTGAGCTAAACCGAAAATATAAGCCAGAATTTTAAAAGATAAACTTTGTACAATAAGAAAAATCTATGCAATCATATTTTATACTTTTCTATACTATGAATGATTTTTTATCACAATTTGTTTCACTGTTAAAGGGATGAAAAATTCCACTTTATCTGAATGTTTCCTACCATATGCTATGTCTACAGTAATAAGCAGTTTAAATTTTATAATCACTTATCTTCTAGCTGGTAAAGATCTTGATGTTTAAAAATTGCTGCAAAACTAAATTATCTGAAACCATAAGCATGCTTAATAGTATCTACCCATGAAACTACCCTCAGAATAACCTAACACTGCTGGTTGCCAGCACTATTTTCAATTTTCATCTGTTAGATATATGATCAAGCATGTCAAATCTGCCCTGAGTAATAGAAGTGAAAAAATAAAGTCATTTACTTAAAACATTCTGATAGCTATTTATCCAAAAACCCTGGTCAGATTTACTGCTCAAAGGCATTTACCTACAAAGTTAACCAGATGCTTTGAGTTGAAAACTAATTTAATTTCTGTGTTATCTTAACAGGACATCTGTTAAACCAACATCCAAGGAAGGTAATATGTTCAAAATTAAACATCCTGCAGGTTGTTTTATTAGAGTATGTGCAACATTGACATTTAACTGTTAACAACCACCACCTTACAAAAATAATTAGTAAATGTGAAATCAAAGCAGTATAACAATTACACTAATTGACATGAAGTAATGTCAAATGAATTTGTAACTAGTGCAAGTTCAACCTTGTTGCCAAGTTCATTGCTTTGTTACAGCTGAGTTGCACTGAGGATGAATGACCCATTTATTTTGTTTCTTTCTCTCATCATTTTCATCAAGGTTTCAAACTGTCCCTTTAAAATCACAGTATACTAGCCGCTTAAAGTGTTCAGCACTCATAGACAGAATGTTTTTTAAGCATCAAGAATGACAAGCTATGCAAATCATATCCTGAAGTAATTTGCATTATTGCAGTTAATTTGCATATGGATATAAACTGCACTTCAGAGCTAGAAAATATCAATCCAAGCAGTGGCATATGAAAGTCAGACAGGTGGATGTGTGCTTGCCACTGTTTGGATATTGAAGTAGAAAAATACTAGCAGGTGCCTGATCCTTGTTGTTCCTTATCATTTTGCTAGAAAAGATGATGGAGTCAAATGGACTGGTGGAAAGAAACACGGTCCCCATATTTCCTCCCACCGCTTCCATTTATCTCCACTAGCAATGAATAGTTGATGCTGTTTCCCTGTTGGCAAGAACTTCTATAACCATTTCTCTTCCCATTAGTGTTGTCCAATGGAATAGAAGAGAACAGACAGACTACAGTGTAGCCACTAAAAGTCAGCCATATCTAGCTAGTCCTAGACTAACATCCCAGGTCACCAATGGAAAGGTAGTGAAAAATAGTTAATCCATAAATGTCAGCTGTGGGTATACATGTATTTCTAAACTGTTTAGCTCATCCTTAAGATCTTTTCCAACAGATGCTGGAATAGTCCAGGTTGGTTGCTGAACATGGCTGGAGGCAGGAGAATAGGTTAACTATAAACTGAAGCCTCTTCTAGCCTTACTTTACCATGAACAATAACTGTGAGTATGAAAACACTGATTTTAATCTCAGTGTATGTACACTGGCAGTTGGAGAATCCTACTTTTCTTGCTTGTGTCTGTTACTCTGCTTTCATGATGTGGAAATCAGACACTTGCAGTTCAGCTATATAGTGGGTAATACTTGCAGGTGATAAAACAGCAGCAAGCTCTCTCCATACCCCTCCTTTTCTCCAGTAGTGCTTCCTGCCTCTGCAACCCCAGAGCTCTCTTTGTCCCCAGGACTGTCCCCTTGCAATGCCATTATATTGTCTTGCTCCTGCTGCATGTTAGTTACTGAAGAGCCTTTACCGATATTTGGTTAATCTTCCTGATTCATACTTAACCTGAACAGAAAAGGGGAAAAGTTACATATTTCAGCAATTTATTTGGCTGCAAGTTTTTATGCAATGTTTTCAGGATTTCCCTAAATACAATGTTAGACAACATAAATGTTGATATCATTCAAAACATCTTTGAACTAAGGATACTAGTTTTCTTTTAAATGTATTAATACTTCTTCCAGATAACAAGGATAACCTTTATCTTTCCACATTTTACTTAAGCTGCTATATAGCTTAACATATATATAAAAACCCTTATTTTTTCTCCCATAATAAAGTAAGTAAAATTGTGAAAAGTGAACTGATTATTTATTACATTATAATTAGTTAATTTTTTTTTCTCTCCTTGTCATGTGCACCAATCTGTATGGCTAGAAATAACATCTCAAATAAAAAAAGGACAAAAAGAAACCTGAAGAACTCAACTTCAGTTAAAAAACTAAGAGGGATGTTAGAAAAGAAAGTACATGACTCTTCTCAGAGGTACACAGTGAAAGGACAAGAGGCAATGTCAAAGATTGTAGAAACAGAAATTTCATCTGAATATCAGGAGAAAGATTGTGAAATTCCCAGCCTTAGAGATTTTAAAAACTTGTCTCACTAAAACTAAACTAAACTAAAACTCTGAGCAGCCTGATCTAACCTTGAAGTTAGTGCTGCTCTGAGAAGGTGGCTGGATTGAGTGACCTGGAGAGGACTTTTACAATCTGATTTAGCCTGTGATTTTATGGCTATAAGTTATCTTATATTTGCCAGATATTTCAAGTGGGTAGGCAAAAATGTGTTCAGAAACAGTTGATTTTCCTTAAAGCTTCTGGCAGAAAGCAAAATAGTTGCATATTTTTTACTTTACATTTTAATAGCTACAATACATTCACTTTGTACCATATTTAATATTTTCACTTTTAAGTGAAATTTATTATTTTCTGTAATCTTCCCTATCCTTTCATGCTGCTGATCAACCTGATAAAACTCAGGGAAATACAGCAAAGGATGTAACCGCAGTTGAATGCAAATTAGCGATTATTGTTTTTTTAACTTTTTTTTTTTTTTTAAAGAGTAAACTTGCAACTGGTATCTGTAGAAGGAGTGCTGAATTCACAAGGGACTGAACTTTGACTACATATGGTGAGCTCTGTACACACTATTGCCACTGTAGTCTGGGTTTCTAGGTGCCATGGCTCTGTACGTAAACTTTCACAATATACTACATGTTTTCAGAGTGGAGTTGAAGTACATGATTACTTCTGTGAAGCATGGAAATAAATCACATACTGACCAATGAGAAGAAAACAAAATACATAATGGGTAATGGCTGTACACAGTAAGAAAAACACTTTTTTTTTCCCCTGTCTTTTTATTAATCTTTTTCTAACTACTGCAATACATGGAGTGGGATGCAGCATTCCTTAGTTCCCAAACATGATTTGTTTCTAAAATAGGCCATGCTGTAGAGAGATTAAGGAAAAGACTATGGAAAAAAAAAAAAAAAAAAAGAAAGAAAAGAAAAGAAAATACACTTGTGACTGCGTAATTAAGAGCTATATAAAAATGAAGGTAGAGAGAAAGATAAATTGCTCTTATACAGGAAACTAATTTTGGCATTTCTTTTTACCAGAGTGTTTGACTTTCAAACACTTAACTTTTATGTTACAAGTCATATAAGTACAAGCTTATGTTTAAAACATTAAAAGTAGCCTTTCTATGTTATCTGGTAAAAATAAGACACGTCTTATTGATGCAACCCAAACAGGAATTATTATTTTTTTTTTTTTAAACAAACCATGTTTTTGGTCACGTTTACATAAAACTGTGGGGACTACAGAAAAGCAACACTCACCTCAGCCAGGTGGCAGTGAGAGGAAAGCTCTTGGATCCAGTCACACTGGTAGGGCTGCATGCAAGGAGAGCCAAAAGTGCTGGGATAAAGCTGGGAGCATGTGCACCAAGGGCTGTTCTGCCCCTCATTAGAACTGGTTCTTTCATCCAGCACTATGAATCCAGTCCCTGTTTTGGCTCCCAGTAACTGACAACAGCAGCACCTCTTCATACCTGCACTTGTGACTTGTGTTGGGATCTGTGCTACCTTAGTCACTTTTTTTTTTTTTTCCCCAGCAAAAATATGTATACTGATTTTAATTTTTAAACTAAAAATGGGAGTTCAATAATTCTTATTCTGCCTCTTTTCTGCTTGTGGAATCTACAGACATCATTAGTGCCTTGAAGCAAGAGTGATATTTCTTCATTTGCAGTATACTCTTTCTATGGAGGGTCTAATCAGAGGTTGCAGATGAATCATATAGAAGCAAACAGGAGTTTTGTCTGAAGGTCAAAAGTACTATGCCTGAAGGTCAAAAGTACTAGATAGACTTAACTTTTTGGTGGTTTCTTTTTTTTTTCCTTTTTTTTTTTTCCCTCCTTCAAGATACCTGAATATAGCGCTCCTTGTGTCTTTTCTTGATATATTTAAACAAATCATTGAAATATCACAGTTTCTCAGAGATGCCTCCTATTGTGTTTTCCTTTTTTGTTTCACTAGTGTACTTCACATGTCTCATCCGGGACAAGAGCTTGTACTTTTCAGATGTTACATTTACTTAGCCATAGGCCAAAATTAATATGACCACTCAGAAATCCTGAAAGCATAAATTCCTTCTTACACTGAGAATAGCAATCACCAGCAAGCAAAACATGTAGACTAATTAAATACTACTGAAGTGTAATACTAAAAAGTCTCAGAAGTAGGTTTTCTAGACATTCATTCACAGATGCACATAATAATTTAGGTTAAGAACAACTGTTATCTTTGTTTCAATCTTTCTCATCCATTAGTTATCGAGTTTTCTGTGAAAGAGTATCAGCAAAGGCAAGTATTTTCTATGGTTGAGGCACGGTTGGTGTGTGATGCAATTTTCCACAACATATATACGACTGTAATGGTGCATATTGTACCATTGATTTACATGGCTGTTTACTATTAATCCTTGATCTTCTTCAGTCTCTTGTTGACTATGTCATAGTTCTAAAATCTTTTGAGTCTTAGAAGGCCCATTTCATTGTCATAATGAGAACCTGTAAAAATGTCATGACCCACAACTAATTTTAGAAGGGATGAAACAAGCCTTTTTTAATAAGGTATAATAACAATTAATAAGGTATAATAACAATATGTTCTCTTCATTGTATCCAGAGGTGATGATACAGAAGTTAATGTACAGACACAGAAAAAAAAAAAAGCTTTTCTCAAAACTTCAGGGGAAGAAAAAAAGCTTTTCTGTCCTTTTATTTTGGTAGAAAGGTATAAATTATACATATAAAATAAACTATACCCAGCTGAACTATCATTAGGTTGTAATTTAACCTATCAATTCCTAAAACTGTGCTGTACAGGATCCTCTCTTACGGTTTAGAACCTCAGAGGCATCCCTCTGGTACTTAGCTAAAGGTTATTTTTCATTCTCTATTTATAATCAATTCAGACCTGGAGCTTCTATCAAGGTTCTTTGTGCCATTTCAAAAACACACACACAAAAAAAAATACACAGGAATAACATCATAGATTTGAAGTTGCAGTTATTCACAGATGGAAATATAAATAACAAAGAATATTCAGTGCAAGATCCGTATATGTGACTAAGAAACATTTATAAAGGTAAAAATTTTGTTAGATGCTTACTTATATAAAACAGTTGGAACCTCTGAAGGGTATAGAATATGAGGATAAGTTTGGTCCATCCAAATAGCTGTGTACCTTTCCATTGTACACCTATTTCTAGGCCCTAGATCTTGCAAAAGATTTCATCATCTGGGGAAGTTTTGGTGTACCACCCACAGCTAAAAGAGAGAAGAGACAGTTGTTCCATATGTGAATTAGGCCTTCTGTAGATGAGTCAACCTGTACCCGTTTCTTGAATCCATTTTTAGGTACTTTTGCTTCTCTTCCTCTCTTCAGTAGTGCTGTGGTCTGAAAACCAGCCAAAGTGGAAGAAATGCACTCTAATGGATGTTTCAAAGCAATGAATATCACTAAAATAAATGTTACCCCTATAGACCAAATAAAGAGTTTAACTGCAGCCAAATATAAGCCTGGACCATATGGTTGTTTGGGAAACATTCTAGATCACACAATCTTAGTCTTCAGAAAAAAAAACAATTCCAGGTGTAGGTATTGTCATTTAGCCTATCTTTATTCCAAACAGCACTTACCAATGTTATTAAACTGATTTTACACCCACTAAAATGCAGTGATCAAACAGCTGTTTCTACTTTCTCTTTTTCTTCCCATCCCTTTTCACCCAGACATGATAACATTTACAAGTTAAGCAATTCAGGTGGCTGAAATGAACAGATGGGAAGAGAATGGACTGGGTTGAGTGTAACGCTACAATAGGTGCCGAGTTTGTTACAAAGATCAGTTCACTTAATACAGAAAGCATTTTAATCCAATAAAATATATTGTGTGCAGGTTCTTATATTTGCTGTGTTTTTGCCAAGATAATGAGACTGGTCTTCTCTGAAGGTATAAAACCAAAAAAAAAAAAAAAAAGTGTAACATTGTTTTACCTGCAGAACGTTATTTTACACCTCAGGAAATGAAATTCTTACCCTTTTGAAGTCTTTATCTTTTGAAGAAACAGACAACATGGGGATGAAAGATCCCACTCTTTAGTAATTTTTGCACTTTGGGGGTGATTTGATAGAAAATACAAGTAAGGAATTATCTTTGCCTCATTTATTCTTCCTATAATTTTGCCTAACTTTCTGCATCATAGTATTTCAGTAACTCACAAAGGATCAGAGAATTACATGTGTAATTTACAGTTAGGCTAAACACTCTTTAATCAGAAAAGGTAATTAAATATATGAGTTGAGAGGTGAATGTGATCTCTTTCACAAGTGGGATTCTCCTTGATGGTCAGTTCACACCATTCTGAGTATAACTCAGCGTGGAATGGAATGTTTAGACTCAAGCAAAGTTTATTACTTTAACGAAATAATTTGTTACCACTGATGATCTTTTATATCACCATTTTTCCAGCCCTATGGGAACACCTTAGAAAGCAGCAGTTTTGATTTGAGATGTTGGTTTGAGCCAATACCAAATACCACTTTACATATTATCACTTATGGTATCAATAAAACACTACAAATATGTCTATCCTAAGAAAATACACTTTTTTTTTTTTTGCCCCCCACCCCCCATAGATTTTTACTATATATAAATCTTCAGTTATAACATTCCTACCAGAATAACAAAGTTAAAAAACATTGCTGTAGCCAAATAGCAATTTATTCTTGCACTTACATTTTAATTTAATGAAAGATACTTTGTGTTACAGTTATTATGCTGTGGTGGAAGAACCCTGGAAAGAATCCAGCTAAGTAACCGCAAGCTGAATGGTACCAAAAATGTGTGTAAATATATTATTTACCCTTGACATTGTAACCTTTTATATTTGTGAAATCAGCAGTTAGTGTCTCCCACCCAAGTGAAATTTGTATTACATAATTATTGAGAAGGGAAAAAAAAACGAGACAATTTTCCTTTAAAAAGTATGTCGTTGTTGTGGGCACCAGAAGGTGCCTGTAACTGTCTAGAACTACAGTTTCTAACATATTCAGAATACTCCAAATTTTGATCATACTACCTTCATTCTAATAATACCAAGACAGTGAGTAAAGCAGAAAACAGCATTTAAACTGGAGCATGTTAACACAACGCTGATGGCTTAAACGTATCTGATGGTAACTTACCTTTGAAAGGTCCCCAGCCTCCAAGTAGAAGCAGATAACAAACACGTTCCATGTAACCCAAAGGATCAACCAGACAGCATACTGTAGGGGAGGAAGAGAGAATTAAATTTACTGTTAGACTATTAGTTCAATCCAAGTCAAAAACGGATTATAAATATAAATATGGTGCATAAAAAAGAGAATCAAGAATAAATACTTCTCTTTTACAGCCACAGTATAGTGTGAACTAATGAACCCTTGGTCACAAAAGAAAATCTCTATCTGAGAAAACAAGTAATAGAACTGGCATTCAAATTTGAGACTGATCCAGATCTCTTATTGTTGTTTAAATGGAAAATATTGCAATATTAAGACAGACATGTAATATCAATGATATGCGAGAAGTACAGATCCATTATTATCAAGAATATATCTGTTTTGGTAAATTTTGTGGTATTCTAAAAAATATGGAGTGATTTCCCTAGGCCATGACAGCTGACTACATCAATATATTTTGTGGCATTCCAAACCATGGTTCAAAATTGTTAATCGCCCTCAGGAGCAGACTGTTTTAAATTAATATTTTTATTTTATTTTTACTTATTTATTTTTTTTTAACTACAGTGTATAGTATAGGTATGCATACTTAATACTTGTTCAGTTTGCTGAACTTATTCACATATTTGACTTCTTATTTGTTTGTTTGTTTTTATCATTTATTTATTTATTTTTATTTGTAAGGTCTTATATGCTAGGACTGAAAACTAAATTTCCCTGCTGTAATTCTGGAGGATCTCATGTAAAATTTGACCTGCTATTGCTACTATTGTGTTTGAGAAATTCCCTTGACAAATTAATCCATCTAAGAAACCTTAGAATCTACAACTATTTTTCTAATGACTGTCACTGCTATCCTCTAGCTGTTCATGATTCAATTCTGTATTTTTGCTAATTTCATTCTATTCATGCATATGTGTGAAATACAACTATTATATGAAATGTACCATTCCCTACCTATTATAGCCAAGGACTATTTCCTCATTTTATATCAGCAACCCATTACTTTTGAGTATTTACAGGCTTATTCTTATAGTTTGATTGTCTTTTCTCCAAAATGGACTGGTTAAATTTTGTCAAGCTACTGTTCCAAATTGCGTTTAACATTGTTGGCAATTTTCTACACTCCTCTATATTATAGCACCATCTGAATAAGCAGACAACACTTTAGACTTTGTCAAACCATTTTTGTCATGAATGCAAATCTCATTCTCTCAATTCTGCAACAAACTATATGGGATTCTTCTTGCATTTCTCTTAGAAGTGCTGTTTTGCATCAGATTGTCTATCATTCAACATGGCATTTTCCATTTAATTTTCTACATACTGGCAAAAAGATACAATTTTGTCCTTTCTCAGGAGATCAAAACTGAGATCCAACATAAATAAAATTTTGGCTTGTTCCAGTGTCTTATTTCTTACAGATAACCAAATAATTGCTGATCAGCCTAAATCTTTGGTAGAACAAGTATAGATTTTAGATAACTATAATAAATACTGTTTTGATCTAATGTAATCTAGCATAGTTTTAAAGGTTCAAAATGCTTTACAAAGAAGTTATATTAGGTATTTCAAAGCATACAGCTGACATACTTTATAGAGCAGCTCTTTCTTGTCCACAGCTTTGGTCACAAATAATAAATTTATTTAGGTCAGGAGAGACCCTAAGGATATCATGTGGTCCAAATCTCTGCTCAAAGCACAGCCAGCATAGATCAAGTTGTACAGGAGCTTGTTCAGTGGAGGTCTGAATATCCACAGGGATGAAGACTTCACAGTACTTTTAGTCTTAAGAAGTAGGCTATTAATGGACTTCGAAACACAGGAACTTAATTCAGATTCATGGTCTTAACACATCTTTATTTTTATTTTTTTAAACCCAACTCTTAGGAATTAAGTATACTGAACATTTCATTTTCTTGAGACTTGCCCATTGTACACCTGACTTTGTATCTAACATGGAGTGTCATAATTACCAGAACATGAGAAAAAAAAAAATCAAACAAATATTAATTCAGATTCAATAACCTTAAATCAACTTTTTCCTAACATTTCAGCATTTTTAACTAACCATTTTTTTGCCAGTTACTTTCATACCTTAAAGTCATATACAAGTTCACATACACTTTGAAGGAGTTATTACAAGTATGCCTTCTTAGATGAAGATAACTGTGTTTCTCAAAGTGAAAAAAATCTAAGTATTGCATTTAGGCTGGTTTCCCAAAGAAACAGGACTTAAAAAGTAACATTCTGTGTTCATGTCTGTTCCCCTGAAATAACTTCTGAGCTCCTGAACAATTTTATGCAAGCTGGATAAAAGGCTAAAAGTAAATTTTTATTTATTAACTTTTTATTTATTTTTATTTATTGACTTATATTATTCCCGCCGCCCCCCCCCCCCGATCCAAAGTTTCAGGAAAAGAAGTCTAGAGAATAGAGAGAAACTCTACTAAGGTCCTCATACAGATAAAGTCTTATGAGATATTATGCAACAAAAATGGGGAAAAACATGGAAGAGAGCCACTGGAAAGTTTCATTAGATCATAGAACAACTTGCCACATTTCATGTAAGTAACAACTGATTAAAAAGCTCCCTATGCACAGCACACCCAGCAGAGAACCAGCAGAGAACTCCAACAGACTTTGGAGCTGCCTGTTCTGGCAGACAGTCTTATGTTTACACGAAGAAATTAAACTTTTCTTGTTGTATAGTCTATCACACATACAAAAGAAAAAGACAAATTTATCTGACTTCTATATGATTTTTAGATATACTGTTTTAACAAGCACCAGCTATTATTAGACTACAGACAAGATTTAAAAATAACTTTTAAAAGTATTTTTTAAACTGCTTCCTTTTGGAAAGATATATTAAGTGTTTGTTGCCTGAATTCTGTGGATAAACACTGAGTATAATTATCTTGAAATACAAGGATGCTTCTGCTTCCTACTGCTTCTTATTTCAGATGCTTCAGATCTAGCCTCTCTCTTATCTCTGGATCACATGGAGTCACAAATATCTCTTGTTGTCTATGTGCTTCAGCAAATTGTTGAGGAAATTCAGCTCTGAAGGTCTGTGACAATGAACAAATCCCTCTGGTACTCTCTATTATATGTATCTAATTAGAAACACATTTTTTAAGAGTTCTTCAAAGGGCTATAGCTGTATTTCTTTTTTTTTTCTTTTTTTTTTCTTTTTTTCCTCATATGTGGGAGACATAGAGGAGACAAGACAGCTGTGTTATCTGACAGAAGCCACCACAATGTTACAGCAGTCACATACCAACAAGACAAAAACCTTGATGAACACAGTTGTACAAGCAAGAGATACTGACAGGAGGCATAGCAATGACAACAATGTTTAATATTTTTATGGAAATCCACACTGGAAAGGGGTATAGCTTGCAGGCTAAGACTGAAGAATTAAATGTTTTTTGTTTTTTTTTTTCAAAGTTGTAGCCAATCAGTAAAAGCTATTTCTTTTCATAAAATAGATTATATAAAGAAACATCTCATGTGGCAGAATATGCTTGTCATTCTTTAAGGAAAAAAAAAAAAAAAAAGAAATTAACCCTCTACAACGGATTACAAGAGCTATCTACTTTATGATTTATTTACACTATGTAGTCATGTAGTCTGAAAGTTTGCTATTTGAAAATCTCAAAATAACACAGGATGCTTTTTTTTCTTTTTTGTATGTGTGTGTGGTGGACAACAGAGAACTGGAGTAATAAAATAATTGTAAGAGTACTAAGAATGCATGCATCCCTCTTCACACTTCATTCAAAGTTGGCTAAGTTGCATTATCTCCAGTTTACTAAAAGGGAAAATTAAGGTAAAAATGAAGGTCAAATAACTGACTAAATTTAATTTCACAATCCAGTAGGAAAAATTATGGCATAAGAACTGAAGGTCCAGGTATCCCACTACTGCACCTGATATGCAGAATCACACAGAGCTGATTTTACACAGAACCACAGAATCATCTAAGTTGGAAGAGACCTCCAAGATCAAGTAGTCCAACCGCTGACCTAATACTAACAAGTCCTCCACTAAAACACATCACTAAGCTCTACATCTAAATGTCTTTTAAAGACCTCCAGGGATGGCACCTGAACCACTTCTACAGGACAGCCTATTCTAATGCCTAACAACCCTTTCAGTAAAGAAGTTCTTCCTAATATCTAACCTAAACCTCCCCCGGTGCAACTTTAGCCCATACGCCCTTGTCCTGTCACCAGGCACGTGGGAGAACAGACCAACCCCCACCTCGCTACGGCTTCCTTTAAGATACCTGTAGAGTGTGGTAAGGTTGCTCCTGAGCTTCCTCTTCTCCAGGCTGAATAAACCGAGCTCCCTCAGCTGCTCCTCATAAGACTTGTTCTCCAGACCCCTCACCAGCTTCGTCGCCCTTCTCTGGGCTTACTCAAGCACCTCGATGTCCTTCTTGTAGTGAGGAGCCCAAAACTAAACACAATACTCAAGGTGCAGCCTCACCAGAGACAAGTAAAGGGGGACAATTGCTTCCCTAGACCTGCTGGCCACACTGTTTCTTTTGCAAGCCAGGATGCTCTTGGCCTTGGCCACTTGAGCACACTGCTGGCTCATATTCAGCCAACTATCCACCAATACTCCCAGGTTCTTCTCTGCCAAGGAGCTTTTTAACCACTTATCTCCCAGCCTGTAGCAGTGCTTGGGGTAAAATAAGTTTTCTATTTTCTTTCTAAAAGAAACAAAAAGAGAAGGTCATATCCGTGATGGACATGCAAACAGTACAGCTCCTTGCAGAGGACTCAAGCACAGAGACCAGAGTCAGAAAACAAAAACAAAAACAAAAACAAAAACAAAAAACACCCTCAGGTCCACAAGTGCCAACAGAACATGAATGCACAGCAGCCCTGGCAGACTTATCCTTCACTGAATCCTTCACTTTCCTTGGCTGAAGAAAAAAGGTGACCCTGCTCAGTCTCTTGGTATATACTGTACCTAAGTGGTCAAGCCCCTTGCAGTGCATACTGAAGCAGTTTGTGAATCTTCTGGAGAGTTACACAAATGGCTTGATATATCTAGAGATTAAAATATAACCCAAAACCAGAAGTGTACCCACCACATCCCAAAAACAAGTTAGCCAGCAACCTCTGCTAAATATCTCTCTATTAAAGGAATTCCAAGCACTAAAAATCTAGAAGGCTATAAGGTCTAAAGACTCCTCAGCCAGCAAAACAGCAGAAAAAAAGCTCCAGAAATATAAGAAACCATCGCTAACCCTGAAAAAAACTATACCTTATATGCATACTTCTGCTGTTTTCAGATACTTGCTGGCACAGGGAACTTAGATGATACATTTCCCCTAAACCCTGCTACCTTAACTTTAACACCAAGGTTGTAACTTCAATAATATTTGACATACAGGTGAAAGCATAAGGTCACATTCACAGTAAGCACCATAATTCTGCAAAAACTGTAAGAGACCTAGAACCACAAAGCAAACATGCAAAATAACATCATCTTCCTATCCATAAGCATGTTCTAAAAATTACTCACCTGAAGGAGAGCTGCATGCACTAAAGGCACCTACTACTATATATAGTTCACTTTACTCTAAAAGAATCTACTAGTTGTTACCTGAAAAAGACATGCTTACCTCTCTCAACTCGGAAACATATCAGCCCCATACAGTCTGACCCACCTAAAGAACCCTGCAACTGGCTGAAGGAAAAATAAAGCACTTACCCCCCAAAGAGCAGCTCAGACAGAAAGAGCTCTCTGGTGGGACAACTGCAGCTTTGGTTCTTTGTTTATCATTTTTAGAGAACTTTCATGCAGATAAAGACCATGCAAGGTTATGACTGGTTTTAATGAAATTAAATATTATGAAAACTAGGAAAAATTACTGGGAAAATTTACTCAGAAAGTTTAATACCAGCAAGCCAATGCAAATGGTAAAAATTGTTTTAAATACGTTCATTTTTAGTGGGATTTGTGAAATAAAGGGAAAGGTATAGGGATAAGAAAATGAAACTTTCCTTAACATGGAGAATGTTGCTTTTCCCAGATGTGTAAAATGGAATCAGCATAAACTTCTCACTTCCCCTTGGCCTTTTTGATTTTTAATCAGGTTGTGATACAAACCTGATTACCAGAACTTACTTCTAATACTTTGACTGAAAGAGAAATACGTCATGTACTTACCATCTATAGTTAGCGAGCAACTCTGATAGCTATCAGCATTTGAAATGTAAACATTCTTTTTGCAGTACATTTACATGACATTTCTCTTGCTCCCAAATTATTTTAGGTTATGTGAGTCAATTTCAATCACATTTGACTGAAGGATACAATGGCTACGGCCCTAGAGGATGTTACTTTGTGGAATTCAAAGGCAGCAGTACACAGAATCATTATTGTGATTAGATTAGTGATTTGCTAGTTATTTTCTTTTTACAAATGTACACAATTTTAGTTTTAGACTCTTCTAAAGCTGAAAATATCATGCCCCAAACCCCTTATGTTCTCCATTCAGAAAAACAACAACAAAACCCTAACTGCATTTCTAAAATGAAATTACATTTACTATAAGAATTAAAAATTTGATTGTTTATGTTACCTAGGCAACACTACTTGAGCAGTTCAAAGATTGACCTGAGCCCAGCATGTCTGGAAAGGAGCATCTCTTTCCAATAAAATAGTGACAACTGTCCACAATTATCATTACCTTTGCTTCTGAATTTATTCTCTCTTAATTTCCCCTGGCTAGGAAGATACATCACTTAGAAATACAATTTCAAACTTATCTTTTTTCCCATAAAATCTGGTAATAAGTGGAACTCAGAATTGCTGTTAACCAACAGACTGTGTAAACTTATTGATAACATTCAGTCTTTGATAACAATCAATCTTTGAGGTGCTTTGCTTATCTCTGAAAGTCCCTCTTGAAACAGAAAACTCTGGTAGAGGTAGTTGGTTTTGTTGCTGCAATGTTCTGTGGCACTGCCTGTTTGAAACTCTTCAGAAATGATCAGTAAAAGTTCTGCCTCTTTTGTTTCTACTTTGCTGAAACTAGTAAAAAAAAAAAAAAAAAACAAACAAAAAACAAATGAACAAACAAAACTCCTCACCTAGGCTTCCTTGGGAGACGCCTATCTGAGGCGTCAACTACAGAAATCAGGTTGACCTTAAGTGGCCACTTACTAGACACCATTCTCTAATTTAATCTGCACTGCATTTTGCTGTTTCTTTTGCATTGCCTGGGTCTTTACCCTGAGAACTGATGTAGCAGATGAGGGTGTGGGCAGCCCCAGCTGCCAGCAGGAGCCAGTCATCAGTGAGATGCTTCCATTGCAGAGCAATCTCAGAAACCACTGCCAGACTTCAGCGCAAATTTGGGAGCAAAATTCATCCCCAGAAGAGATTTAGTTATTGAATACGTGAGGACCAGCTGCTTTAAGCAGAACCACTGCTTTCAGCAATCAAACAAAAAGAGCAACCACGCTCTGCTTTTAATGATCCAGATGAAAGTCTTCCCTGCCCAGCAGTTACCTACAAGCCTCAGAGAGAGAGAGCTCAGGGCCAAAACCAGTAGCCTTGACAACAAATAACAATGTTCCTGGCAGCAGAGGGCTTTGTGCAACCAGCCCAACTTCAGTATCATTCACTTTCTTGAATGTACCAGGAAGCTTTTGCAGAATGACATAATCCTCTGGATTTTTTCATTGCTTATTGGTTGTCACGGCACGCAGCTTGCACTAACTTTGCTTGACTGAATTCTTCATATCATTAGGACTTAGATCATTCCTTTATTTTATTTTATTTTATTTTATTTTATTTTATTTTATTTTATTTTATTTTATTTTATTTTATTTTATTTATTTATTTGTATTTTTAATCATGGCTATAGTGTCAGAGCGCTATCCATCTTCAGGACTTTCTGTTGCTAAGCAAATGTGAATTGATTTAGTAGGATCCTTATCTGAGTCATGGGATTTTTCCATCTCAAATTAAAATGACAGTCTAGTTTG
This sequence comes from Netta rufina, assembly GCF_964035555.1. Lineage (NCBI taxonomy): Eukaryota > Metazoa > Chordata > Aves > Anseriformes > Anatidae > Netta > Netta rufina. Next base: position 79,996,603 of record NC_140125.1, on the reverse strand, counting down.
TCTCCTTGTGTTTATCAGGAGACATTTTAACCCTTCAGCATTGCTAGGTTTTGGCTTTTCACCCGTTCACCAGTCACAAATGAATATGTATTTTCACCTTCCCTTTGCTCCCTGAGGTTAATCATAATAATAATAATAATAATAAAATAACCTCTGATACTTTACTTCATTTACATTACAGTTTAACAATTACTGTCCTCTGCCAAAACTTACTGAAAGCTGCTGAAAGATGCAGTATATCAGAACTGGTCACTATCAAAATAAAATTACTGTTGGACTGGCTTTTTACTCTTGAGCAATCACTGCTTGCAGATACAGAGCAAGTGCTGCTTAAAATTTCTTCCTTTAGTCTTCTGTACATCCACTGGCTATGTGCTCTCTAGCACTGGCTATGTGCTTTCTGGCTACTAACTTTCAAGATTCTTGGACTCAGTTACAAGTCCTGATTTTATAGGGAATGTATTAATTCTATTTTCACCTTGATATGTATGGGAAGGATTCATAAGCATAAAAGGCAAGAAGAAAGCTAAGGTGTGTTCTGGTCTGGTTACAAATGGGTGAAGGGACAGCCCAGGGCCCAGCACAGTGCTGTGACATGCACTCACCCCTCAGTCTACCAACACCCAGGGAGCTATAGTTTGTGTGGCACTCACTGGCCTTCCTTTATCTTTCATCTTCTTCTGATTTGTTTTCATTTTCTTGCATGCCAGAAACATAGAATGCATAGAAGAGATTCACTTTTTCTGAAGACATAGTTCCAACTCCTACTGCATGCTGGATTTCTACAAAGCACATGGATGTGCTAGTGGCATCCATCTGCCCACATTTAGATGTCTGCAATGCAGATGTCCTCCTCTGAGCAGTGTCTAGATTCCCATTACAGTCAATTGAGAGGAAAAGCACTTCCAGGGCTCAGTTCATTTCTCAGCGTCTGACACAGATTACTCCACCCCTGCTGTCTGGAAAGCTAAATTCCTCCAAGGCAAAATTCCCAATGTCACAGAGCCCATTAAAAATCTTGGACCTGTGACATCAAAAATGAGATAGTAACACAGTGTGCTATGCAGATATGTACTCATTTTTTTTTCCACATAAACAAAAAGAACAAAACAATTTAAATGTCAACAGTGTAAAATGTCCACAAGGGAAAACTGAAGGTATATTCTGCAAACCACTGCCTCTTGTATCCTAAGCATACTGATGCTCCATTACTGCTTAAACTTGATTAATTCATCTGTTCGGTTTTTTGTTTCATGGATTCAAAGCTCTTCAGGTTTTAGAGGAGAAGCTTGAAAGAAACATTAATATGGCAACTACTTTTGGGTACTGCATTGCTTTTGTTTGTTTTTCAGCTTCTGTTTCAGCATCCAACTGTAAAATCTTAAACGATAGCCCTACACACTAAATGCAAAACCTACACTCAAAGACTCCATGAAGAACTTAAGAGAAGTATCAGCCCATTCACAAAGCCGTCATAAGATGCACAACATTGTCTCAGTGCAGTCACTCTGTTCTTGATAAATAATGTTTACTTTTCATATTATACTCTAAGGTTGAATGGCCTAAACATAAAAATAACTGCATAGAAATACATTACTTACAGTTTAGTATTGTTCAATCAATTTAATATGTCAGGCTAGGGGTTTACAAACACTCTGGGGGAGGGGGAGGGAGGTTGATTCTTCTGAATCCATATATATTAAAGCTCATGGTCCTTTTAAACAAAGTTCATTTTATGTACTCATGAAAGTAAGGTAAGGTAGAAATTTTTATAGGACATGTTTATTTTATCTCTTTGACTTAGAGATGTAATTGTTTTGGCTTCACTCATCATTCAATTCCTGTATTTCTTTTGATCATATATTTTTGTGAAACGTACCAGCAGGAAGCAACTTCAAATATCTGTATACTCAATTTACTGCAACACTGTACGTATCCATCCAGTTGCATACACATACACATATGCATGTATGTATATATTCACAAATGAACTGATTTTTTTCCTCTTATTTGACTCTCCTTTTTATATATATATATATTTTTTTTTAATTCTTTCTTCTATTTACTTGTGGTAGAGATTATGAAGTCTTTCAAAATATAAACGACTTAAACACAAGTAACAGGAGAATAATATACAGATAATTATCACTTAAACAGAGCTCCAATTGGTTGCTTTAACACATAATTCTAGTAATATCTCTGTTTTTCAAGACATAGTTTGCGCTGGTCAGACAATAGTGTACTGTAAATAATGCTGTTTTGATCCTCTTCCATCTCTTTACTTCAGTTCCAACAAGAATATGCCAGGATCTACCTCTAGAAATCAATGCTGTACAAGTTCTAAAACCCTGAAAACCTGGCTTTGAAATAGTATAAAACATTAACCTACCCTAGCATCTTAGTGGCTTTTTTTTTGTTTTGTTTTGTTTTGTTTTGTTTTGTTTTGTTTTGTTTTAATCAGTTCTTACCAGCTATTAAATTCATGTTATTATTGAATAGGAAAGAAGAAAGAAATCAAAATTATGTGGCTTTGGAGTTTGTTTGGTTGCCCAGTGTGAGGACTGAATTACTATGACAAAATTTTTCCAAATTCTGCTTTCTAGTCCATTCATAAAACCCTAAATATTTGAAGCCCCAGACTTTCACAGCTTGTACATAGTGATCAGTGTAGAAATTGCTTACACCAGAATTCAAGCTGTTTATAGATATTTTTTATTCTTAAATCTTAGGGGGAAACTGCAGGAAATGTTGCTGTAAAATTTCACTGCAACTTCTAGCACCACAGAGCATTCTACCAATGAAAAAGAAACATGAACAAGATCACTGACTACCATAAACAGGTACTGCTTTAGCCAAGGCTTCACCTGAGATTGACTATGAAACAAATTCTCTAAAAATACAAACAAAAAACACCATCACAGCTTTAGCACATAAAAGTAATAGGCGGAAAACAATTTTGTATGTACAATTCTGCCTCAGTTGCTGAGAAACCTTTTGAAAAATTGCTGAAGAATAGATTGTGCAATTGTTTTTCTTCAGAGCATATACATAATACCTTCAAGCTAGAAGTGTTTGCGCTTCCTCCCTGCTGCTGCCCAGTCTGGTCACCACCATGATGCTGAGAGGCTCTGCTGATGGTACTGGTTCTTGAGGGGCAACCCAACAAGCTTCAACGATTGACCACCTGCTCTGTGAGGTAGCAGTGCTTCTCCAATGGAAATCTGTGCCTTGCCTACGTTGTAATATGGCAGCATTTCACCCATTGTAAACTAGCCTCACCAGCTGAGGACCACTTCTCTACGTCTTTTTTACCTCAGACAGTCCTCAGAAGGAAGACACCTATTCTGCTGTGCAACCATACCTCTGTGGGAACATTGTCTGTCATTCCTGCTTGAACTGGCCAGTGTACATCCATGGGAAGCCATGATAAAGTAAACATGAGAAATACATTCTTGCTGTAATCTAATGAGAAGGGCTTCTCACTGGAAAGGTTAGAGTCTTGGATACTGGTCCCTCTAATTTTCTTCAGACATCAGTGTATTGGTGGAGCTACAAGTAAGTGCTTCTTTTGTGTCTCTAGCCTTTTCAGAAACAACCAAAAAAAAAAAAAAAAGAAAAATCATGACGATAATTCAGTCAATGAACAGTTTGTTTTAATGGAGTTTTTAACAGCTGTGCACATTTAAATTCCTTATTAAAAATACAAATCAGTACACTCAAAATTCTTTCAGTGTTCAGTTTTAACAGAATGCAAAAAAAAAAATAAAAAAATCAATAGATACTGTTGCTAGGAAGAGGATTCTACTGACATTTGTCTAGATTCTTTTATTGATGCCTCAGTATTGGAGTGCCAACTGCAACTATTTATAAAGGGAATCCATCTCCCTCAGTGAATACATCAAAATTCTTGCTAAAACTAAGCAATGTACAACAAGATTTTTTAATTTATTTTTTGATAAAATCAGAGGCTTGTACTCAGCTTCACATGCATTTTTTTTCTTCCTTCCTTCAGTGGTGGTTTTACTCTGGTGGGCAGCCAAGCTCCACCACAACCGCTCTCTCATTCCCCCTCTCCTCAAAGAGGAAGGGGGAGAAAATACAACACAGAGAACTCGAAGTTTGAGATGAGAAAAGTTTAATTGAAGGGAAAGGGAATGGGGAGAAAAAGAAACCACAGAAACAGTAAGTCCGTGCGGAAGCACAGAGAGAAAGGAAAAAATTATTCTCTACTTCCCATCAATGAGCGATGTTCAGCCATGTCCTGGGAAACAGGGCCTCAAAACGCGTAGTGGTTGTTCAGGAGGAACAGCCCCCTCCCCCATGAGAGCCCTCCTTTTTATTGCTGAGTGTGACATCAGGTGTTATGGAATATCCCTTCGGTTGGTTTAGGTCAGCTGCCCTGGTGATGCCCCCTCCCCATCACTTGCCCACTCCCAGCCTGATGGCTCTTGGGGGCTTGGAAGGAGTCCTGATGCTGGGCCAGCACTACGCAGCAATGGACACAACACTAGAGTGATATCACTGCTGTTCCAGCTACCAGTGCAGAGTACAGAACTGTGTGGGCTGCTGCAGGGAAAAGGTGACTCCAGCTCAGACAGACCCAACACACCTTCCTTTGACTTAACAGTCCTTAACAGTCAAAGCCAAGGGGAGTCTGGCCACTGCATTTACAAAGCTTTTAATTTAGTCATTGGTGTTCATATTTCAAGGGAGATTGAGACTAAAGGTATATTTGTCAAAGGAAAAAATAAATAAGGTGCATTCTTATTTCTCTCTGAACTGCTTACTAAAGTAGGAGTTTTTCTAAATGGATAAGATACTCCAAAATTCTAGAAAAAATATGGGAGCTGGCTGAGATCCTAGTAGAGTTTATGTTTCACGTCTGGGGAAAGGAGCACACAGACTTCAAAGTCATCGACTGACAGTTCTGTTTTCGGAGGTTGTTGTCTGTTTCAAAAGCACTACTCAATTGCAAAGGTCACTTCCCATTCTTTGGAGGAAAACAAAAAAACATACAATCATTGGCTCTGCAAACTGTTCAGTTTTAAAGGGACCCCAGCTAGCAGAACTGTTGAGAACCAACCATCCTATGGAGACTGAATTTTGTTCCCTATTTTAGGAGGCTAAGACATCTGGAGTGGGTGTAGCCAGATTCTGGAGACACAAAAATAACTTTCTGAAACTGTATGGTAAAAACAGGGTTAGATGCAACTTCTTCATGTAAGGAGTGCATATCTCCTGTGGTTGTCCCTGTGCCACATGACTGTGAGTCTCACTGAGCCATGCTAATGAGACACAGGGAAGGGAGGAGAGGAAGACAAGGATGGCAGTTTCCTTGTTTCCTTCTGATACATCTGATTGGTAAAGTTGCCTGTTTTGGCAAGATGAGTGTGTTTTAATTCAGTATAGCTTTTTTTTTTTCTTTTTTCTTTTTTAATTTTTTTTAGATCTTGATTGTATTCAATGAGACAAAAAAGCAATCAGAAGTTATAACAATAAAATAAAAGTAAATACTCAATCATCACTCATTTTTATAGTGCATGAAATATAAAATAGTCTTCATTGTCTAATTTCTTCACGGTGTCTAAAAACATTTATTCCACAATGAAACCAGATTACATATATTCAAAAGAAGCAGTATTCTAAAAATATTTTCTTCTTCAATCAATCAATCAATCAATATTTGACTTTACCTAAATGTACTGGAACACATTACACTCCATTTTTTTTAGCCTGTCTTAGGGAGACTTCCCCTCACCTTCAACTTGTACAAAACAAACAGACAAAAAAAAAAAAAAAAAGCAATAAAAATATTGAATGTAATAGGTTCTTTCAGTTCTAAGAATAAACTGGTGATCAAGTAATTCTGTGACGTAGCCCTGCTACTATATATATGTTGGCCAAATTCTGTTTCTCTAAATGTAGATACAAAGATTAGCATAATGTTCCTTATTCATGGCTTCAGGTCTCTTTCATCCATGACGTAGACTCCAAGTCCTTTTTTCCTGGTAAATAACGGTAACTATACTTCTGTGATTGTATCTGGTTTTCTTTCCCTGAAAGTACCTGTTACTTCTTTTCACTGCATATCTCAAATACCCTAAGCAATGCTTTCTCTCTCCTTCCTCTGTAACTCCAGTTTGCATCTCAGTTTTAGGTGAGATCATGTGCCTATGTTGGACTGGAAAAGGTTATCTTTCCTTTGCTGTTAACCTTCTTGTCTCAAGTACTTTCTAGATCAGACATTCTCAAAAGGTTATTTATAATTTAAAACTAAAACAGGAGAGATTTTCAAATATGATCCAGGAGCAAGGCTGGCATCTCTGTAACTACAGATGCAAAAAACTCAGGACATTTAATCGTTAAGACATCACTGACTGGGAAGCCTGCCACCGACATCCACACTTGATGCACATACATTGTCTTTTGGCTCTCTACAGCTATGCCCATCTGCTACAATGGCATGGTGCCCGCTTATCAGCTAGTTGGACAGTTTCAGTATGCAGAAGTGCCAAAGAAAGGTCTTACGTGGATAGCCTGTATAACCCTGAAAGTGCCATTTCTTTTGTAGAAAGAGGTGCTAGTGCTGAAATACTAACAGAATATGTCTTAGTGCATTATTATTATTTATTTATTTATTTATCTATTTATTTGCTTACTTATTTTCACTGACTGAAGATGCATTTTGCCACAACTATTTTTACATCTCTTTTACAAAGGAAGAGATTATGCTGGTAGTCAAAGGGAAATAAAGCAGTATCTACAAGTAAGATACTGATGAACATAGCCATTATGATAGATTGATATGATGGACTTCTATGATGTATTGACTGCATCAATTGGCATGGGAAGACTGACCGATGTAATTTACCTCAGTTTCTGTAAGGCCTTTGACACAGTCCTACATGACATCCTTATCTCTAAATTGGAGAGAGTTGGATTTGAAGGTAGGACTATTTGGTGGATAAGGAACTGTCTGGATGGCTGCAGCCAGAGAGTAGTGGTCAATGGTTCTATGCCAAAATAGGTGTCAGTGACAAGTGGTGTCCCTAATGGGACAGCCTGGGGACCAGTGCTGTTGAAAATCTTTATCAATGACATAAACAGTTGGATCAAGTGCACACTCAGCACATTATCAGATGACACTAAGCTGAGTGGTTCAGTTGATACAACAGAGCAAAGGGATGACATTCAAAGAGACTTGGACAAGCTAGAAAATTCAGCCCATGTGAATCTAATGAAGTTCACCAAGTCCAAGTGCAAGGTGCTGCACATGGGTCAGGGCAATCCCAGAGATGAGAACAGACTAGGTAATGTATTCATTGAGAGTGGTCCTGCAGAGAAGCAGTTTGGGGTTCTGGTGGATAAAAAGCTTGATAGGAGCTAGCAGTGCACACTTGCAGCCCAGAAGGCCAACTGCATCTTGGGCTGCATCAACAGAAGTGTGGCCAGCAGGCTGAAGGAGGTGATTGTCCCCCTCTACTCTGCCCTTATGAGGTCACACCTGGAGTACTGCATCCAGGTCTGGGGCCCCCAGCACAAGAAGGATGTGGATCTGTTAGAGCAAATCCAGAGGAGAGCCATGAGAATAATTAGAGGTTGGAGCACCTCTCCTATGAAGAAAGACTGAGAGAGCTGGTGATGTTCAGACTGGAGAAGAGAAGGTTTTGGGGAACTCACTGTGGCCTTTGAGTACTTAAAGGTGACATAAAAAAAGATGGAGAGCAGCCTTTTACATGAACGGATAGTGGTAGGACTAGGGGTAATGTTTCTAAATCAAAAGAGAGTAGATTTCGATGATATATAAGGAAGAAATTTTTCACTCAGTGGGTGGTGAGGCACTGGAACAGGTTGCCCAGAGAAGCTGTGGATGCCCCATCCCTTGAAGTGTTCAAAGATAGGTTGGATGGGACTTCGAACAACCTGATCTAGAGGGTGGCATCCCTTCCCATGGCAGGTGGGTTGGAACTAGATGATGTTTAAAGTTCCTTTCAGTGCAAGCCATTCTATGATTCTATGATGATTCTAAGATTCTGAAATGACAACGACATAAAATAAAGGGGAAGTCCATCTTAAAATAAAATTCAGTGTGGTAGAATAGGAGTGCGTTTGTGATACTGCCCACTACATACATGTATTGGGTTTATATGGCAAGGTTTTGGTAGAAGGTGGCTGCAAGGGTGGCCTCTGTGAGAAGAGTCCCATGTTAGAAAAGAGCCAGGTTCAGAAGCAGCCCTGTGTTAGATAAGGGCCAGTTTTAGCTGCCTCCAAAAGGGATCCACAGCTGGCCAGGGCCAAGCTGATGAGAGACATTGCTTGTGCCTCTGTGAGAGCAGATTTAAGGGAAGAAACTGCTGTGCAACAGCAGCTAGGAGAAAGGAGTGAGAACAGCCTGATAAACCCTAAGGTCAGTGCAGCTAGAGGGCAGGAGGTGCTCCAGGTGAGTAGCAGCAGTTCCCTTGTGGCCTGTGGAGAGGGCCCTGATGGAGCAGGCTGTCCCCCTGCAGCCCATGGGTCCCACATGGAGCAGATCTCCACTCTGCAATCCCCAATGGAGCAGGTGGATGTGGCCTGGAGGAGGCTGCGGCCGATGGAGAGCCCCCGAAGGAGCAGGCCCCGGGCCGGAGCTGCAGCCCATGGAGAGGAGCCCACGCAAGGGCAGGGGGTCTGGAAGCAGCTGCCGCTTACCCGTGGCACACCCGTGCTGGAGCAGTTTGCTCCTGATGGATGGACCCTGTGGTACGGAGCTATGTGGGAGTAGTTCTTGAAGAGCTGCTGCCTGCGGAATCAGTTCAGGAAGGACGGCATCCCCTGGGCAACCCACGTGGAGCAGGGGCAGAGAGTGACCATGAAGGAACAGCAGAGATGAAGCGTTAGGGACTGACTGCAGCCCCTACTCCCTGTTTCCCTCCACCATGCAGGGGGAGGAGTTGGTTGGATTGGATTTGACAGTGTCACAAATCTTGTTGGAGACCCTAACTGCATTGGAACTAACAACTGCAATTGAATAAAAGTGAATCTAGATTTAAAGATAAAAGATGTGACAGCTATTAAGAATGTGAACATTTAATCACACTAGTAGACACAGACACAGAATTTCTAGGTTGGAAGAGACCTCAAGATCATCGAGTCCAACCTCTGACCTAACGCTAGCAGTCCCCACTAAACCATATCCCTAAGCTCTACATCTAAACGTCTTTTGAAGACTTCCAGGGATGGTGACTCCACCACTTCCCTGGGCAGCCGGTTCCAATGCCTCACAACCCTTTCAGTAAAGAAGTTCTTCCTAACATCTAACCTAAAACTCCCCTGGCTCAACTTAAGCCCATTCCCCCTCGTCCTGTCACCAGGCACGTGGGAGAACAAACCAACCCCCACCTCGCTACAGCCTCCCTTGATGTACCTATAGAGAGCGATAAGGTCACCCCTGAGCCTCCTCTTCTCCAGGCTGAACAAGCCCAGCTCCCTCAGCCGCTCCTCGTAGGACCTGTTCTCCAGACCCCTCACCAGCTTCGTCGCCCTTCTCTGCACCCGCTCAAGCACCTCGATGTCCTTCTTGTAGCGAGGGGCCCAAAACTGAACACAGTACTCGAGGTGCGGCCTCACCAGAGCTGAGTACAGGGGGACGATCACCTCCCTAGCCCTGCTGGTCACACTGTTCCTGATACAAGCCAGGATGCTGTTGGCCTTCTTGGCCACCTGAGCACACTGCTGGCTCATATTCAGCTGACTATCCACCATCACTCCCAGGTCCTTCTCTGCCTGGCAGCTCTCCAACCATTCCTCTCCCAGCCTGTAGCTCTGCTTGGGGTTATTGCGCCCCAGGTGCAGGACCCGGCACTTGGCCTTGTTGAACTTCATGCAGTTGACCTCAGCCCATCGGTGCAGCCTATCCAGATCCTCCTGCAGCGCTTTCCTACCCTCAAGCAGATCGAAACACGCACCTAACTTGGTGTCATCTGCAAACTTACTGAGGGTGCACTCGATGCCCTTGTCCAGATCATCGATGAAGATATTAAAGAGGACCGGCCCCAGCACCGAGCCCTGGGGGACGCCACTACTGACTGGCCTCCAACTGGACTTGGCTCCATTCACCACGACTCTTTGGGCCCGGCTATCCAGCCAGTTTCTAACCCAACGAAGCGTGCGCCAGTCCAAGCCAAGAGCAGCCAGTTTCTTGAGGAGAATGCTGTGGGAGACGGTGTCAAAAGCCTTGCTGAAGTCAAGGTAGACCACATCCACAGCCTTTCCCTCATCCACCCAGCGCGTCACTTTGTCATAGAAGGAGATCAGGTTCGTCAAGCAGGATCTGCCTTTCATAAAGCCATGCTGACTGGGCCTGATCGCCTGCTTGCCCTGCAAGTGCTGCATGATGACTCTCAGGAGGATCTGCTCCATGAGCTTCCCTGGCACTGAGGTCAAACTGACAGGCCTGTAGTTTCCCGGGTCTGCCCTCCGGCCCTTCTTGTAGATGGGTGTCACATTTGCTAGCCATCAGTTGACTGGGACCTCCCCCGATCGCCAGGACTGCTGATAAATGATGGACAGTGGCTTGGCCAGCTCCTCTGCCAGTTCCCTCAGTACCCTTGGGTGGATCCCATCCGGCCCCATCGACTTGTGCACATCTAAGTGCCGTAGCAGGTCACCAACCAGTTCTTCATGGATAATGAGGGCCACATCCTGCTCCCCATCCCCTTCCACCAGCTCAGGGTACTGAGTATCCAGAGAACATCCGGTATTGCCGCTAAAGACTGAGGCAAAGAAGGCATTGAGCACCTCCGCCTTTTCCTCATCTCTTGTAACTAAGTTTTCCCCCGCATCCAGTAAAGGATGGAGATTCTCCTTAGTCCTCCTTTTTGTGTTGATGTATTTATAGAAACGTTTTTTGTTATCTTTAACGGCAGTAGCCAGATTGAGCTCCAGATGAGCTTTGGCCTTCCTAATTTTGTCCCTGCACAGCCTCGCTACATCCTTAAAGTCCTCCCTAGTGGCCTGCCCACTTTTCCAAAGATTATAAATCCTCTTTTTTCTCCTAAGATCAAGCCACAATTCTCTGTTGAGCCAGGCTGGTCTTCTTCCCTGCCAGCTCGTCTTTGGGCACGTGGGGACAGACCGTTCCTGCGCCATTAAGATTTCCCTCTTGAAGAGCGCCCAGCCTTCCTGGACCCCTCTGCCCTTCAGAACCGCCTCCCAAGGGACTCCACCAACTAGTGTCCTGAACAGCTCAAAGTCAGCCCTCCGAAAGTCCAATACAGTGGTTTTACTGGTCCCCTTCCTGGCCTCGCCAAGAATAGTGAACTCCACCATTGCGTGGTCACTCTGCTCAAGACAGCTCCCGACAATCACATCCTCCACCAGTCCTTCTCTGTTTGTGAAGAGAAAGTCTAGCGGGGCACCACCCCTGGTAGGTTCACTAACCAGCTGCGTCAGGAAGCTATCTTCCACGCTCTCCAGAAACCTCCTAGACTGCTTTCTCAGGGCTGTGTTGTGCTTCCAGGATATGTCAGGGAAGTTGAAGTCCCCCACAAGTACAAGAGCTGACGATTTCGCAACTTCTGTCAGCTGCCTGTAGAATTCCTCATCCGTCTCCTCATCCTGCTTCGGCGGTCTATAGCAGACCCCGACCAGGACACTAGCCTTGTTGTCCCTGCCGATCCTAACCCAAAGGGACTCGACCTTGTCATTCCCAGCCTCGAGTTCTACAACCTCGAAAGACTCTCTAATATAGAGAGCCACACCACCACCCCTTCTGTGCTGCCTGTCCCTTCTAAAGAGCTTATAGCCAGGCATTGCAGCACTCCAGTCATGAGACTGGTCCCACCACGTCTCCGTGATGGCAACCAAGTTGTAGCCTGCCTGCTGCATGATGGCTTCCAGCTCCTCCTGTTTGTTACCCATGCTGCGTGCATTGGTGTAGATGCACTTCAGCTGGGCCATAGCCTTATCCTCCGGCCTTGCCATTGTTCCCCCTGGCACAGCCCCAAAAATCCTTGCTTCAGCCCCATCCCCCTTCCTACCTAGTTTAAAGCCCTCTCAATGAGCCCTGCCAGCTCCTGGCCCAGGATCCTTTTTCCCCTAAAAGATAGGGACCCGTCTGCAGCCATCAGGCCAGGTGCTGAGTAAAGTGCCCCATGATCAAAAAAAACAAGATTTCTGCGTTGGCACCAGCCCCAGAGCCACGTGTTTAACAGGTGGGCTTTCCGTGTCCTCTCTGAACCCCTCCCTGCCACCGTAGGGATGGACAAAAACACCACCTGCACTCCTGCTCCACCCACTAACCGACCCAGCCCCCAAAAGTCCCTTTTGATAGCCTTCAGGCTTCTCTCTTCAATGTTGTCACTGCCCGCCTGGACTATCAAAAGAGGACAATAGTCAGAGGGGTGTACCAGGTTGGGAAGCTTCCTGGCAACGTCCCTGACCCTGGCCCCAGGGAGGCAGCAGACTTCCCTACGGGTAGGGTCAGGCCGACAAATAGGGCCCTCTGTTCCCCTAAGAATCGAGTCTCCAACAACAATAACCCTCCTGTCTTTCTTGATGGAGGCAGTCCTGAGGCGTGGAGTCGACCTCCTCGCCCTAGGCATCCTCCTGGGAACACTTGCTACCTCTTCCTCAGCTACTGGTCTGTCGAGCTCCAGGGCCTCAAACCTGTTGTGTAAGGGCACCTGGGAATGCGGGGCCGGAAGGGGAGGGCCTCGCCTGCGATGTCGAGCAGGGACCTGTTTCCATTCCTCCTGAACTCCCAGATCCCCTCCCTCTGCCCGACGGCTACAGGGCAGGGGGTCCACCCCCATTTGAGGAGTCTCACCTTGGTACCTCCCCTTGAGGCCCTACAGGGAGTTACTCCACAAGTCTATCTCTCGCTCACACTCCCTGATGGCCCTCAACCTCTCCACCTCCTCCTTGAGCTCCGCCACCATGCGGACCAGGTCATCCACCTGCTCACACCTCACGCACGCAGTTTCTCTGCCTCCCGCCGATGGCAGCAACAGGCTCAGACACTCCTTGCATCCGGTGACCTGAACTGCGGCATTTTTTAACGGGTAGTCGGTCTGGGTGTGTACCGACTTCCTGGAGAGCGCACCGTGCCTGGTGGGCACCAGTAGTCCCTAGTAAAATCTTCTCTTATTCCTTAAAAAAAAAAAAACAAACAAATAAACAAATAAAGAAAAAAAGCTCTCTGTCTTTTTCACATTCTGAAGAACAATTTCTGAATGTGAAAATTTCCTTTCACATTCCAAAGAGGAATCATGGACATATTGTCTATTGCCAGTAATGAAACAAACAAAAGAAATTGCACACAGTCCTGACTACAAGGTGAAAGAAGGTAGTGAAAATGATATTGACAAGACATATTTACAATATCAACTGATTATTTTCTTAAAAAAAAAAAAAAAAAAAGAGTTGATAAATGAAAGACATGAAGTCTGAAGTCTGGGGATTGTTGTTGGAAAAGATTTATAAAAAACAAAGCAAAACAAACAAAAAAACACCTCTGGAGAATAAGGTTCTAGGGTTCTTCTAAGTCCATTATTATAAACACTGTGGATAGTGCAGAAAATCGAATTTAAATATAGGTACAGTTCTGTTTTGGATGTACCACCTGAAAGCAATCATTCTTCAGTGTAGATATTAATAGAAGCTAAGGTTAGACTACATATTCTTTTTATAGCAGTCCTAACTCAGCAAATTAGAAGCAAAGGAGACTTTTTTAAACTTCTAAATTAATTAAGTCTTTCAAAAATTCTTGAGATTTACATGGTAAGAGAATATAAGTGTCTTACAAGGTACAAGATGAGTATGAATTTGTCATATATCATCAATATAATCAATTATAGAATAATTTCTGATATAACAATATTAAAAGATACAGAAAATACAGTTGCAAACCCAATGATATGATTATGCATCCCAAAAACTTGCTTGAAACAGATTACACAACTTTGCTTTGTTTTGGGAATGGTGTTGATCTAGATAGCCTTCAGAGGTTCCTCCCAAACCAACTTTGTCTCTGATTCTTTGATTCCTATGGATCTTTCTTGGTATCATGACACCATACACAGCTCAGCTGGAATATCATATCCATTATGAGGGGAGCAGAGGGCAGGGCAGGAAAGGGAAGGGCAGGGAAGGGAAGGGCAGGGAAGGGAAGGACAGGGAAGGGAAGGGCAGGGAAGGGAAGGGCAGGGAAGGGCAGGGAAGGGAAGGGAAGGGAAGGGAAGGGAAGGGAAGGGAAGGGAAGGGAAGGGAAGGGAAGGGAAGGGAAGGGAAGGGAAGGGAAGGGAAGGGAAGGGAAGGGAAGGGAAGGGAAGGGAAGGGAAGGGAAGGGAAGGGAAGGGAAGGGAAGGGAAGGGAAGGGAAGGGAAGGGAAGGGAAGGGAAGGAGGACAAAAGAAAAAGAAAGGCAAGTTGTTGAAAGGATAACTCAACAACCTATAAGATGGCAAGAAAGTTTAACAATGACAGAATAAACAGCTGATACTTCAAATGGAGTGGAAATATATCTAGATCCAAAGAAGGTATTTGATGACATTAGTAGTGAAAGGCATGGTAGCTCCCACACTGTGGCTAAAAGAGCCATATGACTTTCATTGAAGCAGCTCAGCCTGCCATGCAAAATTTGAGCACTACTAAGCCAAGAAGCTTCACCAGTGCCCCCAGCACTGCCACATCAGTGAAACTGTGATGACAGTTCTATGACAGGAAACAACAGCATGACAAACTGATAACTTTTCCTGGAAAAGCAATATTTTTTTTTGAAGAGACTGGATTAAATTATTCTGAATTCTATAAGGTATAATAAAAATTGAACAGGTTTCTTCTCCCCTCTAATACCATTTCAGAGTTCCAGATCAAGAGAATAGTCCTCCTGGTACATAGAAGCAAGGACTGAAACACTCAGAAGGATAATGCTGTCATTTTTCAATTGCTGATCAACAGGATAACTTTGTGACCACTGCAGGGTGGGGAGGAGAGTGGAGGGAGGAGTGGAGAGGATGAGTAACTATGCAAACTAAAGTTCATGCTTATATTTCATGCTTAAATTAAATTGGAATATGCTACTGGCCTGATTGACTGGATAAATCAAAAAGAATTTCCTGTTCAAGTATTATATTTTCATGTAAAATAAAATAATGAAAAAGATGCTTCCATGCATCCAGAGAAAGTTCAAGTAAAATACTGAAAAAATGGGAAAAGTGAGAATGAGATGTTACCCATGCTAAATTATATCAACACCTAGTTGATAATTGTTATTTATGTATCATGTCAGATGAGGTTCACTGGCTGCTGCTGTTCAATATTTCTTTTTACCTTCATCACCCAGCGCAGTCTTGTGCTTTACTTAGTGAGTATCATCCACATTCAGTTGTTTGTCATGTTTTCTTAGGCTAGTTGACCTACTGCAGGTACTGAGTACCTCTTAGGCATGGTTTACCTTCCTAAGACCCTAGCTGGGGAAGGGAACTGTTATTAGTCCCATACTAGAGATGAGAAATTTCTGCCACAAATGAGTCCAGAGCAGTGAAGGCAACCACATTATTCATTATCAGTGAGAGAAACCTATGGTATGCACTAATAAGAAGATGCTCTTTTTGATCATGTAATTAAAGACTGTAGCATAATTCAATGGCACAGGTGGCTAAAAAAAGTCACAGAAGCAGCTTCAATTCTGGAACTTTCTCAGTCTTGGGTGCTGTATTTGAAACTTGAAGAAGCTTTTGTTCCAGTGTACGTATATGTGTGGAGGTGTTTTCACAACTGTACTTATAGTGTGGGTAGTGGGCATTACACAGGCTGGTAGCCACAGTTAAAAATGTGTGATGAGCAGTGCCCTCTGCATGAGCCGACAGCAGAAGGGTAATGCTCTTCTGGCTCCCAGGTAAGTCTTCTGTAAATATATAGATATAAGTACTTCCATCTTGTTTGAAAGAAACACTGAAAACAAACAAACAAACAAACAAAAATAATAATTCAAACAAAAAACACCGTTACAGAGTGACGTTGATATATGCATGAGCCAGAAACTGTCAGACTCTCAGAACAGACCTATGTCACTTAAAGCAACAAAAACATGGGAGGTACCACCCCAGCAGCCTCAAGTATGATTCTATGATTCTATAATTCTAAGTATATGTGCTTATATGGTCTGCCCTCTCCCTTCCACAGTAGCAAATGATGGCTTCTTTTCCCTCCTCCACATGGCTTATGTGTACAAAGGATAGTTTCTTCTGAGCTCTGTCTTGCAGCTGCCCAGGCCAGGAGAGGCATGACCAGAGCAAAGGCCCATGGGTCCCAGGGCTCAGCAGGTTCTGCAGCATCAGAGCCCGCACCAGCTGTAGCGTGGATGGCTGCATGCTGGCACTCTTGCCTAGAGTTTTCTGTCATACCCTAATCTGAAATCACCACCCAAAGAAACAAAGCTAAATTAATTTGCACTAGGGATGAGTAACAACCCAAAAGGATTCCCTATGGCATCTCTTCCCCCTCCCTTTCCATGTTACACCTCACTTTGACATTGCAAGGAAGAATTATTAGAACTTATTAGTGCAATGACTATTAAGATTTTTCCCATTTATTTATATAATTGATTAATTAATTCTAATTCCATTGATCTAGAAGAACTGAAAGACTGAAGTGTGTTAACTGTAAAATAATAAATAGCTTTAGACATAAATTTAGTTTGAAGGGCCTATTTGTAGCGCACTCATAAAATTGTTTAATATCAAGGCTCTGTAATGGAAAATGCTAGACAACTTCATATGTAAAGAATTGTTCCCAAACCTGACTATCATTAAGTAATTGACTAAATAGATCCAGTTATTTCTTTTTCCCAATCCTACTTTAGAACTTCAGACACTGAATAAAACGCACTGCTGGAACTTCAGTAATATTCAGCAGATATACTATTAGACGATACTTCAAAAGAAACAGTCCCGTAGAAAAACTCTGCTGTCCTTTGTCTACAAGACATTTTAGTGGATCACCCAGATCTAGCTGCTTTTTGATGGTCATCTCTCCTCAACAACAGAAATTCATTTGGCCTCATTCCTACATTCGAGACAACCCATAATAGTAGTAATACGATACAATAAACAGGAAATTTTCCAAGCAAGGAGTATGGGAAAGGTAGGAGTATTTATACTGAGAGACAGTCAGAAAAGTCTTGAAACAGGAAAGAGTGAAAGAAAGGTGAGGTAAATAAGACAATGTTCAAAAACATAAGATACAAGAGGTCACTGGAGAACATGGTGAAATCTTGAAGGCAAAAAAAACGTAATTTGACAGGAAAATGATAATGTTAAAATGTAGACAGGATCTATGCCTCACATTAGCATGTGGGAACACAAGCTAGAAAGATTAATATAAAACTTTAAGGAGGGATAAATAAAAAATAAAAATATGAGAGTATCATTATCAGGTCAGTAGTGGTCAGTGAGAAATTAGTGTGAGGATTAAGAAAACTTTAAGGCATGTGGATTCCAGCCCAGAACACTTAATGAAACAGCAATAAATAAATAAATAAATAAATAAATAAATAGCTTATGTTTGCAATCTCCTGGCTGAAGGACCATAATTCCATAGGAAAGCAATGGAAGTAATATTTGACACTAAAAAGAAAAGATTGAAATGTAGAACACCCATAGACTTGTTGCATACATCTAGCAACAAAATTAGAAAACCAACTCTCCCCTACCAGACAGAATTTGTCCAAAAGAACTGGAGACTTGGCTTAGCAGTATCAATGCAGATCATAGAATCACAGAATCACGGAATCACCTAGGTTGGAAGAGACCTCCAAGATCATCTAGTCCAACCTCTGACTTAACACTAACAAGTCCTCCACTAAACCACATCACTAAGCTCTACATCTAAACGTCTTTTAAAGACCTCCAGGGATGGTGACTCAACCACTGCCCTGGGCAGCCCATTCCAATGCCTAACAATCCTTTCAGTAAAGAAGTTCTTCCTAATATCCAACCTAAACCTCACCTGGTGCAACTTGAGCCCCTTCCCCCTCGTCCTGTCACCAGACACGTGGGAAAACAGACCAATCCCCACCTCACTACAGCCTCCTTTAAGGTACCTGTATAGTGCGATAAGGTTACCCCTGAGCCTCCTCTTCTCCAGGCTGAACAACCCCAGCACCCTCAGACGCTCCTCGTAAGACTTGTAAATCATCCCAGGGCTTGTGCAAAGTGTATTAATTGGATGGAGGAGCAGGAGATAGACCTGGGAAGAGGGACATCCTTAAAAGTCTCTATTCTTTCGTGTTACTGACCATTTATTCACTAGTCTCACCTGACCTGAGAATATCTGCCTGAGGGTGTATGGAGTGGGAGAAAGGGCCAGTGCACACTGGTTCTCTACCCTTTTCAGAATCTTTGGGTGAACTAATCTTGTGGCAACTTTATCTGCTCCCAAGTTTCAGTGAGAACATATTGCCATGATGACATTTCCATGGTGCTCATTTTGGAACAAAACACTGCAGAAAGAGGGCAAAACATCCTAAGAGGCTGCTGTGTGGCTGGGATAGCTAGCTCACATCTCCTCTTTATTCCAGAGCTGTTCTTCAAAGTGTGCTTGTGCTTTGTCTGCTGAAGGTGTATTAGGAGGCAATGAAGTGGATCTTTTTTTTTAAGTTATCCTATGGGATATTCTTGCTGCACATTCAAACTAATAAATGGCAAGTTTTATAGAAGGTCTCAAGTGCAGATTGCAGATGTGATCCTCTAACTCCCACTGGAAGGAAGCCAGAGGCTAGTCTGTACATTTGTTTTGATCAGCGGGGATTTCTATCTTAATACCTTATTTTGTTGTGGAAACTGAAAGGCCACTATATATAAACCTGCAGAAATTAAGCCTTAAAAAGCCTAGAGTGTAACAGTTTATTGATAAAAGAAAGATGAGGGAATATCTGCTTAACGACGTGAAAGTTCTGAATCTTTGCCTCAGAAAATATGTTAGTCATCTAAATTCTTGACTCTGGCATAAATTACACTGTTCAGAATTCCTCCTCAAAATGATCTATAGCCAGCATGTACAAGTCATTGCTATGACAGACGGGGTGAGAATATCTGTTCAGCATGGCAAGTCTGCAGCTCCTTCCCATATGCATTTGGATACTCAAACTATTCCAAACCTTGTGAACTTGGCATAGCAATAAAGAGAGCACAGCAAGGAAAGGAAAGGAGAATCTGCAGCTATCCAGAAATTTTCATGACCTTTTGTATGATTAGTTCACTTCCTTCACTCTCTTCATACTGAAAATCAAAAGATGGAACCTGAAACTGGGTATATAAAGTATAGCATGTCTGGGACACAGAGATGTAATTAAAAGAATGCTGTAAGAGTTGGCATTATGGTTAATTTTCTCATTTTATATTAAATTTTAGGAAGCAGAAAGTGGAAAAAAAGACAAAGGTTCATTTAGCTTCACAACTGGAAGATACCAAGACTGTTATCAGCATAGATAAATTTTTTTCAAGATGGCTTCCAATACATCAGAAAGGTTTTTGCAACTCCACACACAAATCTTTATTAAAAAATCAAATAACAAACAAACAAACAAATAAACAAAAACCAGCCCTATGTAAACAATGTATGAGTTGGAAATAACTATGACATCCATAGGTTTTCTAAATGGTAGGTTATCAAGAAGGAGCTTGTGTATGAAGAGGTAAAACCTTCTCACATAATGTAGAGAAGACTTGTTCTAACCCTTTCAGTCATAGACACCTAACAAGAAAAAAAAGAACCTGTTACGTGATATAAATAACACTTTGTGAGCAGTTGTGAAAGATGTATGTAAAGATCAGGTGTCTGTTTTAATGATCTTATGGATAAGATCATTCTTATTGCAGGATAAGTGCTAAGGAAGACAAGGGTCTTATGTAATTCAGCTTTTGTAATTCTGAAGACTTCAAATCAGGGTTTAAAATTCAAAAACAAATATTTGCAAAACAAAGGAAACAATGTGTTGCAGAAAGAAAAATAATGAATAGCACAAAATAAGAGTTTTATATATTATTTTCAAGTGGGAGAGCTGCACAAGCAATTTAGATGCCTCCAGAGAAAAAGGTGTGCTGTTTTACTCAAAGAAGTATCTTGTGATGACATTTTTAGCTGTGATCAGCATTTTCTATCACAAGAACAAAATTCAAAATATTAATAAATTCTAAATACAGTACTGCAAGAATAACAGGAGAACAATAGTACTGGCCTTCTAAAGATAACAGGTTTTTAGCTCCACTTTTGAAATAAGGGGGCCTTTCTGTTCTTAATGGTAACGTCAGAGACCAGTAAGGGGGAAACATATCTAACTGTATTTACATAACTGATATAAGATCATCAGCATAAATGCTACCTTGTGTTATCTTTCTTCTCAGTTAATTTGGAGAAAGAAAGAAAGAAAAAAAAAATAAAATAAAAAAAAAAATAGAGCAATTGCACATAACACTAAGTTCCTGTTCCCATGTTACTTATAGGGATATTTTTTGTTTAGATCAGCTTCCTTTTGAATGACATGATGAAAATTGTGCTAATATACCTGGCAAGTAATCCAAATAGGCAGTAGAATTCAAATATCAGCCTAACACCATTTCTGTCCAAAGACTTTACAAGTGAACTCATGTCTTTAATATTTTGATTTGGTTGTCAGACATACTGTTGAAATAATTTTTTAGCTAGTTTGTAGCTTTGTTGAGCTCCAAAAATAGCTTTTCACTTGTCAGTTCCTTCTGGCATATTTTGTGATTTCCCAGTTGTATGAGATTTTCTGCATTGTGTTGCTATCCTAAGTAAGATCAGGTAAGCAGCCTACAATGCTTTTCCTGGCATAATAACTACTTTATTTTTATTTACTTATTTTTTTTTTCTCCATAAATGGTATCTGCTTACTATCGTCTTGTAATTTCCTTGCTACTACTACTACTACTACTAGTAATAATCTATAGTCTTATCATTAAACCCCTGTCGCTTTGTGGTCTACTGTCTGACAAGCTTTGATGGCTTTATTGATTCGTTTGCAAGCACAAGAATCAGAAAAAACGGGGCAGGATTTTCCCTCAGATTTGATGAATCAAGAACAAACAAACAACAACAACAAAATCAGCATCACCTTATCATATTTCCTGGCAGAAATTTTACAAGCTTTTCTAAAGCCAGCTATGTCCAGTTCTGGGCTCCCCAGTACCACAGAGACGTGGAGCTCCAGGAGCAAGTCCAGAGAAAGGCTACTTAAATTATTAAGGGATGGGAACATCTTTCATATGAGGAAAGGCTGAGAGGCTGGTGAGCCTGGAGAAGAGAAGACTGAGAAGACTGATATGTATAAAAGTATCTGAAGGGACAGTGTCGAGAATATGGAGTCAGACTCTTATAGGTGATGCCCAGCAATATGACAGGCAATGGGCACAAACTGCAATACTAGAAGTTCTGTCTGATCATGTAGAAAAATATCTTCACTGTGAGGGTGACAGAGCACTGGAACAGTTGCCCAGAGAGGTTATGTTATGGATTCTCTTGATTCTGGATTGTGGATTCCGTGATTCCTTCCCTGGAGATATTCAAAAGCCATCTGGGCACAATCCTGTGCAACAAACTCTAGGGAACCCTGCTTGAGCAGGGAGGTTGGACTAGATGATCTAGTTGGACTAGTTGATCTCCAGAGGTCCCTTCCAACCTCAGTCATTCTGTGATTCTGTGAAAGCTTATTGATTTGAAACGATTTTTCTGATGAACTTTAAAAGCTTACTGTTATTTCAACTGAAATACTTGTTGCTCTAGTGTTAGCTTAGGAACCAAGAACTTTAGCTAGTGGTGAATGTTCCTACAGTACAAAGCCCTAAGAAAAAAAAACCAACAGATTCTTGGGAGTCAAAGATGGAAAACTCTGCTATATTTACCCTTGAAAGTAAAGCTGAAGAGCTGTAGACTGTGAACTGTGCCATATATATTTTTTCCCCACACATTTATCTTTTCCTTTTCACATTTAGCAATATTGACACATATTGGCTGAATTTCCACGGACATTTTAGCTGTCTCTGGAACCAGCTCTCTCTGTATCTATGACGACTGTTTCCACCTTCATAACGGAAATGTTACTGTTTCTCAACACCCACACAAACAGTCACTTGTTTTGTTTAATTTCTTATCCCTCTGTATTTTCCCCTTTGCCACCCATATGTGTTAATAATTAAACCTGACTCACAGTTCACTGGTTTCTAAGGCTAAAAATTAGAGACACCATGTTAGAATTTATCATGAATTCCCTGCAAAGTTCTCATTTCTTAATGACCTATGCAACAACCAACCAGTTGTTGCAGAACCTGTTTACTAATGTTTATACTCTCTCCATGTGCATGCCATACGTTATTCCTGAATGTCCATTTGTGTTTGCCCTTTAGCAAGCTACACATTGCAAAATGTGACAGTACATTCACTATGAGATAACTAAAGTGGGAAAATAATAAACTGGTGCTGGAAACATTTACTCAGCATATTCAATAATTTTACATTGCACTCTAGATCCAGTCTTAACCTGTTAAGGTTTAAGGCGGACAGATCAAAAGTCTCTTAACCATTTCCCTTCTGTGACAGAATCAACCTATTGAACTTCAGTTAACAGCATTAAATGAGGGAATCCTAATGTCCTCATCAGGATATTAGGACCTACTGCATAAGCATCTTCTACAGTTCTTTGAGATATAATGCTGTAATTTAGCATGATTAATTTAATATCCATTAAAACATATATGCATATGTTTTATATATAAAGCATATATGATTAACTTCAAGCAAAGACCAGTGGAGCCAATGGAACTGAAATAGACACTGAGCATGAGATATCTGGCTGAAAAATTGACATTATTTTTAACCCTATTGAAGAATGATATTTGGGTTTAGGTTTCATTAAATGTACTGCGTACCTCACAGACAGTATCCATCGGAACTGAATTCCCTAACCAGTGCTTGCTATGATGTCACAAAATCTGATCTATAAGAATAACAGACTAGGAAGAAGAAAAAGAAGGAGAAAACAATGAAATGAACAGAAGGACATAAAGAGGCAGAAAAATTACTAGAGCAAATGAGAATGCTGGAAGAGAGGTGCTATCCTTATCCTTATATTTTTTCTTTATAGAAATAATTGAATTCTCTCTCTCTTTCTCTCTCTCTCTCTTTTTTTTTTTTTCCATTCATAATGGGGGAAAAAAGCATCTTATCAGGGCTACTTTCAGCCCTTAGCACTAAATTCTTAGGTGATACATTTTGTAAAGTTCCACTGAAAACAATGGCATGACACATATTTTTACACCAGGATTATAATCCAGGCAAGGATTTTAAATTTAAATCCTTATGTGGATTTCTGTTGCTTAGACTTGTTTTAAAAATCATATGAAATTACATGTATGCATGGATGTTTTCTTACCTGCATAATCAATATAGTGAACTATGAATTTTAGATATGAATGCAGTTGATTTGCATTCAACTTTGACAAATACTCAAATGTATATAACTGCTTTTTTGTTTATTTGTTTGTTTTGTTTTTGTCTCTCCACCTTAATGTTTCATGCTTCATAAGCTCATTTGTGAGAATACTGCCAAGAAGTGAAAGACATTGAGAAATACAAAGTCATTTGATATGTTGTACAAATATTTTTCAAAATGTTTTTTGCAAGTTTGACCAGATATATTTGTTTGGTAAGATGTCTTCAGAATTCATGTTGTAAGTGTGCATTCTTCATAGACCTGAAATACAAAGTTGTCATTCTGTTTATGAGGGTTAGAAAGTTAAGTATGTAAAAATCTTTTCACATTTGCAATCAATTTTGGTTTAATTTAAACAGAGAAGTTGTTTTGATGTTATAGGTCCGAATCAAATTATTTTCATTCAGTCCTATTGTGGATCAAGATTTATAGTCACAGTTCTCCAGTCGTGTTCATCCTTACCTTTATGCTTAAGTATGCCAAGTTCAATGTTTTATTGTAAAAAGTTAAAACATACATGCAGTTTTTGTATGTAGGATCGGTCGTCTAGTTGGAGGTCTGTAGCTAGCAGTGTCCCCTAGGGGTCAGTACCGGGCCCATTACTCGTCAATGATCTGGATGATGGAATAGAGTGCACCCTCAGTAAATTTGCTGATGACACAAAACTGGGAGAGTGGGTGATACACCAGAGGGCTGTGCCGCCATTTAGAGACCTGGATAGGCTGGAGAGCTGGGCAGAGAGGAACTTCGTGATGTTCAAAAAGACAAGTGCAGGATCCCTCACCTAGGGAGAAGTAACCCCATGCACCAGTACAGGCTGGGGGCTGACCTGCTAGAAGGCAGATCTGTGGAGAAGGACCTGGGAGTCCTGGTGGACAGCAGCTTAACCTTGAGTCATCGTTGTAACCTTATGGCCAATAATGGTATCCTGGGATGTATCAGGAAGAGTGTTGCCAGCAGGTCAAGGGCGCAAGGATCTTACGCCTCTCCTCAGCCCTGGTGAGGCCACACCTGGAGTTTTGTGTCCAGGTCTGGGCTTCCCAATACAATAGGGACATGGAGTTACTGGAATGAATGAGTCCAGTAGAGGGCTAATAGGGACTGGAGTGCCTGTCATAAAAGGAGAGGCTGAGAGGGCTGGGCCTGTTTATCTTGAAGAGAATGCTGAGAGGGGATCTTATTAATGTGTATAAATATCTGAAGGGAGGGTGTCAAGAGGATGGGGCCAGACTCTTCTCAGCCTGGCAACAGCACAAGAGGCAATGGCAACACATACAGAATATTCCAGCTGAATATAAGGAAATGCTTCTTTACCATGAGGGTGACAGAGCCTTGGAACAGTTGCCCAGAGAGGATGTGGAGTCTCCTTCTGTGGAGATACTTAAAACCTGCCTGGATACAGTCGTGAGCAATGTGCTCTAGGTAACCCTGCTTGACAGGGGGGTTGGACTAGATGATCTTCAGAGGTCCCTTCAAACCTCAACTGTTCTGTGTAGCTGTGAGTCCTTAGTTGTCTGAATACCTTTGTTCATTACAGCAAGCCTCTCATGACTCCACACAGCTATATATCAGCTATATACAGAAAATCAAACTATATGTAGTTCAACTACTTTAATGAATAGGTGAAATGGAAATGTCACATTAGACCTTTCATTAGTAACAATATTAACCTTCTTTTACTCAATATTCTCAGTAACTTTTCACAATATTTGTGATGCTTCCTAAAGTCACTGAACAAAGTAAAGAAATAGTGATATTCTGTATATTCTCTATATTTGCATTCAAAGAGGCCCTTAGGCTTTCAAAGAAAAACTTAGAAAAGAACATTCAATTCCTTCCATTTTGTGGGCTGCAATTATTATTAGAATCAAATGAAGATCATATATAATTTAGTTGCATGAAAATTCCTCATTTGGTAAAACAAGTGGGCAAATGTTTGTTCTGGAAGGACACATGGAATTGTGTAAGATAGAGAAAACTTGCAACTGGAAAAACATTTTAAAATAAGTAGCTAGACAAAATGCAGCTACTTTACAAAACATTTTTAAAATGCAGTTTATTCCTTGGACTACTGAAAGAAAGAAAGAGAATTTCAATTACAAATGTTATCTGTTATGTTTATTAAAAGCTTTCCACTTTCCTTGGTGACAACCACAACATGCACACAAAGTTATCTTTCATGAGGTATGTATTGAAAGTATTTCTCCCTCTGGTAGATAAAAATATTTCTATAGCTCAAGAAAACTTCAAATAGTTAAGCCGTCAACAATAGCATTCTCCTACTATGCTACTTCTCCCTGAAGTTTTATAGCAGGTAAGCTTTACAATAGTGGAATACAATTTTCAGTGCAATACGGAATACTTCTTATACATGTATGCCTTAACTTTCAGAACACCTCCTTGTCATATGGTTTTCTTGTTCTTGGTAGATGTAATTAGAAATATAACTGAAAACAATGTAGTCTAGCTTCAAAGAGAGGCATATCAGGATGGATTCAGAATGGCCACATTATCCAGATCTTCACCTGCTTTATCATTATTTGCTATAATTCTCTCATTGCATCTATGGGTCTGACCCCCTTTTTACAAGAGTCACTGCAAATCACAACCCTGTAGAAATGGTTTGAAAAGAGTTTTTATTTTTGGTGCAAAAGATCATAACCAAGTAATATGAATCATTGGAAGTTTTCAAGACTCAGATGGAGCAACCTGGTCTAAATTCAGTGCTGACTGTGCTTTGAGCAGGAGACCTCCTGAGGTCCCTTGCAACTGCAGTGTCCCTCTAACTCTGTACTATTCTGTTCTCTAATTACTGCATCGTGATACATTTTGACTGTTTCAGTTTATATGCTCATATTCTAATCTTATTTTACAGTCTACTTCCTGTTGTAGATGTTTTCTACAGAAAGTGGTAGCAGACTTGTCTCATCTCCTCTTCTCCATTAAAATAAAAATCTTTAATGTATATCTATTGAGGTGTAGGGAACCTTCAAATGACTGTCCAAAGAAGAATATGGGTTTTCAAAAGAAATGTTGGCTGTGAAATAATTCTGTAATTGAGTTTAAATTGGCACCCACTTCCTAAACTGGTAAAAGCATGAAATGTACCTTTCGTTTTTGTTTGTTTTCAAAATTTTATTGGGCCTTGAGCCATGAAAAGGTGGTAAAACCGTGCCTCATTTATAATTTGCACTGGAGGATTTTCTGAGTTCACCCGAATCACAGAATCATCTAGGTTGGAAGAGACCTCCAAGATCATCTAGTCCAACCTCTGACTTAACACTAACAAGTCCTCCACTAAACCACATCACTAAGCTCTACATCTAAACGTCTTTTAAAGACCTCCAGGGATGGTGACTCAACCACTGCCCTGGGCAGCCCATTCCAATGCCTAACAACCCTTTCGGTAAAGAAGTTCTTCCTCATATCCAACCTAAACCTCACCTGGCGCAACTTGAGCCCCTTCCCCCTCGTCCTGTCACCAGACACGTGGGAAAACAGACCGATCCCCACCTCACTACAGCCTCCTTTAAGGTACCTGTATAGTGCGATAAGGTTACCCCTGAGCCTCCTCTTCTCCAGGCTGAACAACCCCAGAACCCTCAGGCGCTCCTCATAAGACTTATACTCCAGACCCAAACACATGTAGGGAAACATTTGCTTAATTAAATTAATATTTTGGTTGACCAATTAATTAAACAATTAAATTAATTTAAACAGTTATGCTATGATCCAATCATATCGTATGTATATGTTATGTGCTCTTTGATAAGAAAATATCATGGCTTGTCTATGCAAAGCCAATAACTAATCCCAGTGTGTGGACCTTTGAACAAGAATGTAAACAATATTCTAATAACCCTGAGTTCTGAAAAATCCTTTTCTTTCCATATTTAACTTCAGAAGTAAAACTTCATAAGTGTACCTGTTTACCAACAATGTAATAGAACTAGTTCCAAATAGCAGAGAAATGAAACACAGAACTATTCGCAATCATATACATGAATATTCCTGGCAGGCTTAATACAACTGCTATCAACATCCAGCATTCACCATTCACCGTGAAGTTTTAAATGGATTATATGAAATAGACAGAGAGATAGATGATAGATTATTCCCTAAGAGTCAACCCCTACAGGGAGAGGGCTTATATGTCTGATTTTTGGACTCCCTCATGATAAAGGTTATACTGTAAAGAAATGCAAACTGTCCTCCCATTCAAGTAATAGCAGAGTCTAACTGTGACTACTTTGATAGATTTAAATGAGATGGGAAGCATTAAAGGTTACAGTTACTTAGTCTAAGACTTCACTAAAATAAAAAATGAAAAATAGTAATAAAAAAAAAAAAATCCCTCAAACAATACTTAATAGAGCTGCCCAGAAAGAAATTTTCCCATTATGTAAAATGCAATTTGACACTTTGTTTTCTAAGTGTAGTGGAGAAAATAAATAAATAAATAAATAAAAAGGGAATAACAAACAAACAAACAAAAAGAACCACAACTGAACACTTAAATAAAATTGGGCTTCAAACAATAACCACAAAACAATTGAAAAATGTTAGTGAATGTGAGCTACTTTATTTTTCTCATAAGATAGACTCATGGTTGACTGCAGCCTGAAAGATTACTATCTGTACTGGTATTTCATAGAGAGGCTAATGTAAGCAAATGCTAATCACTAATAATAGATGTTAGTTTCACTGCTTCTGGGTAGTGAAAACAAATCCCTACATTGATTGGAGTAAGCCTGGGTAGTTGCCAGGTATTAAAGTTGATATTGAACATCCGAATCAGTCTGAAATAATTTGTCATTCAAACAATGGGAAAATACCTATTTTACTGTTGAGCAACTTGTTCAAAAATAGTGTCAGGTCAACATACTGCTCATGTACCTTTAGCTCCTTCAGAGTCTCTGAATGGAATACTCCAGATCTCTCATAACCAAAATTTGGGTCTCATTTTATCAACATAGCTTTAATGGTCTGAATATGTACAAGTAAAACTTTGGGAGTCTGTTTGGTTGGAATATATACCAAGCTATATTCAGATAAGGAACTAGAATCAGTCAAGTTCAACATGTACAACACCCTGACTAAACATGGTTCACAGTAAATTAGCAGGGAATGACCTAGCACTAGGAAGTAGTAATTACGCCAAAGAAATAGGCAGACTAAGAAGAAAACAAAACTAGTTTTTATTTTATCTAATATACAAACTTATTCTCCAAAAAGGATGCCAGTGTGTGGTGGTTTTACCATGCTGGGCAGCTAAACCCCACAACCGCTCTCTCACTCCCCCTCCTTTAGATGAGGAGGGGGAGAAGTAAAGCAAAGAACAACTCACGGGTTGAGATAAGGATAATTTAATTAAAGGGAAATAATTATAATAATTAAATAAAGACTACCATGAACTAAACAATTTAACTAAGGGGAAATAAAAAGGGAAAGGGGAAAAGGGAGGGGAAAAGGAAAAATAAAAAGAAGGGAGGAAAACAAACAAACAAAATAAATGAAGGCTATATGGAAGTGCAGAGGAAAGAAATTACTCTCTATTTCCCACAAATGAGCGATGATTGACCATGTCCTTGAAGCAAGGCCTCAACGCACGCAGCCGGTGTTCGAGAGGAGGACCAACGGTTTCCCAACGAGAGCCCACCCCACCCCTCTTCTTCCTGTTTCCACCTTTTATTGCTGAGTGTGACATCACATGGCATGGAATATCCCTTTGATTGGTTTAGGTCAGCTGCCCTAGTGATGTTTCTCTCCTCACTTTTTGCCCACTCCCTAGGAGGGTTAGAGAAAGGCCCAATGCTGTGCCACTGCTGCTCAGCAGTAGACACAACACTGGTGTGATAACACTGCTGTTCCAGCTACAAGTACACAGTACGGCACTGTATGGGCTGCTGCCGAGAAAGTTAACATTCCAGCCAGACCCAGTACACAGTGCCTGTGCTTCAGATATTGCATCCATATAATTTAACTTATTATAACCTCCAGCTTACATTAATTATTATTTCTCACATCATACCTGAGATAGAGAAAATAAATATTTGGTTTTGATGCTTATGTCTGTAGTGTGGTTACTGTATTTTTATGGGTTAAATCTCTGCAATCGTGGAATTGCCTATTTACAGCTGTGCACACTGTATGTCTTTTCTTAGGTACCTAAGAATACCTTTAGAGGTATTTTAGTCAACAACATGTGGATCTTCTTTTTTTTCTTTTCCCTCGTGAAAAAGCCAGAGAAGACTGTTTTGCTTCCATTTTACATTTTCTTCAACAACATATATTTTTGCATTTTGATTAGAGGTTGCACCTGCTAAATTAAAATTTTGATTCCTGAAATTCTATGGTAAATCTCACTCCCGTGTAGTACTTTGAATCAAGCTAAATAATCAGCTTTATGTCTCAGAAAAATACACAAAATTTTGTTTATTAGTGATTATGAACTGAAATGTATAGACCATTGAGCAATACCCATTATCAGAATTTTTCTGGACATGAATTAAACTG
The DNA here is from genome assembly GCF_964035555.1 of Netta rufina. Taxonomy (NCBI): domain Eukaryota; kingdom Metazoa; phylum Chordata; class Aves; order Anseriformes; family Anatidae; genus Netta; species Netta rufina. Next base: position 79,966,600 of record NC_140125.1, on the reverse strand, counting down.
TGGATATTATAGGATCAGTTCTGATAGAATTCAGTTACTGAATGGTTAAGTCATTTGCACCCAAAGAAACTTCTGACAGAAATATATTTTAGAAATAGACACCTATCACAAAAGTCTGCTTATTCACATTGTGTCTATACTTAAGTGAATTTAACAACAACATCTTTATGAGGGCAGATTGCTGTTGATTAACCTAAGACATACAGATAACAAAATACCAATATGGCTGTTAATTAAACTTATTATAATGGTAAGTCTCTCAGGACAGAAATAGGATTTGAAATTTTATAAAAGAATGCATCAAGACAAAATTCAAAATTTATTTAACTTCACAGTAAGAACCCTGAACTTTTGTGCCTTTTTGGATCACCACAAACATTTCAAATTATAAACAACAGATTTGAAAAATTGCATTTCAACAAGACTAAGGACAGAAATTGCTTTTTGTTTCACAGAACATAATAGCACTGAGTGATAAAACAAATTCGTAAGTAAAAGCAGTGACACACATTTTTAACATTAAATTTGAAACAGCAACTTACACTTTATGAAGACGCATAATTAGGGTGAAATATTCAGAGTGGACAGTGCAACAGGTTATTAGTAACTTTGGTTTCTGTACACAATAGAAAAGTTTTGGAGATTACTTTGTATCTAGACTAGAAATGCCTGAAACGTTTTAACAGTAAACAGTTAACGTAAACGATGTTACCTTAAAATTCATGATTTTACTTTCAGATTTATCACCTATTTTGAAAATTTAAGAAAGAAAACATGGATGAAGTAATTGTCATTGTTTATGCATTAAAGAATGCTGTTCTTTAACAAAAACTGTCCAAGGATCAACACCCAGGCTCTCACCAAAGCTGGTCATTTAAATAACTTGGAAAACTCTGTAATTATGTTTGACAAACTTTTATATTTAAATTATATTTTTATTTTACATTTACATTTTTTTCCTGGTTGGACAGCCAACTCACCACAACCACATGTAAATTTTTGTTTGACCCTTAAAGCAAAGAGAAGCAAACAAAACACCCATTAGTCGCAGAGTGGAAGCATCAAAGAATCTCTAAGTGGCTTATTGGCAGAATATAGAAGCATGAAAACCAAAGCTGTTTATGTCTGCACTCACCCAAAAGTGATCCTGAAATCAAAACAGCTGCAGAGCTGTGCAGGAAAAAAAAAAAAAAAAAAAAAAAAAAAAAAATCTACCCAAAGGTACTATTGGAAATAGCTGAGACACTTTAGAAAGCCTAGGAACCAAACTGAGCAGCAGCATCATTAGTAGCTCAAACTGGGGAATTGCTTACTTGTAAAACTACAGTGTTACTCTACTAGAGTTATTTAGAAGTAACATATATATTGATATGAAAAACACTGTCCTTAGAGAAATATTTAAGTCAAATTTTATCTGTTGAGTTTTATAGAGTATGAAGTGCTGCTCTCTACATCTTTACTATTTTAAATTTATTTATTATTTATACTTAAGGTTTTCCAACAAGAATGTATGTGATACTAGCGTCTATACCCAAATATACACCATTAACTCACAGTTTCAATCTGCAAACAAATAGTGCCCTGGACAGCTAAAGTATGGAAATAAGGAGATTTTTGAACATCTTTAGTAGTGCATTTTACAGCTCTGCTCATTGTTTATTTTGACTTTCAGAGTCAGCCAGAAAATGTATCTTCATTGGTGATGATACTCATGACAACAGGAAAAGCTTGCAAGAGTGGTGTAGTGGTGTATCTTTTTTTTTTTTTTTTTTTTTTTTTGAGCTTCAGCAGCTGAAAACCATTATAAAAACATTAAAAATTGAAAAAAGATACATACAGATGGGAAGTGAGAAACATCTCTGAAGTTCTGCAATGAAGATTCATGAGAAGATTCATAGAAAACTTTTTATGTAGGTTCTTGTTTGGAAGGCAAAAAAAGGCCACTTTTGGAATATGACTATAGAAAATCATCTTCATCTTCTCTCAAAACTGGAAGTGCTGATTTGTAAATGAATGGGATAGTACAGCTCTATGTGAATCTCAATGCACCTTTCCTGAAGCATAACCTCAGGATGACAATGAAACTCACAAAAGAACAGAATCAGGCACATTGCCTAAAAAAAATAATCTTAGGAAAAAAAAAAAAAAAAAAAAAAGGATAAAAAAGGACTGGCAGGTACTGCGTAGGGATTTGAAATGACTGACTTGAGTCAGCTGTGCTTGAATGACTGAGATTGCCTGAAAAGACTAAATCAAATTACCTAAGCCATAATCGGTTGGCCAAAACAAGAACTGTGTTTCAAGGCAATGTATTGGTAAGTACTTTAATTCAGACTTCAAGCTGAAAATGTGAAATAGACAGCTTAGTTTTAGCTACATGCAGTACAATGACTCCTTAAATATATCTGAGATATTAGTGACTGAATTAAAGTGAAGGGAACAGAGGAAGAGGTAAACAGATGTGCAGAAGAAGATGAATAGATGAATAGAAAGGGGAGCAGCAACAGAGCTACACAGCTGTGCTCAGAGCAGGCTCTGAACCTGCAGTCTGTTGCAAGGAGAGGCTGCAGAGCAGAGGAATGTGAGACTTGGATATGTGGTTTGGACCCAAGGCAGTTTCCATTTCTTTTCTAATGTTTATCTGATTGTGGTATAAGCTGTTAATTAAAACATATTAATCTCTTCCTGGAAGGAGTGCAGCTATAGGTTCCAGCTGCTATCGTAATAGCCACTGAGTCTGACAAAAGAGTTATCACAATGAGAGCTTGAGGCATCTGTAGGCTTTTCCCTTGGTGGGAGGTATACTATCCAAAAAGTGTTTTATTATTCGTTTTTCTTACAGAAGTGCTCCACAAGGTTAAGTAGCTGAGATCTCAATCTTTATTTTTAGGCTTTGTAGAGAATTTGGGGCATCTCTTGGTTTGCAGGATATACTGAGACTTGAGAAAAATGGATTCACATGTTGATATGTCACAACCTTTCCTCTGGTACTGAGAAAATGTCTGTCTTTCTGTGTTTCAGTTCTGATTTTGTAAAGCAGTGTGGGGGACTACTTCCCTACTTCAGTAGTGTGGTACAGGAACAGAGACATTAAAAGCTCTGAGGTGGGAAGATACTCCAAGGACTGCATGCTACAAACACATGCAAGTTAAAAAGAGAGAGGTATAGCTTCTTCAACAAGCAAATGTCAGCATTAACTGATATATGTCAGCTGGAAAAAATACAAATTAACAATGCATAGGAAGTGCAGCAACTGTGGGAAATATAAGGAACTCTCTTTACTCTAAAGAGAAGTATTTGGCACTGAACTATAGAGGTCATCTCAGAGCAGTGGAAACTACCTTATACTTGCTTGATTTTTAATTACCTTTAGTTGGCCAGAACTACCGGATGTTTGAGAGAATTTTAATTCTTACAACTACAGTTTAGATAGCAGTAGCAAAACCCATGGATTTTCTCTCTAATCTCTTCCTTTGCGTATCTGTTAAATGCATTATCAGCTAAGTTATTCATTCTTCATTTCTTTTATAGTGTTTCAACTACAAAGTGCCAATTAGACATTAGTTTAACAGAAAGGAGGGTTGCTTGTTTTATATATGTATCTGTAGATACATACATATATATATATATACATATATACATATGTATATACATATATATAGATATGTATAGATATGTATATACATATATACATATGTATATACATATATATAGATATATACATCTGTAGAGTAAAACACACTTGTGATTATACTGACAAACCAGAGGATTTATATTCTAAAGAAAGAGAAGATAAAATATAGAGGAACTTCATGTGTTGGCATCTTTCCAGGGATGCTGTTAGTGAGCTTTCTGCTTTGAATTAAAAGAAAAATAACATATTTGTTGTATATTATTAGCAGTTCTACAGGGAACTGTAACTCCTCAATGGAGACTCCCTGGAAAGCTATTTTCCTTTCCTTTGGAGTGGATGAGAGACAGACATTTTGAATGGCCACCTTTTAAAATGTGAATACCATTTATTAAAAGAGGATAAAAGCATTAGGAAAGGAAGAATATAGCTGAATTCTGAACCAATTAAACCTGTTATGAATATCATAACTAAGGATTTAAATTCAAAATATCAGACAGAATTATGCACTGAACATGTTCTGCCTAAAATTTACTGGAATTTAATGCTGTACTTCATTATATAATAAAAATTATATTTTTTCATCTTCTAATACTCCATTAATATATCAGTTTCAAAACAGTATTAGCCAAGTATCTTTAAAATGGAAATTTTATGGAAATTACTTTAATGGAAAAGCTAAATCAGACTCCGAAAATTAACACAAATTCATATCAGTCTGAAAGACAAACTCTGAGCAGAACTGTTGTTGAAGTAAACTCTGTCCTGGAGTTTTTCCAGAGTGTCTTTCACAATAGTTTCTGAAAAGATCCCCAATTCACTTTCAAGATGCATTGGATTCAGGTTCTTCAAGAACCTGATAGAAGATGTCTCATGTTCAAATAAGTGAGAAGAATTTATTGTGTTTTCAAAATGTTCACTATTTAACAAGCCTCTTGAAGTCTGAGAGCTTCTCATTTAATTATCTACCATGAATCTCCAGAGGGCTGGTACACTTTTTCTCCTTATAACTCTTGTTTTCTGACAGTAGGGAACTTCTGAGAGAGTGATGTTCTATTAAAAACTTAGAGGAATCAGAGAGCTGGGAACTCTTAACTGGGATTGTTTCATTTTATTCCCTGGTTTTTGTCTGATAAACAGATTTTTTTTTCTTTTTTTTTTCTTTTTTTTTTTTTTTTTCTCCACTGTGCTTCCCCAGAGCTGGCAGACTAATGGTCTGGATACTCTTTAATACTCTTTATTCTTGACAGAATATGTTACACTTTCTTAAGAAGAAGTTGGGTAAGGTCTTCTGATCACAGAAGAAATTTCCATTTCATAATTTTCTTTAGATTACTCCTTTTGGAGTAATCTAATCTTCTTCTTCTTTACTCTATGTCTAATGCCCAAATGTGTTCCAGTAAAGAGAACACATGAAAGTAATCAAACCTTGCTAAGACAATTTTCTATCTATGACAAATATATATATATAGTGTAGCATTTTTTTCTAATTACTACAAAAATTTTGAAGTCCAAAGCCAAAAAAGGCAGAAAATGCCACAGACATTTAATATAGACTACCTTTTTTCATCTACTTTCATGCAGTCATGATTTCTGCACTCTGTATAGTATTATATTGGAAATGATTCTCTGACATAATATTTGATGAAGAATCAATTGTTTTTTGTTTTTTGTTTTTTTTTTTTTTCTAAAAGGAGAAGTCAGAATAAAAGGCCCAGTGTCATCTAGGCCTAGGCAAGTTTTCTGGAGCAATTATCAAATTAAAAATCAGCCCATTTGTTTCAAACTGGTATTCAATATCCCATCAGTAAACTAACTAATACACATAAAGAAAGAATGACTTTTTGCCCACTGGAATACTTATGGTTTTCTTTGTTCAAGTTCTGTATATGTGCAAGGCATCAGACTCAAAATTTGGACTAGTTGAACCCCTACAGTGATGACACTTGCCAGATATTCACTAACTTCTACTTCCTTCACCTTCCTGCCCCTACTATAAAGTAGGCTAGATTCTGTTTCAAAAGTAAACTGCTGAGCCTGTCTTTTTAAGTATAAATGAAAGCACATTTAAATCCACAACATAATAAAGTCTAATCTTTTAACACAACAGCAGCAAAAAGCACTCTATTAAATGGCATACTTCCCTGTGAATTGAAAACTCTTTCAGCAGATGTTGTTTAAAGTCCAAAGGGCAGTCTTTTACTTACATCCTTAACGATTTTTTCACAGCATTTGCTAGAAGTGAGCAAAACTCTAATAAAATAGCAGTTAACAAAATTTACAGAAATCATTCCTATAGAATAAATTTATAGTAGTGAAATGACAGAATACAAACAGAATCTCCAAACCCTTCCCTCCTGTAATATCCAAATTCTTATCAGTAATATTTTGAATAATTTTCAAGCAAAAAATTATATGCCCTCCTTCCAGGCATGTCAGAACACATTTCTGAATAGAGAGATATTTCAGCAAACTGATGAGAACTGAAAGAGGACAGCTAAAAAGGTGACCACAACAAAGGATGTTTTTAACAAGGTGAGCTTCGACAAATGGTAAGCATCCCTCAAAGTATTTAGTATAAACATTGTAATGCAAAGAATGTTAAAGATATTGAAGACTTATCACAGAAGGTGCTAAGGAGAATTCATGTTGCTATTCATGGCACGGAAAGCATTTGATGAAAGTGCCCCTATGTAGTAATTACTATACCATAAAATACCAGTGCTTCATTGATTTATCTAGCATAATGAAAATGAAACCATGAATGAAATTTGGGGTTAATTTGGGGTCAAAGTGGATTCCCCAGCACTGTAATAGTCTTAATTCATGTTATGATTTGGAGCTTTACCTGGAGTGTCCCACAAATGCTTCTGCAATACCAATTTTGAAGGTTTACTAGTGCTCTTTCAAATTTTCGACTTTTATTCTGTACTTTTTTTCTCTGTCTTCATACTCTTGCTCATACACTTTGCTCTTCAAAGCTTTTTCTTATTTTTATACAATTGTATGCTGTATTATTGTAGTCATTTTCTTTTTTAGTTTATTTCATCAGGAAAACTCTCACGAAGATGTTTACTTTCGTTAATAGTCTCTACTATCTAGCTAAATCACTATGCTGTTCCTGCTTTTCTTGTCTCCTTTTAAGTTTTAGAACTGAGTTTTTGAAACTGAAGTTTCTAACCTATGATAAAATTTTTATTCCCCTTTCTCACCAAGATGAAGATTAGTAATAAATGCTTAATTCTTGGTATGTCATAAGACACAGTGACCACAAATATCATAGTCACTATTATTTAATGACTCAAAGATAATTATTTTTTAACAAACTCATTTGATTTACTCTCAGCTGAACTTTCTATGTGACTAATTTTTAATCAACCACATCATGAATAAATTGACTAAGGACTGAGTGACTATTTCATTAAAGATTTACCTGATCTAGCATTTTTTCTATTTAGATACAGTCAGAGCTTTCCATAAATACCAGTTTTTGGAATGCTGTCTTCTCCTTGATACTTGGTATCTTCTGAAGATACTTGGTATCTTCTGAATCTTTTTTATCTTTCTGATAGAAAATGTGCTGGTAGTGTGCATTACTGTGACTTGAAACTACTGGATGAGTATCTCAAAGTATTTACTATTTTGTCATCTTTCTCTTTTGGTGCTTTCTTTTGCCTTTTTTTTTTTTTTTTTTTTTTTTTTCTTCCCTTTTTCAGCTGGGAGTACATTTGGAGTACCTCTGGAAATATATGGAATTAAGCTTCTGTTGTCATACAGTTCCTTGTTTTGATCTGGTCTTTAAGTTGCACAACACAAATCAGATAACTTGCTTCATGATATTTTTAACTTGATAGAAACCTCTAAACCCTGGAAACTTTACGCTGAGGACTTCATGGATTATGTTTCCAACAAGTACTATTTCCATTTTTAAGTGGATTTACTTCAGTCTTGTTCAACCTGCTTTGTGATTAGCATTCAACGAAGATTTTAGTAAATATACTGACAGAATATCCTAAGAAAATTTTGTAAAAGAAATGACAGTTTTGTTTTTTTTTTTCAAAGACATTTGAATAAGAAATGGCAAGCTGATCTTCTTAGAAAGATAAAGTAGATTGAATACCTATTTCTTCATATAGCTATTTTGTTACTAATATTAAAATTAAAATTATCACAAACTTATGTTGAATATTGGCAACATCATATTCAGTAACGGAACACACTGAAGGTGCAAGGATACAGAGTACAGAAAACAAAACAAAACATCCTCACATTAATTATTATCCATGTCAAACTACTGAATCAAGGACCAAACTGAAGAATATCATTTTGTGTTCTTGAATGACATGTTAGCAAACAAAATATCTTTCCAATAGCACATTTTGAAACAGAACCAGTATCATCATGATTCACAGTTTCCTGTGACAGCCAATAGATAAAGCTGCTACTAAAATATTCAAGGTCCACATTGCCTTAATGGTATTATTATTATTGAGCATTAGCTCAAAATGATTATGCAGAAGATCATTACTTATGTCTACAAATAATCACTTGCTCAGAAAAGTTGTGCAGAGTACACAAATATTTTGTCTGACTACGTGCCTCAATCTATAAATATATCTACATTTTAGTTGCAACACAGTAAACTATCACAGAGGTAAAATTAAGATGAATTGTTGAACTATTTGTCTCAGAATGGACTACTTCCTGAGGAACCCCTTTAAAGAGAGCAGGTTCAGGTAGGAATATGACTTTATAGACTTCAAAAGCTTTGTAGCTTACATGCTGACCAGCCTTACAGCCTTAATTCATTTAATTGTCCTCCTTATTAAATAGGTTTATATATATGTGTATATATATAAATATATGTATGTATACATATAAACCTGTTTAATACATATATATAACAGTTTTATAGTTACATATATATATATATAACAGTTTTATATTTACAGTTTCATATAACAGTTTTAAAGAAAGAAGATATATATATATATATATATATATATATATATATATATAATTCCTGTACTGAGCTTGAGTATAGGCACTTTCTTGTTTTAAATAAAACAAGTATCTGGAATATTAATTGGATTATTAATTGGATTAGATCAATAAAATAAATTAATCTCAGTACTGTTTTTTTTTTAAAGTGTTGAATATAAGAATCAGCTTACTTTTTTTTTTTTTAATTTAAATCTCTTAAATCTTTTAAATAACTGTTCCATCAAGGAAAACAAACAAACAAACAAACCAAAAAAAAAAAAAAAAAAAAAGAAAACTGATTCTTTTACACGATTTAGCAGAAATTCCTGAAATATTATTTCAACAAAAAACCTGGCCAATAATTAACTGTACTGAAGCCCATCTTTAAAATTCAAAGAAGCAGATGACAGTACATGGTTCCAGAACTGCAGCGTCCCTGATATTCTTTCTTTGTTTTACACTTTACTGTAACACGGTTGATGTTGTTTGATGGTATTGTGACATGTACGTATGACAGACGAACTGATGCGCACTTTCATGCACTTCTTTGAACATTAGAAACATAGAGCATAATAAATTTCAACATATAACCATAAACTTCCAAAACAGACATGATGGATTCAGGGCTATTTCTCATAAAGTGCATTAAGTAGATACCACTAAGGGTGTTGAAGTCCTTGATTCTGTCTAGATTTCAAAAAGGCATACATTAACACAGCTGCACTCTGGGGCCTAACAGTTTCGCAGACTTGATGTTGCTGCAAGAAGTCTCAGACATAAGGTAATTGCCTCTTCCTCTTTTTTAATATACATCAGCAATTACATGTTAAGTAATCACAGAATCACAGAATTTTCTAGGTTGGAAGAGACCTCAAGATCATCGAGTCCAACCTCTGACCTAACGCTAACAGTCCCCACTAAGCCATTTCCCTAAGCTCTACATCTAAACGTCTTTTGAAGACTTCCAGGGATGGTGACTCCACCACTTCCCTGGGCAGCCCGTTCCAGTGCCTCACAACCCTTTCAGTGAAGAAGTTCTTCCTAACATCTAACCTAAAACTCCCCTGGCTCAACTTTAGCCCATTCCCCCTCGTCCTGTCACCAGGCACGTGGGAGAACAGACCAACCCCCACCTCGCTACAGCCTCCCTTGAGGTACCTGTAGGGAGTGACAAGGTTGACCCTGAGCCTCCTTTTCTCCAGGCTGAACAAGCCCAGCTCCTTCAGCCGCTCCTCGTAGGACTTGTTCTCCAGGCCCCTCACCAGCTTCGTTGCCCTTCTCTGTACCCGCTCAAGCACCTCGATGTCCTTCTTGTAGCGAGGGGCCCAAAACTGAACACAGTACTCGAGGTGCGGCCTCACCAGAGCCGAGTACAGGGGGACGATCACCTCCCTAGCCCTGCTGGTCACACTGTTCCTGATACAAGCCAGGATGCTGTTGGCCTTCTTGGCCACCTGAGCACACTGCTGGCTCATATTCAGCCGACTATCCACCATCACTCCCAGGTCCTTCTCTGCCTGGCAGCTCTCCAACCATTCCTCTCCCAGCCTGTAGCTCTGCTTGGGGTTATTGCGCCCCAGGTGCAGGACCCGGCACTTGGCCTTGTTGAACTTCATGCAGTTGACCTCAGCCCATCGGTGCAGCCTATCCAGATCCTCCTGCAGAGCTTTCCTACCCTCAAGCAGATCGACACATGCACCTAACTTGGTGTCATCTGCAAACTTACTGAGGGTGCACTCGATGCCCTTGTCCAGATCATTGATGAAGATATTAAAGAGGACCGGCCCCAGCACCGAGCCCTGGGGGACGCCACTAGTGACTGGCCTCCAACTGGACTTGGCTCCATTCACCACGACTCTTTGGGCCCGGCTATCCAGCCAGTTTCTAACCCAACGAAGCGTGCGCCAGTCCAAGCCAAGAGCAGCCAGTTTCTTGAGGAGAATGCTGTGGGAGACGGTGTCAAAAGCCTTGCTGAAGTCAAGGTAGACCACATCCACAGCCTTTCCCTCATCCACCCAGCGTGTCACTTTGTCATAGAAGGAGATCAGGTTTGTCAAGCAGGATCTGCCTTTCATAAAGCCATGCTGACTGGGCCTGATCGCCTGCTTGCCCTGCAAGTGCTGCATGATGACTCTCAGGAGGATCTGCTCCATGAGCTTTCCTGGCACTGAGGTCAAACTGACAGGCCTGTAGTTTCCCGGGTCTGCCCTCCGGCCCTTCTTGTAGATGGGCGTCACATTTGCTAGCCGCCAGTCGATTGGGACCTCCCCCGATCGCCAGGACTGCTGATAAATGATGGAAAGTGGCTTGGCCAGCTCCTCTGCCAGTTCCCTCAGTACCCTTGGGTGGATCCCATCCGGCCCCATCGACTTGTGCACATCTAAGTGCTGTAGCAGGTCACCAACCAGTTCTTCATGGATAATGAGGGCCACATCCTGCTCCCCATCCCCTTCCACCAGCTCAGGGTACTGAGTATCCAGAGAACATCCGGTATTGCCGCTAAAGACTGAGGCAAAGAAGGCATTGAGCACCTCCGCCTTTCCCTCATCTCTTGTAACTAAGTTTCCCCCTGCATCCAGTAAAGGATGAAGATTCTCCTTAGTCCTCCTTTTTGTGTTGATGTATTTATAGAAACGTTTTTTGTTATCTTTAACGGCAGTAGCCAGATTGAGCTCCAGATGAGCTTTGGCCTTCCTAATTTTGTCCCTGCACAGCCTCGCTACATCCTTATAGTCCTCCCTAGTGGCCTGCCCACTTTTCCAAAGCTTATAAACCCTCTTTTTCCTCCTAAGATCAAGCCACAATTCTCTGTTGAGCCAGGCCGGTCTTCTTCCCTGCCAGCTCGTCTTTGGGCACGTGGGGACAGACCGTTCCTGCGCCATTAAGATTTCCCTCTTGAAGAGCGCCCAGCCTTCCTGGACCCCTCTGCCCTTCAGAACCGCCTCCCAAGGGACTCCACCAACTAGTGTCCTGAACAGCTCAAAGTCAGCCCTCCGAAAGTCCAATACAGTGGTTTTACTGGTCCCCTTCCTGGCCTCGCCAAGAATAGTGAACTCCACCATTGCGTGGTCACTCTGCCCAAGACAGCTCCCGACAATCACGTCCTCTACCAGTCCTTCTCTGTTTGTGAAGAGAAGGTCTAGCGGGGCACCACCCCTGATAGGTTCACTAACCGGCTGCGTCAGGAAGCTATCTTCCACACTCTCCAGAAACCTCCTAGACTGCTTTCTCAGGGCTGTGTTGTGCTTCCAGGATATGTCAGGGAAGTTGAAGTCCCCCACGAGTACAAGAGCTGACGATTTTGCAACTTCTGTCAGCTGCCTGTAGAATTCCTCATCCGTCTCCTCATCCTGCTTCGGCGGTCTATAGCAGACCCCGACCAGGACACTAGCCTTGTTGTCCCTGCCGATCCTAACCCAAAGGGACTCGACCTTGTCATTCCCAGCCTCGAGTTCTACAACCTCGAAAGACTCTCTAATATAGAGAGCCACACCACCACCCCTTCTGTGCTGCCTGTCCCTTCTAAAGAGCTTATAGCCAGGCATTGCAGCACTCCAGTCATGAGACTGGTCCCACCACATCTCCGTGATGGCAACCAAGTCGTAGCCTGCCTACAACATTACTAACATTGGTACATTTTTAATGTACCAATAATAATCAATCCTTTTCTCCCAGACTTAATGTGACCAGATATTATCCTGTACCAGATTCTTTTTGTTCATAAGGATTTCAAATTTGCTTTGTGTCAAACCGATATCCTTGCTCTTTTCTCCTAGTATATTGTGGTCTGTAGTAGCTTCTTGTGCACAGCTATGACGCTTGCTATTTTTAACTATTATGTCTAAGAGAAGGAAATACTAGAACAGAATAAATTAATCACTGAGAAAATGTTAGTAATGTTGTTGTCCACTCCATAATTTTTTCTACATACACAGCCAATGTCCACTGTGATGAATGGGTCATTACAAGAACACTTAAGGTGTTTTTCAGTAACTCTCAGAATAATCTTCTCCATAATTTTACCACACACTAAAGTGAGACTGACAGGCCTATAATCACCAGGATCTTCTTTCTTGCCCTTCCTGAAAACTGGGACAACACTTGCCAGCTTCCAGTCCACTTGGACCTCTTCAGATTCTCAAGACCATTGAAATTAATTGAGAGGTCCCACAATGACATCAGCCAGCTCTCTGAGTACCCCTGTACTGGGTCTGGCAGGGATGAAGTTAACTTTCCCTGCAGCAGCCCATAAAGTGCTCTGCACTTGCAGCTAGAACAGAATTGGTATCATGCCAGTGTTGTGTCTACTTTCAAACAATACTGGCACAGCATCAGGACTCCCTCTAATCCCCCCAGAGCCAGCAGGATTGGGGTGGGCAAAAAGTGAGGAAGGTACATCACCAGGGTAGTTGACCTAAACCAACCAAAATTCTATACCATATGATGTCATACTCAGCAATAAAAGGTGGAAAAAGAAGGAGAGTGGGCTCTCATGAAAATGTCTGTCCTCCTGAAGAGCCGCTATGCGTGTTGAGGCCCTGCTTCAAGGAGGTGGTCAAGCATTACTCATTGATGGGAAGTAGAGAGTAATTTTTTTACTCTGTGCTTCCACACACCCTTTTTTGTTTGTTTTTCATTTTCCCTTTAGTTAAATTACTTATTAATAATAATTTTCCCTTAACAATTATTTTTCCTTTAATTAAACTATCCTTATCTCAACTCATGAGTTGCTTCTTTCTTTTTCTTCTTCCTCTCCTCTTCTGAGGAGGGGGAGTGAGAGAGCCATTGTGGTCGAGTTCAGCTGCTTAGCAAGGTAAAGCCACCAAAATCCCATCAGACCCCATAAATTTATATGCATCCAGATGGAGCAGGAAATCCCACATAAGTTAGGGGTTGACTGGGAGTTTGTCATTCCTACGGTCATGGTCCTCAAACTTAGGGAAGCTGGGCTCCCAGAGCCCATCACTGGTGTTGAAGACAGAGGTGAAAAATGCATTAAACATCTCTGCTTTTACTATGTCCCTGTTTGTTAGGTGCCTATCCTCATCAAATATTAGACCAATGCTTGCTCTGGTCCTCCTTTTCCTATTAACATATTTTAAAAATCCCTTTTTATTGCACCCACACTACTGGCCAGCTTTAACACTAATTTAGCCTTATCCACACAAACTCTCTCCCTGAAAAGGTGGGCAGCATCCCTGTAGTCCTCCCATGTCATTTGATCTTGCTTCCAGAGACCATATACTGTCTTTTTCTGCCTAAGCTCTTGAAGAAGATCCCTGCTTAGTCAGGCTGGCCTTCTGCCCCTCCTGTTTAACTTCCAACATTTTGGAATTACCTGTTCCTGTGCTCTTAGGAGGTTGTACTTAAAAAACAATCAGCACTAATATCTTTAAAAAACAGTTTCCCAGGAGACCTCACTAACTAGTTCCATGAGCAGTCTGAAGTCTGCTCTCCCCTAGTCTAGGGTTGAAGTTTTGGTGGAAGTTTTCCTCCTGTCACTAAACGTTTTAAACTCAACTACTTCATGGTCACTTCGGCCAAGGCAACCACCTATCACCGCTTCACTCACAAGACACTCCCTGTTTACAAGCAACAGATCTAGGAGGGCACCTTTCCTAGTTGGCTGTCATAGTACCTCTACCAAGAAGTTATCATCAAGGTGCTTCAGGAATTTCCTGGACCTGCTTGTCTCAGCTCTGTGATGTTTCCAGCTGACATCTGGAAGGTTGAAGTAAGGACAAGGGCAACTAATCTATACGTCTCTCTCAGTTCCTTAAAGAATAATTAATTGGTGTCCTCATCCGGGCTGGGTGGTCTACAGTAGACTCCCATAACCACATCCCCTTTATTTGCTTGTCCCTTAATCCTTACCCAGAGGCTCCCAATTGCATTGTCACCTGCAAGTTCCATATAGTCCAGTGCCTCTGTTACACAGAGTGCCACCCTCTAGGTGAGTGCCTCACCTGCCCCACCTATCCCTTCTGAAGAGTCTGTAACTGTCCATTGTAACACACCAGGCATGACTTTCCTGAAATTCTTATATTTCATAATTAATTTCAAAGTTTTTCTTTATCTCTTTATGTCACTGCTGAGCTCCTTTATATATTCCTTTATCTTCTTTGAACAGCAGTGAATAAACAAAGTACTTATTGTAAAGTGGTACCACTCTGATACTGGAATACCACAGGGTGTGCTTCACTGGTCAGGTGGATTCCACTGTTTGAAGAAGACGGTAACACTCAACAGAAATGGGGTTTTCAGTCCTCCTTATGCATTCTGAGAATGATTTCTAGGAATTTTAAGAAAACAGTAGAATGTGATTGCTAAGCTTTCCCATGAAGCAGGAATCAGGACACATGAGTTCATTCTGTGCTATTTCCTTATTCTTCTTTCAACACATAGTAGAGTGAGGAATATGTGCTGAGCATCTCAGCACAGCTGGAATCCCTCTATAGAGGAACTGGCAGAAACTGAGCCTGAGTCAGAGCCCTGCCCTGGTGAAGAGCACCACTTCTTTCCACAACCCTTAGTAATTTGCATTGGTATTACCCCTTGTGGTGGTTTTACTGTGCTAGACAGCTGAACTCCACCACAACCGCTCTCTCACTCTCCCTCCTTAGAAGAGGAGGGGAAGAAGTAAAGGAAAGAACAATTCACAATTTGAGATAAGGATAATTTAATTAAAGAGAAAAATAATTATTAAGGAAAGATTATTATTAATTAAATATTTTAACTAAAGGAAAAAAAAATGGAAAGGGGAAAAGGGAAAACAAACAAACAAACAAACAAACAAACAAAAACAAAAACAAAAAAAAAAAAACACACACACAACAAACCAAAACAAGTAAAGGCTCTGTGGAAGCGCAGAGGAAAGAAATTATTCTCTACTTCCCACAAATGAGTGATACTTGACCACGTCTTTGAAGCAGGGCCTCAACGCATGTAGCCAGTGTTCGAGAGAACAGACGCTTTCACAACGAGAGCCCAGTCCTCCCCTCTTCTTCCTTTTTCCACCTTTTATTGCTGAGTAGTGCATCATATGGTATGGAATATCCCTTTGGTTGGTTTATGTCAGACGCCTTGGTGATGTTCCTTTCTCACTTTTTGCCCACTCCCTAGGAGGGTTAGAGAGAGTCCTGATGCTGTGCCAGCACTGCTCAGCAGAAGACATAACACTGGTGTGATACCACAGCTGTTCTATATACAAGTGCAGAGCACAGTACTGTATGGGCTGCTGCAGGGAAAGTTAACAGCCAGACCCAGTACACCCCTCAGGAATTTGCATAGCCCAATCTTATTACAACACTGCTAAAAAATGCATTTAAGTTTCAGTCATTCCACTGGCCAATCTTTGTTCCTACTGAAATCCCTATCTCAAAGTTTCAGCATAGTACTGTTAAGTAGTTCTTTTATCATTAGATAAACTAGATTATCATTATAATTTACACGGACACACGAAAGTTTACTTAATTATTATCTTTTGAAAAGCTATTTCTATCTAGATAGTTCTATCTTTTTCCCATCTTTAGAAGATATGTTTTACTCCCTGAATCAATCAGTGGCATACTGGTTAATGGTTTAAGTTTCAAATAAAAACAGTGTTCTTTCCAAACCTATATTCAGATTAACCCATCTAGTTATATTAAATTTCATTTTCTAGTCCTCCTCGTACACCAAAACTTCTGTGTCCCAAGCTATTTGAACTATTTTCCAAGGCCTGAAACCACACAGTCATCTATTCCCTTCTCACCCAATTCTAAATTTCCCTGTAGGTTCAAGGACACTCTGTCACTTGTGGTGTCTCATCTGTCTAAAACTTATTTCCTCTTCTCCCTAAGCTGCTGAATCATTTCTTGAAATCTCATCTTAAAACCTCCCTGCCCTCTTTAACCTATGATTCACAATCTCTGGAAAATATTTTTTGTGATATCCTTTAGAAGCACGCACAGTGAAAGAGGAATTTTATTGTGGTCTTATTGAAGTAATCTTTACTCAAGGTACTAATGTGACTGTGGATTAAGGGTCCTATAGGGTTCACTCTAGGCAGATAGACCCTTGCAGAATCACTTGAAGTCTGAGTTTTTGTATCTACTCGATGGAAAACATCATAGCTACATCTTTGTGGGTTTAAAAGCTGTTGTCTTAATCTTTATTCTTGCCTTTCCATTCACAACTTTATTCTTCATGTCAGATGATGCCACTGAGTTTTGTCCCGTTTAAACAAGGTGCCTATTCAGGGCCCATTAAAAATGAAAAAAAAAAAAGGATGCAGTCCCATTAACTCTTCCTCCAAATGATTGGTTAAATTTCCCTCATACTGACTTTAAGATAATCTCCAAAGACAGCAGTAATGAAAACAATCAAAGCAGTCATCTGTTGAGCTGACTAATAAGGAATGAAAGTTTTGTCAGTTTCCTTACCTAATCAGCCTGTGATAGATAGCAGATTCAGGTTTCTATTATGAAATCTGAGCAAGACAAACAAATTTATCTTAGATTAGTTCTATCCAATTCCATGACAAGATGCAGGGAGAGAAACTCACAAAACTGGATAGTCTACATAGTGAGGGGGGAGCTCTAAGAAAAGATAGGTGTGAAAATAAGTAGGATGGTGTGATACAAATGGCAGCATCCAGAAGCACATGTGAGCAGTACCTATTTATAAGGCTCCCCATTCACAGTATACTCATCATTGTAACAATTAATTCTCTGTACTCCTGTTGAAAAGGGCATTTAAATCTAGCTTGCTTTTTTTTTTTTTTTTTCTTTTTTCTTTTTTTTCTTCTTTTTTTCTTTAGCGCATTTTTCCTCATTTGCCTATAGTCTTAGGATGGTATTTTTGTTGTTTATGCTTAAGTGGCACTTGCTTGATTTTTTTGTTTTTCCAAGTATTTTGGACTAGTCATAGCACTAGAAATGGAAGAAAACTCCAGTTAACATTCATATAACTCCTAGCGTTGTTAACTGAAGGACACACTCAAAATATTTCAGACTTGCAATTTTTTATTTTTTTTTCAGTGTTTGTGATCTATGTTTTTGATTACATTAATTTACATGGGTATGCATGAATATATTGTACCTGTGGGCACACATTTTCTGCATATAGCAAATCACAGAAATAGAAACACAGACACAAATATTAATGTATTGCTGTTAATGTCACACTACTGGACTATGGATGGTAGCACAGGGCGAAAGAGAAACCTTTCCATCTCCTGAGTGGTGGCTGTTATATAACGAAACTCTATAACAGGTTTTGCAGAAGAAGGTATGGATTCAGTGGACTTAAACTATTTACTCATTGTCATGAAAATATGATAGCACACAAGCAAATCTTTTGGTCTGTTGTCTGTCTTTGAAACATATAACAAGCCTTAACTGAATTAGCAGTCAATTTAGATAGAAATATTGTTATACAAATCTATGTCTAACAAAAGGTGTTCTGAGTAATAATTTGAAATTTTTTGTCCTGTCTTTGAAATTTTTTGTCCTGTCTTTATAGAACTGTACATCAGGGAAAACAACAAAGAAAAAAAAAAAAACAAAAAAAAAAACACACAAACAAACATCTGATGAAATGAGGATTTCATTAATACTGTATTATACCAGTGAGTATAGCAATACTGAGTCTGTGTGTGAGAGGCTAAATAAGAAAAGAAATGGATTAAAAATATAAAGGTCCATATTCTTATTTTTTATCCCAGACCCCTCAGTCTTTAACTATCATAAACACATTTCTCACCATACTCTCATACTTTATTTTTGAACTTGTACTATAATTTCTAGGAGGGATACACATAACAGGTAGACACTCCATCAATGATGGATAATAAAATAATGAATAATTATAATGAATGATGGAGCTGCTGTGGAGATCTGATGCATCTAGGAAAACTATTCACTTCTTCAAAGCCCGTATTTTCCTCTTGACTTTCAACTGTCACAGGTAGTTACCATTTAATTACTGCAGGTACCTCAGAAGTGTAATGAGTGAATGTAACATACTACAGAAGTGAAACCAAAATAAGATTTCTATTTCTTTTATAAGCAATGCGGTTTGGAACTTTTTTTTTTCTTTTTTTTTAACATGCACGTCAAAATAAATAAATAAAATGAAATACTCACTCCTGTTATGTAACGAGGTCTATACTGGATGGTTCCAAATAAGCCAAGTATGACTACAATAATGTGTATAAAATTTGCCAAGATGGGTGCCCACTGATAACCAAGGAAGTCAAATATCTGCCTCTCGAGCACAGAAACCTGTGATTAAAAAGCAAAAAAATGAATAGATTAGAACACACCAAAAACCATCTTAAAGGACATTGCCCTATCCCCTAGTCAAGGTTTTTGCCCTAAGTTTAAATATATATTTAGATATATACACATGCATACTTCTGTCAGCAGTACAATGAAATGAGTTTGCAATGTTTTACTTTCTTGTTTTAATGAAAGCTGCATTTCTTACTGACAGTTTACCGAGTTATATTCAGTAAGCTAAAGTATTCATGCGGCCAATTCTATCAAGATACTAAACTGTTCACTAGGATGTTATGTTTACAGGTGGAGAAACACAAACTTTTTGTTATATACACCAGCAAATGTTATAATGTCCTAGGGTGCTGAAATGTATAATATACTGGTGTTGAAAATAAGTGCTGGGTTTATGACCTCTTCACAGCAACTTTGCTTCCATCTACAGATATCATCCTTCAGTCTACTCCTCTCTCTTTTCTTTTATTATTACCCCACTTCCTGCTCCCTCCCTCCTTCCCCTAGTTATCCTAGTCTCTAGTCATCCTGTCAAAATCATACAACTTTTTGATCTGATTCTATTGATAATGACACTAGTTCACCTCCTCCCACTGTCACAAACAACTCAAGTATAAGCTGTTACCCAAGACTCTAGATATTTCTTAAAAAAAATTAAAACAATTAAAAAAAAAAAATGGTACAATCTTGGGCTGTTGAAGGCTGTTTTCAAGTAATACCATTCCAAACAGATAGATCAGAAAGTAGAAAAACTGCATTTCTAATACTCTAGGTAGGAAACATTTCAGAATTCAAATAGCAGGTGTGCTTATTTGAACTAAGTTGTGCTCAGACATTAAAGCAAAATATAGCACTGCACACCAATCCATAGGCAGAATGATGTTTTTTGATCGGAGAAATATTGATGTGAAGAGTAGAAAGCAATATAAAAGTAAAGTGAATTTAGGCAGAAAGGGTAAGTAGTTTCTTTGGTACTATTCCAACAATTTTACTAAATAGAAATGAGCAGGTGAGTTTCATGAAAATGTATATAATAATAATCATCATAATAATCATAATAAAACACATGAAAGAAAAAACAAAACAAAAAAAAACAAAACAAAACAAACAAACAAAAAAAAAAAACAGACTGTTTCTTTATAAAGCTTCATTAAATGACAGGAGGCTATTTCCTCAGTTTACACACTGGATTAATTGATTTAGATGTATCTGTTACACACTCCACACATTTAAAAGATAACACCTTCTGAAATCAAATACTAAATAAATAATTAACTACTTTTTGCCATTGTTCATGAATGATATAGCTACAGGGCAGTTTTTTAACTTTAATGCTGGAGTCCACTGTCACACCAACATTTTCTTTTTGAAATTGACTAAGGTTAGCCATTGAAAAGACAGCCTACACTTGCACCAGCAATGCAAATGTGGAATGTTAATTATATAATGCTTACTGGCATATGTTGCACTTTAAGATAGGGATTCTCAAAATAACCTGGGGGAAGACATGTCATTTTGAATTTCAAGCCCATTTGAAAGTTCAGGGATTAATGTTGATCACTCAATTCCTCTATAAAAAAAAGATTCCTTTCATACAGTGCATCCAGCTTATAACCAGTCTTGGTATTTTGCCTAGCATTTTATGTTACAGTTTTATTGACACAAAGAGATCCTGGTTTTACACCGTCCAAGATCTTAATGAACTGATTTGTGCTATCCTAAACCTGTCTCTAGCAAAGCAAATTCATAGAACAGTTCACAGAATTCCAGGGCATTATATTCCAATGGTGAAAATGGTGAAAAAGAAATAAAAGAAATAAAAGAAATAAAAGGAAGGTCAAGCTTCAAATTATGAACTTCATGAAATCCTCTCCTTATGCTTCTAAGTTTATCATTAAGAATTACTTCCTTGACTATTAACATAGTCATTTATGCAGAAAAGACCAACATGCAGCATAAAACAATGTTGCAGAGGTCCATGTGAATTCCATTAGCTGTATCAGCAAAAGACCTGCTACACCTTAAGCACTGTTAAACAGGTAACAAAGGGAAAATGTTCACTCTGAGCAAAGAGCTCTTATTTTCATCAGTTGAACAAAGAGTAAATAAGAATAGTAAGGCAGTAGCAAAAAAAAAAAAAAAAAAAAAAAAAAGAGTCTAGACTGTATAAGCATCTAGTACAGTAACAGTAGGGATTCAGCAAGCAAAAAAATACTAGGATGAGGCAAATCATTCAACCAGTAGGAAATCATACAGCTAAGGATACCAACTATAGAGGAAAATTGCAGTGTGGTAGTTAAATATATAAAATAGTAGAAAGCCAAAAATTTCTGCTGCAAGTTTAGGTTAAAAGGAAGCTGCATTATCATGCATCAAGCATGTTTTGTTTTGTTCCATTTTGGTTTTATAGTGAGAGACAAACTGACTGTTCTGTGTGAAATTGGCACTTCCCCACTTCCCACATGCCACTTTTTTGCCTTTTTTTTTTTTTTTTTTTTTTTTTATGGTCTTCTGAACTAAGTAATCATTCCCCTTAGATTGTGGTCATGTTGAAATGTCAAGTGAGGGCGTTTACTGGAGTAGCCTGTCTTACAAAGCAGGATATTGTGTCCTGCTGATGGAAAACAGGACATGCAAAGCAGGTGGTAAATATTAGCTACGCAAAACAAGGAGATGAATCTGCACCATCTCTGTGTCTGTATCTATCTCATGCTTGCCATAGGCAGACTATTAGACTTGATCCTGTCATTCTAAAGCATCAGCTGTGCATTGGGACTGCTAGAGATGTGAAACAGCAGTGTTCTGGTAGGGTGCACAGAGATAAAATGCTGCTGAAATGCAGCTGCTGTTCCTTAGAAGATCAGACCGCCACAGAAAGATGCATCACAGATTTATCAAATGGATAGTATAGGACAGTGCTAGAGCTTTGTTCTCACTGCCTGAAGAGACAAAGGTGGAAGAAAGAAAAATAACTAAACAAATAAACAAAACAGAAAAACAATATAGACTTATGACATGCATTTACTCAAAAAATGTCATTGGGTCTATCTATTTTTGTGTTTCTAAAAGGGGAAAAGTAGGACAAAGTACTGACAAAATCTATTAAAAACCATATTACGTGGCTTCCTCCTCTTCCACAGATGACAGAATCTTGAGAGATTTCCTCACATAGCAATCAAAAATATAGACCTCCATTTGAAAGGACATTTTTACTTTGAAAACTTTTTTAAAAAAATGTTTAAATAACTGTACTTGTTTCTCCAGATGAGATCAACTAACTGTAAATGTTTAATGATGTTTCAAACATGCTTCAAAGATAGAGGAAAGAACTGAGAAAGAAATACTCATATTTAAAGTTTAGGAATGGAGAGAATGGCCCGCTTTCTTTCTTGTTGTTCTGGAATCCAAAGCTTAAAATGATAACAGGAAAGAGGATGCTTGGATGAAAAATTAGACTATGGAAAAAAAAAAAAAAAAGTAATTCAATTCCATTTTAATAATACAAGGAACCCAAAACATAGGGTTATGGAGTCTCAGTTCCTAATGTTAGAAAATAAACATCCACCAAATCATCAAATCATCGTAGGCTTCCACATAGATAAAATATCGTTGACATTATTTTATCTAATCACAGAAGAGCTAAGAGTATTTACCGTGAACCATTTCTGCTAATGCATTACTTTTTCCAGGCTTCTGCTAACTATTTTTAAAATGTATGCAAAACAGAATCAGCCTGTATGCTGTCAAGTTGGAATAGCTCAAACTGTTTCCAGATTCAGAAGCTGGTTGTTAATAGGTTAACAGTGTAACTGACCCTGAGGGATCTAAAGAATTGAATTTCCAGGGGATAAAGAAAACCGTTTTGAGACAATTCTTAAAGTATATGATTGGAGTAAAATTTCAGACAGGAACCACAAAGGAGAAACCAGTCAAAAGATGATTTATAACACAAACTCTAAAAGGAAAAATGACAAAATGCTTTTCCTCACAAAGCTCCTGGAGAAGAAACTCAACCACCACTACATCACAATGATATAGATTCAGAAGTTTGCACTGATATCAATTAAAGTACACTCAGGCACACATGCACACAAGCAGGTCTGCATGGTTTCTGCCAGCCAGCTCTCCTGAACAGTGCACACAGCTCAGAGGCACCCAGAATGACTAAGGCCTGGAGCAGTCTCTCTCTCAACTGATGGTTTTGCCATCTGATTTATGGTGCCAGGCTCTCACCCCAATGGATGAAAAGAGTTTTAGCTTAACTCCTGGTGAAGAAGAACCACACAACTGTGCTTTATTTCATGACTGGTGCAGGTGAAGAATGAGTTACTGAAATTATACCATAATCAGCAACTCCTTCAGCCTTAGCTCAACTGCGTTGCATTAGATGCCCACAGCTTCTTACCATTTGCTTGTGTTGTTGAGTTAGACATACTGTTTTGCAGTGATTCTAAGTTCTTTGTTGTATGGCATATAAAGTTAAAAAGAGAACCAATAAATAGAGGTATTTTGGGCCTATGTAGTACTAGAGCACTGCAATGTTAAAGCCTAACTGAACCACACACAGTGTCCCTAGCTAACTCTCCTGTGCACTTCCATAATTTTGAGGCAGAAAACATGCTTTGCACTATTCCTTAGAGAGGTTAAATTAGATTTTCATCAAAATTTCTTGATACTATCCTGATAGTATCCTGAGACAGAGGACCCAGTTATGCAATGGATCCACTAGACTTACTGAGCAAAACCAGAATAACATTTTCAAGGTCAAGTCCCTACAAAATATGTACATCTGCAAGTGTGCATGTGCATGTAAGTCAAGTCTTTCATGGCAAGAGAGCAGGGAAAGAAAAAAAAAAATAGTTTTGAGGGAAGAAAGTCAAAACTAAAATGAATTTCTGAGAAGAGCTATGGACACAATGGTGCTCTCAGCACAATAAATAAATTTAAATTAAACTAAATTTAATTTAATTAAAAAAAAAAAAAAAAAAACAAGCATGAGAAGTGCAGATAATTCAAGTAAAAATCAACAAGGAATTATTTCCACTTGTCCTTAAAGGAATCAAATATATAGTACTAAGTCCCTGTCCTTAATCTGTGTGATACTGCTGAGAGAAGGAATAGGCCTTCATGGTACCTGATAAGAAGGTAATCATGGTTTTTAAAAGTTCTGTATAGGACCGCATCCCTCCATCATATTGTGTACAAGTGGATTTCTGCAGTGACCTTACCGAGGACAACAGGGCTCTCCACAGGTACAGAGAGTATTTGAAGACTGAGCTGCTGACTTCTCTAACTGAACACAGTAATAATCATAATAATAAATAATAATAATAATAATAATAAAGTAAATACAAGCTTTCTACAGTAGGTTTTTGGTTATGCAGTAATAAGAAGCAGAACTGTTATCTAAATAACACTTCAGTTGTTATTACTCATGACATGAAAATAAGAAAGAATCTAGCTGGTGAAACTGACGGTTTAAATAAAACTGATTTACTGTGCACTGAACATATCTTCAGGGTATTAAATTCATGATTTATAAGCATTTAGACTCCACTATACATACATGGAGAACCAGTGACTTGAACAACAACAACATCAAATCCCTGTCTTCAAAGTTCTTCCCTAAAATAGTTACCCTCTGTGTGAACAGGTGGGAAAGAAAAAAAAAAAAAAAAAAAAAAAGAAAACGAAAAAAAAAAAAAAAAGAGGAAATTTCTGGCAAAATGACTGATAAACAAGTTTTATTCTTACAAAACACATTCTCCAAGCAAATTATGGAACACCAATAGCCATGAAAGAGATAAATGATTGAAAATAAGTTGGATAAGTCTCTAATTTTACACTGACTGATATTCTGTTTTCTTTTTGTTGTTGTTGTTGTTGTTTTTTCTTTTAAATAGTTTTCCAAAATTACTGTATAATCTTATAGAAACCATAGCAGTAAAATTATGACAAAAATGTGATTCAGTAATGGTGCTGTACTTAAGATGTCAAATTTTGAAATCTGGAGCAAATATTCATAGAAATATTTTATATAATTACATACAGCTTGTACAGATAATTGTCTCAAATGTCTGTAGGCTTTTTATTGTACAAGACCAAATTCACCTTTGCTAATAACTTAAAACAAAAACAACAATTCAGAATATGTGAGATACAGGAGATTTCAATACTATCGAAACCAGAATAGTATTCCAGCTCATTCGTTGTCTTCATAGTTTTATATACAGGCCTGTAACTTGACTTGATCTCTATGACTACCTTGAACAGGCTGGGCTTTTAAGTTCATGCCATAGTTTAGATAAATTTTAACATCATTTTACAGCAAATTTTTGTGTGTATCAATTGGAACAACATTCTTTTATATGCATGACAGAAAAATTGAAAAATCAATTACATGTAAACTGTTCTAGCCATAAAGCTAAACAGCATGACCTTTGTAATTCAGCTACAGGATGAACTTTAGGAACAATAATTTAGAGGTGCTAAGAGTTTTAAACCCTCTAAAATATTTTGTTTCCTGCTCATGAACATTATTACTAAAAATTGGGAAAGATTTTAATAAGACATATTTTTGTTCCACCTAAAACAAGAAGATAATGATTGAATGTGCGCAAAAATGGTTCACACTGAAACTTATAAAGCAGGTCAAGTTATGAGGTTCACTTGTACGTTAGAACAAAGATGATGTTATAACACAAACTATTTAGCTGTCAGGTCCGAGCTAGGAGTGCAATAAGCATTTAGGAAAACCTGCCCATATGTTTTTTCAGGAAGTAATAAAAATCATATGAGTTGCACCAAAATATATCTATTAACAAAGTACTAGTCACAGAAGATAGAACATATAGGAACCATTTAAAATACCTGCTTAGATATACACTGAAGACAATTTACTGAAGAATTCAGTGCTTTTACCTGTGTTGGTGATTTTTACTTTCAGGAGGTTTACAGAACTGGTGAGTGCAGGTCTGTATTACAGGGACAGAGATGAGAGGGTTTCCTCTTCTCAGAGTGCTTCTCAAACTAGAGAGCACAAAGCAGACCCGTCTGACAGGCTTCTTGCATGCCAGCTCAGACCTGGAAGCAGTATAGAAACATACTGCCTGCTCTAGCTCCAGCACCCTGCTGAGAAAGCTGGACCAGTTTACTGGTACAAGCTTTAGATAGTCTTAAGGATTAACCAAACCACTTAAATATACTGGGAACCTAGTGTTTATTACAGGCAGTGTTCTGTATTGTTGGCTTCATGTGGCTATGTGGTACAAAAGTTGTGTAGGTTATTAGCACATTGACTTTGACTATTTTGCTTACGTCAAAGCTCTTCAGAGCCAGTCTAGCTGTGACTGTGACCAAAGGACAGATCACAACAGATGTGTTAGTGATCACTGGTGAGAAGAAGTCTAAACACTGTGAATGTGCTTGACCACATCTTCTTCCATTCTGCCATTCTGGACAATGGGAAAATCAAGTCTGATCTCTCAAGGTTCCCTTCTAGTCCTCCACCCTAACCCCATTCTTTCTTCTCCCTTCTTTGCAACCTTCTTCTGACAGGATCATCAAGACCCCAGCTCCCCATCTCATCCTGAAGGTGACAAAATCCAATTTTACTGACACTGATGAGAAGTCTTCAGCCAGTTTTGGACAAAAAAAATAAAAAAAATAAAAATCCACTGCTGAATTAAACTTTAATAATATTTTATAATTGCACAATATTAATTTGCCTGCAGTAAAGTCTGAAGGCAAAATCAAGCATGCAGAGAGCATTCTGAAAGATTATCCTTATCTAATACTTTAAAATTGTTTCTATCTTTATGGAAATATTTGGCAATATAACAGTTTTCACTTTCAATCACAAAGACACAACTCATT
The DNA here is from genome assembly GCF_964035555.1 of Netta rufina. Classification (NCBI taxonomy): domain Eukaryota; kingdom Metazoa; phylum Chordata; class Aves; order Anseriformes; family Anatidae; genus Netta; species Netta rufina. Next base: position 79,939,837 of record NC_140125.1, on the reverse strand, counting down.
TCTAAGATTTGTAAACTCAACAAAATTTTTACAATCCTGATTTGAAGTCAACATATATCTAGATATATCTGGAGTATCTCCACTTGAGGTAGTGAAACTATCTTGTATGTGCATTTCTTCAGTCAAAAGTAGAATGTGTCCAAATACCTGAAAAAAAATGCCTTCTAACAACAAAACATTGCTCTCTACTTCTTTACAGCACCCCTATAAGAAACCTTATGACTGCTAATTTTGAGGGATATTGGCAGGGATCTCTGACTATCTCAACAGGACTGAGGGATGTGATAATAATGGCAGCAGGGGATCTGGTATCAGAGTACTATCTCAAGTAAAAATAGCCAGTCTAGTGTCACTATGGTAGTTTTACTTTATTCAGACACACAAGAGTGCCCACAAAGCAAAATGAGATAAAGACAGCTAATCCATATCAAAACTGTAAAACACTGTTGCTTTGTAGTCACTTATTCCACAGCTAAACCTGGATAAGCAGAAGGCTGACTTTGTCTAACCTTACAGAAGTCTCTCCCATATGATGGTCCTGATAGAATATTCATTATTGCTATATAGAAAATTTGAAGCATCTACTAGATTTTCATGCCTTGGCATAACCTGAAAACTGACATTTAAACTATGCAGACAACTTTATGGAAGAGAGATAATTGATGTCAGTTATAGTCTGAAAAGCCTGTAGCAGCTAAACTTTGCCTATTACCTGTGCATAAAGCCATTAGTCCTTAGAGAACTCCAAGCAGTGTTGGAAGCATTCTTCTCTGCAGCATGGCCACCTCAAGAGTCACACCTGTCCTCTGCAGTCTGCACCAGTCTCAGGGACAAGTACAAGGTCTCAGATTTCATCTTCCAGATGCCTACTGGCCCAGCTCCAGCACCTTTACATTCAGCCACAGCTGGGGAATGCTGACTATTGTCTATAACTTGGTTCCACAAGAAAACAGAAATTTATATTCTAAGGGTGAGTAATTTTATTATTAAGAGAATGAGGTATTCTGATAGGTTATTTCAAGAAATACAAAATCCATCACCTGCAAGTGGATAGCACAGACTCTGTAACATAAGTAAGAAACACAGATTACAGTTTCATTGTCATCTGTTCCAGCATTGAAACTACAATAAAATTAAAAAGGCAGACTGACATTCCTCTTCCCTAGGCCTGATGCCTAGGGAAGCAATGGAAGCCAAATGCAATGGAAGAAAAGTTAGTCTGTAATGACTAACATTCTAGTACTGTATGTTGACCGCTTTTTAGGAAGCCAATTAAGACACAAATACCTCCTCTTAAATATATTGTTTCTGAAATATTTGCATTCAAGCCTTATCAACCTACAATGTAACAAATAGTGGAAAATAGAGTACTGTAATAGAGTTCCCACTTAAGAGGTGGTGAGTCACAAAACTTTACTCCATGTCTGGCAAGACTGAGAAGTTAGAAATGTGAAGGAAAAGGAAAAGAGTAGATGCAAAGCTCTGACTACACACATAATGAACGCTTACAGTATTCCAACTTCTGAAAGGTGCTACTGTATCCCAGTGATGAAGTCAGTGCCAGAATATTACACTTCCATACAAGTAGATTGTCTAGAAAATAAAATGTAGTGGGATCAAAATTAAATTGTACAATGAAAAGGGGGAAACAGGAAATAAAATATAGATACTATATAAAGGAATATAATAGACCTTGTTATATGAATGTTTCTCTACTGCAGTCAATGGCATTTCTCTGATCTATGTGGAGATAATTTATATCAACTAATTTGAGGCTAAATTCTGAGTTTTACTGTGTTCTTATTTTGTGTAAAGGTTTAGCATTAAGTGCTTTGGATTAAACCATTTATTTATCCCAAACACACACTCAAGCACAGTAGAAGTCTCTCAGTAGGTATCGTGATGATGACAATATTTTAAAATACCTAAAATAAGATGCTTTTACTTACACTTCTCTGTATTCGAACAAGAATGACATCAGTTTGCTGACACTAGTCAGTACCTTAATTACATGATGAAGGCCAGAAAAAGCTACATAACTAACTTGCACAGCTTGCATTTTGGTGCTTGTGGAACTTTTTCACTTCATAAAAGAGCCAGTCACATATAGAAAAACAAAAATTGTTCCATTGTCACAAATCATAATCTCTCCTTCTACATTTGCCTTCAAATCTTTCCCACCTTCCAATTTGCTTTCTTTACTTCAGTGCCCACAGCAATTCTTCTTGGAAGCAGCAAAAGCTATCATCTAGAACTGCTGCAAGCTCTTTTCCAGCAGAGCCCTACCCCTGCCAATAGCTGCCATCATTCAGGTAGCACTTGTTGGCATGATAGTACAGAGTTGCAGCAATTTCTTTCCACTTTTCCATACCTCATATCCCCAGCTGTTCCAAGGGGGTGATCACCTTGCTGGTTTGATGAGGTCTAGAAAACTCAGCAATAATTATTGTGCTGGCTGTGCTGAAGGCAGCCAGCATCACTAAGGCAGGAATTGGAATGCAGCCCAACCAACATAGCAGAATCTACTAATTTGTTGCACTGAACATTTTGTTGTAAGAAATAATCATGAGGCTTGTGATAGACTATGAAAGGCAAATTACATTGCCTGAGCCAGACTTTTCTATGATGCCTAGAAATAAATAAAAAAAATAAAAGGAGCTAACAATTCTAGGTTAGATAATTAAGTCTAGAAATTTTAAATGCTCTGACCTGTTAGTAAATGACCTCCTTAAATTATATCAAAAAAAAAAGAAAAAAAAAAAAAAGAAAAAAAAAATCATCTATACAATCAAACCCTGTCAAAAGAGAGGTGCTTGTAATTGTTTTTGACCAATTTAGTATGGATTAGACTAGGAGAGGAAGGCTAACAGTGTTCATTTAATTTTGTAATGTATGCTGTGTCACACATAATTGTGAAAAATGAAATAGTGGAGCTTTTTTTCTGTAATATTACTCACTGCTTTAAATGATGAATTCCTAACCTACTGAATTCCTAACTCATGCTATACAGCAACATGTAATACAATAATTTGATGGTAATTATTAAAAAAAAAAATGTATTTTTTTCAAAGTGGACTTCTGTTATCAATGAAACAATATGAAAAAATAGCATAACCATAACAACAAATGTCTGCGTGATTCTTAGTGGATAAAATGACCTCTCTGGAGAGAGTATTTTTAACTCAAGAAAAGATAATCTGATAATATTGTATGTGCTGCTTTTCTCTTAAAGCATACCTTTACGCAATGAATGCTGCACTTCTGATTCCTTCTTTGTGTTGTATGCCACTATTTTGACTGGGGTAATGGTTTACCCCACGGTTTATCTCTACCCTGATGATGCTGATTAGAATTCCATTGACAATGAAGATGCAGACAACTGAAATACATGGCTAATAGTATACTAGGTGGGAAAAGAACTCACATTAATGAGAACTACCTTCTTTCTGAGTGGGAAAAAAATAAAAGAAGAAAAAAAAAAAAGAAAAAAGAAAAAAAAGTAGGGTCAACCTCTCCCTGCTCTCTCAGCCCCTGCTGCTCTGTTATTGCAGCCAAGGAAGGAAAGGATCAATGCTCATTCAAAATGTCCTGCTATTGACAGGTAGCTGTACACTGAAAAAGAAGAAAGGAATAGAGGAATAGATAAATGTTGTGCATGTCCGAGAAAATATGAACAAAAAGCTGGAGTCATCAAATTCTCTCTTAATTTATCTTGTTATGCAAAGCAAATTATGTCAATAAGAAAAAACTCTAGGGTAAAGACTTTGTACTGTGTACAGCTAACTAAAGTGTCAACAGATGACTGATTTCTGCCCAGAGCTGCCAACAGCTGTCAGTATCTATGATATTTTTGGATTATTTTCCCTGTTCTTGCTTCATGATAAGCTCAGGTAGGAACAATTGCTTCCTGTAAAGCTGTACTCCCCTTCAAGAAACTGCCCTCCCTGTTTCATTAAATGCTACTAAATTGCAGTAAAATCTCTTTTTTCAGACCCTGCCCAGAACTAAGTTTCATTCATGGATTCAGAACCCTTACAGCTGACCAAATACATCTTCCCCATATAATGTTTTAATGCTTTACTGGGAAAGCGGACACTGGACCATCATGCTCATAACTTCTATTTAGAAAGCAGAGGTGACATCCAAAATTTAGGACACTAAATTCTGTTTACTTTCTGAAGTAGATATGAACCTCCAGCAAATTTCTAATATAAACTATGAAGGATGTGCCTCTTGTCTCCAGCAGATCTTGTTTGACTCAGTACAGGTACACAAGAAGCAAACTGAATCCAGTCCATCCCTCTTTTTCATCTAAAAGAGTTTAATTGTTATCAAATTAATTCATATAGCTGATAGACTACGAATAAAATGTCAGCCTATATTCTGTTCTGGGGTCTGCCAGACATTATCCATGGGATTCAGACAAAATCTTTTCACCTCAGGTTAACACTCACAGGCAGTACTTAAATCCTGTTGTGAGATGAATTCACTTGGAAATGTACCTTTCATTAACTTTCTCTAATTACTAAGTTCTTACATTATTTAAAAGTTTTTCAGTTCTCTGAATCAGTTCAACCTGTAAGGTGAACACTAAAGGAAAATATTAGTTTTCATTATTAATATACACTGAACTCTCTTCTACCCTTGCAAAAAGAGATAAGGAACCAGAGGTGACAGCAGATAATGTTCCATCAACAGTCAATATGATAGAATATAAATTTGGTCAAATGCTATTCTTTTTAACCAATTTCTTCTTTTTTTTTTTCTTTTTTTTTTTTTTTTTCTGTGTTGTAGACTACATGCATAATTCATTATCTGACACACACTCTCATCTTTGTTTTTCCATTTTTGTTAAGAAGATAGTCAAAGGAAGAACTAAATCAGTTATTGCAGAAATCAACAACACCTTGTTAAACAGAACCAAGGAAACAGCTTATAAATAATAGTGACTTATTGGAGTATTAATCATGTCTCATAAGACATTAATGTATAGTTTTCCATCATTTCTTTTTTTATATCTTCCCATTCAGTTTTCATTTGTTATGTGTGAAGCTACTGTTTCTAAATTGGTTAGGATCTGATTACCTGATACCTCTATCACTTGCTCCTACTGTTAAAGACAACTGATGCATTTAAATTGCAATTTCTTTCTATTGAAACTAGCAGTTTGGTACAACATTATAAAACAAAATATTGAACTATAAACTTGAACTATTATGAAAAACTTATCTACATTATTTACAAATCATTCCAATAATGGCTTTCACTGTAGAGAATACAAAATGTAAATAATTTGTTTCCTTACAATTGGCCTGTGTTACCTCTGCATGAGATAAACTTTTTAATCAGAAGGACTATCAGTTGAATCTTTAAGACATAGCTCATAGTACAAATTGATTCTAGCAGACTAACAACACACTAATAATAACAAGATAATAACACACAAACAGGATAATAACACATTAACAAAATAGAAAATATTCCAGTTTCTTTTAAAAAGAGGTTAGATTTGGAAAACATTTTGATAAATATAATTTATTGTGAGAAAATCAACTGCTGAAAGATGTTAAGAATCAGTGACCGCACCTCCAACATATATCTGTTCTTTTATAAGGCTTTGACAGTACTTAAAGACTTAAAGGAAACATGCTGTAAGAAGAGGTTATGTATGGAAGTGCTAAAGTTTTCTGATGATTCAGATTTACAAGGTAGATAATATTAAAATTGACTGCAAATTGTTACAAAGAATATCACAACACTGAATGATTCAGAACGAAAATGGCAGATGAAATAAATTTCCAAGAAGTTCAAAATAATATACCTCCCTGGAAAAGAATATTCAACATACACTATGAATTGTTCTAAATTAACTAGTGTTACTCAGAAAACTATGAAATAATTCCAGAAAGTTGTCATAAAATTTCATCTTGATGATAAACAAAACCCAAACTTCAGAAAGCAGTAGGAAAGAGTGGGTGATAAAATAGAGAAGTCTGCTATCAGAGAGCACACCACAGTTGCAGCAGTAGACATAATAAAAATGAAAAAGTACAGAGAAATACAACAGGGAAGATCAGAACCAGATAGAGTATTTCTACTTAGGACAGACTAAACCAATTGGGACTCTTGAATTCAGTAAAGAGAAAGGATAAGAAAAAGTCTTTAAAATCAAGGATGATATAAAGTAAATAAGTATGGAACATGTTTCATTATTTCTTCTACTACTACCAATAGCGGCAACCAGTTAGAATGATATAAGAAAAGGTGAAAACTACCCTCCCCCAGAAAAGATTTTTTTTTCCATAAATTGAGTAATGAAACTTTGAAAAATAGTGCCACAGGCTTTTGCAATCTAGGCAGAAAAAAAAGATAAAATTAGACAAGTTTATAGAAAATGAGTCCATTGATAAGGGATAAAAATGATGGTCTGGCCACAGTCTTTGGTCTAAGATGTCTCCTAATTACCAATTGTTGAAACTTGGGAGGGTAAATTTTATGGGAGGAACCTGGGAGAAATGGCCAGGTCCTGCATTGTTTGCTAGGCAACTGCTGCTTGAGGGCAGTTTCTTTGCTTATGTGATCTTTTGTTTTTGTCTAACATGATTATTTTTTTTTTAATCTTACATTTCATCCAGCTTGCATCTTTTTTCCAGTTTAAATTTTTAACTTTTGTCTATCCTGGGATAGATATTGCTGTGCTGAACATACCCAGCTCCCTTCCTCAATTGTTCTGGTTCATTAATACCTGCAATATACATAAATACATAGGTAGGTCTGATACTATGCCTTTCATCCAGACTCTTGCAAAAGGACATGAAACACTACTATAATCATTTTAAAAATAAAAACTTTAGTACAATAAGGAAAGAGACCTGCCAAACTCCACCTAGTCAACAGGTGAATGCTGCAGTATAGAGAATGGCTGACATCCTCATGTCCTGCTGAGAACTTTAACTGGTGAAGTATATAGCCTTTGCTTGCTCCAAAAACAACTGTTACGTGAAACTACCCTTTCTTTATCAACAATCAGAAGAAGGGAGCCATCTATCTAGTTTTAATAAATGTGGTTCCTGTATTATTATATAGTTCTAATAATACATGCCATGAAAAATGTCTGTGAGGTACATTAATAATAAAGTGACGGTGTTCTTGATGCTTTAAAAGCATTCAAAATATGAACACTTCCTTATTTTAATTAGCCCTGTAATGGAATGAACACTTGCTGGCACAGCACCAAGAGGTGACACATCTGGTAACTGCTACAGAATACACTCCCTCTAAAAGCTGCCACTACCATAGAAACAAATAAGAGTGTGTTTTCAAATGAAAAAAAATACCATTTAGACATGGCAGATTAGTGCAACATCATGCAAGATGAAGCACAGGACAGAAAAAAACAGGTTTTTGGAAGCTTGAATTATAATATTTGAGGAGAAAAATCATGCCCTAGAAAGCCTGGATTGAAAGAATGGAATAGCAGATGGAAAACTCCACTGAACTTCATAAGCCACCTGCCTGCCAACCACTGAATGGCAGCCAAAAATGGCGGTAAAAAAGCTACACCTTATTAAGTTGTAAAATGGAAGATGAAGTTGGCATTAGCAGCAAAGTGTAGCAATTTAGGGTAATGATGTATCACACTAAGCATAAGAAATTCAAGTTCTGCATTGGAAGAAACAGAAGTAACTAAAATAATGACCGGTGAGCAAAACACTCAGGACCTGTTTCTAACTAGCCTTGTAATTCTTCCTCTACAACCAATCTCCTCCTTGAAGCTCTCCATACTATCAGTCCTTTTCTGTGGCCATGGAACTTGCATGAGCAAGTATATTTCTACCAATGAGTGTGGTGAACATGTTGGATAAACAGGTTTCCTCCATATATCATCTCGCTAGCTTTTATTTATTTTATTTATTTATCACATTTTCCTTGAGAAGCCAGTAACTATGAGTTCTACACTCCTTGACCTTCTACAGTAACAATGCACGATACAATGCATGTCTTCTTAGAAGAGGAAAAAATACAGATAAAAATAATTATTTCCAAGACATATCCAAACCATGACTAAAGCACTTTCTTCCTGTTGTGAATTTACCTAGGGAAATGACTAGAGATAACAGAAAAGACAAGCTGTACACAACCCGTTAGTATAAATTCCATTATTGTAGGTATGATACAACAATTTTACTGCCTTGGAAAGCAACAGTGATACCGATGAAAAACAGGTAAAGAAGACAGAGATCTGGACACAGAAAGTAATTAAGGTATGGAGCCAACCTGCTCTTCCTCTTATTTAAAGAAAACAGTTGAACTAGGTGAACATTTAGCACTTGCTAAAAAGAAAGGTTACTTATATTCATGCCTAATACAGACTTACAAATCTGAGCTTATTTGGTCTGTGTTTTTTATCCATTTGGTTCATTAATGTAGGCAACATGAAACAAACAAACAAACAAACAAACAAACAAAATCTATTTGTATCTAAATATTATGAGTACCATAGCAAGCAACCTACCAATGCTATCTGAAGGATAATATGTCTGAAGGATGTCTCAACATATCCAAAATAATAGAGCCAATATACACATGCTGGATAAAAAGATATATTTTTTTTTTTCATAAACAACTGAGATAGTGTTAAGAAATTGTAAAGAGAGAGAGAGAATTTTCGTGTGCTAACATGATGTTTTCCATTCTTGTATTTCTCCATGTCATTGTGCTACTTGCTCTGTCACTTCACTGGTGGCAATATGTGCAGCTGAAGAACCCTATGTTGTGCTTCACGAGCCTGTCTTAAGGGATATTAAACACTTATTTTTGTGTGATTGAGCAATACCTGCTAAAGCAGCATTTTATTACTAAATCCAATGAAACTAATGCATATAGCAGAGACTGTCTCCAAAAAATAATGAGAAGTCGCGTTAGTCTACACTACTCACTTTCCTAGATGTTTTTCTCATGAGGGTTTTTATGAGAAGGGAATTTCAATTTTGGTGATTATCTTTTTATTTGTTTCATTCAACACTATAAATTAAGGCATTTATCAGTAGTGAACAAAAGTAGAAACCTAAAACAATTATTAGAACTATGAAGATCAGCTGTGCACAAAACTTAGATGAAAGAAAGTCTCTAAGTCATAATGTTTCTGTTCTGGTATTGTAACTAAACTCACATTTTACCAATAAAGTTGTACCATCTGTAAGTGCCTAAGCGCTGTGGGGTAGCCACAGTATTGCAGAGGCTGGTAGTGCCCAATGCCAGATACAGCTGGTCCCAGCCAGCTTCAATGGCCCTACCACAGGGCAGGGTAGAGCCCCGCAGCCAGTTGGTGATCCCTGTGCAAAATGTGTTTAAGAAAGGGCAAAATGCTGACCAGCAGCATGTGAGGACTGAGGGGGAAAAAAGGGTGAGAAACAACCCCGGAGCACCAAGGTCAGAGCAGGAAGAGCAGGTGGACCTACCCTGAAGGAGATTATAGGCCATGGAGAGCTCATGCTTGGGCATGAGCCATGCAGCCAGCCCATGGGAAGCAAGAGGAAAAGTATGGGGAGGAAGGAGTGGCAGAGGAGATATTATGGGGTGACCACAATCCCCGTTCTCCATCTCCTTGTACTACTCAGGGAAGAGAGAGGGTAGGGGGTCATGAATGAAGGACTGAAGTTCAGCCCAGGAAAAAGGACATAAGGGACAAGGTGTTTTGTTTCTCAGCAGCCAAATACTTTTTATTGTCAATAAATTAGGTTACTTTTCCCCAAGTTGAGCCTGATTTGCCAATGATGGTAATTGGTTAATGATCTCCCTGCCTTTGTCTTGTTTTTTTTTTTTTTTTTTTTTTTTTATCTTATTTTCTCACCCTATACTGTGGAGAAAGGGGTATTAGAGATAAGCTGGGTAGATGTCTGGCAGCTCACCAAGGGCAACCCACCACAAAGCTAAAAAAAACACGTTAGACCTGAGTTACTACTACAGAAGCTATTTATTAGACCAAAAATAATGTCCTTAATGATTATGATGAAAAACAACTTCAGTTGGATTTTTATAGGTGTTGACCATTTCTACGGAAGTCCATAAAAACTGCAGATGGTTGTTCAGCACCTTGGAACCCTCAATTTAAAAATAACCTCACTGTTGCTCATAATATACTATGGTTTATACCAACTGCAAGCAGATGTAATACAACAGACTGTGTCTATATAAAATAATTTCACTATGAAGATTTTTGTAAAAAAGAAGGTTTATGGCTTTTCAAAATTTAAGAAGTTTTACTGACCTACATGCAAAATATTCTTTTTTTTTTTTTTTTTTTTTTTTTCTTTCAGGTATAGTGCAGCTTCTGGTTCTCCCCTGACTTACCTGACTTGTTATACGAAGCCTTCAATTCTTCATTTATTTTGGTTGAGCTTGCCTTGTCTTTCTGGCCTTTACAGAAAACAGAAGGCACAAAAGATAACTGATGTTTTCCCATCTGTTTCCTTGATAAATGCCCTCTGCTACAAAGGACTGGTGTGAGGACAAGAAAATAGGACTCACTTATCAAACCATACACTCAGCACCACCAGAGATCCAAGCTGTGTTTTGATAAGGATTTCCTGGATGATGTGACAAAATTTTGCCTGAATCTCAGAGGTATCTTGGACATCTGGCAAAAACACTCCATCCAGATCATGAAAACAAATCACTTTTAATTAGTCAAGTCCTACGCCATCTCCCATCACTCCTTCCCCATAACCAAAAAAAAAAAAAAAAATCCAGCTTAATAAAAAAAGACCTCTTTCTCTGTCATCTGAAAACACAGTGCCATGTTATCTTCTAGAGGCCCCAAATGACAAGATTAAATAACAGAAAAGAAAAAACAAAAACAAAAACAAAAACAAAAACGCCCAAATCAAAACCTGACATGTATGTATACATAAAACAAATGTCAATTTGCAGTCAGAAAAAAAAACATGTGATTACTGTCTGCAATGCTTACAAATTATTGGTCTGTTTATAGATTTTGTTTTTTATTTTTTTAAAGTACAGCTGTATGAAATCATGTAATGCTTTCAAATACATACATGCTAATAGCTAACAGCATATTTGCTCTGGTCTGATACTTTACGGATAAAGCCCTGTATCTTTCAACATATCCCAAAGAAAGAGGGATCTGGACGCTTTTCTTTAATCACTCCTACCTATGATGAATTTCAGTGTGAAACTATTCACTGGTCAACTTTACTAACTAATTGGCCAACGGCGTTTTCCATACCAAGGCTGACATCACAAAGGACTCCGACAAGGATGTCTTGGACTCCATGCACTTAGCATGGAGGATGAGCACTGTTTGAATCTCACTCAGTATCTCATGTTTGGCTTTCTCCCGAGTACCTGTCCCTGCATAGGGCCAGCTCTTCATCTTCTCTATTTCAGACAAAGAAAGTATAGACAAGGCATGCTGCAGTCATAGATACACCAGTTAAGAAAGCAATTGATAAAAATATTCACATTCAAGTTGAGAGAATCAATTCATCCTACTTCACTCAGAATAACCCAATTGTTCAGGTGCCATGTGTGTGATCTTCTCCTTTTTGGCATCACATTATAAAACACTGCCAGAGGCAGAACATTGGATGAGATAAATCAATGATCGTTCCCACATGCCAAACTGGGAAACTGTCAAGAAGGTGAAACACATTCCATTTTAAATGCCTGAAGCACCTTCCATATGTCTTTTTAAGAAGTGGGGGTCCCTGACTGGATTAGTCCTGATAGCCTGAGAAGGAAGCAGCACGTTTCCTGGAGATCTATTGTTCTGGAGAAAATAAGAGGGAGAAGAAGAGGGTTTATAGACTGAAAAACTATTTGGCAAAAGGTAAAACTGTAGATGAATATTATTCTTCAAGGAGGAAAGACAAGAAAAGCTTGAAAATGTTACTGTTAAAAAAAAGAAAAAAAAAAAAGCAAACTTGCAAACTGATGAAAGCTGAGACAAAAAGAAGTCTGTAGCGTAACAATTAGATAATTTTATGGTGCTATTCTATATAGACTGATGTTTGGAGATTTGAAATAGCTCCTTTGGAAAAAAGATTTTCTGAGTAGGTTTGATAGTTTATTTCTGTGGATACATATAACTAACTAGTCTTAGAACTGCAAGAACATATATAAATGTAATTCTCATACAGTGGATGTTATCTATGCTTTTCATGAAAATGGAACAACAAAATTAACCTAGCATCTGAAAAGAGATCAGAAGACAGCTCATGTTCTTGGTCTTCTTGTGAAGATGAAGAAAATATCTTACAGTAAAAAAAGAATTAATGGTTTGGAATAACATATCATAAAACCAGTTCTCAACTCTGAATTCCTCCTGTAAGCAACCGATACGGAACTCATGAAAAAAGCTGAGGGCTTATGTATCTTCTGTTTTTGTTTGGTTTTGCATAAAGTAAAAATGATAACTTTTTAATAATCCTTGTTGAAATAAGATGATCAGGTAATACTACTTCACTGTTAATGAATCCTTATAAACTTTCAGACAGCATTTCAGAAATCATCTCCTAGTCTGGAAGATCTACTGTGTTTTATTGCATAGGGTTGAAAATGGGTAACCAAAACATTCCTGTCTTAGAGTTTTCTAAAGCGAGCTTAATCTGCTGCTTAAGCAAGCACAGAAAATGTATTGGTATGTCCTTGAGCGCATGGCTGTGTGAGGCATACAGCCCAAGTTCCTTTCATATAATTGTAGAATCATAGAATAACTTGAGTTGGAAGGGATCCAAAAGGATTATCAAGTCCAACTCCTGGGTCTGCACAGGACCACTCAAAAATCCGACCATGGGTCTGAGGGCATTGTCCAAACCCATCTTGAACTTTGGCAGGCCTGGGGCCATGACCACTTCCCTGGGAAGCCTGTTGCAGTGCCTGACCACCCTCTCAGTGAAGAACCTTTCCTAACACCCAGCCTGACCCTCCCCTGTCCCAGCTCCATGCCATTCCCTCAGGTCCTGTCGCTGTCCCCAGAGAGCAGAGCTCAGCACCTGCCCCTCTGCTCCCCTCGTGAGGGAGCTGCAGGCCGTCATGAGGCCTCCCCTCAGCTTGCTCTGCTCTGGCCTGAACAAACCAAAGGACGCAGCTGCTCCTCACATGAGGAGCTCCACACGCTCCACCCTCTAGACCCTTCACCATCATCGTAGTGCTCCTTTGGACACTCTGTAATAGTTTTATGTTCTTTTTATACTGTGGTGTCCAAAACTGTACAGAGTACTCGAAGTGAGACATAGACGATACTACTAAGGGTGTTCTTTTGCAACACACTTCTGCCCTAGTGAAATACAGGAGATGCAAATTAACTTCTTCCACCTGGAGCAAAAGGATTGATCCCTGGACATCTGAACAATTTCAGTGATAGGCAAGTCATCTAAACCACAGTCATTAAAGCACCACTGCCACAATTTCCTTGCTCCTTATCCTATCTTTTATGTTGTTCCAATTGTTCTGTAATATGCCCAGCAATATTTCCAGCTGCTAATTAAAACTCTCAATTTTCATATAGATTGTGTATGGTCTCTCTCCCAGGGCTCCCAACTATGATCTAACAAAGAAATGAAATTATACTGTGGCTGTTCTGTCCTATTTGCACCAAGGAGTGCGTGAATACTGTGCTCATCGAGGAGATAAGAAAAAATAGTAATAATAATAATAATAATAAAACTATTAAATTAATTCAAATTAAATTAATTCCTCTTTGCCTAGCCATCACTTTATAAAAATTATAATATTATTTTAGGAAAAATAATGTGTTAGAAAAAAAATAAATGTAAGCAGTTAAGAAAGACAGGAAATACAAGCACCCAGTAAATGGAAATAAGCTTTAGATAGTATTGACCCCAGTAATCACAACATGTTGTAGACACACTATCTGTCTACAGAAGTTCTGTCAGAGAACTGAAAACACTCTCTGTGCAAGTTTTTGTTTTTGTTTTTTTTTTCTTTTTCATACTGTAATTGTTCTTCAAGGGAGTATGACAGTGTTTTTAAAAAGATTAAAGAATATCAGCAGGCTTTTTAAACCTAACATCAAGAGGCAAATACCTCTTGCATAGAGTCCTGGATGGACAAGCACTTGCCAAAGTATATCATTGCAATTTCAGTCCTCCTCCCCTTACCACTCTATATAAACTATGCCTGTGCTAAAGTTATTTCTCTCCATAAACTTTAGGTGTCATTGAGAAGTTATTTTGTTGTTGTTGTTGTTGTTGATTTTGTTTTGTTTTGTGTTTTTTTTTTTTTATATGTTCTGTTGTTAAAATGGTCTATTTTTCTTAGTTGCTTTTCAGTGACATTTCATGGGGAAAGCTTTATGCTATAGAAAGCTTTACGTTACTTAGCAAATCAAGACAAGGTTTGCACCTCAGAATTCAACATTTCATGTACAGTGTTAATTTATACCCCTTAAAAGTTGTTCTATCATGTGAATGAGCTTGTACTAAGCCATTGGGATTATTAAATTGGTTTTAGGTTACTTGTCTTGCAGTTTCCCTCCTCCATAACAATACCTTCTGAATAGAACTGAATAGAATTCTGATTCTGTCAAAGTTCATTGTTAAACTTCATTTTTACATCCACTTGAGAGTGAAACCTGAATCAGATCAGATATGCCTGAGAAGAATACTAGCTTGTGCTGAATGGCCCATAGATAGTGATGGACACATCAAATAAAATATTAATTCAAATGTATCCAAAACCACAAAAGCATATTGATTTGAAAAAAAAATAATATTGGATGAAATATATTCTAGCACAGATGCCTGGAATAATGCCAATGTCCATAGTGAAAAATTCTTATACCTCTAGACTATTCTGACAGCCAGAAATCCCTACTATAAAACATGGACTAGATTGTCACGGAGAAGGTGAAGTGTCCATGTGTTTGTCAATCAAGATGTGTTGCAAACTACTTTTTAGAACAAAATAGAGTAGAGCAAATTTAAGATTAGGCTGAGGATTATATGCAAAGTTTCTTGATTTTTGAAACATTTGTTATTGTACCTTCCACACAATTGAAAATTATTTTCTTTTGTCTGAATTAAGAAACCTTGCTTATTATTCTAAGGATTTCAGAACAATAAAATGGATATTCTTTTACTGTGCTTATGGTCAGTTGACTGAAGACTGTAGGAGTCAATGCAGCTTTCGCAAAATAGTTAAGTGTTCACTTATATCATGCATTAGCTCTATCAATCTGCAGAGGGAGAAAGTAAAACTTGTGAATTCAGAGGCATTTGAGGAGTTTCCTGAAAAAATACTTAGGATGGAACTTAGCTGCCTTGAATCCTGAATAAGGCTAGATTTTTTTTTCCCTAAAACACAATATATGAGCCCCTAGATGAGATCCAATAATTCTGCTTTCCAGCAAATTAATTCAGAAGGTGATTAAAACGACTAGAATATTTTATGCTTACTCATCTGTGCGTGCTTTAAATTGCCCCAAAGGCAGGGGAGATGACATTTCTTACCAAAAGATTCCATTACAATCAAGAATCATGAAGACAGGTATGAAGTCTGTTGAAGTTCCATTAAAACAGCTTGTGAGGTTGAATTTGGAGCCTATTGTTTTTTTTAACTGCGTAGTGGTTAAAGCACTGATTGAGAAAACAGTAGATATTTAGTCTGAGTTGTATATACCTTTTAAAGGGTATCACTCATAGCTGGGATGTTCTCTGAAAGTGCCCTCTATGGGGCAAGCCCATTCAGTGGTATCTTGAATATAAGAGCTCTTTGTCTTCTACTAAAGCTGAGATACTGTGCAGTGACAAAAAGGTAACAATCCAGGGAGGGTAGCTGGGAGGTGGCTAGCATTTCTAGCATTTCTGGCTAAGTTGGATATATGATCAATACAGACAGAGAAAACACATACAGCAGGCTAAACCATCCATACCAACTGCAGTAATTCAAAAACATCAACGTATTGCCCTTTATTTTGCAGAGAATTTAGGTAGTTTTTGTGGCAACTACAGAAGATAGTTGACTTTTGACTACCCTGACACCTGAGATAGATGCCCTTTTCATGTTTCGTATAAGTTAATATGAGGCACCTAAAAGGTTAGATTAGGTTGCACCCTAAGCCTAAATCTGTAATAGAAGAAAATGTCTGAAAGGCTGAAAGTGCCTATACCATTTTGCATTAAATTATCCAGACAGTCAGATTTCTACTGTAATACATACTGAATGCCATCACCATCTTTGCTAAGTGACTGGGACTTTATCTTTGCTCAATCCATTTCAGACTTAGAAAATGGGTGTCTAAATCCCATGAAAGGCCTAGCTGTATGGGAGTGCTCAGGGTATAACTACACCAAAGTTCAGCACAAACACATGGAAGGTAGGATAAAGAAATCGTGGATTTGGTGGCAGCACTTACCTCATCATCTGTAAGCCTAATGACTGTTAATCACTAATCCAGGAAATGACATATTTGAGGACGAGAGACAGAAAATAAGGGGAGAATATACCCCTAGCCCAGGTACATAGGCAATTTGTTTTCTAAAGCAGAACAGGTACAAAATCACATGACTACCATAAAAAGAGTAAGTTTTCAAGTGCTTATTGACAGAGGGTGTATCTTCATAACTATTACTATGTGTTTTTTCTTGTTCACTCTTGCTTCATAAATCTTGTACTCTTGGCACTTTAGTGTAAGGACATAGAAGAACACCAGAAAATATGAACAGGAAAAGAAAAACGTACTGAGTGAGGAGAATGAGAAAAATGAGGCAAGAGTGAAAAACTTAAATTTGTAATCCAGAAAAAGAATCATAATTGTAGTCTATAAATACATTCAAGCTAACAAGAAAAAGAAAAAGGATGTATGAATAGATGAAGAAGGAGTAATAGCCTGTTGGTATGAAAAGAAAAAGAAAAAAAACAGAATATTAAAGAATGAATTCCCAATAACAATAATACTTGGTAAGTAAATGGATTCCTTAAGGAAAACGAGCATGAAAAAATGTCTGCACATATTCAACAACAATTAGTGAAACTATTCACTAGTGAACCATTAGGAAAAAGATCAAAGTGAATGAAAGTGGTCCTTGTAGACTGACCATAGTTAGTTATTTCTGTGATAAAAGGACAAATAATCATATGGTGCTAAGGTTGAGAATTTCTGCACTTGTCTATCAAATATATACATATATGTATATATATTAAAGATTATTGCACTTTAAATGTAGCCGTACTGCTGGTGATAAAAATGCATGTGAATAAATAGACTATTAAGACATTCTAAAAGGAAAAAGAGGAGTTTTAAATACAAAGCATGAGATGTAATATATATACCTAATAATTACATCTGTGACAAAATACCAATTTCTAAATGCCAACATTAAAAAATTAGAACATGGTGAAATCAAGATGTAAACCACTATAATTATTATTTTTTATGTTTTTCCAAAACTTGCATTATTGTAAGACTGATGGATGCAAGTAAGTCTAAAGCTATCTGTATAAAAATTAATTATACGCATTATATGCATTATATACATAGAGAAACAGGTAGGCAGGCAGGCAGATAGATAGATATGTAGATATCTATACAAATGCATTAGTTTACGAATTAGTAAAACAGCAGAACTGAAGTAGTGATACACATATGTTTAGTCTGAACCTCAGGTGTGGATATGTTTTCTGATGTTAATTGTGGAAGTCTAAATGTGGAACTGAACTGAAGCACTGAGCAGCACAATTGTATTTTGATTTACAAATTACTCTTATTCTATTTCATTTGCAGAAATTAATTTCGAAAGCAAAACTGTATTTCAGACATACTGTATGAGAACAAGTTCCATGTTCTGTACAATTTATCTTTTAAACCCTAAAATGATAATTACATTTAAATTACTCTCAGATTCTATTGCATTAACATAATTGTGTGTCAACTAAGAAGATGTACTTATTAAATGGAGTATTTCTAGGCCATTTGCACATGCAGTAATATGTTACTGTAAAATTTATAGTACACCAATACTTTGCCTAGCAACTCAATCTTACTGAAAATGGTGCCATTAAATAATTGCAACTATATTATTTCCTTCTGACCTCAATAAACTCATTTGTGCTCTATAAAGAATAAAAAAAGTGGCATTATGATATTACACTGTGCTAAATAAAAGCATAGATTTTAAACACAATGCCAATGTAAGCATTTTCTTAAAAGAGTAATACTCTCTTCAAGATAGTAAGAATATTTCCTTCTTAGCAGGTGCAGTAAAAGCAAGAATTAATTTTTGCTTTTGCTTTATGCCAGATTAGCAATTGACAAAGACATCTGGAGAATTAAGTGATCAATTTCAGTGATTCATTGTTGGACACAGGAAAAGATGTTTTCATCTTCCTCCCATCACCATTAATAAAAGTTCACAAAGATTTTATTTTCTCTTTAAAAATTAGACATTCAAAGTGAGAGTTTATTCATCCTAATGTAATTTTTTAACTTAGTTACATTCAGGTATAAAAATATACATATTGTAAAATCTTGAGCCAATTGAATAAAAGTTTTCTACAAACAGTGGAAAATAGGATGTAATAAAAATATTGTTAGGTTACAATCTACTTCCTTTTCTATCCCGGTGCAGAGTTGCTTTCCATAATACAATATTTTTGAAAGCTAAAATATATATATGGACTGCTTGGCTTCTGATCAAACACTGTTAAGTCTAAAAGGCTGTCGAATGGTCTGCTTCCACATTGTAACTTGTGAATCGACAGTTTTGGGTGTAACTTTAGATAAAACACAATGACTCCAGAAGTCTACAGCTATGGCTTATTTTATTGTTTGCATACTGTTTTATCTGTGAAAGTAAAAGCAGATATTTCTGATGGGACAGTCTAGGGATTTTTCAGCTCTCATTCCCAAAGCAACACTGATTACATTCAGAAAAGTTTTATAAGCTGCTTCACTTTTATTGCTAAGTAAAGTTTCTCAGTTTCTTACAGAAAATTGAATGCCTTTATTGTTCATGAAGAAGTTTGTCAATTTTATGGTTTCACAGTTAAAAACAACAAAACCAACAAATTTCTGTATTTCTAGATGTTTCTCAATAATTCTTGGATATTTGCTATTAGTTTCCAAAAACTTATTTTCTTTGAGTCAAATTGTCAATCAGAATGAATACTCAGCAGAATATTCAACCAGAAAATTAAATCTCCCATTAACAATCAAAGGGTATGCACAATTTATGGGCGAGTGGTTGTTGTAATTAAAAGAAAGAAAAAAAAAAGAAATAGAAAATTACTTAAATCTGAAAATAGTTACTGAACATTTGCACTAGCAACTGCTAATCTCTGCACTCAGAAAGCCATCAGCCCTGTGCATAGACCTGGAGATGCCATACCAGAGCAAAGAACATCAGAAGGGCTGGCACTCCAGCGGGCAGGCGGGGAAAAAATGCTTATTAAGCCTCGTCATTTCAATGTCAGTTTGTTCCCTACATTTTTCTTCAGTAGTGTGTTTTAAAAGTCGCAAAAGATGGAGCTGCCGTCACTTTCCTTAAAGAGCTATTGAAGAGACAGAAGGAAGAAAATAATATTATCGTTTTTGATATTACATTCCAGCACTCTTACAATAATGTTATAATTATTCACCACATTAAAAACAATAATGGAAAGGAAAAATTAAATATCTTTCTGATATTTGTATCACCCTTCCCATTGGTCAGGAAAAGAACATTGGATTGAAAAAGAATTTATGGCTTACTGGCTGTATTTCTATACTATACTGCTTCTCCAACTTATTTTGTGAAGTAAGTATGTACTATCCTATCAGAAGTTAATTTCTTATTTTTCTATTTCTGATGTAAAACTTTAAACACAAAGCTGTCATGGTTAGAAATCTTCTATTTTCCAGCTTAAATTAATGGACAACTTATATCCAATTAATTATCTTGGCAGAACAACTTTTTAGCTTTTTAATTTTCTCTTTTCATGTATTTATCCTTCTGGTGGATTTATAGGAAACCTGCTCTCCGCATTTGTGTTTTTTCAACTTCTCAGTATCTTCTACTAGATTGTTTTTTTGCCTTGCTTGATTCACTAGTTATACTGTGATTATTTTTCTTAGACCTAGTATCCTCAGTTCTACAAAACTTTTGAAAAAAAAAAGGCCTTAATACTTCCTCACGCAATGACATTAACATTTTTTCATTTTCAGAGCCAGCCCCTCAACTGAGTTTGCTTTCTTCACATCTGCATGATTTTGATGATTAAGTCTTCTAATTCAGTCATCACACAACTCTTTTTCCTTACCACCTACTGAATATCTACCAGTTTATTGTGCAAACTCATAGCAGTTCTTAAATCTATGACTCTATCAGTGCACTGGTTAATTTAATTCCATGTTCCCATTATTATTTATCTTTTTTTTTTTTCACTTCCTTTATCAGTTTTTATTTGAATTATCGTAAAATCATAGAGGGGTTTGGGTTGGAAGGGACTTTAAATTGACAAAATCCTTGTAAATATGTGCCATAGTCAAATACTATTCATGTTCTCTTGCCTTTTAAGGAAAATCTTGAATAAGTACCTTTATAAAACAACTCTAAAAAAATCCCACAATAAACCACTTCCACAGCAGTGCATCTTATCTGTTTCAATATCACACATGACTTTCTCCCCTTTAGTCACTTCCTCACAGCACATTAAAATTCTTGTACTAATCCTATTCTTAATTTACTCTTTGGCACTGTATCAAAAATGTAAAGTCCAAATATATCTAGGCATGTCATTTGCCTAGAAAATTATTTATCAAAGAAAAATAGCAGTTAAAACATGTTGTGTTTTGTCCTATTTCTAATTGTGTTCCTTTATTTAATTATAATTTCAGTTAAAATTTATTCTAACACTTTGCGTGCTGTTAAGACCAGATGAACATACTGTCCCAAATCATGTATGTTTTCCTCTAAATTTGAAATGCAGGATTTACCATTGCTCTCTGAGGGTATCAGCTGGGATTGGTTGACAAGGATTATATTTATCTAATAGACTTGTGGTTTCAAACATTGTGTTTTCAAATTGCTGGAATGAAGAATATCTAGTCTCACACATCTTCGCCACATGGATGATTTTTATTTATTTTTTAATTCTGTTGAGCAGTAAATTTCATTTACTTGTCTTCATTTTTATCATTTCTTCTCTCCATACTCTTGCCTTTACTGAAAGTTTTGGCAAGATTTTAATTTACAGTTTTGGACATATGAACTATACTTTACATTTGCATTTTCCTAGAATAAAAAGCCCTTTCCTCCCTCTCCTCGCCACCTTCCCCCACCTCCCTCCCTCCCCCCCCCCTTTTTTTTTTTGTTTTTTCCTCAGATTTGCATTGCTAAGGCTCTGGTTTTGGTTCATTTTTGTATGATGTACCGTGGCTTGATATTTCGCAATTCTGACACTTTTCATCTGTCTTGAATACTAACATGTAGCTTTCATATTAACTAGCTAAAACAAACAAGCAAACAAATAGACAAACAAAAGTAATCTGTTAAAGAAAGGAGCTACTTGCTTATCTTGCATAATTTTGCATTATTTATTATGAAGTATTGTCCCTTAGATCAAGTATTTTTATGCGTAAGGAAAGTCTTCTTGATTTTTAAATTCTAGAACTGTTTAGTCCACTTAGCTTCACTATAAAGTCTTCATAGATATTCACATTTTCTCTTTTAAATTTAAGGATCTATTACAGATTTTATGCATTCCTTGAGTAATACAAATCGATCCATCTCAGGAACACTCACGTGGACAGTTGCTTTTAAGCAACACATCAATGTACTTGTCAATGTACAATATAAAGTATTCCTTTGTTGGTAGATTGATTTTGGGGTGTAAAAACATGTAAACACTCTTATAATTTATAGCAGTCATTGTTTAGTTTTTCTCAGGCAACTTCAAATCTCTTAAGAGACATTTATTCTTGTAATGCTAATACCATATATACATATACCCTACACCAAGCCTAACACTGTCAATCTATGACAAACCCTCAAATTAGATCTTTGAATCTTTTCCACAGTTCTGTCACATATCTTGACCTAAAGATATTAATTTTTTAAGGATCATTGTCATGAGCCTTTTTTTTTTTATTCTAATACCCTAGTACCTTAGTACCTTGTAAACGAACCTGCCTTAGTACATTTGCATTTACTTTGGATAAGTTCTCTCTCCTGTCATGTTTGCATCTCCTGTCAACTTTCATTATCTATGAATTTCATTAACATTATTTCATTCTTTTAAATCATTAATCACAGAATCACAGAATTTCTAGGTTGGAAGAGACCTAAAGATCATCGAGTCCAACCTCTGACCTAACGCTAGCAGTCCCCACTAAACCATATCCCTAAGCTACTTAACCATATCCCTAAGCTAAAGATTAAGATATTAAATCAAAGAGTATCCTGAAAAGACTTGTGTACTCAGTCTTAACCTGTAGATTCTCACTGCAAAACATCTTTTACCGTTCTACCTGTCCATTATAAATGTATATAAATTATAAACGTTTCTGCCATCTGAAGTCTCAATCATGGTACCATACTTTCCTCTGGCCTTGATGCAGTCTTGCTCTGTTATTTCTGTTCATAATGCTTTTGCAAGGTTCTTTGTTTTCAGTGCTCAGAAGCATCCATTTCATTCTATCCCACTTGTCAGCCTTTCCTTCACTACTGACTCAAATATCAGCCTCAACTGTCAAGACCATTTCTCTTTCGTCAGTCTCAAAGAGTGCCTTCTGTCACCAATTAGCTCATGATCCAAACTCATGATCCATTTACTAAGTTTAAAAATGTCTGTTTGTTTCTCCTAATTCGCTTTGCAGGCTTTTGAAGATTTCTTTATATATATGTGTGCAAACGTACCTTATTATTCTCCTTCACATCCTTCAGTAATTTTTTCTTTGCTCAGAAGACATTATAAAATTTGACAACAGCTTGTTAACATATCATACTCATAAGCACTGCCTTTTGTTTCCTCTCTGATGGAATAATTTCTTGATGTGCAATCTAACTTTAAGGTCATGGACCACCACAGAGGGTCCCAAGCTGTGACTGAGTCTTCTACATAATGCTAAAAATAATTAATTAATAAAACCAGCAAAATAGAACAACAACAAAAAATCAAACTAATTTTATTCCTGTTGAAGCTAATAAGAAGCATTTTGTTGTTGTTGTTGTTATTGTTGTTTTTTTCAGGGGAGAGACAGCATGCCCTATCTTTTGCTTTTACATAAATTTAAATCACAGAAAATTATCATATGACTTAGCATACTAATTATAGACTACAAATAGCAAATACTGGAGGCACTTCTCACAGGAGAAGACTTCATAAGTGATCTGCAGGCTGACATCCTGTAGCACATCACAAGTGTCAGAATGATTGGCAGCAAAATACAACTCCAAAACAGATTAGTTGAATTTGAGATCCTTCACAAACTGATAAAGAGTGAAATCTTTCATAGATAATGTGCCAGCAAGAAAAGCTTTATCCTTACCATGTAAACCTTCTCACTGAGGATGTTGTTTTAGCAGTTCTATGAACTGCTTCATACAGTGTGCAAGTCTTAGGTGAAACAGTGGAAAGTTTCTCTACCTTGATGAAACATGATGAATTTTAATTTCCATTGACATTGACTACGGTGATCCAAGAACTAGATACTAAATTCATTTGGAAATTTTTAGGGAAAAGATGATTATACAGATACCATATTAAACATGGAGCAGTTAAGCAATTCAAAAAATTTTCATGATGTGTGAAACCCAATGATAGGTAGTAGTAGTATTGACACTGATGTTTCAAAATTATGTATCTCGAAGACATACATGTTGAGGAACTCCCAAAAAAACAGCTGACAAGACTGGTTCCAAAGATGTATATTTACCGCCAAATAACCCATTAAAATTACACGTAGTTCAAATTCAGATCAAATAATGGATTTAATCTAACACTGATCACTTTTGGGGACAGATTCAATTTTCTAGAACTAATGAAACAAAATGAAGATTTTCTGAGTCTTTCTGTCACATTATCTGCCTTTGGGTCATCTCTGCCCACTTCCACTATGGGGATTAGTCAGCTTACTCAATAAGAAGAGAAACTAAGTACCAGTTGGGTGTAGTGGGCTGATAAACATAATGTAAGCAACCCTTTCAACACAAGTGAACAATGGAATCTAGTAATCTAACAGTCATAATTTCTGACATTTTTTCTTCTCTTTTTATCTTCCCTATTTGTCCAATGCGAATTTACAATGTACAAGCAATCATAAACTCTTGGAAAAGAAGCAAACAGGACACCTAGTTTTTTTTAACCTTTCAAAAACGTTAAAATCTCTTAAAAATCTCTCTATATGAACAATCTCCTAACCACTTCTAATCTTCTCATCTTTTAATCTTTTTCATAGATGAAGGATGTACATGCATTTTGTTCTGCTTTTTCTAGATCTAGCTGAGTTTAGAATATAGAAATATATTAATTGTGATAATAAAACGATTTATATGATTTTTCACAATTAATATATTGTGATAATAAAACAACAAAAAATCTATTAATAAAATATGTAAAACATTTTTTTTTCAGATTTCCTCATTTACTTATTTTTCTTTAGAGCACAAATGGAAGAAATTAAAATAAATTAAAAAGATGAGTTATTGCTTTTGTGACTAAATCATCTGAATCTTTGGATACACTACTACATAGTAATACATTGCTTTGTCAGTTGAAATACAGAGATACAGTCATATGATTAAAGGTTGAAAAGTTTTTTACTGTATACTATTTGACTTTTCTTGCTTCAGACTGTCCCTTCACATCATTTTTCCAAAGATTCTGGTATTTAAACAGGCATATTTTTTCCTTCTCTATGCACACAGGGATTGCCACTGTTTCAAGTTGGATTATATTTTGTATTCACACAGTTGATAGAATTTTACAGCTGTCAAAATTATTCTAGAGAGGTAGAAAGGCTGGTACTTCTTCTTCAAACATGAAAAGACTTAGTAAGCCAAGAAAATTCTGTAATACACGGAAGGACATATGCTGCAGAGGCTGAGTGATGGGTGAGTATGTGGTAGAAAGTTCTGGTGAAAATACAAGGATGTAGGAGGATTTTGACAGTTGGGAGAATGGGAAAGGTTGCCAGCTCCTCTCTTCTACTCCTGCTGCAGCCACACAGCACAGCTACGAGCACTGAAGAAGCTGTTTTACAATAAAGATGTTTCTTTTGAGCCTCAGTATTGATAAGGCTTTTCTGAAAGACCCAAAGACTTTTCCCATCTTGCACTCCATAACTCTAATAAGTCTTTGTGAAATTAGAAAACAGTCTGTATAGATTCAAAAATTAAGGAGGTCTACAGCAGTCTGGACAAATATTCAGCCCAGCAAAATACCCAACAAAAACAGAGTACGTGGGCTTTTAGCTTATGCCTTGAACATATTCTGAACACCCCAAAATAGAAAGGAAAAAAAAAAAAAAAAAAAAAAAACTCTTCTACAAGATTAGAATAAAAGCTTCTGAAGGTTTCTGTCTCTCTGATAAAATGAAATAAAAATTGAGTATCCTTGTAGCTTAAAAAGATGAATTTAAAGTTCCTCCCTCTCAGTCCACAGACAATTGATGCTGTCAGTTATGGAACTTTTTTTTTTTTTTTTTTAATCAAGTGATGCAATACATCCCTGCTAGCAAAGCAGAATGGCTTATAGTAGCTACTAGTCCTAACTACTTAGTCCCTAAACCTCTGTCCTGGCCCATAGCCCTGCTATCACAAAAGCCAGAGTCAAAACACTATTTCACTCAAAGTTTGTTTTAATTAAATTATGCCTAATCCATTTTTTCTATATCCTGGAAGGCATTATTTCAAGCACGTGTTTGGAACATGCAGGAATATATTCATATTGTTTTGTTCTGTTTTCAAACAGAGGAAGAATGTTTTAAATAATTCAAAGTAATCTGAGTGACAGAGGTGCATTCCCATTTGAATAATCTTGCTGTCGTTTGCTTGGCATATCAGATGAAGTTCTCAAAGCTGGTGTCTGCATGTTTTTCTCTTACATTTCTGTTGTATTCTTTGTTAGTTCCTCCCATCTTCTAAATCTCTATGTTTTATATCTACTTTACATATTTCCATTGTTATTCTCTCCCTGCAAAAGAGGTAGGCCTGTGCAAACCTCATGAGGTTCAACAAGGCCAAGTGCAAGTGCGAGGTCCTGCACCTGAGCCGGGGAAACCCTGGAGCACAAATACAAGCTGGGTGGAGAATGGAACAAGAACAGCCCTGAGAAGAAGGACCTGGGGTTGTTGGTTGATGAGCAGCTCAACATGAGCCGGCAATGTGTGCTTGCAGCCCAGAAAGCCAACCATATCCTGGGCTGCATCAAAAGAAGTACAGCCAGCTGGTCAAGGGAGGTGATTGTTCCCCTCTGCTCTGCTCTTCTGAGACCCCACCTGGAGCACTGCACACAGCTCTGGAGCCCCCAGCACAAGAAGGACATGGAAGTATTAGAATGAGTCCAGAAGAAGGCCACAAAGATGATCAAGGGGCTGGAGTACCTTTCCTATGAAGAGGAAGTTGGGGTTGTTCAGCCTGGAGAAGAGAAGGCTCTGGGGAAGCATCACTGCATCCTTCCAGTAGCTAAAGGGGGACTACAGGAAAGCTGGGGAGGGACTCTTTATCACTGATGGGACAAGGGAGAATGGCTTTAAACTAAAAGAGGGCAGAATGAGGATAGATATTAGGAAGAAAGTCTTTACTATGAGGTTGGTGAGGCAACAGGTTATCCAGAGAAGTTGCAGATGCCCCATACCTGGAGGTGTTCAAGGCCATGTTGGATGGCACTTTTAGCAACCTGGTCTGGTGGGAGGTGTCCCTGCCCATGGCAGTGGTGTTGGAATTAGATGATCTTTAAGGTCCCTTCCAACCCATACCATTCTGTGATTCTGTGATTTTCATATCTGACCACAGAAACAAGGTGACTACAGTTTAAATCGGTCCTCGAGCATAGTGTTTTTAAGTACTAGTTAATTGCTTTTTCAAATTATTAAGAATTTTGTGTCCACAGTGATCTTAATCTACTTCTCAGAGACTCCCCAGAGAAGGGCTGGCAGAATGGACTTCCGTGCATCCAGCAAAATGTGGCTGCAGCTCAGGACTGCAAGTCCTACCAGGATAGTGTATTTTAGTAGGATATAAAAGCATTCTTCATTTTTAAAAGAATATATACAATACTTTATTTGGGGATGATGAAGGAAAAAAGGTATAAATCAGCTGCGATAAACCTCCCATGGCCTTGCTGAAATCAAGGCATGTGACCTTATCTTTATTAGTGTATCAATTACGGTGCCAAACCAAAAAAGTACAGGCTATAAAATGGTCCATAAGATAGCATGCAATGTCAGAAGAGAATGGGCCCATCTGCTGGAGTTCTGCACAGATCATTTGCTGAGTTCAGCAGTGAGGAAACAGTATATGGTTGATCAGTTCTGGCCACTTAAGGAACTATAGCAGAAAAGCCTGGGAACTACTCTGGATGAATGCAAGGTGCTTAATTCATTTGGGTGACATAAATTAGAACACCTTAAAACAAGGCAGTTGTATTTAAGACAGTATATTTCATCGCATATTTATCACCATCGTCATCATCATCTGGGAAATATTTTGACCAAATAGTTGAAGTAAATTGACCATGCAGCTTCAAGCAGTACAGACAGGTCAACTTCTTGATGTAACTTTGCAAAATTTAGGTTATGGAGTAAATTATTGTTTCATTGTTATTATGATTAATAATAACAACATAGATAAGAACATAATAATAATAATAATAATAATAATAAATTTAATTAATTAATTAATTAATTATTATTCATTATTATATATAATAATATATATATAATTATTATTATATAATAATTATTATTATTATTATTATCATTATTATTATTGTATAATTATAATATAATATAATATAATAATTATTATTATAATATATAATTATTATTATTATTATTATTATTATTACATGAGCTAACCTCTTCTACTGGTAAACTGCTCTAACTAATCTGCAACAGCTCAGCTTCTTCCCCTGCCTCATCAGTAACATGGCACCAAAATGGCATGTCCTATTAAGGACCTATTCAAACCTGAAGTAAACTGCATCTTCCATTGTTTCTAATGGGTTTTGGATAGTATCCTAAAGCTCCTGCTCTCAAATACATAGGTGTTTTGGTAAAGAGCTATCATATCTAACTGTTGACTTCAGAATTGGTGCAGAAGTAGTACAGTTGAGCATTACTTAACTACTGTAATCCATATGATAAATTGTTCAATAGCACCATTTAAGTGCACATGCAAACAGAAAGTTAGAAAAGCTCTGTATCATTCAGGATGTCTTAGGATACTGTATGCTTCCTAGAGCTGAACTGGGTAAAAGGGACAAAGGTCCCACTGTGCTTCATCACAGTGTAGCTTGGACACGTGGATGTAACTGCATAAGTTACCAATCTTTAATTTGTCAGAGTGGTCCAGTTCAATGTAGCCTGTTTTAAAGCTGTCTTATTTTGATAGAAGTGGGTGAGAGAGCAACAAAATGAAATGGATGAGAGAGCAACAATCTATGTTGGTATGCTGGCAGATCTAAAAGCATGCAAAGCCTCTGGGAAGTATCGAAGAATAGGGTCAAGAACTAATTTGCTCCCAAATACAGCTTCTAAAATCAGGGAAAACAGACTTTCTCACTTAACATCTTTCAGTGCAGATGACAGTATGACTTGCGATAGGGTGATAAAGAATTCCGGGAAAATTTTGACCTTCCACAGATCTGAGAATTTAATGATCTCATCTGACATAACTTCAGCAGCAATAGTACAGAGATACATCAAACTCAGAAAGACAAGATGCAGTCAAGGAGATACAAATCCACCCTGTAATATTTGTCATATTTGTAAACTTTGAGATGCACTAGGGAAAGAATATTAGTGGAACAATAATTTGAATAAAACAAAATTTAAAAGGGGAAAAAAGTAAATATGATCATTGCCTAGGAAAACACAAGAAAAAGAGGTCCTCCCACTTGTGATGCTTGTGTCTCCACCAAGATGGAAATGTTCAGCAGAATACTACATCAAACAGATGAAGACAAAAGTCTCAAAAGCTTAATTGTGCTTAATACAACAGAGTGCTTAATGATTAGGGGGGAAAGATGCATCAATGCTTTCACAATTCAGAATTACCAGGTCTTCATTCAAATTCCACTGTCTGCTGTGTTCATTGGTGACTCAGGACAGAATTAGTATCCTTCAGCTATATGTTTCCAATAAATAAATTTCCCATTGCCTAAGGGAGGTACACGGATCTGTAAACCACAATAATGTATTCTGTTCTTATCTTTCCTGGCAGCTGTTTATACCTCTATGCAGAGGTTTGTTGAGGATTATGCAGGGTTAAAAGAATGATTGCCATTGACAACATTAGTACTGGATAGCTGTGTTGCATTAGCAAAATAGTACCCATTCTCCCGTTTTTTATTAAAATCTGAACTAAGAATTTAGAGATCTGTTCTCATCTCTTCTGAATTTGAACTACACATCCAGTAGTTTCATTTAAATTGTACAACGAATGTGTCCGGTGTATGGAGTGTTTAGTAAGATCATAAGTTAACACTTCTTGGCCAGATAGGAGTTACACCATTGTAATAACTCTACAGTAATCTTAGTTTGATTGACAGACATTTGCCATTCTATTATTTAAACTGTTGCAAGCTACACAGAGATTTCTTCAGGTTATGCATAAAACAGTTCAGACCTTTTATTTATTTATTTATTTATTTATTTTACATGCTATGTTAGTTTTCAAGCTAAGAAAACATCCTAAATAAAATAAAATGTAGCTTATACTTAAAAGGAAAAAAAAAAAAATAAAGGTAGTTTTAGTCTTAGCCCTACCCAAGCTATCACAGTAACTAAAACTGTGGTCATTCTCAGAAGCATCATTTCACTTTGGTGATCAAAGTGGGACGACTTGCCTAGGATGGCTTTTGGTACCAGCTGAATTAGTGTTTTGGGTTGGATGGTTGTGCCCAAATCTTTAACCAAGGTCATTTGAAATAATTACTTGTGCATGGTGAGGAGAAACAAGTGTAGATTTCCCCTGCTCTCTTCAATTCTGTGGCTTAAGGTACAAACTGACAGAAGAAATATGAGTAAATGTTGCCCAAATATGGACTTAATCTCAAGGTGCTTGACAAAGGAAACATTTACTGCTTGGAGGAGGAGGGTAAAAGGGGAGATACAGCTCAAGGTTGAAGTAGAAATGATGCCGAGTCCCACATTATTCCCAGAATATTTCAGATGCCTTCACATGCCTTGCCATAAAACTCATAAAAGCCCTGAACCATCTTTTTTAGTATGTCTGATATAATAAACAGCACCATGAAAAGGTCTCACCAACTTTGATAAAATCGGCATTAGACACAGGATAATTGTTGAGAATCGTCTATTCTTTGGGTTTTGATACTGATGTAGTACATTGTTGAGCCTCTGTTAAAGGAAATAATTCAAGTTTGCTATGCTTTCTTAATAAGATCATAGTCAACATTACACCTCCTACTGCTAGGTAGACTTAGAAGGTATATAATTTTCAAAAGACTGTCTACATTTTGTAAATGCACATTACAATGGAAAAGTTACAATATTTATAAGCTATAATAGCGTATAAATAGGCACTTAGCATATGAGATTTAATGTTGCACAAGGGCTTCTATTATGGTTCCAAATTCATGCATCTTCTATCATTATGACAATATATTCCTTACATATTGTAGGGTTAAACACAAAGTAGTAGGAACATTTAGCATATTAAGTCAAAACCAAAATCTCTTTCTTTATTAAGAGGTGAAAATATATATATTTAAAAAAAAAAAATCAAACAACAAACAAACAAACAACAAAACACACCATGTCATCCAGACACTCTCAGCAAAAATTAGTATCACGTAGGAGTATATTGAGTTGCATTACTCAGCCTCATACTACAATTTAGACAGAATAAATAACAAGAATAATTTTTGGTGAAACTTTTCAATTCTAAACTTTTGAATAAATCATTAAAAAAAACTCAATGTTCACTTTAAAAAGAACAAAAACATCGTACACTTAGGAATTGCAATTTAGCATCTCTAAAAGTTCAGCAGTTTATTCATGGAAATGAAAATTCTTTGACATAATAATGATTCCTACTACTGAGGCATAGTGAACAGGGTTGCTGGTTTTTCGTCCTGCAGTACAAAGTGCTGATTAACTTGAAATAAAAAGCACAGAGATTTAATCCACTGAAAGTAACAGCGTGAATGCTCTTAATCCATTCATTCTATTCAGTAATTTTATGAGCAGCTCTCTGTACTCCAGTGCATCTTGTAGGAGCTGTAAGACATTTTTTACACTTCATTTACGTAACGGAGGTGATGCGATTTTGGGATATGACAATTCAGGGAATCTCTCTGTATGCAAGTAGAATTCTAATTGAGGACATGAAGTTTCTGCATCATTAAATGTCTCAGTATATGCCATCAAGGCCATGTCATGGGTCTTCTAGACCAGGAAATGTAAAGCTTTGATAGCTCCCATTTGAATGGCAGCACTTTAGGACAACAGATTGCTGAAGTCTAGGGAAAACTTTTCAGCCAAGTCAGGGCAGAAAAGGAGCTTGGAACAGTAGAATTTCACCAGAAGCAAAATACAATGCTAAGTTCTTATTATATAGCAGCCCTTTAGAAAGTATTCCACGATGCTACAAAACCCTTTTTCCCTGGAAGAATTGTATTAATTTCCCTGAAGAATACATACTCTTAACCACTGATGACCTCCTCCAAAATCAGATAATGGCTTGGTTTGATAAAGAGTGCATAAGTATACAGCATAAATTCTGAACTGCTTTTGTTTCATCATACTGGCCGTTTTACAGCAGATTACTGAACAGTGTACAGACACGCTGATATCCACCTGACTAGTTGACTATGCCAGTGATATGAGTATTCTACTGCAACATGTTGCAGTGTATTGCATTCAAAGTTTTTCAAGACATAAATGAGAATCAGCTTACAATTTATACTTTACTTGGTTGGTAAAAGTTAATCTCTCACGAAATTTTAATGTGTGGTAAGTTATAAGGTAGAAACACAAGTTAATGCCTTTAAATGAAAGCTTCTGTGAAAAATTTCAGATCTCAGAATCACAGAATTGTCTAGGTTGGAAGAGACCTCAAGATCATCGAGTCCAACCTCTGACCTAACACTAACAAGTCCTCCACTAAACCATATCACTAAGCTCTACATCTAAACGTCTTTTAAAGACCTCCAGGGATGGTGACTCCACCACTTCCCTGGGCAGCCCATTCCAATGCCTCACAACCCTCTCAGTAAAGAAGTTCTTCCTAATATCCAACCTAAAACACCCCTGGTGCAACTTGAGCCCATTCCCCCTCGTCCTGTCACCAGGCACATGGGAGAACAGACCAATCCCCACCTCTCTACAGCCTCCTTTGATGTACTTACAAAGAGCCATAAGGTCGCCCCTGAGCCTCCTTTTCTCCAGGCTGAGCAAACCCAGCTCTCTCAGCTGCTCCTCACAGGACTTGTTCTCCAGACCCCTCACCAGCTTCGTTGCTCTTCTCTGGATTTGCTCAAGCACCTCGATGTCCTTCTTGTAGCAAGGGGCCCAAAACCGAACACAGTACTCGAGGGGTGGCCTCACCAGAGCTGAGTACAGGGGGACAATCACTTCCCTTGACCTGCTGGCCACACTGCTTCTTATGCAAGCCAGGATGCTGTTGGCCTTCTTGGCCACCTGAGCACACTGCTGGCTCATATTCAGCCGACTATCCACCAGTACTCCCAGGTCCTTCTCCACCTGGCAGCTTTCCAACCACTCATCTCCCAGACGGTAGCTCCGCTTGGGGTTATTGCACCCCAGGTGCAGGACCTGGCACTTGGCCTTGTTGAACTTCATAAAGTTGACCTCAGATGCCCATGATATCTCCCTGAAATGCAATGCAGCTGATGCTGTGCAAGATTGCCAACTGCAGTCAAGAAGCAATCCAGCCAAACATTTATTACATATACAGTCATTATTGCCCTGGTCAGAATATAATTTGCTTACAGTAGCTAAACACTTCAGGAAAGAAGTACCAAAATATAGCATCACAGAAATGCACAGGTGTTTCAGTTTTTCTGAAGCAGGTTTTTCAGTTACAACTTTGGAGCATGTCAAAAATAAAAAAGCAAACAAATCAGTTTGCATCCACTGACTTTATTGAGATAAGGAATTCTTATATGCATAAAACTGTGGTTTGCAACTGCAACTGACAAACTTAAAAAAAAAAAAAAAAGGCAAAACAAAATAAAATAAAATATTCCTCTGCTCTTCTGAACTCTATTTCTAGCACCTGGTGCCTGTCTGCTTCTTGTTGAGTTCACATTCCCCCATTTCTTTGCCTTGCTTTGCCTTGCCTTTTGTCCACAACTTAAAGAAACCATGCTGTATATCCCTCTTTTCCTACTCCACAAATGTGTCTGACCTGAACTGATCTCCAAGATTTATTTTACTGATATCATATCATAGCTTTTGAGTACTGGCACCTGGAAACTGGGAGAGGATGATGGATCAGTTCAAACACATAGCAGCAAAGACAGCACACTGTGAAGACCCTGCTAGCTTTTTGAAACAGGATGCAAATTCCCAGAATTTGAGATAAAGTGATAACTGGTTTACAGAACTTTAAACTGATTATAATTCATGAAAGTAATTGTGCTAAAACAATCTAATATTGGAGATTAATCAAGTGGATATTTTTTTTCAGGTGCAATGCTGTGAGGACCAAGATATATTCCAACTAAGAGCAACAGAGAAAATAAATTCTTTGAATACACTTTCGTACATTTCATTTCCTCTAAAGTTGAAGAAAAACTATACTGGTTTATGAAGCTTCTGGTGGTTGCTGCTTAAAAATGTATGTAGGAAGCCACACCAGCTATTGAAACACAATAAAGTAAAAGCTTTCTTCTGGAGAAAGGTTATATTAGACAGAGCGGTTTTATCACGGGAGAGAAAGGGAGGGTGATTTTGCTTTAAATTAACCATGCACCCAAAAGGAAATAAGATTAGTGTCAAATAGACTAAGGTGGATTAAAAACAAAACCTGGAACTCCACATATTTCTGTAGAAATGACAATGGATTTTTTTATATATATATTTTTTACCTTTTAACTTAAGCCCAATGTAAGATTCTATATTCATGCAAAATTAATTTTCCCTCATCAAAAATCGGGTATTCAAAAGTTAAATTCAAACTTTCAAAGTCCTATCTCTTGTGCATATGAATTTTTTATGTAACTTTTAATTACATAATGACATACTACCCTTTACTCAGGTCTTTCTTTATTAAGGGAGTGTTATTTTTAAACCAGTTCAATATTTTGAACTGTCTCAAGATTATAATTGCCATAGAGTCTTTTCCCTAGAAAGAACATAATGAAACAGAGACTACAAGAACCACAAGAAGAGCTACAACTTAGCAGAATGTCAGATATGCACCTGCAGCAGAAATCATGCTGGCATTTTTCTCTCACAGACATACTGATTTTCAAAGAAATGTATTGATAAAATGTCATACTGCACTTTGAACTTTGAACTACACTTCAAAGTTCATTTGTAAGGAAATCCCAAATGAAATTTTGTTGAAGAAAGTCCTAAATTTTGAAGAGTAGAAATATGAGTAGAAGACATTCTTAGGTACACTGGCTTCAGGTTCATTTATTTGCACTGATTGCTTCTCTTTGTGTTTTTTTTTTTTTTTTTTTTTTTTTTCCCATTATGATTCTTTCATAAAATCTAGATGTATTTTACAGAAAATGATCTTTCAAAGTTTATATCATATATTCACACTTGATAGAAAGATTCTTCAAAGCATATAAATTCTATAAAAAAGCAAACTTTTTGGATGATTCTTCAAATGGATAGGCTTCAACATAGAAACTATTTAATCTATTCTTATATTGAAATTTTGATTGATATTGAAATCTCTCCATTTTATTTGGGATATTCTAAGTTAATGGCGGTTTCTGAAAGTGCCTTCAATTACTGATGTGAATGGGAGAAATAGTGATAGGAAGTTCACTTTTTATTCATTTTTATTTTATTTTATTTTATTTATTTAACTTAGCATATTAAAAAGCTTTTTCCACTAAACTTGCAAGTATTAGGATTAAGGGTGTGTATATGTTCTCTGGACCCACCTGTGGACTTCAGATACTGAAATATGAAAGTATTTTACAACTGTAGTAGAAGATAAATCTTGCAAATAATGTCAGAGAAAGGGATAGTGTAGGAAGAGACTGTAATTTGTCTCTCCCTCGAGAATTAACAGTAAATGTCATCCTTGCCTTGGAAATAAAAGAAAAATATAAAAATGTCTTTACTTGAATAAGGCAATTACTATAATTGAAAGTTATATGGAGAATATATGTTTTGTTCAGCAAGCACTCACAGCCAAGGCATTTGACAGAAGTAATTTTCCTTCAATATCTGGTCCTTGATTCTCAGAAATCTGCACTTGGTCAGCATCTCCACAAAGACACCACAGGTTCTAATCAGTTTGTGCAGGAATCCCCTCGAGTAACATTTTCCCACAAAATGGTTCTTTAGTTCCAAAACAAAACCTTCATAATCCTCTGAGGTCATGGAAACATAAAGCAAAGCCAAAAGCTCAACTTCATGGGACTCTTTTTCTCTCTTAGGGGCTAATTAGCTATTTTATTTAAATCCCATAGTGAGAAGGTTGCTAATGTTTGACTTCAAAGTTTTCCAATTCTAAATTGTAATTAAAGAGGAACTCCTTCTTCCAATCTGAGAAGAGTTGAATTAACACTTCTGCTTCCTTTCCTTCCCTGTTTCCAGAAGAATTGATTTGCAGGAATCCCTGCCTCCCATCCAGCTTCCTGAACAGTGCTTGGGAAGGTCAGGCTATTCTGAGTAACAGCTTTTAGTTTTTATCCTTTTTAATAGTATCGGATATAGGTTTTAAGTACTGGTGCAGAACAACAAAGTGGAAATACAACAAAAACATGTGTATATGAAGAATATAACACTATCAATGGCAAAAGGAGAACACATAAGAACATACAGCCTGAATTTTTATTAAAGCTTCATTAAAAATGTCATACATAAATATTTCCAAGATACTCTCTAGGAGGTACCAACAGCTATACATACTAGCTTAACCCCACAGTTAGCATCATGCTGATAAAATATTTTGACTTACAGTTGAAAACAAAAACTTATTTAGATAGCATGGATAGAACATAGCATTTTCCCAAAATACAATTTTAGTGAATTTGAACACTAGGTAGAAGAACAACCCTTTTTAATGTGGATACTTGATTAAAGATTCCATTATATTTTGTGAAAGAAAAACTAAATTGGTATTAGATTTTTTAAATTACAACAAATTATAGCAAGTGGGCTTTCTAGTTACCATGGTTACAGGTCCCAACAGACACTTCTGTTCTTAAAGAATACTCTCCCATGCCCAAGATAGCAACAGTCTTTTAAAAATGTTATCTAGACTACAGCAACAGACAATTTATAGCACATTTATACTGATATGCAAATTAGAAGAGCTTTTGTTAATGAGAATGCCACTTGGGTACAAGCACTGGCATCCATATGCTGAGAATGACAGCTGCTGGAAATTATAGGTCTTAATTCTAAATAAACTATGAATACTCTAAAAATAAACTCCACAGCATTTTAGTTTGACAAATATGAAAAATATTTACTGGAATTACTTATCTAACATAACTAATGAAAAAGAATCCAAGACAATGATTTTTCTCATGTTGTCATTTTCGAGTATAGTGTTCACTTCTATCAGATGCCTACTCCTTATTTTGTGCTAATCTACACAGTTCTTCTATAATCCTTTTCACTATAAAAGTAAGCCCCTTTGCTCATTTACAGCTGTGTTCTAAGCAATTTGACCTATGTATAACATGGGACTATTCTTTACATCTTATTTATCTACTGGAGTTCTCATACAGACTTGCAGGAAAAGAATTTAGTGCAATTAGGAAGAAACAAACAAACAAACAAACAAAAACCTCACCTAATTTAAAGGGAAGGTTTTTCATATGTACATGTATTTCACTTCAAGATAATCACACATGCTTTCAGAAAATCTCTAGCTAATGCAACAAACAGGTTGGAAGCCAATCTCATTCCATAGACTTGAAACTTCACCTATAATACCCAAATATACTCACAGTTATCAGTTTCAACAAATTTTCCATTCAGTTGTAATTACCAGATCTACTCTGAGAGGATAAAATTTTCAGATTTCTAGAAACAACTGTTTGAAATGACTGCAATAATATAGGTGAGTGCCTAGACTGAAACTGCTTTTTTTTGGGCTGTTTTGTCAGGATGTTGGGAGACTACTGCCAGTATTACCATGTGCAACTTTCTTGATGTCAATATTGACCAGGTTTAAGCTACCAGAGGCTTTCTCTGGCACACAGTGAAAGCAAGGAGAATTAGGTAGCTAAATACTATTTAAATCATGGTTCTTTCATTTCATTTCATTGTTATTACTAGTGTGGTAAATTTGATTCCAAAATATGTTATCCTTGCAACTGTATAAGGAAAAAACTTGTGCATCAGGTATCCGGAATGCATTATAATGCAGACATGAAAATCTATGTGAGATTTACAGAGATGTTATATGATTACACAAATGATGTTATGAACAAATAATAAGAAAATTATGTAGAATATTTCCCTGCTAAAATGTCCACTATTATCTTTTTCAATATCTTTATGATGCAAATTATTGTCTCTTTCCATCAGACTCCTACAACTAAAACATATTACCATGTCATACAGCTACTATAAAGTCCTAATTATTTTCAATGAGCCAGTATTTTTACTAATAATAGATTATGTTAATCTAATCTTAACCTACAAATATATTTAAGTTGTTTCTAATGAATATAAAACTAAACATGGTGTTGCAAATTTAGAAAAGCAGACAATATATTCAGGTAAATATTAATTCACAAATCCATTAAGTTAGTAGATCATCTGCTAAGAACTCAAGAGTTTGACAAGGAAGTAAAACAATGTGGGCAGCAACTACTTGCTGTAATCCTACTCAGGCAGATGCATTTCCAGGTGTGGGAGAGCAGTCATTGTTTCATGCTCATTTAACAAAACATCTATCTCAATTACTGTTTAAGTACCTCAGATTCATCCAGGTCCACACAAACAGAGTCCACTTTCTAACTCAGTGTGGATGCATTTTCCAATCTCCCCCTTTCAGCAAGACTGTGCATAGCCAGGCAGGGAGAGGTCAAGGGCCAGTAGACCAAAAGAAGAATAAGGAAACATAATTCCAACAAAGTATTCAGTGCTTATGGCGTACTTGCTGAGGGCAGTCACTATTCCCTCATCAAGGTCGTCGATGAAGATGTTGAACAAGACTGGACCCAGCACCGACCCCTGGGGAACACCGCTAGTCACAGGCCTCCAGCCAGACTCTGCTCTGCCAATCACCACCCTCTGAGCTCAGCTAGACAGCCAGTTCTCAACCCACCTTGCCATCCACTCATCTATCCCACACTTTCTCAGCTTTGCTAGTAGGATGTCATGGGAGACAGTATCGAAAGCCTTGCTAAAGTCAAGGTAGATGACATCCACTGCTCTCCCCCCATCTACCCAGCTGGTGATGCCATCATAGAAGGCAATGAGGTTGGTCGAGCACGACTTCCCTTTGGCGAATCCATGCTAACTACTCCTCATAACCTTCTTTTCCAATTGCTTGGAGATGGCATCCAGAACAAGCTGCTCCAATACCTTCCCAAGGACAGAGGTGAGACTGACTGGCCTGTAGTTTCCCGGATCCTCCTTCCTGCCCTTCTTGAAGACCGGAGTGACACTGGCTGTCTTCCAGTCTTCAGGCACCTCACCCATTCTCCAGGACCTTTCAAAGATGATAGAGAGCTGTTCAGCGATCACATCTGCCAGCTCCCTTAGCACACACAGATGCATCCCATCGGGAGCCATGGATTTGTGTGCGTTGATCCCACTCAGACGCTCCTGAACCACTCCCACATCCACCAGGGGGGAGCCCTCCATTTCCCAGACCCTTTGTCCTATTGTCAGGGGCGAGGAGTCCCGGGGGGAGTGTCCTTGGAGCGAAGACTGAAGCAAGGAAAGCATTCAGTATCTCTGCCTTCTCAGCACCTCCCGTGACCAGGACACCCACCTCATTCAGCAAGGGACCCACATTATCCTTTGTCTTCCTCTTGCTGTTTACATACTTGAAAAAAAACCTTCTTATTATCCTTTATCTCTTTCACAAGCCTCATCTCTAGGTGGGCTTTAACCTTCCTTGCCGCCTCCCTGCAGGCCCTGACAACACATCTATACTCCTCCCAAGAGGACAGGCCCTTTTTCCACATTTCATAGACCATCCTCTTCTTTTTGAGCTTACTGATGAGCTCCTTTCTCATCCATGTGGGTTTCCTGCCCGCCTTCCCCAATCCCCAATTTCCTATTCCTTGGGATGCACCAACCCTGAGCATGGAAGAAGTGCTGCTTAAATGTAGCCCATCTCTCACAAGCACCCTTGCCTTCTGGCAACCTGTCCTATGAGATACTCCCAAGCAGGTCCCCGAAGAGGTCAAAGTTGGTTCTTCAGAAGTCCAGGGCAGCAATCCTGCTTTTAGCCTTACTTCCTTTGCCTACTTCCATCTGGGCTGCATCCCAAGCTGCCCCCAACCTTCACATCCTTAACAAGGCCATCCCTGTTGTTAAGAACGAGGTCCAGGAGCACCCCCTGCCTCATCGGCTAATCCATCACCTGCATCAGAAAATTGTCCTCAACACATTGTAGGAACTGTTTGGGCTGCTCGCGCCTGGCCAAGTTGCTTATCCAGCAGATGTCTGGGTAATTGAAGTCCCCCATGAGGACCAGCCCTCGTGATCGTGAGGCTACTAGCAGCTGCTCGTAGAAGGCCTCATCCACTTCCTCCTCCTGATCCGGAGACCTGTAGTAGACCCCCACCACCATGTCTCCCATACCAGCCCACCCCTTAATTCTTACCCACAAGCTCTCCACTTGTCCTTCACACTTCCCCAGCTGGAGCTGGGTACACTCTAATTACTCCCTCACATAAAGGGCAACCCCACCCCCTCGCTTCCCCAGCCTGTCTTTCCTAAAGAGAACATAGCTCTCCATGACAGCATTCCAGTCGTGCAAGCTGTCCCACCACATCTCAGTGATCGCAACGAGATCGTGGCCCCACGACCGAACACAGATCTCGAGCTCATCCTGTTTATTTCCCATGCTCCATGCATTGGTGTACAGGCATTTTAGGGAAGTAGCAGGTGCAGTTACCCCTGGGGGGATGCAAGAAGAAGATACTGGATGGGGGATCAGGAAGGCTACCTTCTCTGAGGAGCCCTCAGACAATCCTATGGAACAGCTCAGAAGTTTTTCCCTGTCTTCAACAGTGACAGAAGTGACAACTTCCCCCAGCCCTTCTCTGGGTGAAGTTGTCACTGCTGTCACTGTTGAAGAGTTCAATCTTTCTTGAAATTAATAGCGCCGAGAGCCCAGGTTGCCCTTCCTCTTAGGTGGGATTTTTTGCTATTAGACAGTGAGGGAGTTAAAAGGTAGCTATAGTAAAGCAGTAAGTGTGGGAACAAATCCCCTAGCTATGCATCCACAGGAGAAGGTTCTGCAAAATAAAGGTCAAGAAGATGTGCACCAAACATCGACTATTTATCTATCTAGTTATACATGCAACTTTAAAAAGACTGAATTGCCTCTTCCCATTGCCTGGAATGCAGGAGCTGCATGTCTTCAGGAGTGGAAATGTCTCTTCATTCATCTGATAGATGGCTTTCTATCAGGTTAGTTTTCTGCCTTGTTTTCTTGGGTGTTCCTCTGGAGTTACTATTTATATGACTTGCAAGCTGCACCTGTGATACTTTTGTGCTTTTCATTTTGTACTTTAGCTTTCTAGAAACCACGTAATAATTACCAACCAGAAACTTTGGACAAAGATTACAAAGGAGTGATCATGCTTCCACTGTAAATGTTGCTGGGGATTTTTTTATCACCAATTACCATTAATTGCTACAATCATTAATGCTTTAGTTTTAGGCTAAGGATGTGTCTTTCTAGAGTTCAGGTGCATACACATTATCTTTGAATGTACATCAAAATCACAGAAATATAGAATCACAGAACGTTTGAGAGTGGAAGGAACCTCTAGAGGTCACCTGGTAAACCCCCCCAGTCAAGCATATCCAACTACAACAGGTTGCCCATGAGCAATTATGCAGCTCACCTCCCAGTTACATGAATTTGGTAGTAATATATCAGAAAACGGTGGGGCATATATATATACATATAAAGGGTGGAAACAAGGTCACCCTATTATGAAGTGAAATAAATGCTCTAAAATGTCAAACATCTGTAAAATACCTGTCAGTTGCATTTATATTTATTCCATCCTGGAGTCCAGCAAAACAGAACTTTTGGGTTCTTTCAGAACTTTTGTGTTCTTGTTTTGTTTTGTTTTATTATAATTTTCAGTTTAAAACTGGTTGTTGCTTTTTTTTTTTTTCTTTTTAAAACTGTTGTTCATAAGGTCTTTCATAGGGAAGCAAAACAGCAATATATATTCAGGTGAAACATGAAAACATGAATAAAGTTATTCAAATTTCTATTACATGCTTGCTTTGAGGAGAATAAGTATTTTACAAGGTAATTCATGGTAACAAGTCCAAGCCAAAATTCTCCAAGGCTCTATCTAGACTAAGATACAGCTGTTTGCTCTGATCTTGGTCCCCTCTTTCTTCCTAATTGGAGAAACTGTGGATCTGGATAAATTATCATGCATCCTTTATGGCCGATGAAACCATGTTTTCTGTCTTTGAAAATAGATGGCTGATATTCAGTTTGATGCCACCTGGACTGGGAGTCAAGATACAGAAAGGACACATACGTGGACCCTGTGGCTGGGACACAAAGCTTTATGAACCTCTTATACCAGCTGTACAAACAAAGCTAAGGCAGGCTGAACCAACTGTAAATACTGCCACAAGGAGAATCAAAATCCATTGAAAAGGAAAATATATTGTGATATTCAATTGAGACAGCAAAGGCAGAGTTCATAGTAAGACTATAGACCTCTTATTTGTACTGTAGACAGGGTTACTGACTAATTTTCCTGCTGCCAAAAATTTTCCCCAAAGTACTACAAAAATAAAATAAAAATAGCTAGTATCTCAGACCTGAGGACATTTGGTTTTTCCCTATTAATTTCACAACATTATACATATATTAACGATTTAAGTGTTCATTGAAAACTGTGCACAAATTCAGTGGGTTTTACTGAATAAAACCTATTAGGCTGGAAAGGGCTGCCTGGCAATACTTCCCTGTCATCACTGATGATCTTCCCTGACATGAACAGAGTTTCATGTGGTATAACTGCCCTGTGAGGAGTAGAGAGCTTCTGAAAGGGTGGTCCAGGCACCACACTGTCAATAGCTGGATGATATTTTTGGGCTACAGACAGTCATTTTATTCCTCAGGGGGAAAAAAATAATATATATATATATGTACATATATATTCATATGTATATGTATGTGTGTCTAGATATATATACAAATATGTATTTATTTCTAATATGTAATATGTTATGCTGTTTATTCATAATTTAATTCAGTTCAGAATGGAAAAAAACATATTAAATAAATGACAATTTAAATAATTAGCATATTTTATTATACATTTAAGCTATTTCAAATATATATATGAAGTTAGACTTTTAAGAAATAGTTTTAATTTTAAAACAATGTCTTATGCCATCTTGCTGTCTTTATCTGTCAACCCCCAAATAACTTTTGAGCTGGTGGGTCAGTTTCAGGTAGATATAGGAAAGGAATAAAACTGACTTCCTACAAGATGTTATAAAATTGGAAACCAGATAAAAGGGAGGGAAACAGATGACTGTGGACACAGCTACATCCTGAGATACAGTTTCTCGAGAGGAAGGTAGGCAGAACATAACAGCTACACATCCCATCTGAAGGCAGCTGGGCTAGGCAATCTGCAAATATCTAGTTGCAGACTAATGACAAAATGCTTTATCTGCAGGGGTGTCACAGACAGACACAGGAAGGAACAGATGTTATTGCCATGGAAGACAGGTCTTGGAGATTAAAGGACAAAAGTCTGGTGGAAACAAGGCTCTCTCATTAGTTCTACAGCTGATAGAAAAACTAGTATTATACTTAAATTCACTAGCATATACTGCCTTCATAGATGTCTGAGTAGAATCCTTTCAATTCCATCATATAGGTGATGTGTATGCATTGGCGGATATTCCTGATTAATGTGACAGCTTATTTACTTATTTCTGCATGACATCCAGAGAAGGATGGAGGATGTTCTCACAAGCTGTGGGTTTCTATACAGTTCTCATTCAAAGGACACACTGGGCTACAGAAGGACCTGGGTAGGCACCAGGAGATGTTGTCACTTGCAACATTCACCAAACAAAAGTACCCCAACCCCTTTCACCTTCAACTATACATGGTGCAGATTGTATTGAATGAACGTCCAACAGGTAACAAGTAACTGGTCACTATATTTCATTTCTCTTCAGGGTACAGACATGAAGTACTCCAGCTCTTACTATTTCCCAAAAGACCAAAACCTGGCTTCACTGGAGGCTCTTGGACAAGGATAAATCCTGCCTCATATTTATTTGTAGATAGTCACAATACAGTGAACTGCTGCACTTGCAGTGCAACCAATAATAGATAGCTAAATTCCTTTAATTATATTGTAAGAACATGCCTTCTACAAGACAGGCAGGAAGCCCTTTTCAATAAATTCTTCTTTCTCGAAAGAGAGAAAGAATACTTGCATTCTGTCAGGTAAATTAAACTTTTTATAATTTCACTGAAGAAATCTAGAATAATGGTATGACTTGTCAGACAGAAGCTGGAAGATGTTAACACCTAAATGTTCAACAGCAGTAAAATCAGTGAAACTATGTGAACTATTTAAATACTTTCCCTTTCCAGTACACATTTGATGTAAGGTTATTGAAAAACACTAGCATATATATGGGTGTGTATTTATTCATATATATAACTTTTCAATATAAATGCTATAGGAAAAAATAATTATTTAATATACAATAAAATTATATTTTAAAGTGTGGGGAGCTTGCATCCTTTCCTGTTCTTGGTAAGGAATTTTTATTATTCTAAGTGTTGCTGCACTACATCAGCATCAGGAGAGACCATTTACAGCTTTGCAGAAGAGGTTCTAGATCTTCTAATAGATTCCATGAACAAGAAAAAAGAAAAAAAAAAAAAAGTGTTTTTCACTCACACCTTTCCATGACAGCATTTTATTTCCCTGCAGACTCTGGAATAAATTGACTGCTGACATCAAAGAATAAGTTTTGTTGACTGTGATGAGAAAATTGCCTGATTCTACACAAAGCCTTCATTTGACTCTTCATCATTTACTAAAAAATTTCCAGAGGTTTCCTAGCTTTGGGGAAGATTGGCCAGATTTTGTGATTAGGGTTGCATATAAAAGTGTGAGGGGAGCATTTTTTGGAATTTTCTCAATTTCGCAGCAATTATTGTCCA
The DNA here is from genome assembly GCF_964035555.1 of Netta rufina. Taxonomy (NCBI): domain Eukaryota; kingdom Metazoa; phylum Chordata; class Aves; order Anseriformes; family Anatidae; genus Netta; species Netta rufina. The sequence continues at coordinate 79,895,093 of NC_140125.1, read as the reverse complement.
CTTAAGAGCTAAGAAGTAGTTGCCAGTTCAATTGTTTTATGAGACTCCATTTATTGTTGATAATAAAGTGGTCCTGGGTATCTTCTTTTTATCTATTAGAAATCAAAATACATTATGAATAATGATAAGTAATTGCAGCTAATGAATCATGGCATTCCTTATTCCTACTATATCAACTCTATACATGTGCATGGTTTATAAGACATGAATTATCCTCATAAATAGGAAATAATATGAAATAGGGTGATGTCAGTATTTCAAAGAGCTTTTGTAGCATTTCAGCTTTTGACACAAAAGAATAACTTGGAATTAATGTTGATGCTTTAACAACAAAGAAGGAGAGTACTGCTTATTTTCTTCTTGCAGAGGTGGACTTGCATTGTAAGTGAAACATTTTTTGCATAGTTATTTCTCATGTGTGTGGGCTACACATGAGAAATATTATTCAGACCTACACCAAGTTTTTTCATACCATTTAAAAAAATGTCCCTAGTTCTATAAAAATAGATTTTTGTGGATCTTTGCCAGATTTTCTTAAATATATTTCACGCCTATAAAAGTATTCCTATAATAAATTTACACTTTTCCCATTGACAATTTTAGCTAATGTATAACCCATATGGTGGTGAATTAAAGATTAAAAACTGTAAAGTATTCTTACTGTTGGGGATAACAGAAGAATTTTCATGACAGACAGACAAGATAAAAATAAATAACTTCTATACAGATGCTTTTAATTCCTTCACACAAATTTTAGGTTACCCAAAATCCAGTATATACATAGAGCTTCAGCATAGGAAAATCAGAACTATTGTATTAATCTACCCTAATGTTTAGTACCCTCTCATTTATACATATGTACACAATAGAGAATCTAGAAAATATATGTAATTTTGCATATAATGTAAATTTGAGCATCATCAAAAACATCACAATATTTTTGACAGATTGTTACTCTATTTTCTAGTAAACTTTGAGTTTTTTTAAAAAAGTGTCATTATTGGATCTGGTGAGCGTACTAAGAGAATATTTAATTTGATTTAATCTGAAGCTCTTTTTTATTAAGTGCTTGAGAAATAAAGACTAACTTTAAAAATATATATATTTTGAGATGAGAAATGGGAATAATTTGATCTACAGTTCTTCAAAGTTTTGATTTTGATATTTTCACTTTTTCAAATTCCTTCAATCAAAGAAATTTGTTAAATTCGATTCAAATTGTTTACATCAATCTGAGAGATATACCTCAACGTGACGTGATATGGCAGAAAACTATTTCTCCTATAAAATATGTGGAAAATAGCTCTATGAAGTTATTCATGCTGAGCTTTGTGGGAATAGTTGTGTGATAAGAAAGCTTTAGTCATAATAGAGTACAAACATGATGGAAAAAAATAAATACGTTAATATGAAGTTTTTAAGGAACACAGGAAAATAACTGATGTTTGAAATCAAAAAGAATATAAATAAGAATTATGTAAACCTTATTTGTACAAAAGTGTATAACACAATAAAAAGGTATGTAGATTTGTTCCTACATTTCACACATGATTTAGCAGCAATTTTTTTGAAAAAAAAAAATCAAAACCCTTAAGAGCTATCCAGCTTTAAAGTTTTGTTTTATGAAAACCAATTGTATCCTTCAAACATCTACTATTTTTCCAAGGATCACTTTCCCAGGGCACTCTTCTGACAATAGCAGAACTACTTATGCAGTCCAGTTATGTATAAACTAAATGATGTCTTCACTTAATTTTCAAAGCACTGTATAGACTATCCCTCTAATCTCTCTCTATATTTTCATTTGTCACAGTTTCTGTCCCTGAACAACTTATGATACTTGCCTTGATACTAACTGTAATTTCCAAACATAAAATGCCTTCAGACTTGCCTCTAATGTCTAAGTGTTCCCTGTAACCATCCACAGAGATACCTCTTTAACCTCCTTTAAATACTTCCTTTACATTTTTTGCTGCCTGACAGTGATTAAGTCTCTGATATGTTGGCAGTGCTGCCTCTTCAGCTGAGCAGCTCCATCTCTTCATATCAACCCACTTCCCCATCTGTCCATAGCAGCCTGCCATCTCTTATAACCTCTTTGAGCAAGGGCAATATTTTTGTGCTGTTTTTATACACTACTTAGTAGAAAAGGATTCTAATGTATGACCAAGAATGCACATTTTGATGAAATACTAATAGAACATATATTTAAGTGTTTTGCTGTATTGCAAAAGCTTCTGTTCCCTAACTAGAACAAATGTTCAGCACCACAGAAAAAAATGAAAACAAGCCTGCCAGTAAAATATCACTGTCCTCTGGGGGTTGTGGACTTGACAGAAAGCTGTGGTTAGTTTTGTATAAAGCTGGGTAGAACAGAAGAATTTTTATTTATTTATTTATTAAAGGTAGGGCTTAAACTACTTACTACCAGTAGATTCAGAAAAACTTCTGGACCTGACTTTTATCTCTCTGACACTATCAACACTCTGTCCTTTCCTCAAGACATGCTAACCAGGACCTGTGAATGTTCTGGAGCTGACTTTGTTCTTTTACCATTGCTCCAGTTACTAGGATTTTCCTTGGTATAGGAGGAAATAATACAGTGGCCACTCTGTAACCCACAAAGACATTGGAGTAATGCTGAATACGCATGAGGATATGTCCTCCAAAATCCAAAGAGAAACAAAACATTTATCAGTCCTTCTTTATCAAGAGTAGTGATTTGGAAGGGAACATGTAAATTCCTTCATAACCAGTAGGCAAGACAAAGAGGCTGCAAATGTTTTCTTCCCAGACTCTGCTCTCATAACTCAGTATCAATAAGCACAAGTGATGGAATTAAAAGAAGATGCTAAATTTCTTCATTTATACTAGATAGAAAATTAGACAGAAGCACTGAATCTTTTTCATAATCCCAAGGAGAAGATATATTTTGCAATAGAAATGTGATCATTGAAGCATAACAAACAAAAGCCATGCATCTGAAAAGACATCTGTAATAACAGAACTGCGGCCAGCATTTCCAAGTGATTATATATATGAATTATATATGGATTATATATATATGAATTACTTAATCATTACATTTAAAGAGAGTATATTTTCTTTTTCAGTCTATAATGGGAAACAACAAAGGTGTCTTTGTGAACCAGACCTGAGCTATTAATCCAGAGAAATGAGAATTCTGAATAGGAGAACAGGATACATCACATCCTTGTCTATATGGGAAAAGGAGACAAGGGAGTTCTCATAATGGGCAGAGATTTGAAATCTCCTGTTTAGAGAAGCTTGGTTGTAAAACAAGTTTCTGCCAAAGGTTATAATGACCTCTGTATAGTGTTAATCTTTATTTTCTCCAGTAATCCCAATAATTTCAGTAAATATTTTGTTTTAATAATATATATTTTTAATAATTATTTTCTCTAGTAATTCCAATAATTTCCCTGAGATTTTCTTCAAGTTTGTATTAAACAAGACATATATATATATATATGGTGTATATATATATTTTATATATATATATATATATTTATATATACCAGCTAGATGAGCTAGACCAAAGTGACATTTATTTATTCATTAAACTTAAAAAAAAAAAAAAAAAAAAAAAAAAAAAGTTATTTTCAGGAATAGCCTAATGTAATTATTTAGCAGTTATAAAAATTTATCACTGACATTTACTTTTCCCTTTCAGTACACTAGTCAACCACAGAAATACCTACTATGACTACTGGCAATGAAAGGGTATGCAATGATTCAGAGAAACTATTTAATTAAAAATCAAAACTTACAGTACTTATTGATTGTTCATGAGTCTACATCATTATTGCTGGTGACAGCTTAGTTATATTCATGACAGTTTGGGTATTCTTATTGAATTTGCAATGCCATTCCATAATCCTTCATTGGATAACCAAAATATATGCACATACAAAAACATATAACCATTTTTTCTCACTTTTTTTACTGTCATTTCTGGGAAAGAAAATCCAATAGTTCAATAGCTCCCAACTTAAATTATTTAAAAAATAAGAATTCTTCAGCAGGTCATTATCACTCTTAATAAAACATTTACAAATTAATCTTATTTAGTAGCTTGTATATATATTAAAAAATAAAATAAAATAAATAAAACAGCAATAAAACAACAAAAATAAGTATCAGAATACAAATGATGGCATGGCTAGCTAAAAGAATTGTTTGTGCTACCCATATGAGCTGTATATTTTCATTTCCAAGTTACTATCTCTTATAGCTGGCAGTTACTACAACTAGCAGTTATCAGAAGCTCAACCAAGTGATCGTTACAGAGGCTATAGTAACCATGCCCAGATGGTTTATACTAAATAGTATAAAAATAGTATAAAACTGTTATTAAGTAGGACCTAACAATAAGCATGTTAATTCCAGACTTTTGTAATAGAACTGATGTCAGAAACTGACATAATCAAAACTTAATAACTGTCTATAGACAACTGAAGTCAATGGAAATTTTTTGCTTCTAAGTGCATAAACAATGGATGAATCCCCTTCCACTCAGCATCTGTTCCTTACAAAATTACTTATGATGAAGGCTTGCTTCACTGCTGTGTTCTTCCTGTTTTATACTGTTGTCACTGCATGAAATTACACCACTGTAAAACTAGAAAACATTATTTTCTAGCATTTGAATTTTTGCGACAAACACTAAGATACTATGCATTTTTAGCACAGATTCAGAGTTGCTCTAAAATAGGATCATATACATGTGTCACCAGAACATACAAAACAAGCATGCCCTGACAGACAGAGAAATAGAAATTGTTGCCTTCTGTCTGTTGTTTCCCAGCTATGCTAAAATATCTAAAAACTCTATCCAGTAGCAGTTGAACAGTGTCAGAGAAAGTCAGTCTTCATGTCTTCACATTTTAAATCCATATTTTAAATCAACTAGAATTGATCAAAAAAAAAAAACTTAGTAAAAAAGGATAAAATAAGAGAATCAGCCTTACAGTCTCAATCTCAGTTGCTACTAGTTGGCTAATACTTTTAGATCATATAGATTTTAGAACATACAACCAGCAAAATCAATCAATGAAACAAACAAACAAAAAGCAAAAACAAACAAAACCACAACTTTAATTTCCTTTACAATTATAAACTGATTTATGATATTAATTGATATTTTTATTTTACAGGCATGAATATCTTATTTTTTTGCTTTCCTTTTTTTAAAAAAAATAATAATTTCATATGTGAAAGAATGAATTACAGCAGCAAATGTGCCTATTTGAATAATTACAGATACTGCATATTCCATTGTTTAGTTATAACAAAAATTAGTGCAGACAGCATAAAAACAGACATTAAGCAACCTTACAAATTTTTTACTAACCTTACAAATTTTTTACAAAGCACGTCTTTTCTGAAGTTTCTTAACAATTCAAACCAACCTAATATGAAACCCAACATTTATTGGAGTAGCAAGAAATGGGGTCTGTGTTGTTCTTAAGTGTTTTGCTTTTGAAACATGCTTCCTTGTGGACCCTAAAAAGCACAATTAATTCTATCAAAATAACATTAACCATTTCACAATGTATTTGAGGACTAGAAAATTGTGTTTTAAGGAAGATTTTCCTGAATGAAGATGAAGAAACCAAATGCAGTATGTTTAGTAAAAAATGTAATGACACTAAAGCTTGCTAATTTTATATTGCTGTTTCCATTAGATTTTATGGTCTTCATATCCTAGTTAGTCCTAACAGACAGCTTATCATTCAATGTACTCTCAGTTCACTGAGGTACTTAACACATGTACTAAGTCCCTCTGAAATGAATTACTCATATGCCTGAAAACCAGGCATGTTCTTAACCACCTTGCTGAAAATCAGCTTGATTTAATTTTCATTAAAGTCAGTGGAAGGACTCTCACTGAATTTTGAGAGATGATATTCAAGTCTTAGAACTCACACCATCTTGTCAATTCTGTATAGATGGATATCTGTATCTAGGTCATATGGGTCTGCCTTAATATTATGGCATGGTGGCTTTCATTATTTGTCACACACTGGAAAATTTGAACTGCTGTTTAATCTTGCCCTAAGCCTGTTCTTTCCTCACTGTCCTGCCACTCTCTGCCATGGTCCCGCAACTATCAATCTGCTTATGCTATTGCAAAATACTGACCGAACACAATGACCCTAATACTAAAGGTGTTGATCTAAAGTTCTTCAACAGTTTAATTTATTCTCTTGGTCACCCACAATGAATGTTAAAGAGAATATTATTTGCCTCTTCAGCCGTTGGAAAACTTAAGGAAAATCAGACAACTGTAATGGGAAAGCAATCAGAAAGACTCTGTCTGTTGACAGAGGATCTACTCACAGCAAACCAGTAAGAAATGCCAAGGATCTGGGTACAGCCTAAATCCGACCTATATTCAATGCAGTTCAACAAACACACATTCAGTCTGATCATTCTTCCCTAAAGAAAAGCGTTATTCTCTGGGTCCTATCAGGTCATCAGTAATAAGGCATTGATGTTTGTCACTCTATTGCAGTGACAATTTCAGTTTAAAAATCAATGGGACAACTCATACCTTTGCTTTCAAAACTATATGTTTGTCCCTATGAGAAACAAAAAAGAAAAAGAAAGAGAAGAGAGAGAAGAGAGAGAAGAGAGAGAAGAGAGAGAAGAGAGAGAAGAAAGAGAGAAAGAGAGAAAGACAGAGAGAAAGAAGGAAAGGGAGGAAGGGAGGAAGGGAGGAAGGAAGGGAGGAAGGGAGGAAGGGAGGGAGGAAGGGAGGAAGGGAGGAAGGGAGGAAGGGAGGAAGGGAGGAAGGGAGGAAGGGAGGAAGGGAGGAAGGGAGGAAGGGAGGAAGGGAGGAAGGAAGGAAGGAAGGAAGGAAGGAAGGAAGGAAGGAAGGAAGGAAGGAAGGAAGGAAGGAAGGAAGGAAGGAAGGAAGGAAGGAAGGAAGGAAGGAAGGAAGGAAGGAAGGAAGGAAGGAAGAGTGCATTTGCTTTATGTTGCACTATAGTAGAAAGCATTGACATTCAATGTCTTTTCAAATTCAGGAACTAGGAAGTGCCAAATGAAACCTCGAAGGTAACAAGCCAAGGGAGATGCCAATACAATGTGTGGTTAAACTGTCAAAATCCTTCAGAAGTATGTGGATAATAAATTTAGATTAATGTAATTAGAGAATGGACAAGTTAAAGGAGAAAGAGTTATCAGAACTAATAAATATGAAGGTAACACCTCTAACCTAGTGGCTGATGGTATTCTGGAGAACTGTTATGACTGTTGTGACAGGCTTTTTCTGATTTTATGTCCACGCACAGTTAGCTGCTGCTGGAGATGAGAGTCCAATAGGTTAGAGTAACTTTGTTCCGATCTTGATCCCAGTGAAGTGACCAACACCCACACCACTCAGCTGATTCCAGGAAGGTGGGATTCCATTCCAAATTTTGTTTATTATATCTAGTATTTAAATATGAATGACGTGGAGGCCTTATTTTCCTGAGTTACAGGAAATTAACTTGTAACAGAAGAGATTACTGATGTGAAGGGCACCAGGTCACAGCAGTTTGTGCTCTTGCATAGCAGTGCATGTGAATAACTGCAAAGTTCAGTGTGCAAAGTGTAGCGAGCTTATAAACCTTTGATTTCACAGTCCAAAATGGCAAACAACACTGAAAAAATGAGGAATCATAAAAAGCATTAATTAAGTACACTCCAAATATTTCTGACTGCTCCTCAATCTCTCTTTAATAGATTGTCTAATTAATCACATGATGAATTAATCACATTAATTCTTCATGATGTTTTTGGATGTTTTGGTTGCCTTCATGTTTCAAGTGAATAATATTATTTTTCTGGACTAATTTTAAAGAAAAAGAAATATTTAAATAACAACCCTTTTCAAATTATTGTTTGTCCATTTAGGAAACATTTCAGAGCCTTTGTTAGAGTTCAAAATTAATTCTGAGTTGAAGATTCATAAATGTGGTTCACTATAAAGTCAAGTCAGTCATTTTAGTATATGTTGAGTTATATCCTCTTTGGCTGATAAACATTTTTCTTGTTTTCCATGTGGCTTCTTGCTTTTATCTGTATGTATCATGCTGATACATGGAGAATGAGCTAGAACAGAAAGTCTTACTTGATATGAGGCACAGCAAGAATCTGTAGAATCAAGCCTGTGTGTTTCTCAAAGCTTAAGACACAATGTCTAAAAAGTCCTTAAACATAGCCAGGTGTAATGTCATTCAAAGCACTGCATTCAAAATACTGCTTAGTGTACTTTTATTAACAAGTTGTAACACTGGTTTATTCCAGCAGCTTGTCTCAAACAGAAAGCGTGACAAGATGCCTTGGGGAAAGTAATGAACTGTTATAGAATAATCTGCCTATTGGGGATGTTTCTTCTTCACTTTTAAGCCTGAAAGGCATATCGCTTACAAAATCTTTATTCAATATAATATAAAATTGAAAGAAGCATTCATTTGAAAACTGCATTAAGATCTTGGCCTCAATTCTATACTGCCAGTGAAAATGAGATTCACATGTAGTCAGTGCTTACAAAATTTGTATTTTACAAGAGTACCTTTTTGTTCCTTAATTTATCATTTAATTTTCATTGTTGTTGTTGTTATGTATATAAAAATAATATGTATATAATATTATATATATACATTGTTGATATATAAAGTATTAAATAATAATAATAAAAATAATAAATGTAGGCACAGGACTGTGCTTTATTTTCTCTGTGTGTATCTACATATTTCTATCATTTCTTCTATTTAATCCTTTCTATACTGAAAAAATACTTTGAGTCTCTGTATGGAGGTATTTCTACTCAGCCTCCCTTCCTATACCTAATCTTTTTTTTTTTTTTTTTTTTTTTTTTTTGACCAGAACTGAATGTCATATTCTGAGTGGTTAACTTAATGTAACATAACACTATTTTCTCTCTCTCTGTTTAAACATACCAGCACTGTTTACTTTTCCAATTGCTGCCCCAGTAATCTCTGACAACATCAAGTCTTTACTTCTTAGTTAGAGCCTGGCAATGTGTAAGGTTAGCTGAAATTACACCTTCCAATGAGCACTAACTTTCCTTTGTCAGCTATGAAGTATGTCAGTTACTGAACTAATCGCTCTTCCTGCACTGTTGTGTCTCCCCATAGGTATTTTCCAGTCACAGGTGGTTTTCAGTATTATTCATTCTGAAAATGGCTCATCTTTTTCTGTTCATCTCTATCTGACAAAGCCAAAGAGACAAAGTAGGAACACTGAGACATTTAGCCAGTTGTAGCTCTCCTACTGCAAAAAGGTCTTCAGCCCTTTAGTTTTGCCAAATTAGTTGAGCAATGAAGGACAGATATCACTGTATCTTCTGTGATGTTTGTTTTCCTGCAAAATATTGGTTCACTAAAATTGTGTTTCATGGAAATTATTTAATTTCTGTCAATTTAAAGTAGAGCCTATATTTTACAATTCCACCTGCCAGTTTGTTCATCTGGATATCTCCACCCTTTAGGCCTTACGCTGTGGTGCACAGAGAATAAGATGAGAGCTGAGGTGCTAATAACCATCTCAAAAGCTTTCACTTATAGTCTATCTAAAAAGCTAAGGAGGAGATTTAGGGAATGCAGAAGCCCTGGAGTACATTTGCTTTCCAGAAAACTTAAGATTTCATGGCTGTCTAGAGCCCACCACATCCCTACCTTGTGATTCTAGGAGAGGGAATGGTGCTTCTGCTCTCATGCATCCCAAATTCTCAATGTCTCTCATTCCGAATCAGAATGAAATCAAAATTTAAAAAATAAAAGAATCCCTTTCTGTATATTTCTATTTCATTGTAGTCTATTCATTTTACAAGAAAATTGAAGAGTTGTCACTGAAACAGGATTTCAGACATTTTTATCTTATAATCTTTTCATGCAGTTTGATAGCACTGAGAAAACTGTTCAAGTACATCAACATGCATAATAGTTAAACTCACATAACTTTTAATGAAAGCAATATACACTCAGAAAGAGTTCATCTTCCTAGCTAGAAATGAATTTCCATATCAAAGAAATTCATTTATTCTTATGGCTTAGATAAAAGAATGGTATGACTTGAACAGATTAGAAAAATTTTGACAGAACAATTTTCCATCAGAAAGTATCTTCGATTTTTGAAAAGCTACACAAAAAGGCACTTTGTCAATACTGAACCTTATTACAGTGGTGCACACCTTTGGATCAAATTTCAATTGGGGTATGGAACACTTGTTTTTTTAATTTCAGAATAAGCTTCTTGTTTCAAAACTGTATTTCTATGTTTCAGCAAAATGTCTAATTTTTAAAGGTAACAAAGTTTTTAATTATTATTGCAGTTTCATATTCAATTTTTTGATTTTGAAGCTTGCCAAGTTAGTCTTCGTAGAATTCTCTGCAAAATCAAAATTCTGGACAGAGTAGCTCTCCAGCACAGTAGACGTTCTTCAGATATGTCAAGAGAGGCTGGCACTTGCTGCAAGGGATTTTGTCAATTTCTGAAAGCCAAAATGTTTTCCTGCTATTCCACATATTTATAAGATGTACTGGTTAGGACTCCTCTTATAATGGGAATAAAAATGTATGGAAACATTTATTGGTAACCTTTGATTGACTTACATAGAAAGCCCACATGCATTTCTGGCAGGCTGTACAATAACTCACAGTTATGACTAGTTGGTAAAAGATGGGATTGAGATCTTTTCAAGAAAAGGACAGGATGCTTCTTTCTCTGGCTGAGTCCTCATCCAGATGCAGTAATTTAAAGTTCAGTGGGTTTTTTTGTTTGTTTGTTTTTTGTTTGTTTGTTTTTTCATTTCTGAATTACTTTCTCTAACAGTGGTGCCTCTGCTTTATTCTGCATTACTTGCAGAATACTCTTCATATTTCTACTGCACTTAGAAAAGCAAAAGACAGACTAGCACCCCCAACACACACACAAAAGAAAAAAATTTCATTTCCTTTGTTTGACATTATAAGACACATTATAAGACAGCTGTTATTCTGCTGAAAGCACATATATATTCAAATCCAGTGAGAGCCTTTAGTGAAGCTTTTAGAATCATCATGTGCTTCATGTGAACTACTTATTTCCAAGAATCCACAGACAACTTTAGCAATAATACTGAATTTGCTGAATTTGGGTCTACTTTCACATCACAGAGCTTTTTTTTTTTTTTTTTTTCTTTATCATTTAAAAGTGCTATGTGTGTGTGTGTGAGTGCACACTTGTGCATGCAATAATAACCAGTAAACTAAAGATTTCAAAACTTCCAGGAAAGATCAGCTGAGATATATAGTATTATCACCAGCTGCAGGACAAACCGTTAACAGAACACTAAGAAAAATGATTTCTTAATGAAATAAACATAGTACAGAACATATTGACCCTAAATAATTTATAGTAGTATTAACACTTGTGTAAAAAGGCTGTTATAATCATGCTTGAATGGGAAAATTAAAGCCTGGATTAAGCCTCTAGGGTCTACTAAAAGTAAAGCTTGAATAGGAAATATCTCATTTGTTACCGAAACAGAATGTAATCACACAATTAGAATCTGTGCAATAAACATTTGCACAGAAATATACACAGATTTATGTGTAAATGAGTTTTTATGAAACAAAATACTAATCAAAGAACATTAAAATTGTTGCAAGGTTGAGTAGTCAAATGTGAGGCAACTCCAGAGGCTAACTGTGGAACTTTCACATAGCCTCTTTTGCATTTACAATACGATTATGTCTTTACATGCTTTTTTTTTTATTATTATTTTTGCATAATTTCAACCTTATTCAGGGCTCCTCGTGGACAGTACCCACTTAATTAGGCACTAATTCAATATTTTGTTTTTCCTTTGTTGTTCAACATGTAGCTCCACACATAACCTACAGCATACAATTCAAAGCTTTATCTGAAGTAAGTTATTAATATTCCTCCAGAGTTATTAACTTTCTCAGAGTTACTTTGCTGGTTCTCTTTTCTATACTTTATGTGTTTTCCCCTCAAAGTTCACTAATTTAATTTCAAAATACCCTTTACACTAGTGACTCCTACTACTGTAGCAGAGAGAGAGGGGTTAAGGTCAAGGAATACATTATTCCTGGTTATCGGGATGAGACACTTAACACTCGATTGTTAGGTTTTGAGCCCATGCAGCAATTTCTACATGGGAGCACACTTCTCAAGAAATTATAAGCAGTTGGGAATGCTCTCCACATCTGCATATCAGAATCCTGGGTTAGGAATCTTAAAAATGAGGAATGCACAATCACACATAGGAAAAGCCTGCTTAGTCACCTGCCAGGCATATGGTAGGAAAAAATGTCAGGTTTGGAATAAATCTCCTCAGAGAAACAGTCAACTTCTTTTATACTGAAATATTTTGTTTTCTTCTGCAGTGCTTTGCCTACTTAAAGAGTATGTTTTCCATTTTTTGCAAAAAGTGAGGCAGAAGTCAGATTTAAAACTAAATAAAAAATGCAGTCTTTACTTTTAACACTGGTGGGTTCCCAGAATAGGCCCATCCTGATCTTTGTTTGAAGTGGAATACAAGAAAAAACATTACAAGAATGGAACCAGAGGAAGTAGCTGAAGTTGCAGAAAAATGCATAGTACTAGCATTTCTAAATACTAAGATCTGCTTTCATCATTTTCATGGTATTTTTGAAGATTGTTTCTTAGTTGTCTGAGTTTAAAGCAGAGTGAAAGACCAAACACCATTAGTTAATGTTTCACTAACATAAGTATTCCAGTGTCAACTATTGGGAAGCTTTTAGATACACTACACAATTTTTCTACTTGAGCAGAGCAAGTAGCAGCAGTAGCAAACAAATGACTATTGGAATAATTGAAACATTGATACAGAAACTGCTGAATGTTTTTAGAAAGGTTTACAAAAAACAGAAGAATTGCTGTGTTCAGGAACCCTTGATGACATCCCAAGGCAGCGATCACCTAGGGTCACTTCTCTCTGTTCTTCACACCATGTCCTTTCTTTTTGTTCCAATCTGATCTTTTCCCACTTCTATTTCTTTCAAATCCTCACTCATTTTCTCAGTCTTGCTTGTTGATTAAACTGGATCTGTACAAGTCTGTCAACCCCCTTTTCAAGTTGCTTTTCTCAACCAACCTTAGTACGCTTCTCCAGACACTAAATACTAGGTGATCTCTCTACTACATGAAGTACTGAAGATACTTCAATTTGAAGTAGCTATCATAACAGAGGAAGCATACTGAGTGCTCCAAAGAGGAAACTTTTTCCTAGTATGAAGCTTTTTTACCACAGAGGTGCTATTTTTGATATCTAAACTAACTCACTGAAGCTTGCTTAACTTCTTCTGACTTAACTTCCTTCCAGTCACTGTTCTTAACAATTCACCATACCCAACTCCCACACCCATGCCTTGCCAGAATTAGCCCTGCTCTGACAGCTCTGTGCTTACTTCCTTATTTGTTCCCTGTCTCCTAGAAATGGCTTAGTCCCCTTCTTCAATTGCAGGTTTACTCTTTGTCCTACTTTCCTGTTTTCCATCTGCAGACTCCCCTGTGTGCTCTCTCTTTACTCGTTTGTTGAGTTTCTTTTAAGGAAGCCCCAATATGTAAAACTGATAGGACATGTTTAGTGCTAAATGTCAAGCATCTAATGATAAACGCTTACTGGTGATGCACAGAGTGCAGTAAAACCTGATTGTGCAAAAATGATTCCAAGTTACACATTTGGATTTGAGAACACCTTGAAAACATTACCATCTGGAAGCTCAAACAAAATTTTGCAACTAGATCTAAAAGGTAGTGATGTGATGCAATGCATCTTATGATGCTGTACAAGAATTTTTACAATGACAAGGATTTCCTCGGAAGAGGAAATCTCTCTTGTCACCAGCAAAGATGTAAAGATAATTCTGTTGTCATAGAATCATAGAATAATTAAGGTTGGAAAAGACCTCCAAAACCTTCTGGTCCCCTACCATCCCCCTACCACCAATATCACCCACTAAACCAAGTCTCTAAACACCATATCCAACCTTTCCTTAAACACCCCCAGGGGTGACCATCTCCCTGGGCAATGTCTAACTACTCCTTCTGAGAACAAATGTCTTCTAATTTCCAACCGGAATATCCCCTGGCAGAACTTAAGGCCATTCCCTCTTGTCCTATCACTAGTTATCTGAGAGAAGAGGCCAATCCCCCTCTCCCCACAACTTCCTTTTAGATAGCTGTAGAGAGCAATAATGTCCCCTCTGAGCCTCCTCTTGTCAAAGCATTCATAAATGAAAAGAAGTCATATATTTAAGGGATAGACAGAAAAAAGTCTTAAAAAGGACATCACAATAAATGTCTTTCTACAGTATATTTATTATTTTTACTATGGAGATCAAAACCTTGTTGTTTGTTTCCAGCGTATCACACCTTACATTGATAAAATAATAAAACCCTACTTTAGCCACAAGACACTATACTGGAAAAAAAATATTTCTACTGCTGTCAAGGAGGATATCACTTACTCATTAAAAAAGAAATAGGACATGAGTTTCTCATGACTTCCAACAGAACATACCAATAATAATCACTCCCCTACAAAGGTTACAACTGATTTTGTTGTAAGTCTAAATTAATCCTTCTTAAAACTATGTTATTCTTTCACTGGTATATCTGTCCCAAAGTGCATTTTCCTACAAAATATGAAGGGAGTTGAAGAGGTTTCTGAAAGGTATTATTTTACTTTGCTGTACAGTAGAAAGTAGGTACAGAATAAGAGTAAATAAAGTTAAAAAGGCTAACTATATTTTTCTAGACAAAATCTACTGCATAGGACAAACTATGTAAAAAATAATTATTTTTTAAATTAAGTATACTAACAAGGATTTACTGATCTAGACTGTTAATCACTAGAGATCTGAATTTGTATTTCATAATAATTAAAATAATTCTGAAAAATATTAAGGTAATAGTCAACTTGAAGTTTTGGTCATCAAAGTAGTTAGGTCATACAGATCCATGCCAGAATGTCCTGCTGGAAGCATGTAAACCAAGAAATTGCAATCTTCTGGCAGTCTGACTAAGATGCAAACTTTGTCAATATTTCACAATTATTCACAAACAAAAGGTCTTTGAGCAGTATAATCTTTTCTTAGTCTTTCCTGATCTTATTCTCCCATTTGAGTTCCAACATCCTTCTCTAGCATTTTGATTTCCAGCTCTTGCTCAGGCTATTGGTACCATTCCCTCTCCTGTGGACACAGACAGAATCTTCATCTCCCTAATATGAATTCATTTTTTTCAAACAAGGTTCCTAACCCCAGTTTGGTATGCCCATTAATATCTTACTGAAATTGTTCCCTGATGCACCCTGTACAGAAGCCAGCAGAGAACATGAATCTTTGTGCTTCTGTTCCCGTGTCCCTGGCACAGGGTTCCTGTGTCCTGTGTCCTACATATGATGAGAACTGCTCTTGTGAGGAGAGCACAGCTCTCATAGTCCTCAACAGTGACACAGTCTCAACAGATTCAGTTATCTGAAGACTTGACTGTTTGGCCATCCAATCTTGGCCTGTAAACTGAATACCTGTTCTTTAAGTCTTCCTTCTCTCGTGGCCTTTATCTTCATTCTAAGTATTCACCAATGCCTTTCTCCCTGTCCCTTTTCCCCCTTGTCTCCAATCCTAATCCCAACACTGTATGGAGGAATTATTCAGGTATCATGGATGCGAAATAAATATCCAGTTTTCCAAGGGGTTCCTGAGCTTTCCACTCTTGTCAGTCTTCCATGTTTTTGGACTTTGCTTAGTGGCAAAGAATTTGCAGCACCAGGTTGAAAAAAGGAAAATTATGTAGAAATGTGAATGGTTCCCATGTAACTACTATTTAAACTTTTCTTTGAAGTTTCTATCTATAGAATTAACTCATTGTAATGAAGGTAATTTGGAAAGTAATACATCTGTTTCTGGACATACGTTACATACACAGATGGATGTGTTATACTCCTACATATACATGCACACATGGAGAAAAAATTTATTTTCTCATTCAGCCTTTGAATGCCAACTGTTTTTTCTTACTATCCCAACTTCTAGGGAGAAGAAAGTCAGAATTTCAAAGGCTGAAAATTAATCCTAAACCAATCAGATTATTTACCATGTATTGCCTCATATGCTCTGACTGCTTGTTTATTTTAGATCAAAAATTTCCATGTGATTTTAAACATTGATCCTCCACATATATGCCAGGATGAGCAAAAACAGCAGCTTCAGCTGCTTTATTCTTGTGTGAGAAGTGGATCTCATTAATAAAATCCCTTGAAGTTTTTCAAGGCATTCCTGCCTTGGCACTTCCAGTGGCAAGGAGCACAATAATTCCCAATCTACATTTCTTAAAAGCAGTTAAAGGTCATGAATAAATTACTGAGAACTTCAGTATGGAGAGAAAATGGACTGGTGTTAAAATGAAAATATAAAGATTTATTATAATTAAAATCCTCCTCTCACAGAAACATTTCTTTATAATATTTAACATTTTGATACCAAGGAGGCCAAGGTTATAATGCCAT
Organism: Netta rufina; assembly: GCF_964035555.1. Lineage (NCBI taxonomy): Eukaryota > Metazoa > Chordata > Aves > Anseriformes > Anatidae > Netta > Netta rufina. The sequence continues at coordinate 79,878,520 of NC_140125.1, read as the reverse complement.
TAGCAAAAGATGACCTTTACTTGTCTCTGTGAACAATAAATAATTGGGCAAAATGCAAAACAGCACTTCCTGTGTTTACCTGCATTAGACATTTCATTACTGTAGCTTACTTTTACTCCTTCAAATTCTTTGTATTTCCACAGATCTGTACAAAATGCATTTACTAAAGCATCTGAAGCTAAATCATCTTCATTAGGCAGGAAATAAAAAGACAAAAAGATAGATTAATTAAAAAAATAATAAAACAAACAAACAAAAAAAACTCCTAAATGACTTTATACTGTTTCTCAAGGTATTTAAAAGATGGCTTCAGTTAGTTATTTCTACTTGCATTTTCTTCACTTATTTTGTCTCAGAAATAGACTATAGTTTTCATAGCTTTCCTCACAGAATGTTTCTGAAGTCCCACATTTTACAGAATCACAGAATCACAGAATTTCTAGGTTGGAAGAGACCTCAAGATCATCGAGTCCAACCTCTGACCTAACGCTAGCAGTCCCCACTAAACCATATCCCTAAGCTCCATATCTAAATCTCTTTTGAAGGCTTCCAGGGATGGTGACTCCACCACTTCCCTGGGCAGCCTGTTCCAATGTCTAACAACCCTTTCAGTGAAGAAGTTCTTCCTAACATCTAACCTAAAACTCCCCTGGCTCAACTTAAGCCCATTCCCCCTCGTCCTGTCACCAGGCACGTGGGAGAACAGACCAACCCCCACCTCATTACAGCCTCCTTTAATGTACTTATAAAGAGCGATAAGGTCGCCCCTGAGCCTCCTCTTCTCCAGGCTGAACAAGCCCAGCTCCCTCAGCCGCTCCTCGTAGGACTTGTTCTCCAGGCCCCTCACCAGCTTCGTTGCCCTTCTCTGCACCCACTCAAGCACCTCCATGTCCTTCTTGTAGCGAGGGGCCCAAAACTGAACACAGTACTCGAGGTGCGGCCTCACCAGAGCCGAGTACAGGGGGACGATCACCTCCCTAGCCCTGCTGGTCACACTGTTCCTGATACAAGCCAGGATGCCGTTGGCCTTCTTGGCCACCTGAGCACACTGCTGGCTCATATTCAGCCGACTATCCACCATCACTCCCAGGTCCTTCTCTGCCTGGCAGCTCTCCAACCATTCCTCTCCCAGCCTGTAGCTCTGCTTGGGGTTATTGCACCCCAGGTGCAGGACCCAGCACTTGGCCTTGTTGAACTTCATGCAGTTGACCTCAGCCCATGAACCATACAGGTTCCTGTTTCCTACTGTTTGTCTCTGCAGACATTAATCCTGGGATAACTTCAGCAACGAAGATTGATCAGGAAAGCACTGGAATTTGTGAAGCTTTATCTCACAGCTTGGTGACAAGCTACATCTTCCTCACACACACATACGAAAAAGTAAGTAGTAGTGCTACATCCTATTTTGTGTTCCGAAGACAAAACTTTTGAAAATTTCTCTCTCTTGCAACTTAACTTGGGTCTGTGAAAATCACAAAGCATCTAGAGATTGAAGCCTTTTTATTTCAGTCAGACATTACAATTCTAAGGGAAGACAAAAGATTTTCAGCTGCGGTGCTTATACAAAAGAAAAAAAAAAAATAATAAAGTGTAACAGTGGAGGATGAACAGAGTAGAGGAAAGATGAGATCCTCACCACAGCAGGAAAACCCATCCTAACCTCAACATTCAGCACTGGAGAGTTCCTGCAAAATAGGCTGTGTAAAAAATGCAGGTACTGTGAAAGGCTGCCCTCACCTCCCTTCTACTTAATGTTAGTAGAAACATACCTAAATGTTTCCTGAGGCAAGTAATGAAATGAGGCAAGTAATGACCACGTAAACATGAGAGATCTAAATCAGAATTATTCAGATAAACCAGCTGAAGATACTAAATATTAAGTACCGTCTTAGTTTAAATCTTTTTTTCTACCTCTGAAGACTTCTAAGTCATGTATCAGCCTACCCTTATGCTGTGGAGAAGCAACTAATAAGATGCAGAGGAGAAGTTTGCTTCTACATTCAAAGGAAAATGCTATACAAATTGTACACCTATTCTCAGGAACTGGTCTAGGATCCCATTCACGTTGGACCCTTTGCAGACTGTGAAGCTCCCTGTTGCCTTCCTCTCTTCCTTTCCCTGTCCTTACAGTCCTGTCTACATGGTGCCTGATTCCAGCCAGGGGTGGACCATGTTCCCCCTGTACAAGACAGCAGGGCCGCAGGGACAGCTGGGACAATTACTTGGTTACACTACAAATTCAAGCCCACAAGGGGTGAAGAAAGCCTTGAACTCACGTCTTCTGATCAAGAGAGAAAACTAAATTATTTCCCTGCATCTGGCTGATTCCCATTTGCCTTTGCCAAGAGGCACTTCAGAAGTACTAATACTAGAGCCATTGCCAAACAAGGAAGTATTTCCTGACTATGACTTAAAGACAGTTTTGAATTCTGACCAATGTTTCTCTAGAGCTTAGGTCTCAGGACCTGAAATCTCATGCATACTGTCTTGAAAATGAAATAGACATTATCCCAAAGAGTTGTTGTTGTTGTTTGTTTGTTTGTTTGTTTGTTTTAAACATATGAAGTTGTATTTACAGGTCTCAAATAAGAAACAAGAGATAAAGCCTTACCTACTGTAAATAACAGTAAAAGCCCAGTGAAGACAGGATGTGTTTACATGTGTTATTTTTATGTTCCCTTTTCTCAGTATTATACTGTTAATAGAAATGCTTTAAATGTGAACATTCTTTAGGAAGAATTTTAAAAACGGTATATACGATTCTACGTTAACGCTTCTCTCAGAATCCAAAGCAAACATGTATTAACAAAGCCCAGCTCCAGACGTGTTCAGGCACCATATAGACACATATTAAGGGAGCACCACATGGTATCTGCTACTTAACCAAAATCCCAATATATAGAAGGTCAGCAGTGTTGACACCACCCAGCACCTACACTGCAGTAAACCACTGTGCTGTGCCATTGCTAAAAGCACTTTCTATTGATTTTTTTTGTTTGTTTGTTTTTTCTTAAGAAAAGGACATAAGAGTAGTAAGACAAATTTAGGCAACAGAAAGCTGAAGGAAATAGTCTGACACAGAAGTAATTCATGATGGAACACCAAGATAAAACACGACGTCTATAATATATCATGAGTCTGGAAATAAACACGGAGGTTTTCTTCTATTTTTAAAAGTTTATAAGAAATTACAACTAATTGCTATAAAAGAAGTTATTAATCTTCCATAAAGCAAATATAGTAATAGACATAAATGATGCAGTATTCTATGCTGCCTTTATCAATAAGAAACTTGGAATTCTTTCTGCCCTTGATTGTATTCTTACTTCTCCTCCTGATTCCTGTCAGTGCTGACTATATGTATGTGAGCATACTTGGTCCACCTTGCCAAGGGAAGGAAAGGTGACAGATCAGTGGAAGCTGCTGAACTGTTAGTCTTGGTATGGACAATTAATGTGAGTCCAAAACATGTTTTATTTATGGGAATAAAGCATGTAACTTGCTGAAGCTTCACCTTCTAGCCAAATCAGCCTTTGCCCCCTCACAGCAAGAATGTGGATGTTAATATATGTGTTACTGTTGGATGGTCCTACAACATTAAAAAGTTAATTTTACATTAGCAAATGGTGCTGAACTTATGGTTCTGGAGGATAAAATCCTTTAAAATGGGTAAATAACTTGATGTTTATACAGTGCCTTTCATCCTGAAGATTTGCTACAACATGCTTATCAAACTGTACACATTCAGCAGCACTGAAATACAGCCAATTTGGTGTGCAGCCCAGTGCACAAGAAAGCAAGATGAGAAGGAACTTATTTAACTAGGTACACCAGGGATAACTTATTTTTGAAACCTTTCCTGGGAAAGGTTCCTAGGAGAAGGAACTGCACATTTCAAAGTTTCATCCCCAAGGCTATCACAAAGACAATGGCAAGACAGGTTTGCATGTTTCCTGTCTCAGACAGACAGGCAGAACTGTGTGAACAGAGACTGCTTTCTAACTTTACGTCTGGACCACTAAGACCTCATTTTATACCAAGATGATGTCTAAACTATGGACCGACCTTTACAAGCCCTGGTGGTGCCAATCAGCTCATATTTGCTTACTAGTATAAAATATCTAATTTGAAATCTGTATCTTCAGTGGGCATGGGTAATTCCTGTTTTATGGCCCACTCAATACACAGCTTTTCAGCTAAAATTCTGTGAAAAGAGAGGCAGACTTGTGATTCCAGGTCTAAACTAGTAAAACTAAAAATACAATACTTTGATGTCATACTAATACAGCAAATATAACCTAATTTGATTCACATTGAACCTGCTGTAATTCCCACAAAGTTCATTTTTAAAAAAATTATTTTATTGCACAAAAATATGAATGCAAATATATGCATATATTAGGTATATAAACATGCACACACATTTAGTATGAGATACATTTTCAAGAAGTTATGAACATATACATGTAAAAGTAGATGTAAACCACAGACTGCCATGAATACAATAAGGACAAATGCATAATCTAAATAGGACCAAAATGTAGTCTGTCTGAATGATCGAAGATAAAGAATAGAACAAGGAAAGTGAAATTATGTAGTTGCTTGGTTAAGTATGTGCAGGAGATAAGACTGAATGGTTCCTGCTCCTGACCAGCTTCCACACTTTTTTTTTTGGCTTATTTTTTTTATTTTTTTTCATTTTTATTTTGGCAATTGAATGAACTTCTTGGTGTCAAACTCATGTTTTCAAAAATGGAAACTATAAATACAGCTGTCTGCATTAACATTTGAATAGGATTTTTTGTTTTTGTTTTTGTTTTTTGTTTGTTTGTTTGTTTGTTTTTCTCAAAGATCAACCTATGGTAATTTATTTTAGAGAATAACAAAAGAGTTTGGAGCTGTTGTAGAGGAACTGATAGCCATTCTTAGCAACATTTAGTTGCAGAAAGAAGTTTCCCAGTCCACATACTTCGTTACATTACCCCAACTTTTATGGCATTCCCTCTGAAATCTTGATGAGAACCGTGCTAAAGTTTCTCTGGTTTTGCTATATGGACTGGATGGAGCATGCACAAATCAAGGCTGTATACTTTTTTTCCCTCAGCGATCCCTCCTTGACTAATATCTGATCATGTGCATGAATGCCAGATTAAATATGATGAGTTTTCCTTGGCAAATGAATATGGATCAAAAATTTGTCAGTGCTTAAAACATATACTTTTTTTTGTATTGTGAGGGGGGCAAGGAAGTAGGAAGCTGGACCATTTCCAGTTCATGGTCCATTCTCAACTCCAGGTTCCATTTCTTCAACACCTGTAAGGAGAGAAATAAGCTCTGGGTAGGGACTTAGAATATCAAAGGTTATTTATAGCTATCTGATTAGCCAGTGAGGCTTCAGAGACAATACTTTACCTCCCTTCCTTCAATAAACCTCCCAGTCATTCATTAAAATTAATATACATTAAAAAATCCATTTAAATTACAAAGTTGAATTTGAGATGCTAAGAATGAATCCAGCTGCATAATTTAAATGTAAAAGATATTAATATGGCTTTTAGGAGCTCAAGCAAGATAGCATTTATCTAATATTACCAAGAAAATTCTGTTTTTACTTGCAATCTTATTTATGTGTTACGAGCACAAGGAATTTCAGAAGTGTCATCACTTGGCAGCTGACTATTTGATATTCACATAAAATATGCTCAGCTTAAAAATTGTCTTAGCTACTTGAGAACAGAGAGGTCCAGCCATACTCCCCTCAAGAGATGTGTTGTCCTAATGTGAAAGCACACCCAAACAGGATATCAAGTCTAGTTGTCACTAATGTAGCTGTTGTTGAAACCATCTGTGAACAGAACACACTCCAGAAAGCTTCTTTTGATGCTAAAAAAGCTATAAAAATGAAAGTCCACCAAACTGAATTCTGCTTGGAAGCTTCAGCAGATGCTTCATCTGGGGAGTGCACTGCTACCAGAATTTTCAGACTCCCATGGTCAAGAAAAAATTTGCAAGGGAAAACCAGAAAGCATATCAGCTCTACAAAATCTGGTCATCAGTGTCACAATGGGTTTTGACAAACTGAAAATAGGACTTTAACTTTTTCAAGCTCTATGACCTACAAATGGATACTGAGAGTTAGAAATCTGGCCCTGACTTAGTTTAGGAGTTGAACTTTGTGAATGATGATCGTTTTTAAAAAGTGCATTTTGAAATTAAAAGTTTTAAGCTGCAAGTTGATTTTTTTATTTATTTTTTCATTCATAAAATGTAAGATATCCACTTTCTCAATGAATTATTTGGATGAAAAAGTCTGGAAATAGTTTCAGTCAAGTCATGTTCATTCTTCAATAGAAATATATATTTTTTAAATGCCTTGCTCCATAATGCAGATCTCTTTTCATGTTTCCATGTGATAATTGTGACAGCACTTTATTAATAGCTTTCATGAAACCTAATTCAAGTAATTAGCTCTCTAGCTATTCTGTCAGTCAGTCTGTCTGTACCAGAGTTTATGACACCAGCATAGATGGCAATAACAAGCAAAACTGACAAAGATGTACTTTGTTCTTCTGCACTGTTATTAAAGAATGTAAATGTACAATTTGCACAAAGGATATAAGCAGCAATAGATGATAATTAGATTTTGCCTCGAACAGCTCACCTTTTATTCAAATGTTATGACAACTAATTTGGCATCAAGGCAGCATAAATGCTTTCCTTTTTGGAGAGCACCATATGGATTTTGTATTCTCAGAAGATGAGGGAATGGCTAGGAGTATATCTCCAAGGTCATATGCACTTCTATAAACATTACACTGCAATGTTTCAGGGGAATGAGTACAAGAGCCCAGCTAATTAAATAAAACAAATGAATCCATAACTGACACATTAAGTGCATACAAGTGGATCAACTTTGCCAGATGCCGAATGATTTTCATCAACAACATGATCAGTTTCAAATCTCGTTATCAGTTTGCAGCTAAGATTTTAAAATTTGAATCCAGAAGAATAAAATCAAATTTTCTTTTCTGAACTCTTAATTTACCTTTGCCTTATGGCAATAAAAAAAAATAAAATATTACTTTAAGAAAATACTCTGTTACATTATGCAACACCAAAAGAGCTTTGCAGATGTCAGAAGGCAATTACCTTCCCTAACACCCTCTTCACCAAAATATAGTCACCAACGTCAAAAAGAAAGGTCTGAAAATATTTGTAATCACTTTCTTATTTTGTCCTCCTCCCAAAACATCAATTTCGGAGAAAAAATCTAACATGGCAATATCTTCTACTGGTGCAGAATAACAGTCAGAGGAGAACTACAGTATCATGGGAGAACAAAACAAAAAGTACAAACCAATCACAAACTCAGATGTCATAGAAATGACAACAACTGCAATATTATTTATTGGGGTGAAAACCAGAATTTCTACCACAAATTCAAAATTTGGGAAGAAGTGAAGATGGATTAGCAAAGCATAGTATGAATAATTTATCAGTATAATATGGACACAAAAAGTGGAAATGAAACCCTACGCTAGCTCTGGTAAAGAAAGTATTGAAGTCTATGAGGCAGTGGCAGGACTCAGTCCTGGGTATTGTATACATATTTGGTCGGTCATGTTCACAAAAGGTGGGGCGTTTTTTTTCTTGTTGTTTTGTTATTGTTTTTAATTTCTAACATTGAAACATTTGTAATAAATGAAATTAGGCTAATATACTTTACCAATGATAGAATAATACGGTGAAGTACTATAATGACAGGCAGGTTTCCATTTCTATTGAAAAACTTTTAAGTAGCTAACATTTTGTATTGTTATACTGATCTCCCTGCTCCCCTCATCCCCGCCTTGCTCTACTTCCTTCCAAGTATATCTTGAACTATATTTCTCCTGTATCTACCTGAAGATATGTGACTGCCTTATCAAGAAAACCTGTTCTAAAGGATTTTTTTGGATAGATTCTGAACACAGAACTGGTGTTTACTCATATGGGACTAATTAGGTACGTCCAGATCACAGCTACACAACAGTGAAATAAAAGCTTCCTGAATTAGAGCATTAGTCAACACTCACATACAGCTCAAGTGCTTTGTCACAGGCAGAATCAGGTGGACAAGAAAGCATCCACCTGCACACCTGCAGATGAATGCTTTTTAATTCTGGCTCTCAATATTAAGTATTTCTCCCACAAATGAAACAGTTGTTTTAAGTTAAACTTTAACATGGAAATATAGCACCGTTACATTAAACTTATTTAATTATACCCAATACTGCAGTAAGTACAAGTTAGAAGAGGGATTTCTAGTCTTTACAGCTCTGAAGGGCCTATATTGCAATACAGAGCAGAACATTAAGAATACTTCCCTTTGGAGATCTAGTATCATGAGTAAAAGAACACAGCTTGCCATGCAAACTTATCTTGTATTTCGAGTTCAAGGAAAGCAGACCCAGGTTCTTCACAAATTCACTGCTGATAAAAAATCAGCAAAAAATAGATTAAAAAAAAAAGAAAAAAGTGGGGGTGTGGACAGTAAACCCAATGATACTCACTGGGACATCTGTTAAACTCTTGGCAACAGACAATCAGACAATCAAACCCTGCACAAGTACAGTAAATGCAAAGTACACCTCAAGTAAACACAAAGAACATTTTCTACATGGTAAAGATTTATAAACAGAGACACTATTCCTGCTTCTTGCAACTACATCTGTTTTCAGCTTATTCTGCTTATTTAAAGAAATATCACTAATGTTTTCAAGCCTAATAGAATTTAAAAATAACAGCTCTGGGAAGTTGATCAACAATATCAACCCACATAGATATCACTCTAAGAATCTCTTCCTTTCAGACTATCTCTTTGATATGGATAGTACTTAACTCCTCAAAGTGACTCCTCAAAGACACTACCTTCATAGGCTTCACTGGTGACAGGCTGGAATCCTTCAATGAAACAAATCATTGTGTGATGATATCTTCTGTCAAAGAAAAAAACAGCAACAGGAAATATCATGTGCAAAGTTAAATAGCACTGTTGAAGAAAAATGTTGGAAAAGAGAAAAAAAAAAAAAAAGAAACTCCACTAAAAAAAATGTAAACACTTACATCAAGAGTAAATTCTAAAAAATACACACAGCTATGCAAAACAAATCTTTTGACTGGAAGGACACATAGAATCATTGAATCATTCAGGTTGGAAAAGTCCTCTAAAATCACCTAGTCCAATCTTTAACCTAATACTGACAAGTCCGCCACTAAAACATGCTTTTCAAGTTCTACATCTACATGAATTAAACATAATTCATACACAATAATGCAACCAGCCTTTACTATCTTTTCTCTTAAGAAAGATTACTAGGTGGTTAGACCAAAGCTAGTGGCAGAAGCAGAACTTCCTTTAAGATTAATATTCAGGAAAAAATATATATGACTGAACAGAACACTGAACACCTCAGTACAACTATCATATTCAGAATTACGCTGAGATATCCAATACTAGCTAATGACATTAAAATATTTAAGAACTCTAATCCTGAGAGATCTGAAGCAATAGCTAAAATGAATTCATTAAACACATCACCGATGGTGTATGATATAGACCTTGGGGAAAAATAAACCTGATACAAATGAACTTGCTCCTCAGATTTAATATGCATATGCCTATGAGATCCTCTTCTACCCAATGTTATTTTCAAGATGTGAACCTTCAAAAGGCTTACGTGGAACTTACACCACAAACACAACATATATACTTTAATATATGCTATATACTTTAAAAGATATGACAAGCAAAATGAACTAGAGCAATTACATACCTAGATCTGTGCTAATATTGTAAAATATTATTAGAAAACTAATATAATATTGGAATAATATTTCCAATTATAATCAGAAAATTATGTCATGCCATAGATGGAAACAATCACAAATAAGATGCTTATATGATATTTGTAGCTATATTGATATAAATATTGCACATGCCAAAGAGAAGTAACCTCTAACTACTTCTGTCTATAGATACGATCTGATTTAGCACACCAAGAACAAATCTGTATTTCATCTGGTGTTGTCACCTTACTGAATAGATTTTTATGGAAAAATTTAAGGGAAAAAAATGAATATAACATATTACAAAAATACCATGTAACACTATGAATCACCCCACCAAAATAATAAGAAACTGTCCATTATGAAGGCAATCATGATATTTTCAAAACCAGTAATTAAACAGAAGGGTTCCTAAGTACCTGTCTGGCAGGACTGGCAAAACAAGGAAGAAGGTGGTATGGCAATAGGAATGCATACTGCACAGGATGCATCTACATAATCCACTTAATGCACTGTAACACTTCTTTTCACTTGCAAATTGCCACAGAAATGCATTACATTCCATCTGTATTTTAGTTGTGCTATGAGCTCAACTGCACTTTGAAATGTTCTTTAAATGAGATTGAAGTGCACTTGAAAAGTTTCTTTTTCTGCAGGTGAAACCAAGGCTGAAGTAGTAAGACAGGGTAGAATATCTCACATGCTATTTGTATACAGGGTGCCTTCCTCAGAAGTCCTCTCAGAGGTCCTCCAGAAGTGTACTCACCACACATGCATGAACTTCTGTTAGTAACAGTGTAGGCAATGGGGATGGTCATCTGGAATGGCCAATCTGCTTTGAATTGTCTGTTTGGTACAGATTAATCTTAAATACCTAAGTCTACCAACTAGCATCAACTTCATTGCCAGTAAACATAAACTATAGATACATACTCCTAGAACAGTAACAGAACATGGCATACTAAAATGCTGTCTTTCTTTCTTCATGCTGCACCAGTCACTACTGTAGATATAAATTATAGAAATTGGCATGATGGGAAATAGGACATGCATGGCTCCATTAACTAACAAAAAAGACATGACTTAATTTATGTCAATTATTTCCAAAAAGCAAACATTACTTTTGCCAGTTGTTATTTTCACCACTAACCATAACTGCTCTGAGATTTGGTGCTGTGATAAATCAGATTTCTCTTCAGTGATTTCATTATCACTGGTCTTTCTGAGTAATGGGTGATCAATTTCATTCAATCCTCTTCATTTGAACTTGTACTATTCTTCATCCAGGCATCCTTGAACAATTGTCTCACTCATCTCATCTCATCTCAAATCCAAATTTGCTGACTCAGCTACTAGTTGATAAGATCTCCTCTCAGACAGTTCTCCTTGTGAAAGTAAACAAACCATTAGACTTTTTTTCTGGCCATACAAGTCCAAACATTTCTTTCTAAAATCTATGTTTAAACGCTTTCATTAAAAATAATTTAAAATAAATAAATAAATAAATAAATATAATGAAAAAAAGTCTTGTCCTGTTGCAATTGTCTCCAAAAGATAAACTTCAATATGAAATTTGAACTCTCCCTGATAAATTTGCCAGGACTTTCTTTACTGTGTTGGGTAAGAACTGAGCCTATATACCGAATTTTCAACCTAAACAAAACTCCCTTTCCACCATAGCACTATTGTGTTTTTGTTGGTGGTCATGGTGGTTTGTCTTTTTCTTGCTTTGTTTCAGATATTAACTGAAAATCTGTACTGTTTTCCCATGATGCCCAGACCTCCCATGAATTACAAGTTTTCATTTGTCATCTTATGAAACAATGAATTTATCATCATCTGTGTACCTCATATTACCTGGAATTCCATGTACCTCAAATTAGTGGAAAATCTTGAAGCCTTATCTAAATTCTTCTACCAACTTTATCATTACCATCTGTGTTCAAGAAATGAAGTGGTATTGTGCATTCTGTTTTTACCTTTTTACTGACTGAAGCTATTTAGATAACATTGCTGCCACTTTTTTAGGTATCTTAAATTAAGGTTTATCTGATTCTTGAAGGACTCATTTTAAGCCCTAAGCATTTTTATTATTCTGTATAGGAAGAAATCTCCTGAACAAAAGATGGTATTTTATAACACACACACACACACACACAAAAAAAAAAAAAAAAAAAAAAAAAAAAAAAAAAGATTTCATTATTACAGATGAAGGACTCCATTAGAGAGGCTGGTTGGACTCGATGATCTTGAGGTCTCTTCCAACCTGGACAATTCTGTGATTCTGTGACGTAAGAACATACTGGTGACCATAGCAAAAAATGTTGAGTATACAACATCTAAAGGACGTTGGGATTATAAAGAACCAGAAAATTTTGTACAGGAACTTTGAAGGATTTTATCCTACCATCACATATATAAGCGAGCATTACTGACTACAAAATCATGTAAAGATGCAAAGCTTTTGAATGCCATCTCCTACACTTCATATTGATATCTGTGAACGATATTCAATTAATTCAGCTGTGTTTAAAAATAATTAATGATGCTTCTTTTCTGAAGTATGGATGGAACTACATTAAAAGGTTTTAAATCATTAAAACTTGCCTACATAGGTGCATAGGTAGATTCAGGTACCTTAAATGCACAGTGACTTTGATCTGTTACAGATTGTAGTTTTTTGTTTGTTTTCCTACATCACTGCAAGTGCAGTCTGTTTAGGTACACAGAGAAAATGAAGATTCGTTAGAGGTTACTAAAGATGTTTATGAAAACATGTAGAAACATCAATTCACAGAAATAAACTAATCCTGAAGCCTTAGAAAGGAATCTCCCTCAGCCCCTGCATTGAAATATTTACCATCTGATTAGATTTCACTTCCTCCTCAGCTGTAATCTTTGTTTGGACCTTCCTGGGTCAATCCATTTAACTCTCAACACTACCACCTCTTCCAGAAAATGCTTTTAATTACAAAAACAACAGCATCAGCTTGAGCATAAATCCTCTCTTTATCCACTTTCTATCTGGTTACATACATTCTCTTGCCATCTCACTGTAGAGAAGGTCAGAAGAAGTAAGGGTAACGTTTTTTGTTGTACCACAATTTTCATTGACTAATATGCTTTCTTGATGTTTGAGATTTCAAAGCAGAAATACTAAATATATCCGGTAAACTACACTGGAACTTCCCAGGTACTGTGAATTCAAGTTTTAAAATGATCGCCTTATATCATTCTGCTCACACTGAAGAGTGATTTTACTTTGAATCACATGTTAAGGGAGAAAAAACAAAAAAAAAAAAGTTTAACTACTAAAGTGAATGCTATTACATTAATCCTCTTGTCAGCATTTTGTTTTCCAAAAACAACTACTGGAGAAGAATACTCTATTTATAGACTATATTTTAAAACAATGTTGTCTCAATCAACTTGAATACTTCAAAATTTAATAAATCTGTCTTATTTTGCTCTTGTAATCACTAATTAGCAATTTTCTGCATTACTCACTCTTATGTTTTTACTGCAAGGGTCACAATTTGGGATGTTTAACTTTAAATGCCGCAGATTACATGAACTTCTATAAGAAAAATTTAAATTTTTATTCCAGTTGACCAGTGACAAAAAATCAGAATAAAATAAAATTTAAAAAAATAAATAAATCCACCAATCTTTAGTCTATATACTTCACTTTACAACCCACACTTCTAATAATTCCTTGTTAAAAAAATCATGGTTTTCAGAATCATGCTCAGGATTTTACATGATTTATTCTAGTTAGCAATATAGAATCGATGAAAATTTAGAATTCTTTGGCTGGAGTTTATAGCCAATTTCCATGTAATATTCTGAAAATTGTTGTCTTAAGTTTTAGATCAGTTTACCAAAGCCAATTCTGCTGGCCCTTACACTATGAGCTATATTGGATTTATGTGGCAAGGTTTTGGTAGCAGTGGGCTGCACGGGTGGCCTCTGTGAGAATAATCCAGCAGCTGCCCCATGTTAGATAAGGACCAGTTTCAGACGGCTCCAAGAGGTACCCACTGCTGGCAAGAGCTGTACCAACAAATAATGTTGTCTGTGCCTCTGTGAGAGAAGATTTAAGAAAGGGAAAAATAAAAAATAAAAATAAAAATAAAAATAAAAATAAAAATAAAAATAAAAATAAAAATAAAAATAAAAATAAAAATAAAAATAAAAATAAAAATAAAAATAAAAATAAAAATAAAAATAAAAATAAAAATAAACAAATGCTTTGAGACAGCAACTGGGAGAGTGGAGTGAGAAACAGCCCTACAGACACAAAGGTCAGTGCAGAAGGAGGCAGCAAAAGACTTTCCGTTTCAGGCACCAGAGCAGAAGTTCCCCTGTGGAGAGGCACCCCTGGTGGAGGGACCCCTTGCAGCCCATGGATCACACAGAAGAGCAGATTTCCACACTGCAGCCCATGGAGGAGCCCCCAGTGGAGCAGATGGATGTGGCCTGAAGGAGGCTGTGGCCCATGGAGAGCAGGAGCAGGAGGTCTGAGGGAAGCTGCTGCCTGTGGGAGACCTGTGCTGGAGCAGTGTGCTCCTGGGGGTTGGACCCAGTGGTACAGAGCCAAGTGGGAGCAGTTCTTGAAGAGCTGCTGCCCATGGACAGTCCCCACAGGATCAGTTCATGAAAGACAGCACCCCTTGGGAGGGACCCCACATGGAGCAGGGGCAGGGAGTGACTGTGAAGGAGCAGCGGAGACAAAGCATTAGGGACTAACCACAGTCCCTATTGCCTGTTCCCCTGCGCAGCTCAGAAGTGGATGTAGAAGGGTGTAAATAAGGGGAAGTTATTTTCTTTTTGCTTTTAGTTTTTCACTGCTCTTGTCTGCTAGTGATAGACAATAAATTATATTAATCTCCCTATGTTGAGTCTGTTTTGCCCGTGACACTAATTATTGAGTGATCTCCCTGTCCTTATCTCAACCATAGAGCCCTTTCCATTGTATTTTCTCCCCCTTTCTCTTTGAGGAGGGGGAGTGAGAGAATGGTTATGGTGGAGCTCAGATGCTCAGCAAGGTAAAACCACCATATGAACAAAATATCAAGGTACTATTTAAAGTACTCATAATTATTCCAAATTGCAGGATTTGGTGGATTCAGTAGAATATGCAGGGATGAATTTATGGACTGTCCCATAAGTTGCATGTTTTGTGAAGGTTTCAAAAATTTTATGTTTTCCTCCTATAATTGAACAGCATATTCTTCTTAGTAAATAATTCTTTTCCCAATATTAAAAATATAAAATATATTAGAGGTTGAAGCTACCAGCCATCCGCATGAAAAAGGCAATCTGTAAGCATCTGATCTGGGATGTGACATGAGGTGAAGATAACTATACTGTCTGACTTGCTTTAATCCTTGAAGGAAGCTTTTTGTGGTGTTTTTTTTTTGGTTGGGTTGTACCCTCTCCTGGATGGGAAAAATATACCAAAGATAGTATAATTTATTATTAGCCTTGACTGTGTAATATTATGTGGGTCTGAGACACCTAGGAGGAACTATAGCGTTTCATCCTAATGCATCCTAATGCAATGTCTTTGGACAAATGCTGATGTTTGTGTTCAAATAAAATATGTTATACTAAAAATAGGAACACTGTGCAGCTAATGTCATCACTTCTCTACTGGAAAGCTGACCTGAAAGATTACATACTTCAGCACCCTTTTGACAGAGTAACCACACTGATGTAACTTGACAGCTAGTGTCATGAAAGGGAAAAGATCGCCATCAACACATTTAATTTTTCATAGCTCTGCTTAAGTCTTCCATAGGATTCAACATATCTGAGGATAAGGGGGATTGTTTTCTTAAATATTGTGCTCTGATCAGTATTTTGCACTCTACTTGTGATTCAGGTCCCCACTGAGTGAATGCAAATAAAGCAACATTCAAGTTTAGTCATGGTAGCGCTTTTCAATAAAGAGTAGCTGGGATGGTTTTGAACTAGACAAAACTCAGCAAGAATAGAAAGTGCTAACAGCTTCTTGCCAAGGGACTTTTCATGGCACAGTTATTTTGGTCGCTTTATTTAAGACTGAAATATCTTTTTTGCTAGCTGCCTAATGCTCTACATCTTCTTTAGAAAGCTTAATTTCTGCCAAAATACGTATACCATTTTCCAGCTTAAAGTGTCTCTGAATTATTAGAGCAAGATACAGTTTCAAAAGGTGACAGAATGTCTTTACTAACAAAACTATAGCTCTCTGTCTTTTGTGGTATTATTCACCTCTCTCAATGCTTTGCAGTTGGAAAGAGCACAAGGGAACTCTTCGACCCTGTGCACGTCTGCAGGTTTGGAGCAGGACACACTGCCTCTATTAGAGCTCAGTGTGTGGGAGGTGAAGGTTTCTGTATGCAAGTAAAATGTACAGTTCTTTCTGGCTTTACCCTCTGAAGCTTTATACGGATGTTACATTTTCCTGGTTTTAGCTCAATTGCCATTCAGCAAATGCAACCTCACTAGTTTTGTAGCGTGTGGGAGTCAGCATGTGTACCTTATCTTGTCTTTCTATCACATACAAGGAGGATATTTTTAGCCTTCAGCACCTAATTAAAAAAGGTGAGGCTGACATCTTCTTCCATGCCTGTGCTAGTGGCATAGAGCATTGCAAATGACTCTCTGCTGGGCAGAGGAAAGGTGAGCTTTGTCTATTTTTTTGCTTCAATTACAGTCCCATGCTGGCAGCCAATTTATTCCAGTCACCGGACCCCTTGTTTTCCTACATCCAGTCCCTGGTTACAGACACCATAAGCTCTGCTGATCCGTGGCAAGAGCAACATGAAGATGAAACTTAGCCCTAACTGTTGAGAAAGAGGGATTAATGGCTAGGCATCAGGGGGATCGGAGGGAACTTTAATTACAACCCTCATACCCACAGAGTTTAACTCTAGCAATGCTGCATAATTCTGACATTCAGCCACATCAAAGTTTTATGATTAACAAACACTGCTTTTGTTCCATACATATAGCTGAAGAGTTTAATTAAGAAGTATAGGTTTACATGTATTTCCACCCCCAATTGCTCAAGAAGATAAGTTTTGCCAGATAATTTCTGAAAACAGTCCTTGTAGCTTATTTTTATCCCTATATTTAATTAAGCCTATTTTTTATTTTGTTTTACCTCTCACTTTCTTAATATGCACAGTTATATTTTAACTAATGAAAATAATAGATTAATAATAACTACTCATTACAATGTTTTAGAAATTATTTGAAATGTTTAAGATCTAAATTTAGGTATAGGAAACTGTACTACATTGACTTTAATGATGGGATTAGTTTTGCATTGTTAACAGGAGTATAAGAATATTAAAAAAAAAAAAAAAAAAAAAAAAAAAAAAAAAAACATAGATGTTATTAGTTCAGTATATTGTAATTTGAAAGTGCTTTCTACAGAACATCTTTAAAGGAGTTGCTCATCAGCACCATGTTGCTACACAACCTGAAGTATATAATTTGCTTGCTTTAGAAAAAATTGCCCTTGTTCTTGTAGGTCAAGGAGGTATAATAACAATTAAAGTACTAAGAGAAAGCAACACAGTCTATTAGACAGCTGCATTTAGCTTTAAAAAGCAAGAAGAAAATAGTACCTTAATAGAATCAAAGAATCAAGTGGGGAGGAAAAAAAAAAAAAAAAAAAAAAAAAAAAGCCTAAACAAGAGAAACAAGAGAAGGAAGATATTTCATGTTTAAAAACCTTTAATATTATTGGGAATTATGATCACATGCACTAAAAGAAAAATCAGCAGAAACTGCTTGTAGTGATGAGAAGAGAGCTTCTTTTCACAAGTAAGACATGAGTCATTAACAGCTAGATGTTAAAAAGGAACTGAAGTGTTGTGGCAGTAGTAGTGATATTAGAGACCACAGCTAGGAGAACAATTAGGTTTCTGCTGTTAACAATAAACATCCAGGCAGCTGTGAAAGACACATAGGCAGTCTATGAGAAAGGATGGAGTGCTGTAGTGTTCCCTGAATTTCCTGTGGCCATTGGGCCAGCACGGGCACCAGCCCCTACCACCCTATGTAACTTTGTTACAATTATCAATTGTAACAATTCTTTTATATAACAATTATATTATAAGATCAATTATCTTATGAAGAGGCAGGGGAGGAGAGGACACTGATTCCTAAAAATACCTCCAATCAATATAAAGAAACTGTCCTTTCCCTTAAGTCAGTATTTTAAGCTAAAATTCAGATTCATCAGAGAAGAGAAACACTGAAGAAATCAAACAGATACTTCTTACTTAAATTCAGCTCTCCAAGAGAGACATCTATTCTGACCTAGACATCTGGGCTCCCTTCACAGCCAAGAGAAAGCAAAAGACACCTCTACGGGGCCAGTGATTCAATGCAATCAATTCAAAAAAGTAAAAGTCAGATGGGTGACTTCCCTCTGGAAGGTCCTTAGACAAGCCTCAATGCAGTGACTGTATTTCTGTAGAGGACTGTTTGCAGGGGTTAGCTTGAAAGAACAAGGTCCAAGAGTTAAGTATTAACAAAACAAAAATGGGTACTAAATTTAAAGGGTATTTTCATATTAGCTCATTTTTTTTTCCTTCCCTCTTGCAAGAAATATAAAGGAGTCATAAAACTAAGCCAAGCTGTATTAAAATATAAAATTCTTGTACCAATACAAAGTTCTACATGGAAAAAAAAAAATAGATGTACTTCCTTTATGATCGTCTAGAAAACAGTGGACACAGGAAATCATCAGAGGTTCAGTGCAATGTTTGCTTCTTCTGTTACATAACTCATTGTCATAAAAACTTCCTGAAATGTATACAGAGAATGATTCTCATTCAGGGGTGATTTCCCTCCCATATTGACCATTATTTCCCTCTCATATTTCCCTCCCATATTAAGTCCTCATGCTACTTTGAGGAGAAGGAAGTTATTGTTTTCTTAAAATTTGTAAATAAATAAATAAATGAATAAATAAAATCCCTTTGTAATAGTGCCTCTTTTGCTGATGATTATATTTGGTTAAAGTTTTTAAACTGATACTAGTCAAAAAGCCTTAAGCTAATAGTGAAAGAAGATTCAGGTAGACTTCAGACTAGATATTAGCACAAAAATATTACGGATACATCTGGCCAGCAGCAGTAAGGATCTTCCAGAAACTAACACATCAACTTTATTTGTATTTATCTATGGATTTTGCTCAGGCTAAGCATTCTGAACTGGTAGTTGCCAATCCCTGCAAGAGGGGTACTAAGGCTGGTATTTCAGGCTACCGAAATATGTATGCTGTTCACTCATTCTCCCCATTCTAATTATGAGTAATTGAGTAATCCATGCTGAGTCTCATTGCACTGTCCCCCCTGCGTCTTATTCATGTATACAAACTTTAACCTATAGCATAATTCAGGCAGATTTAAACTGTAGTGTTTTATTTGCAATGCTGTGGAAAGCCAGCAGTTAGCACACATGCACAACAGGATAGACTGTGGCTGTAAAGTTCCAACCTGTACCAGGAGATACTGGAGAGACTGCCCCAGAAATGATGTCTTGCTTGATCCTCACAGAGTGTTGGGTCAAATTGAACAGAGATAGAAGGACTTTGAGCCTAATGTCTTACAAGCACCCTAACTTCCAAAGTCTAGATGGGAACACATTGTTTCCCAGAGTAAAATGGATATTGGAATGGTGAAGTGGGCAGCCTTGGAATTGCCCCACCATCTGCACCTGCCTGAAGGGCACAGCCAGGATCTGCTGAGACCGCTGCTTTGCAGATACTTTTCCCAGCCTCTCTAATCTCCTCTTTGCAGATTGCAGCACCTTCAGAAGAAAAGTGCAATGGGATTGCTAAGAAGTACTATGGTACAAACACAATACAAATAATGATGCTTCACCTCAGGAAACTATTCTGTAAGGTGAGATTTCAGCCACAGGCTTCCTGGCTACTAAGCTCATCAGTTTGTCATCAGCATTTTTCTCATCCTAAATCCAAAACACAGCACTATGCCAGCTACGAGGAAGAAAATTAACTCCATCCCATCTGAAACCAGGACAGCAATAAAACAAAAAGCCTTCCTCCCATGCCCCTACACGAACTCTACAAAGGTGATTTAACTGCTTCTGTCTGCAATCATTAGAGCAAGAAGGAACACAGCTCTATTTAATTTGTTGCAAGCAAAAATTGAACAATGAATTTTTCCAAAGAGCTCTCAAGCTCTAAGAATGAGAGAACATTTATCTTTTAAGTGTAGTGTGCATGGAATCCCTGGAAGGATTATAAAAAATAGCTCACAGTTCCTATTAGTTCAAGTTTGTTTGATCTAAAAACATTTATAAGAACTATATCTAGAGTCGAATTTTCAGTGCACTACCAGTACCCTAAGTATTTAGAACATTCACAAGAACATAACAATTTTCCTCAGGTTTCCAGATCCCTTTTTTTTTTTTTTTTTTTCTTTTTTTAAGTTTTGAAAAATATTTTACAAAATAACTGTTCAAATTGATCCTAAATAGCTTACAATTTCAGAATGGGTGAGCTGTTTAGTTAGTAACCTTTAATCTTATGTGCAACTACACATTGAAACATTCATCTGCTTTCAATTCATGCATGCAGAGATCATCTTCCACTAGTTTGGAATATTTGCAATTTAAGGTATATTACATTACAGTAAGCAAAATTCAGGCAACTCTTCCTTATGATATAAACTATGATACAGCTTAACGAATGAAAGAGATTGTGGTAAATATTGATAAAAAAGAGAAAATTGTAAAAGACTTTTCAAGGAATGTCTGTGTGCTTTCTATTATATAATTCTAGATTATTTTTCTATGTCCACAGTTTAATTAGACAAGCAATATTCACCTCCATAAGATGTATAAATATACGTATTTTAAATAAGTGATATGCAAAAAGTAATTATAATATCCAGAGATTTATCTTTCACTAGAAGTGCCTGCTTCACAGTTCTTTGGATGTCACTGATGTGCATTATATTTCAATTGCAGTTCATTTGTTTGTTCAAGTATTTATTTATGGGAACTGTATTTCTTTCAAGATAATCAGATATAAGGCATATTAAATGTCATGAATATTCATAGGTTTTCAACCCACTATAAATAGTAATCCAGCAACCTGCCTACATGAAGTAAAAGAGATCTTAAATATGAATTATAAACAAGAATGTATGCGTGGTTCATTACTTCTTTTGACTTAAATATGCACACATTTAGCCCAGCCCATTCATGTTTTTATTTTAAAACCTAGTACGTAGTACCAAGTTTACTTTGAAACCTAGTACAACCAAAAGAAGAAACCTGCCTACCTACTTAACCAGTGCAACAGGCCACGGCATAAAAGTAATAAAAATAATATCTACAGAACTAGGATCCAAATCATCACCAGTAGAAACACATCTAGCAGAAAAAAATAATAATAAAAAAAAAATAAGCTACCCTAGTTAATATAGTAGTATGATTACCAATAGGAAAAATTTCTTGCACCATTGCAAAATCCATTCCTTGACTTAAATAAACTCATTTTTGTATTATTAATACACAAATTAATCATACAAAACAGCACTACACGTCTTTATCTGAGATTTCTACAAATAAGACTGAAAGATAGAGAGCTCAAGAAGACATATGTTTTACTCTAGTGAATTTCACCCTACCAGTTCACACTCAGTATCACCACTACAGCAGTCTTGAGACTGATTTGCTCTGCTGGTTTGCCTGTAACCTCCTTGTCAGCAGATTTTGCCATAATTATGCAAAACAAAATAAGCATTACCAGTAATCTGAAACACTTCAGCTATAAGAAAAAATATTGCTTACTTCCTCAGTTTTTGTTGTTGTTATTTTGTTTTTATTTTCATTTTTTCTATAGAACAGTGGTCAAGAACTGGAAATACTCTATTACTGAGACACCATAAAGTTGGCAAATTTTCTCTGATTCTATTTATTATTAATTTGAGCAATATACCAACACAGAGTGGGGGTGGGGTGGAATTTAAAGCTCATAATAGGAGAATTACATTAAATAACAGCAGTATTGG
This sequence comes from Netta rufina, assembly GCF_964035555.1. NCBI lineage: Eukaryota > Metazoa > Chordata > Aves > Anseriformes > Anatidae > Netta > Netta rufina. The sequence continues at coordinate 79,856,642 of NC_140125.1, read as the reverse complement.
CAACATATTTTTCATTCTTTTCTATTTAGGCAAACAAACATTTAAATGTAAAGCAAGTCCAACGGGCTTAAAATTAGTGAAATGTACAGACCCTGAATGTGATGAAGAACTTGCTGAGATTTCATCTAATGAATAGAAGAATTTGTGGAAGTGGACAGAGCTTTGAGTTAATATGAGAGCATGTTCTGCCTGCCTTTGCCAAAGACAGATAAAAACACATGGAAAAAAAATTAAAGCATTTGAGGTATAACATATCAAAGCAGAAATCCTCCAGAATCGTGATAAAAAATGATTCTATAATTCTGGAGCATTTCTATTTTGCATGTCTTCTTCTAGAACACAGGATCTGTTTCAAAAACCAGGCAGAAAATATCCTGGAAGATATTAAAACAAGAATTAACTTTTATATGGTTCACCTCATGCCACATACTTTCCTGTGTGACATGATTTAGGTGTTCCTGTTCTGGCAGAGGGATTGATCTTTTCAAGGTCCCTTCCTATTCCTAATATTGTGTGATTCTGCGACTTCAAATGTTTTCAATTTTCTTGTAAGCCTCTTTATCCTGATGTATGTTTAGAGGTTGATTTCCAATTAATTTGATCTATGTAATCATTTTCACTAATATGTAATATGTGTCTCCCACAGCATTCTCCTCAAGAAACTGGCTGCTCTTGGCTTGGACTGGCGCACGCTTCGTTGGGTTAGAAACTGGCTGGATAGCCGGGCCCAAAGAGTCGTGGTGAATAAAGTCAAGTCCAGTTGGAGGCCAGTCACTAGTGGCGTCCCCCAGGGCTCGGTGCTGGGGCCGGTCCTCTTTAATATCTTCATCGATGATCTGGACGAGGACATCGAGTGCACCCTCAGTAAATTTGCAGATGACACCAAGTTAGGTGCATGTGTCGATCTGTTTGAGGGTAGGAAGGCTCTGCAGGAGGATCTGGATAGGCTGCACCGATGGGCTGAGGTCAACTGCATGAAGTTCAACAAGGCCAAGTGCCGGGTCCTGCACCTGGGGCGCAATAACCCCAAGCAGAGCTACAGGCTGGGAGAGGAATGGTTGGAGAGCTGCCAGGCAGAGAAGGACCTGGGAGTGATGGTGGATAGTCGGCTGAATATGAGCCAGCAGTGTGCTCAGGTGGCCAAGAAGGCCAACGGCATCCTGGCTTGTATCAGGAACAGTGTGACCAGCAGGGCTAGGGAGGTGATCGTCCCCCTGTACTCGGCTCTGGTGAGGCCACACCTCAAGTACTGTGTTCAGTTTTGGGCCCCTCGCTACAAGAAGGACATGGAGGTGCTTGAGTGGGTGCAGAGAAGGGCAACGAAGCTGGTGAGGGGCCTGGAGAACAAGTCCTACGAGGAGCGGCTGAGGGAGCTGGGCTTGTTCAGCCTGGAGAAAAGGAGGCTCAGGGGCGACCTTATCGCTCTTTATAAGTACATTAAAGGAGGCTGTAATGAGGTGGGGGTTGGTCTGTTCTCCCACGTGCCTGGTGACAGGACGAGGGGGAATGGGCTTAAGTTGAGCCAGGGGAGTTTTAGGTTAGATGTTAGGAAGAACTTCTTTACTGAAAGGGTTGTGAGGCACTGGAACAGGCTGCCCAGGGAAGTGGTGGAGTCACCATCCCTGGAAGTCTTCAAAAGATGTTTAGATGTAGAGCTTAGGGAAATGGTTTAGTGGGGACTGCTAGCGTTAGGTCAGAGGTTGGACTCGATGATCTTGAGGTCTCTTCCAACCTAGAAATTCTGTAATATTAGTGAAAATGAGCACAGATTTTAAGCGAACCTTAAATCACCATGTAGGCTATTTCAGTGTTTCTGTGCAAATGATAATGGGAACCATGTTCTAGTTTGGGAATTCAATGATTGTCCTGTAAGAGTGCTGTAAATAACTGTAATGTTAGCTGTTTGCTGTTAGTTCTCCAAAACAGGAACAATGGTTTTGAAAATGCATACACAATTCAACACTTTGTGCACTATTCTTAACTGTATAAAGCCCCTTATGTAAAATGTGCTCTACTTAGTTCAGCAAAAAGACTTAACATTGAAATGTCATGGCAACAATGAGGCAAAGAGCATTTTGGGACAGTGTACTCCTGGGAAACATGCTGCAGAAAAACTATATTATACAAAGGATAAGTGCAGGATTCCACCACAAGAAAAATTAAGAACTTGACTTTAAGTTAAGGTCTGAGCGCATCAAACATTTTCAACCCTGTAAAAATAACTGCATTGGAGAAAAAATTGATGCCACTTGTCTTTTTAATTGATTTTCTGTAGCAGATTCAGCTCAGGTATTTAAGACTCTTCCCCCTCATTGCATAATCTCAAGTGAATTAGTTTTGAGTCAAAATATTGTTACTTAGTCATATTCCAAAGGTATTACCACCAATTCACTAAGAACACAGACTCAATTCAAAGTGAACGTGGATTTTATTTATTTATTTATTTATTTTTATAATGTAGGTATCATCTTTACTGTGCAAGGTCATTATAACTATTAGCTTAACTAGAAGAAAAGTTTTTTTCATGATGGGGAAAAATATATGGTTTGTTTTCATTTCATTTCCTTATTGGTGTGTTGAATATATGGCAATCATATGGGGAATCTTAACCAGCTTCTGAATAAAATTTCTGTTATTGAGTAGACAGAAAAATAATTTTACAATGATAAATTTCAGCAGGTAATTCAGTTCCCTCATATATGGCCAAACTTCAAGGAAATTCCATGCAAATAACTATAAATATTTGGCACAGCTACAAGATTTGCTCCCCCCTTACTTAAACTATCACTAAAGTAACTGTGGGAGATAAATGTGAGCAATGTTTCTCTGACCATCTTGAGTGGGAAAAGTTTATAACTAGAAGAAGTGAGGGCACTCAGAACTATCTGTGGGGAAAAAAAAAAAAAAAAAAGAAAAAAAAAAAATGACCAGGATTTATTGCTGCTCTTGAGTTGGAGCATCTGGACATGTTGCCTAACAAAGGTGATTGGAAAGGGTCTTACCTGAGGATCAAAAAAGTGATCTGGAAGGGAAAACACATTTCTTGGATAAGCTATGAAATGGTAGTGGAAAAGAAGAAAGAAGGAAGGAAGGAAGGAAGGCAGGCAGGGAGGGAGGGAGGGAGGGAGGGAGGGAGGAAGGAAAAGAATTCAGCCTCAGTTATCAGCAACAACAAAACAGTTCTCATATGAAATGGAAACCATGCTGTAAGAGTTTCCTGAAGAGAAAGAATTTTATTTGTAATTGTCTTATCTTGTCTTCTCTATTACAGGAGTTCCATTAATAAATTGAGATACAATTAGTCCTTGACATGCCAGACATTCAGAACAGATAGGCATCAAAATCCGGACTGCAATTTAACTTCAGCTGTTCCATGTGAAAGCATCAACAAAATCTCTGACATGTCAAACAGTTAAATCTTCTAGTCATTGATTGGTTTGTCCAGAATGAATGAGTACTAACCCAAGTGAACATACATATTCACAGTAAATTCCTTCTGTAAATGTTCTAGAGAACAGCAGTGTTAAATATCTTCAATCTTCTCATCCTCAGTTAATGTTGATAATACTCCTTATAGCACTGAACAAACACTAACTAATTAATCCTGACAATACCCTAGGTGTAATACACCACTGCAGAAGAAAAAAAGAGCAAAAATATAGAGGTGTAATTGGCCATTGATTTTGTTTACTTCTTATAAAGTGTGGGCAAACCAGGTACAGTTAACCTATAACATAGTGGCTCATATTCTTTCATTATTAATACTGATTTTAGAGCTATCAATGTACTTAGGACATGGATAAAGAGTTGATGGTGACTTCTTTGGGAATGAAATATTATCTGGAGAGGTCAGAATTATACCTGTGCTATGCTGATGCAAATTATATTGAAAACCAGGAGGTCTGTCTTCTATTTCTGTTCCTTTTCACACTAATCTTTATATCCAACAGACAAGGAGAAAGTAACAGTGAGACTATCTCCAGCACCATTAAAAAAAATATCACCACAGGAACAGGGGCTCCATAATAATTGCACAAGTTCACTTTTTTCTAACAATTGTACTAGTTATCTGGGTAAGACAAATCATGAAATAAACTCTTACAAGACTGAGAGGGTCTTTGAAACTTTGAACTTCTTAGAAACTAGCAATACATTAGACTAAGTTACAGAAATTAATTCTGAAGACAAATTATAACCATTCTGTCAATGTTATATGGTATATTTTGTAGACTCTGAACTGTACTCATGAATGACGGAACAAACATATACAGAAAAGAAGGGTTTGTATCTTGTCTGTCCCCCTTCTCCAACTCAGTTTCTCTGATAAAATATATGTTCCTTACAGCCATTTCCCCACTTATTTGCTTAAATAAACACAACGATACAGTCATTAACCACTCTAAAAAAAATACTTAAAATCACACTGAATTCATATTTTCCTTTTCAATTTTGTTAGATGCTTAATTATTGTTTTCCTCATTAAAAATAAATTATCTAGGAATAAACTTCTTCTTCTTTTTTTTTTTTTTTTTTTTTTTTTGGACTCCTTAAAATAGAATATAATACATTAAAAAAAAGTCCCACAACCATAAATACTTTAGAGCTAGGTCTTGAGTAAGTGTTAAGTCAAGTAGATTAGTGTTTCGTGGTTTAAATTAGCTTCCTACATTTGAAAACTGGTCCTTTGGTTGTTTATTCTTCTGGTCTTGACAAAATGACTGCTTTAGATTTGTTAGCAGTCTCAATATTTACGACTTATCATATATCTAGATACATTCCTATAATTTTCTAACAATGCAACTTAAGTACTATGAAACTTCAGCAAGCAACTAGATTATCAACAAACATATGGAATAAAACCACCACATACTTGGCTGTCTCAAAGCAAAATACAGATGCATTCCATCATCAGGCTCTGTCATGCTATGTACTTGTTGGTACAGAGCTATGAGTGGGGGCTGTGGCTGTGCAAGGAAAGAGGTACTGAGCTAAGGAAATGTCCTTCTATTGCACCAGCAACTGGGAAATTAAATGATTACATCTGTATCAATCAAGCAGTGTCACAGAAATAAAATCATGGTAATGGGACTGTTATCACAGGATCAATGCTGCCTGTTTTGAAATGTCTTCTGCATCACCTTGTGGCCTCAGCATTTATGTGGCAGCAAAAAGCCATTATCTGTTCTATTTCAGTGACATTTACTTCTTCTCCTCATCTGTTCAGATGTCCATTCTTTGATGGCTCTAGTATATCATGCTTTTCATACTCTGGCAGTTATGTATGCTACCATTTTAAGCCATTTGGGTGCTTTGGGTGAGAGAGGCTTTTTCTTCCTTTTCTAAAAACATGGTCATAGCTGAAATTCTGTTGCTGTTATTACATGATTGCATTTTCTTTATCTAATTGGTGGCTTCATGAAATCACATTAGTGCAGTACCATCTCTAGATCAGGTGCAAAAATTTTCTCAGCACTAAAACACAAGTTCCCCAAGGTAAACTGAAAATTTAAATACGTGACAAAAGCAGTATCACACAGAATCACAAAATCACAGAATTTCTAGGTTGGAAGAGACCTCAAGATCATCGAGTCCAACCTCTGACCTAACGCTAACAGTCCCCACTAAACCATATCCCTAAGCTCTACATCTAAACGTTTTTTGAAGACTTCCAGGGATGGTGACTCCACCACTTTCCTGGGCAGCCTGTTCCAACGCCTAACAACCCTTTCAGTAAAGAAGTTCTTCCTAACATCTAACCTAAAACTCCCCTGGCTCAACTTAAGCCCATTCCCCCTCGTCCTGTCACCAGGCACGTGGGAGAACAGACCAACCCCCACCTCGCTACAGCCTCCCTTGAGGTACCTATAGAGAGCAATAAGGTCGCCCCTGAGCCTCCTTTTCTCCAGGCTGAACAAGCCCAGCTCCCTCAGCCGCTCTTCGTAGGACTTGTTCTCCAGGCCCCTCACCAGCTTCGTCGCCCTTCTCTGCACCCACTCAATCACCTCAATGTCCTTCTTGTAGCGAGGGGCCCAAAACTGAACACGGTACTCGAGGTGTGGCCTCACCAGAGCCGAGTACAGGGGGACGATCACCTCCCTAGCCCTGCTGGTCACACTGTTCCTGATACAAGCCAGGATGCCGTTGGCCTTCTTGGCCACCTGAGCACACTGCTGGCTCATATTCAGCCGACTATCCACCATCACTCCCAGGTCCTTCTCTGCCTGGCAGCTCTCCAACCATTCCTCTCCCAGCCTGTAGCTCTGCTTGGGGTTATTGCGCCCCAGGTGCAGGACCCAGCACTTGTACACATATTTCACTGCCTCTTGGTAGTGCTAACTAGACTCATAAGTTTGTGCTACTGGAAAACAAAACCAAAGTACAACTCTCACAGGCAGGGAGCTACTCTACAAAGGTACAGGGAGCATACACACAGTATTTAGCAAGGATGTAGGACATCTGAGAAAAATTTAGCTAAAAACTAACCTTTGACTGTAATCTTCAAAGATAATGTAAATGATTAAGTATGGGTTTCAAGATCCTTAGATTATTTTTTTACATTATCAAACATGAGGAACATGGATTTTTCACTGAAGCTTGTTAAAGTACAGCAACACCTTCTTCCAATCTCATCTCTGACATCTCAGAGAAGCCAGATACAAATTTAAAGTTTTTATAGATATTACTCCCTAACTTAAGATTAATATTAAAGAATTAGCATAGGCCAAAAAGTTAATTTCAAAGACAAAACAATGTCTAAATATTCAGAATAACAATTTAACCATAGTCAAATGACTGTTTTACTAGAGTAACTACTAGTAGTAACACTTACTTTAATTTATGCAATTACAGGTGGCTTTTAAGGAATGTTTTGTAGACTTTTTTTTTTTTTTTTCTGGCACCGGCAAATTGGTTGTATGATTTTATTATTTAAATTCAAAAGGCTAAGTCTTTGGGGGGAAAAAAAAAAAAAAAAGATAGGAAACACAACCAAATAGTTTGCAATTTACTCAGTGGAAATCTAAAACACCAGGTGCAGAAGAGAGACAAACAATTTTCAGATTTTTAGTGCATTTTCTTTGCTAAAACAGGTTTTTGTTCAGTACAAAAACCTGCCCCCGATAAAGGATGACAGCAGCAGTGTAGCTCCAGGGAAAGAACTGTGTGAGGCAGGCTGTCGGGGATGGTTACAGCCATCTCATCTGACACAAGCACCTCAAAGCTAGCCCTGTTTCTATAAAAATGAAAAGTTCCCTAAATGATACCATTTTTACTGTTTTGAATTCAACTCACTAATTACACTAATCAGACAGGTGCGAGAGGGATAAAATCTGAGATTAAGACATGCAGCACAGAATACATGGAGTTATCAGCACAGACACTTGGTTTGCCCACTGCCTGTATGCCTTATGATGCAGCAAAACCACAATATGATCCAAGATAATGCCCCGAAGCATCACAACTGAGAAGACAAATTATTGAAATGACACCATATCTTATCTGCAGCTAATATTGATTGCTTAAGACAAAAACCACCTTTTTTTTTTTTTTAAGAAATATTAATATTCTATTTTTTGTTGCAAATATTATGTATATCTAGAAAAACAGGAGTATGACAACCTCATGTACTTTAAATCAAGTATACATTAACTTTTCAGATAATTAATACAATAAGGTAATTACATGTTTTTTGAGTATCTGAAGGTAAACAAGTTCAGCCACAAATGGGAAACCTGAAATAACAAATCAAGCGGCATATTAAACATTAAATGGTCATTAAACTGGAAATAAGGCCCAAAGCACTGACTGTTTTCAGAAAGCCTTAACCACTTTATAGACTCTAATGATTCTGATGATAGTTGTGAACATACTAGGAAATACATTTGAAGATGTGTGTGACAGAAAAAAGCAACAACTTTATGTAAAATATCCTATTCTCAGAAGACTGAAGGCCAAGAAAGGTAGAAGTTTTTGGATACCAACATGAAGAGTAGATACACAAAGATTGCCAGGCATGTCTGTAACACTAAGGTGGCTTCCCTTATGAAAAAATGACAAATACACTGCATCTAATGAAAATTTGGTGTATTGTAAATGTAAATTTGATTTTCAGTTCATAATTTACAAGTGCTGCAGTGAGGCAGTGGCAAAAGTGGCCACCTTGTTCACATCTCTTTTCATTGGGCACACTTCTCTGGTGGGAAAGTGCCCCTTTTCTAAGGGCAACTGCATATGTATAGCTGGGAGAAACTTCTGAAGAGCAGTTGGGCCTGTTGAGAAGTGGGTAAAGGAGGCAGGCAACCTGTTGTGCTGGAGTAGCTGAAATGTTGCTTTGAAGCAAGAGGATTCCTGCAGCAGTGAGTCATCCCTGAGGACAGGCAGAAAAGCAGGGGGGTAAGGGAGGGATTTTGAAGACCTTGTTTTAAATCAGCAGATGGAAAATAAGTACATTAAATGACTTATGATCTAACTATGACATTGTTTCTTTATTATGTCAAAGTTTTGAAGTCTTGGGAGGCTTTTGATAGCTTTTGGCTTGCTCTGTGTAAGCTAAGGCAATTCCACCTCAAGGCTGTGCCCAATTTAGGATTCTTTTGCAAAAGCCAAGAGAATTCTTTATATCTTAGGTAAAGCAGTATTGACATGCCACATGCTATATTTCTCTTCCATCTTAAAATAAACAAGTATTGATATTATTTTTTTATATTTTTTTTAATTTTTTTTACACAAGTCTTATTTTCCTCACACTGCTGGTCAATATTCACAAATTCAAAGGTCACATTTTTTTCATTCTTTGAAAATATTTAAATACTCTCACGTACCCCCAATATATGTATGCTGAGGAAGTCAGAAAAGAAAACTGTCCTTAGCCCAAGCAAATGAAGCTATGGTTTATGTTTACACCTATACTTTCTTCTGGATTATGTCCCGTCTTAAAAGAAGCATCTGAAGATAAACATTTAATGTCTGTCCACATTAGGAAGTATCTATACATGCTGCTTGGTGAAAATATTTTCCTGGATCTTAATTACAGGCTATTTTTGCTATTGTTTAAAAACCCAGAAGTGTTGAGCGTAAGTATTGCTAGTGGGACACTCTTCCAGGTTCAATTATCCAATTATGAACATAAAGCAAAACATACACCTAAAATAATATACAATATATATTCTACTGTGAACCACACAACTGGCACTTGACCTCTCCTATACCAAGATGATTAGCATGAAGTAAATTTTCATTTAAAAAAATGTTGGTGAATGTACAACATCTTGTACATCAGGATTTATTTATTTATTTATTTAAATCAAATAGGTAGCCATGTGGAACCACACAGTTGCTTATCACTTTCTGTGTCCTACTTGGTCCAGTTAATCATGACAACTCAAGCAACTTTGCAAAGGCTGCAAAGTTATTAAAGGTAATCTAAAGCCTTTTTGATCTAATGAAAGGCACAGTGCTGTAAGATGGGGCAGGGAAAATGTTGAAACTCCAGCCTCTGACTTTTATTTTTTCTTTCAATCAGTTTAACAAATACATTAATGAATTATTTATGGAAACACAGATACTCACTTCATTAGAGATATATTTTTTTTCTTTTCTTTTAGTTTTCTAAGCCAAGCCTTCCCAGTTTGTGTGAACGACATTGTCTATTTCATGAACTACCCCCATGAAAGTAATACAATCTCTTCAACAGAGATATGAAAAAAATCATGCATGGTTATGAATGTACACAAACAGGAATATTCGTGTTATTACATACACACTGTATTTTTACCGACTAATATTTCAAATAGTACAGCAGCCATTATAACAGTACATCTAACAAAACCCATAGGAAACACAGAATTTGAAGTTTAATACAAAGCAGAGAAGTGTTTTTCATATACTGACAGACTGCTTATTAAATCATTCTTATCAAAGAAGGAGTTTTCAGTTAAATATGTAGATATTCTTACACAGTATAGTGCAAATTCCCAACAGGCACTAACTAGGTAGTAGATACTTGAGGATATGGGTGCATTTAATACAAATTAACCAAATCTGCACAATTTTGGTTTCCTACCTGAGAGAGCTGCTTATCTATCCATTCCCATGAGAGATGTTTTAACATTTTAAATCGCTAAACAACGGTAGTAACAACAATAGTAGCAGCTGATGTCATTATTTTATGTCACAGAAAAGTAGATCATTTCCCAAACACAACTGTTCCCATACCTGTGTCATGAGGAGACTTTACCAGTTTCATATGTTCTCTTGATTATCTAGAGAAGTACCTGCAATTATCTATTGCTATCTACAATTTATGGTGAAACAGTTTTATAACAGGTTGATCTTCTTTTTGCTATTATTCAGTCATCTTCTTGTGTAATAGGCTTGATGGCAGCTTTAATGTTCATGGAAAAGCTTTTTACTGTTTATGGTTAGCAGCAATAGCTGTTAGCCAAGATATCTTGGCATTTTATGGTATGCCCAAGGATGATATGCAACATTAAAATATCTATTACTCATTCCTCTGTCATATATAATTTCCCTCTTCTCAAGAACAGAATAATGAACAATGCTCTGCATTAGATTTCCCTTTACTTTCAAAGTTGCAGTCAGGTAATTCTTCTATCCACTGGTCTGCTGTAACATTCAGCCTTACAGAAGTGAAAATATAGGTTAGCAAGTTGTTATGGCTATAAAAGCATGAAGAATTGTAGAGGTAGGGGTGACATTTGTCAGTTACAGCCTAACTTAAAGGCAGAAACTTCAGCCTTCTTAATACTTGAATAATAAATTACTTCTTAGCAATGAACTTAATACTTTTTAGCTGTAGTAAGCATTCTGACACATAACCAGATATTCTTAGTTTACCTTCCTAAAGGCTTCTTCTCAATGGGGGAGGTATGAAATATAAGCCATGATAGGGAAAGACTGTACTTGTCTTTTGTAGCATTTGTACTAAGTGAACAACTGCTTTTGCTCTTGTTCAGACCACAGTGGGCTCTGTAGAAGATCTACAACAATGCAATGAGGAACACGAAGCAGATTAGGAAAAACAGCTTTCCCATAGCGTTGCTTCTAGCTCTGAAATTAAGGCAGTTTTGAATGTGACCATCTACCTTCCTTTTGTGTGTACTGTTTATAGCAAGAAACAGTCATACTGTCTGTTTTTAAAGCAAAGAGAATTTCAGTCCATCCATTGTAAAGGATATGTGGTCAAATAAAAATTTGAGCTCAAAAATCCTCAGGAAATTATTATTTTATCAATCTGTTGAAACTTTGCCTATCTGTAATTTAGTTCATATTCAACAGCCAAATACATTTTATTCCTAATAGGCTGAATGCATTATCAGTTTTATCCCTCTACCTGTGAGTTTTCTTTGCAAGGCACTGAACCTGACTTTCAGAGGCCCTGACATTCCCCCTCAGAGCAGTTCTTTAGAGGTCCTGGTTCCACGGCATCTGTTGTCTGTCTTTTTTCCCCTCTCTGAAAGGGTTACATAAGCATCTCGCTATTGGACTGCTTACCTCCATGAAAGGTATATACTGTGATAATCTTTGGACAGAGTCTTTTTCCCAGATGTACTCCTCTTACATGTTTGCACAACTAACCTTAATATGTTCATTTCTGCATTTGTGGTCTAATATTATCAACTGCGGTTCTTAGTTCATTTAGATCATGCATGAAAATTATATTTTAAGACATTTTTCCCTCTTTTTCTTTTAAAAAAAAAAAAAAAACACAAACACCTTCCATTATTGATGTGAGTTCAGCACACAGTCTTTTCAGAGGACACCACATTCGTGCCTCCACTTTGTTCTCCAACTTATTATTTTTTTAATCCTAGCAGGACCAAATAAAATATATTTGGTTCAAATAGAGGGATCACACAAAGCAAGCATGTACTTCTGAAACAAACTGCACTTTCTTATCTATTCAGGACTTCTAACAAATAAATCCTGAGGTGGTTCTTTTGGCACCTGTTCTGTTCTTGATAGCTGCCTGTAAAGTTCATTATCAGGAAAAAAGATGTAAATGAGACCTCAAGATACGTATCACTGTTGGCAGACAGTGCTCAGTTTTCTCTTCCAAGATACTCCCAAGACTCAGTTCCAGGCAAAATGTTGTGATTGCTTCTTCCATGATCTCTTCATCCATGTACCTTTTTTCAAATCCCACATTTGATTTCATGAGCTGAACCGATAATGTTTACTCTTATCCTAATCACTCATTGCTTAGCCTCTGTGAAGGTCCTCTAGGTTCCACATGAAATACCACTGGTCTATCTCCCTTGGAGTAATTGTACAATGACCTTCCCTGGACTGGCCAGCATACAATAGCTAGTATAGAGGGGTAGAATCTCTAAAATTCACACTGTCCAAAATGACTAAAGTCATTTCCAATGACTTTCAAACCAGGATCAAGATGAAATCAAAACAGAGCACAGAGTTTGCATAGGCTCAACACAGACTAACCTTACAAGGGCAACAACCTCACAAGGGCAACACATAGTTTCTGCTTACCAGCCATCACTCATTACTTCTGCTGCAGGTCCTTAAATGATATATTAATACAAATATAAATAAATCAAAAGGATCTTTGTACATAGTGCTTTAAGGTCATGGTGGAGGAAATGTGTCTCTAAGCCTAGTAAGTTAGTCTCACATGGAGGTTGAAAGACACCATGAGTTCCTGGAGTCATCTAGATTCTACTGTGAAGGATGCCCTGCCTCCTGCTTATTTTCTGCAAAGACAGGAGCCATTGCTCCTCATATTCCCATATGATAGCTGTAGTCTTGCTTCTAGGTAAAACAATGCCTCTGGGCTTCCACCAGTCACTACCTTCCTTCAGGGCAGACAGAGGCTCCCACAACAGCTTCAAACTAGTGCAGGGCAAGAGACTGACCTTTGCCCCTGTGTGAAGTCTCCACATGAAGCCACAGGTCCTCTCTCTTCAGTAGGAGCTGTTACCTTCACAGAGACACGAAAACACTGATCAGATAATCAATGATACAACAAACAGTGACTCCTGTCCCCTGCTGTGCACTGGTTCCTGCTAAGTTGAAGTTATCAGGAGCCAGGAGCCATTGGTCACGCAGGAGTAGAGTAACCGAAGCAGCTGCCTGGCACACTCCTGCTTTTGGGTCAGGTGCCGGTTCCTGAGCCAGCCTGTCCCCCAGTCGCAATATGTCACTGTTCAGAAAATAGAAAAAGCAGCAGCAAAGCATCTTACCCAGTATGAGCACTGGATATATACAACCCAGCAGTCAATTATAAGTATTACACACACAGTTTAGTCTCAGCAGTGGTCGCATCCTTCATCAGGAAGAAATGCTGAACTCCGTTGAAGCCCAGGAAATGCTTATGTTACAGAAGAAAAGCAGCTATGACAGAATTTTGATGAATATATTTCAAAGTACTCTCCCAGCTTTACAAACACAATATCACAGCACATACAGACTTAGAGAAGGGAAAAAAAAAAAAAAGACCCATATAGGATAATGTTGTATCTGCTTTCAGCCTTAGGACTGTTTGGTGAGGAAACTGAGGTCACAGCACTGCAATTTGTGATCTGAGGAAGACAGTGACACAGAATAGAAGATTCATAAAGAGATTAACTTCAAAAGTTTAACATATAAAGGATACAAATCTCCCTCAAGAAAATTATTTGCAATAGTTATGTTTGGAACACATCCAGCCCTGAAAATACCAAAGACTCAGCAATACAGAGTCTTTGGTATTCCAGCTATCCAGTGCAAAAGAAAAAAAAAAAAAAAAGAAAAAAAAAAAAGTAGATTTTCTATTATTTTTAGAAAATGGTTAAGACTATTCATACAGCCACAAATTTACCTCATTCCTTGCATCTTGAATTTTGTATTGGTTGTTTTAGTTCTTCATAGGACCTATTTGACTTAAAATTTGAAGCTGTGTTGGTGGGGCAGAAGTATCTTTTTTTCCTCAAGAAGAAAGTGTAGAAAATATAAAGTAATTGACTGATTATTGATGTTAGTGGAAAATGCAGCAAAGAGTTAATTCTGAAGGAAGCAGGGACTGAAGTTCTATCCTCATGATTCTTCCTAAATTATGTTTGCTCAATACCAGTACAAGATACATCCCCCAAAGCCTCCAGCATCTCCTTAAAATGGCAGGCATACCACAACATGACCTAATAGCAGGGACAGCATTCTTTTTTGCTAAGCAAGACAAAGATGGAGCAAATGGACAATTCTAAATCCATTATAATATTAATGCCAACACCAGCTAAAAGGTTATAATTACAGCATTATTGTCACCATCAATACTGAAGGAAAATTTCAGTAGAAACAAAGAACTGTCAGGGTCTGGGATTGCATTGTATTTATAAATACAGAAACTCGTTTGTTCTGGTTCCTATCTGTTATTCTTTCTTTAAAGATTTCCATTATAAAGAAAAAAAAATCTATGAAAGCTCAGAAGATAATATCCCAGTGGGAAAATTAATATAGTAACCAAGAATTCAGTAGCAATTCTTTCTAGATCTCACAGAGATTAAGATACACAAGGTGTGTTAGACAATGGGACTCTGTAAGACCGCTAAGGTCAAACACATAAAAGAAAAGCTTCTCCTCAAGGAGTTAACATTAACTGATAATGTTAAAAATAACCATATTTTGAAAACAACAAATATTCAGTTAGTTCTCTATGGAAATGATCCTCTGTGGTAGTCTTCTTTGAGTTAGCATTGCAGAACTTGGTCCAAAACACACAGAAGCTACTAAAAAGCACCATACAGATTACTTTTGCTGTTCACATCTCATCAACAGACAGATGTTGACAGCCCACAGCAACATACACACATTTTTAATTGATACCCTCTACATGTCAGGTGAGATTTCAGTCAAATTCACCCCAAATCTCAAACTGTGAAACAACACAACTGTATGCACTCTCTAAAATCTTTATATAATTTCTGGGTGATGTAGAAATAATCACAACTGGGATCATAAATAGATGTGTATGTACCCTTTTAAAGTGCAGAAAGAGCACTGTGTCCAACGGAGCACTTGCATACATGCATGGTTCTTTTGGTGAAGAGGTAGCATTGTTACTTCTTGCAGAACTATTCTGACTTTATGCCACCATACACAGATTTTATTGTTTCAGCATATTGCTTTGATTACTTAATCTATGCATTTCAAGCCCCTTAACTCATGCATTTAGGAAATTATTCCAAGGTTGCTGAGACATAGCTGTCTAGAAGCCCTTTATTTTTCAGGGGATATATTTCTTCCTAAAAACAAAACAAAATAAAAACTAAAACCCGAAATCCTCAGTAATGCACAGCTTTACAGCTTTAAATCCAAATCATCTACTGCAGTAGATATACTGTCCAATTTGCCCTTCAGCATATTTTAAACATAAAAATTCTAGGTTTACTTCCTTTTAGCATTCCACAAATTATAGTTCTGAAACACTGAAGAAAAAAAAAAAAAAAGTAAGAAAGAAAGAAAGCTTCCTTAGAAGTGACTCATGACCAGAAAAATGTATAGATTTTCAATTCAAAGACACCATAAAAAAATCCCCACAGTAACGCAATTGCAAATGCTAATTGCATTCCAGTAAATTACTTTACATTCATCAAATAACAATCAATGGAAGACACTGTTATCTTCTTTTATTGTAGTGATGCTGTACACAGCAATATAGATAAGGTAGTGTCAGACAGCTATAATCTCCCCCCTTCTTATTTTCTAGGGCTTATAACTTCACAATAAAAATTTATGCTGAAATTTACCAACTCAGCCCAAGAGTCTTTCTTTTTAATTGAAAAATGTGCTGAAGATATATTGTGGAGAGATAGAGGAAGACTGAGACAAATATTCCATTTCAAATAGCTGAACTAAACTAATTCAATCTATCATTAGACAAGAGTGAATTATTCTCATCTCAAAATTTCAAAGGTGTTTCTCATCTAGATCCCCTGTGAAAAAATTAGCCGTCTAATCTCTACGTGCTTTTCTTTCTTTCACTTACAAACAAAAAACACACTTACAAACAAAAAACAAAACCAGAAAGTAAGGAACTGTGATTTTGAGGTTATATTTAGAATTGCTGATCGTGCCAGGCCATTATATTGTTAAAATTTAGCATTCCTGTTTGTATACATATACATTACATATGCATATATTACATATATACATGTATGTTTGTATACATATGCATTAACATACACATGTTACTGTGTATATTTTTGCTATATATACATATATTATACATATATTTTTTATATATACACATATATATACACACACGCATACATATATATATACACACATTTAAACTAAAAAATTACACACTCCATTTTTCTTTCTGAACATCATCTTAATTCAAAAGGTCTCCACTGTCAATATTTTAGTCCCATGATTTCAAAAGATCCTGTGCTACGCTGGCTCCCACCATGAAACAATGGACATGATTCACCATAACGGTCACTCTTTCAAGTGAAAGCAATTGAACTGCACAGACCCCACAAAGCTTTGCTGCATGACTGAGCTTAAAAAAATAGATAATCATCATTATAACAAAAAAGAGAAAGAGAATATGTTAAAAGGTATCAAAAATTAGCACACATTCTCCCAGCTCTTTTCTTTCATTTTTACCAAAAGAAATCCTTATGGCTACTGTGAAATTTAGAGAAAATAATAGTTCAAGGGTTTTTTTGTTGTTGGTTGTTTTTGTTTGTTTTTAAACTGCTTGAGGTACAAAGACTACACAGATAACACAGTCATTCAGTCAGCTGTGCCAGCACCAGATCAGCATTTCATGAAACCCTTCCATGAGAAGGGGTATTACGCGAGCTTATGTTCCTCAGGAAAGAGTCTGAAAACTCAGAGGTGCTCTTCCAAATATTATTTATACTGAACAGATTAAAACACGGAAGCTTGAGAGACAAAACAGCAACAGTAGCTCAAGCAAGCTTATGGAGAGAATATAGGTTACCTCAAACTCAAGGATGCTCCAGAACACCAAGGAGTTGTAGGGCAAATAGCAACACTTAAGAGTCACACACTGCTGGTGGAGAAAAAGGAAAAAAAAAAAAAAAAAAAAGAAAGCTTCTAAAACTTCTGAATTTAACTACCTTCTAAAATGACAAAGAAAACTACTAAACTTGCTTAAAGACTATATCATGCAATTTGAACACTGGTTCTACTTTAGATGACATTACACATCATACTCTGAGCCACCATGAGCTTCTGGAAGAGGTCTTGCCCATACTGCCCATTTTCATACTTCTCAAAACTCAAACATTTGCTTTTCTAAAGTAGTGAGCAGAATTGGCCCAGCAAATCATACTAGAAGTAGTATACTAGTTCTAGAACACACAATGGGAAGGACCACCAGATGTAGGATTGAGGCAGTGGGGCAGAGAAGCATCACCTATCTCTTAAGTACTTTCATATTATTAGATTAATTCAGTCTTAAAGGGTAACATCCACTTTGGAGTAGATTTGTTGCATTTACCTGTTAACATAAGCAAAATCATAATTTAAGGTCCTGATTTAGCAAAACCTTTAATAAGTAAGCATTTACTTGACTTTCCCATATGATTAAAAATGCATCCTTTAAAATTCTGTTTCTTTCTAATATCTTCTTTTTAAACTTGGGTGGTTTGGGATGTTGAAAATACTTGCACTAAAGATTAGTTGCAGAAACTAAACAGAAAAATTATAAGAAACTAGCATAAATGGATACAATTTCTGAGAGACTATCTGTATCACTCTCCATAGTAAGAAATTTTAAATCTGTTTATATCTCTCCCCCCCCGCTCTCCCCTTCCCCTTCAAATTTATGGTCTGGTATTGTTGAACAGCAGCTTCCATGGTTGGCATTTACTTAGATGTCTTTCTTTATTTTATGACTTCTATTAGCAGAGAAAATTAAGGATTCCCAACATTACACTTCTGTACAACTGATGTTTTCAGTAGAATTGTTAAATATAATTTTCATATTTAAATATATTATTTTTTCAGACTGTGAAATACTGTATAAAACCATATAAGTTTCTTTACTTCACAATGTAAAGGAGCATTCCAGCTTCACTCCCAAGGTTCCTGCCAGTGGTTATTCTACACGTATATATACTTCTAAGACTGAGGCTGTGTTGGCATAAATGACTTCAAGATCTAGCTAAATTAGCTAAAATTGAACTAGCTAAAACTGAAAGTAGCATAGTAACTTTGTAAGTCCCTTGTGTGCATCAAAAGTCTAAACTCATCCTTTTCCACTGTCTCTGATGATGGGTATGGCTATTTAGTTTATACTCAAAGATTACCATCTAAAAGAAATAAATAACAACACACAAATTCTCTAACAGCAATTATAAGATGACAAACAATATCAATTCATTTTAATTTATACAATAAGAAGCTGCACTAGCACAACTGAACACACCATACAATGTACATTTCTCTATGGAAATTCTAATTCTGTCAGCTGAGAATTAGTCTCATAGCAATGTTTCCTAACTACACATTTGCACCATAAACTCTCACTTTAATTAAGAAAATAAAGTGTTTTTACTCCCCCATCATTCATTTACTCATTTCCAAATGATTCCTTTTGCACCTCAGCATTCTCATTATTAAAATAATGCACAATTCCCAAAACACAGGTCTTAAGTGACTTCCTATGCATATCCTTGCAAAGAAACAGTCTGGAATTCAAAACACTTAAACAGAACAAAAGGATTTTTATAACCTTGCTGATAATCCAACATTGAAATTGCTAGATGCTGACTATACTAACCCCTTAGTATAGCAAAATATTTAAGGATACACTGCACTTAAAGCATTCAAGAACTCTCACTGAGGTTAAAACATTTTAAAAATACTGCCAGTTACAGGCCACAGTACTTAAACCTCATGCAAAACTCCTGCTGTCCACTGCAGGTCATTCATTTCCTGCTATAATGCTGTAGGTACACAGTTACAAAAAATGCAGTGCACTGCTTATGTTGCAAATCTCCCTTTCTGTATCAGATATCTAGGTTTAAAATTTTTATGAAAACCATTGCTTCATGTTATGGAGCATTATTTCTTAAAAGTTTTGCTCTCATTGATAGAAAGAAAGAAGAGCTATTAAAGTGCAGCTGCAAGGGAGGTTCTTGTAAGGAATGTATGTTGGAAAAATGGTTTTCATAGAACTGATTCAATGAGAGAATATCATCATTCCTTGCTCATGATTCCCATTTTACATTGCTTTTCCCAGTGGCTTCCACACACATCCTAGGCAGCACAGAAAGGACCGCTTTCAAAACCTTAAGGTATATGCATTTATCATCCCTCAAATCTATAACAAGGAAAATTCCCTACTTACAGGGCAACACATTGAAGTGGACACCAAAAGTGCATAGGGACTTAAGGTTAAAAAGGTACTCATGAATGTTTATCTTCTATCTAGATCTTGCTCCCCTACCTCAAGGCTCTGCAGGGAGAAATCTCCCTAACATTCTCATTTACTTTGGTCATATGCAGCTGAACTGGCTCAGACTAACTTTCAAAAATAGAGTTCTGAGGATGGTAAAATTTAGATGTTTAGCATTAACCATCAGTTGGGTGGGATGGTCTTCACCAAACCTAGCTGAATTTGGAAGATGGTACCTGTCCCTGTATTAATTTCAAAGGGTCATTAGAGCAAATTCAGGTAACTTGACGGTTATTAATTGTGGTGTGTCATGAGAGCAGAGCAGAAGGGGAGAATTGCTTCCCTCAACCTGATGACCACACTTCTTTTGATACAGCCCAGGATAGGTTGGCTTTCTGAGCTACAAGCACACACTGCTGGCTCACTTTGAGCTTCTTCTCAACCAACACCCACAGGTCTTTCTTGTCAAAGTTTGCCAGTCCGTTCTCTGCCCAGCCTGTTATTTGTGCTTGGGCTTGCCCTACTCCATATGGAGAACCTCATGAGGTTCACACAGACCCACCTATTAAGCTCATCCAAGTCTCTCTGGATGTCATCCCTTTCTTCCAGCAGGTTGACCGTATCACACAGCTTGGTGTCATCTGCAAACCTGCTGAGGGTGCACTCAGTGTCCATGTCACTGACAAGGATATTAAACAGCTCTGGTCCCAGTACTGACCCGAGAAGCACCGCTAATTACTGGTGTCCACCTGGACATTGAGCCATTGACCACAACTCTTCACATGCGACCATCCACCCAGCTTCTTTTGTAACCCCGTCATAGAAGGCCATGAGATTTGTCAGGCACAATCTGCTCTTAGTAAATCCAGGTTGGTTGTCACCAAACATGTCATTTTCCATGTGTCCATGTTATCTCTAACTGCTACAGAGCATGACCCTGATCATCCCTAACCATCACTCACATGAAAGGCTGGGACAAAAAAGAGCTATTTAAAATAAGGCTGAATTTAAAGAAAAAAAAATAAATCTTTAAAAATTATTAATTGTGTAGTCAGATAATGGCAGCAAAGAATCAGGCATTGTGACACTGAAGAGAATGCTGCAAAGCAACCACAATAGTTTAAATTTGTGTGAGCAGGGACCTAGAGATGGTAAGGAAGAGTGAGGATGTCACAATGGTTGCCAGCACGTGTAGTGCCAAAGTTCTTACCACACGGTCTGTGTTCTAAGGTCTGACTTTTTTATCTGACTGCACAGTGTGTACTTGATGCATGTTCCTGATGCATCTATCCTGAAACATGGATGTGGACGTGACCAACAAATCCCTGCCACCACCTGCTACCTGCACCAGGATCTGCGCAAAGAGAGCTGCCATTGGGGTGCACTTGTATGGAATTTCACAGCATCCTGTTCTTGGTGTTTCCTCTGGATGTGTCATATGAATCACTGATCTTTTGCACAGGCACACACCTAGATAAGCATAGTGCATATTGTAGCACTAGTGAACATTTATGATGTATTTTCTGGGACATCTCCAGGGTTTGTGTGAAAGAGAGCTAAATAACTATCCACCTTAAACAACTTGTGCTCCTTATGCATGGGATGCTTTGTGAGGTGCAGTCTTATTTTTCCTTTTCTGGGTTACACAACATTTGCCCAGTTGCAATTTTGAAACATTTAATTCACTGTCTGTTACCAAATACCCACTACAGTAGCCACTTCTACTGCTGTGCCACTTAGTTTATTTCATGAGAAGAGCCTTGATAGTACTCACATATTCTTCCTTCCACATGTGTTCTTCACACATCACTTACCTCAGAAAATTACTTGTTCAGTCTTTTCTAATTTAATGGCATATATCCTAAGAACACCTGATAAGCTTTATATATACATATATATATATATATATATTAATTAATTTATTTTTTGTGTCCCCACAGTTCCTGATGAAATACCACAAGGAACCATAGTATCCTGTACAGAGTACTGATGCCTCTCTCCAGGCCACTGCTCCCCAGACCACCACTCTGACAGCAACACTGAACTAACTGCTTGTCTGACCTAAGCAAAAAAAGCCCACAGTCACAATTCAGTCAGTCCCCTAGTAGGGGAAAATTCCCAAGATTAGAACTAGGAGACATATTGACTTTTCTAGCAGCAAAGCCACAAACTGCGTAGGGTCAGGGAACACAGACCTCTCATCCCTGCAGAACAAGGCTTCTGTGGGATACAGGAATAGTTGGCATCATTTCTGACTAAACAGATTTGTTGTTTTCTGGCTAAGCTGAGTGGATAGAGGCCAGCACTCTCCATAAGCCAGCCACCTCTTATGAGTAGTAAATTTAAAGTGATTTATAAATTAATGCACTCCCTTCCTCCTCACACACTGTAAATAATTGCAGCTTTTGACTTATCTGTGTGAGAGATGAATTAAAGCTAGAGGGAGTTTGATGGTGGAGGAAAATAAGCCAAGTGGAGGATGATAAAAGCAAAAAAGGGAGAACACAACATCAGCCCTGCTGATTAGCAGAAGAAAGGCAAGCCTCTAAAGAATAATTCCTCATGCAGTGAAAAGATGTCATCTAGGGGAAGGCAGGAGCTGAGGCACATGAACGCAGCAGCAATGTGTGTGCACTCCACTCCCCAGCCTCTCAGGTGCATCTCCCCAGTCCCACTGATACCCCCTGCCTGGGGCTCTCAGCTCCAGTCCCAGGCACAGGGGAACCAGTGCAGCCCAGGACATGCAGGGGCCTGGGCCAGGGAACAGAACAATGAATATGCCCAGAAATCTCATCTGCACCATCTGAAGACTTTGCCTGGAAAGCAGTGCTTGCATTTTTTATTATGCTGAACTTTCGGAGAAAGGAGCAAATGCACTTCCCTCACTTCCAACTATTTAAACAGCCAACTCAATAAGAAAATGAAGAAATATACTTCATATTGCTTCCATGTGTGCATGTATAAATAAATGCCAGGAAACAATTTTTCTCTATGCTAAAAAATAAGTTTTGCAAATATAATTACAATAGTGAAGTCAATCAGAGTCTCTTACAAAAAAATAATGATGAATTAGATTAACCTGTATATTATTACTTCTAATGTCAAATTTTATGATTAGCTTGTGAATGTTTTGCACCAAATTATAATAATGTGGCACTGCTTTTAGAGAAAAAGTACTAAAATAATTCACAGTAATGTGAAGACGTATCTGAGATTATACAATCAACACCTAATTACCTTGTTTCCTAGCAAAGCTGTGTTATTGCAGAGACATTAAAACACAAACCTCCATTTTGACGTCTGTCCACAAAAGCACAATGCATGTGGGCCTTCACCCTTGTTGAAGTGGTAGCTAATTAAAATTAGTCTCTAGAGCTATACAAAAGTGATGCTGGTAATAGAAACAAAATGCAGACATTTAGAAACAAAATGCAGGACTGAGAAAATAAGCACACAGTGACTGGTGTGGATTTTTTTTTTTTTTTAAGACAATAAATAACGGGATCAGAAACCTAAAAATAGTGTACTTCAGTGTTTCTATTTTTATGATGAAATGATACAAAGAAGAGGGGCTGGCCATTTCATAGGAGGCCAACCTGATACATAATATAAAAAAAAATAAATCTGCTGCAAGCAGAATTGTTTGCGGACTCCACAGCAGACAAGACGAATATCAAGGGGTAGCTTTGACTTACACATGGGATTTTTATTTGGTGTGGGCATATGATTAGACATATATATGGGTGGCTGGGTGTGCATATGTGTATGTTGTATTGATGAACATGAAGTACTACAACAGATTGCCCTCAAATGTTATACAGTCTCTTCCAATAGTGTATTTTAAGATCTTGCAGGTAAGATAGATGCAGAAGTGGCTAATGGCATAAAATTTAGCTTAAATGACAGGGGAATCCCTAGCTTTATTTCTGGAGCAGCATGAAGAGACTATATGAGGAGGCAGGCTAAAAATATGAAATGATAAAATAGATGAAATATATTAAAAATATGTATATGAAGAAACAAAAGACTGTGGGAATGAAAAGCAGGGTGGTAATCGACAACACAGACATTCATAAAACTATTATAAGCAAGTGTCAAAATTAATATTGAAATTACTAAATATCACTTGGATAATACGTGATCAAGTGAGAGGCTGCTGCTTCCTAGCAAGTACATGAATAATTAAAGCCATAGAAGCACATTCTGACAAAAGCTCTTTTACATGGTTAGCATGAATAAAAAGTATACAGGGAAAAATTCCTTGGAAGACCTTTAATTCCAATTTCCAAATTGATGACACTACTTTAAATAAATAGCAATATATTTCTTGATAGTTTAAGTCACACAATCAACAGGAAAGAAAACAAAATGAAGAATGACAATAACTTTATCTCTAGGGTGTAAAGGGTACCCATAAGATTAACACAAAAACCTGAGATGGCTCAGGCAATGCCACGAGCTTGTTCCTGATTTGCTTTGTAAGACTGCTACTATTCTCATTTGTCTAATAAACAGCTTCTTCAGTGTACTGGCAGCAAACCCAGAAATACTTCAATATTTAAAAAACAAAACAAAACAAAACAAAACAAACAAAAAAAAACTTGCCAGAGTATCTTTTTTTTTTTTTCTTTCATAAAGTTTGGAACTGTTATAAAAAAAATAAATAAATAAGTGAAAACACGCTATGCTGGAGAACTGAAAGGCAATAAGCTTTAGTTCTTTCTGCAATTACTAATGTAGATTAAGCACATAAAAACTGTCTGTTCCATGAAACAAAGACCCAAAATGAACCTTGGAACATTATTGCTAAATAGAACCTTGATATGAATTTGGTCCAAAGGCTTTTTGATTCAAATAATCTCTACAAGTTTTATCATATATCATTGATTCAGTCTTCTCTGCTATAATAAAGAGACCCACAGTTTATAACTCTCCAATTCTCTAACAGAGAAAAGCCCATTAATCAAAATCATATTTTGATGGGCTGTGCAAATAAATAGAAATATAGCTATGGTTTGTATGGCTATGGTACATGAAAACCTACACCTAGAACAGCTGGAAGAAAACATTATTCATTTAGTTTCTAATCACATTCAGGATCTAGAATGGAAATATGACGTTTTAAATTGTTTCAAGTATCTTATTTCATTTTTCACATTCCTGTAACATAACATTGAAATTACTGGCAATGTTCCATACCTGTAGCATTCTTCTAAAGCAAACTTTTTATTACTACTTGCTTTGTACAGGAAAAATAAACGTCAGTAAAAGGATACAAGGATGATTTTAAAATGTGTTGAGTAATGACTTTTTAATCTTATTCTAAAAGTATAAAGGCAAACCCTATGGGTAGAATTCTGTTTCTCATGCATAAAACCTGACAGGCAAGAAAAGCAGTGTGGTTTCTCTGAGCAGAAAGGAATAGGATTAGTCTCCTGGGGCTCCTGCAGATCAACATATGGAATGATTTGGGGGTAAGCTCAGGTCTGGATCACTAGATCTCAACAGGGATGTTGCAAGGATAAATTCATTTGTGTGTCTAAAGTCTCAGATGTTAACAAGAGAAACTCTAATTACCTTTAGAGATAAATAGCAGGAACCTGAGGCCTGATGGGAATTACTAGGGCACAAGCTTCTGTTAACCAAGCAGGCAAGCTTAAGACCTCCAAAGGAAAAGTTTGATTTCTGAATTCTCTCAAGATCACAAATATTACACAACCATGTAAACCAGCAACGTTTATTTTAACATCTACGAGCAGCTGCAGAAGCTGCACCTGATCTCCGGTTATGAATTTGTTTGTAGCTTTAAATACAGAATTGTTTTATTCTTGGTCTCCCTGCAAAAAGTTATTACACTAATTATTCATAATAATGGATACAATTTTAGTGTAGCTTAAATAAATATACTTGCCTTAAATTAATCTGAATAGTATAGATTTTATATATCACATTTCCACTAGCAAATAATTGAATTCTCTTCCTATTAAAATCACAGAATGGTTGCAGTTGGAAGAGACCTCTGTAGATCATCTAGTCCAACCTCCCTGCTCAAGCAGGGTTCTTTAGAGCACATTATCCAAGATTGTGTCCAGATGGCATTTGAATGTCTCCAGGGAAGGAAACTCCACAAACTCTCTGGGCTATTATTTCATTGCTCAGTCACTCTCACAGTAAAGTTTTTCGTCATGTTCAGAAAGAACTTCCAGTGCATCTCAGCTGGGCACCACTGAGGAGAGTCCTCATCACCTTGACACCCTTCCTTCAGATACTTCAGCTCTTAATCATTTCAATCACCCTATTCTGGGCTCAGTCTAGGAGCTCCATGTCCCTTTTGCACTGGGGAGCCCAGAACTGGACACAGTACTACAGGTGAAGACTCACCAGAGCTGAGTCATGGGGGACAAGTACCTCCCTCAACCTGCTGGCAATGCTCTTCTTAATGCAGCCAAGTACACAATTGGCCTTCTTAGCCACAAGGACGCATTGTTGGCTCATGGTCAACTTGTCCACCAGGATCCCAGGTCCTTCTCCACAGAGCTACTTTATACCAGGTCAGCTTCCAGCTTGTACTGGTACCTGGGATTATTCCTCCCATACCTTTGTTGAATTTCAAGAGGTTCCTCTCTTTCCATTTCTCCAGTCTGTCAAGATCCTTCTGAATGGCAGCACAGCCTTCCAGTGTATCAGCCACTCCTCAAATGTGCCTAAATGATCTCTAACCTGGTCCTTCTCAACCAAGATACAGTCTTCCTTTCACCAGACCTCCTCCCTGGTCTCCTGGATTAGGGATTCCTGAGGGCTGGCCTTGGCCGTAAAGACAAGATAAGAAGGCATTCAGTATCTCTGCCTTCACTGCATCCAGGGTCCCTGTCCCATTCAATCGTAGACCCACATTCGCTCTATTTTTCCCTTTTTTACTCTGTATTTGAAGAAGCTCTTCTTGTTATCCTTCTTGCCACCCCCAGCCAGATTTAATTCCAAAGGGGCCTTGGCCTTCTTTGTCACATTTCTGCATTCTCTGACAATACCCCTATACTCATCCTAAGTGACCTGTCCCTGCTTCCACCTCTTGTATGCCTTCTCCTCGAGTTTTGTCAGGAGTTCCTTTTTTCATCCATGCATGTCTTCTGCCCCCGTTTGATTTCTTGGTCATAGAGATGCACCATCCTTGAGCCTGCAAGTAGTCATCCTTGAACCATCTCTCTTGGACCCCTCTTCCTTCTAATCCCAGGGGATTAGAAACACAGAATCATTAAGGTTGGAAAAGATCTTCAAGATCATCTGGTCCAACCATCACCCTATTACCAATGTCACCCACTAAACCCACTAAACCATGTCCCTAAGCACTACATGCAACCTTTATTTGAACACCCCCAGTGATGCCACCACTTCTCCGGGCAACCTGTTCCAATGCCTGACTGCTCCTTCTGAGAAGAAATGTCTCCTAATTTCTAACCTAAATCTCCCCTGGCACAACTTGAGGCCATTCCCTCTAGTCCTATCACTAGTTACCTGTGAGAAGATGCTGACCCCCTGCTCCCCACACTTTTCTTTCAGGTAGCTGCAGAGAGCAATAGTCTCCCCTGAGCCTCCTCTTCTCCAGATGAAACTACTCCAACTCCCTCAGCTACTCCTCACAGGACTTGTGTTCCAGGCCCTTCACCAGCTTTGTAGCCCTTCTCTGAACATGCTCTAGGGCCTCGATGCGTTTCTTGTACTGAAGGGCCCAAAGCTGAATACAGTACTCGAGGCGCAGCCTCACCAGAGCTGAGTACAGGGGAACAATCACTTCCCTGGTCCTGCTGGCTGC
This sequence comes from Netta rufina, assembly GCF_964035555.1. Taxonomy (NCBI): domain Eukaryota; kingdom Metazoa; phylum Chordata; class Aves; order Anseriformes; family Anatidae; genus Netta; species Netta rufina. The sequence continues at coordinate 79,829,445 of NC_140125.1, read as the reverse complement.
ACTATTCCTGATATAAACCAGGATGCTGTTGGCCTTCTGGGTCACCTGGGTACACTGCTGGCTCATTTTCAGCAAGCATTAATCAGCAACCCCAGATCCTTTTCCTCTGCATAGCTTTTGAGCCATTCTCCCCCAGAAGGGGAGATTCTTCCATGGAAATCCCTGAAGAGGCCAAAGTTACCTCTCCTGAAGTTGAGGGTTGTGATCTTACTTATTGCCTTTCTTCTTCCTCACAGGTTCCTGAACACTATGATATTACAGTTCACTGTAGCCAAGGCTGTCCCCAACTTTTACTTCTTCAACCAGTTTTACCCCATTTGTGAGCGCAAGGTCCAGCAGCTCACCTTTCCTCATCGACTCTTCCATCACATGTGTCAGAAAGTTATCATCAATGCTCTCCAGGAACCTTCTTGATTGATTGCACCTTGCTGTGTTGTTCCTCCAGCAGATGGGTGGTTGAAGTCCTCCATAAGAACCAAGGCCTATGATTGTCAAGCTACTTCCCGCTGTCTGTAAAAGGCCTCATCTACTTTCTCCTCATCAGGTGGCCTGATGCAAGTGATGATACTAGAAACATGAGTTGATGGGACTGCTAGGTGTTTAAAGCTGCATATATACTTATAAAGCAGCATGTATACTTAAATGCTTTAAGTGGACTGAGGCCAGGACGCTTTTCTCCTCCAGAGCTTGAAGGATCTGTGCTCTGCTTGGAAATATGCTTTTTACACATTTCCATGCAGCAATTTATCTGCCATATTAGTCAATTCCAAAATACTTGAAGTACAAAAAAATATAAAAAATAAAAATTAAATTACATAATGTTATGATACCTAAGAGAACAAGCTATTCCATTGTATGGTTGTAAGCCTGATTTGGAATGAACATGATGCATATTAAAAATCTCTGCAAAGACTGCAATAATAATCATGCAGAAACAAGCTTACATTACTCAGACTAATGCATTTCTCCCCTCAAACAACCCTTACACAAATATTTTACTTTCTACATACTGCCCTTAGGCAGCAGTGCAGCACTTCTGCCCGAGTTAGCACTACTAATTAAAATTACCTTGATTAATACTAATACTAATAATAGTAATAGTAATACTAATACTACTAATAATAAAATAAATTTTCTTTTCTTTGTGTCAACACATAGCTAATGTTATCAATCTTGAATCCCATGAGATGAAAATTGCATGAAAATTGCATGCATGAAAATTTAGTCAGCCTCTTGAGTGGTGGATATAAAATGTCATGAATAAAATTTTATTGAGTGACAAAAAACCTTTAATATCCTGGCAACCAAAGTCAGTTTAGAGAAACTCAAGAAAAACTGCTCACCTTTACTTGAAGGCCTATGGCCTAAAGTGAACTATAAATGGTAAATGAGAGAATCAGATTGTTAAACACTTTGGTTTTAAGGAGTTTGACCGTATCAGACTGATTGATTTTATAAAAATGTCTTAATCCAAATTCTTCTCATTTCACCATGTCATACTCTAAGCCTTCATAAAATGTAGGTCATATTGTGGGAAAGTATAAATTCATTCATCTTCCATAGACTTCAGTGAGGTTCTTCTGATTTATTTCAGCTAACAATTAGGTCTTAAAATGAGTATCTAAAATTCTTTTGAACAAGAGTTTTAACAAGATTTCTCTAATTCAGTTCTAGACCCGTAAATGGGCAAAACAATCTCATCAGTATTTACTTTATAGCTTTCATTTTATAAGAATACAGATTTTAAATAAAATTTATGCATTTTTTCTAAATTATATTCCCCAATTTTAAACTTAAATTTTAGAGTTTGAGGACTTGGAACTTCCAAACATAGCATTGCTCGAACATACCCTTCTGTATGAGCCTAGTAGAGCTTGATATCCTTTTGTTATCTAGAATAATTACTCTTCTGCAATCTAGAGTAATCATGCACTTTGAGTAATTATTATCCTTTTTCCAGGGAGCTACTATTAAAACTATTGTGGTAAATATCAAAATCCTCTGCAGTACATTGCAACATACATGAAAGATTGCAAAGAAATGGTATGTATATGTCAACATTATGAAACAGTTCCAGCGCCACTGAAACAAGTGTAATCCTACGGTAAAGAACTTTGTATAGATAGCTTTAAAAGAAATTGTATTGAAATTCAGACTAAATGAACTCCACTGGGGTCCAGGACTGTGGACCTGCTTGTTGCTGCTTCACAGAAAAAGGCAGAGTAGCAGCAATGAACAATGTATAGGTAATAAAGGAGAGGTTAAAACCACAATCTTAAAACCAGATGAAAGAACAAAAGCCAAAGATAGAAGGAAGTGCAGGGAAACTTTTCATAATTTCAGATGCTTTATAAGAAATTCATGACTAATAAGTGTGCTGTGTTGTTTTCTGTGCAGATCAGTAGCTAACTCTTAAATTGAATGGAGCTGTGCCAATTTATCCTAGATGAATATTTGGCCTCCCATTATCAAGACAGAAATAGCAAGAGAGCAGCAAAGATATTCTTTCCTTGAAGACTTACTGATTCCTATGACTGAGGCCAGGACCAATCAAATATATCTGAGCTTATTTCTGAATCATCATCATGCTGATGATGTTCTAACAGCTTGTGGCACAAAGAATAATCCTGTTAAGTGTAGCCAATGCTGAACACATCCATTTTTAAGAAAGATGACTCTGGAAGCCTTCCCAGGTTATACATCTGCCTCTCTAATTCACGCTTACTCAAAACATTCAGACTTCTCTCTGTGACATATTTGTGGGTGAGCTCAGAGCAGCTTGCTAACAAACACTAGTTAAAATGCTGACTGCATGTTGGATATTGTATATACAACTATAATTGGGAACACGTTGATTTATCTGCATAAAATGTCATCTACCAATTGTTTAACTTAGGGAAGCTATAAATTGATTTGATTTCAAGAGAAAAACACAGGAAGACATTTTCTTCTTGGCTTTCTCTCTTCCTCATCTAGTTTTCCTTTCTTCACACTTCAGTTCTGAAGCCTCTTAACCTCTTCCTTCACAACAGAGGATCTTCTTTTTAAAAAACAAATGAGATCCTACCCAGTGGAATTTTACTGTCTTTTAGAGGGGCAAATGGCAATTATAAGGAGCTTCAGCCATTCCTACAGCATCATTCAGTATCAGCCAGATTCCCAAGATCTAAAGCATCTCTCCTTTTCTAGCACTAGGCACTTCCCACACAATCTCTGAGAAGGCTGAATTGAACCATCAATACTGTTTTGAACCATCTTCAGTGTTCAAGACTTTAATGCACTAAAAGCTAATGAAATATTAGGAACTAGTTGATTCCTAGGAGCCAATTTCGTCTGTGTATCTGTGTGCATGCATGTGGTAATACAGAGCCAGATTTTTAATGTCTAGCTGACTTTTTTTTTCATATGCCATCTGTGTCCTGAAAAAATGAACTCATGTTTTACCCCTGAAAATAGCATACAAACCTGTTTAAGTAGATAAATAATACCTGGATTTGAATGCTTCTTAATTACACAGATGGCAAGATTGCAGACAAACACAAAAACCCATAAATTGCAAGTGCTTGGGGTGGGGGTTGTGGAACAAACAACAACAAAAAAAAACAACAGCAAGTTCTTGTAATACTATATCAGTGGACGAAAGGACTACATAGCTTGGTCAGCATCTGGCACAGCTGCTCCCCAATTCATTGAAAATCTCCATACAAGAATAGCAAAAAGAAAAACAAAAAAACAAAACAAAGCAAAACAACAAAAACAAACAAAAAAAACAACTAAGAGATGGAATTACAGCAGTGACAAAGAAGTAAATTATTGTAATGTAGTGGGAAGGCACTACAGCTTCAAGTACCTGCTCAACACACTTTCTGAGGGATCTCTACACTTAATATAGAGATATTAAATCCTGAAATGGCACACTATAATAGGTTTTGGGCAGGACTGAAATGTATTTTATTTTTTCATGCAGAGATGTTCTTATAGACTCTAACTTATTAGCATAACAGAGTATACAGACTTAAGATTCAATTGTATGATTTTTCATCATGCTCTATGTTGTTAGGTTCTGGCATTTCAAAAAGACAGATTTTTTTATTATTATTATTTTTTCCCCAAGTCTCCTGCTTAGCTAGAGGGCATGCAGATATATTTTGCAAGCAAAAGGGTTAATAGATTCAACCTTTTGAAAAATGTACTTCTTTACATGCATATAATATGATGGATAGTTAACTGCATGCACATTGGTAAACAGAGGTGAAAAACAAATTAATTGGAAGGTATAGAGTTTATTGTTTGTTCTCTGTTTGATAGATGGATCTCATTATTTTCCTTGGGCAGACAAAGCCATAACAGTTTCCAGAGAAAGGAGAAGTGGCAGCTCCAGGAAACTGCTTACAGATGGACACCCAGCAGGCTAAAAATATTACTTCTGTCCACCTCATCAATAAACTGGCTCCATGCAGAATGGCAATTATTCTTTTCCTGCTTGTGTTGCCCTTTGTGAGGCCTGAGGACTGTTATTGATAACAGAGTATGGAGAGCAAAATGCATACAGTAACTCAAACTCATTTACTATGGTAAATCCATACTGGGTAGCAATGATGCTTTTTATGCCATTATTTAAAGTGGCAGTGTGCACTCGTCAATGTCTAAAAGGATTAAGTTGATCCTGTTTCTTTTTTATTTTTTTTTTCCCTACAAGCCTATTAATGATACACAGTTATTATTTGCCTATTTTAGACAGTGCATGCAGCCCAGAAAGAAAACCATCTCTGAACTGTATAATATTTTGTCTTTAAAGGATTAGACTGTTTTAGGTACGGGATCTTTTTGAACTTTTATGACACAGACAAATTCTAACTGTAATAATGCAGTATGTGGAGAAGACAGATTCCCTCAGTTGAGAGCATGGGGACTACTTATGTGCTTTGCCAGGGGGTCAACTACATGGAGCTAGAAAGCAGCAGAACTGTCACCCAGCCCTGACCATGGGGTGGAACAAGTCTCAGACAATGAAACAGGCCAAGGGACCCTGGGAGTAAGAGCTGCCTGAGAAAATATCCACAATAATTTTCTGTATGAATTGCTAACACGTACAAATGACTTATTACACATTTACAGTCCCTCTGCCTTTTGACCGCAATATGTTTTCTGAATACATAGCAATCTGATTTATTTTATGTGAAGTACTCTTATGTCAGTGCTCTTTGCAGTGATCCACATGGATCTGCTGACTACACAGTTGAACTTCAGATGAGAAAGGCTATGTAAGGGTTTCCATATTTAAATGTAAATTTGAACATGGTATCACATCTATCCTATGAGAAATACTAAAGCCATGTTGCTTTAATGTGCTCTGCTTGCACAAAAGGCAACATTAAAGGTTCAGAAATGTTGTGAGAACTGCATGTGAATTCTGCCCAACAGTAGGTTAGATGGATGCTTGTTATCATTCATCTTAAGAGATCTTTTCCACTGTCCATGAGCAAGCTACAGTGACAAGAAGTGTTAATTTGCTCAATAACATAACCCTTAATCCATGAGGTCCAATGTGAAATGCACTTCTAAAAGGAAGAAAGTTAATTAGAAAAATTGGAAATTATTCCAATGGCAGCTGAAGAATGCTATGTTTAGAAAGCACTGAAGCCAACAGAAATATTGCCAATAATTAAAATACAATTAAGCGTTAGCTCACAGTTTCAGAGAGAATTCCCACACAGGCACAGAGTTACACCTGTGTTGTCACTACTGCTATTATTATCAACATCTAGCCCTTACAAAGAAAGATTCTTTCAAGAGAGAAATATATCCAACTTTGCAAGAACAATTAAGCATTTCTATTTCAGATTTTTAAATCTCTGTAACTACCTGTGTATTGTTTCCTGATCACAGCAGCCCTATCACCTCTCATGCAGGAGACAGCCCTCTGTGCCCGAAGTCCTTTATCTCCACTCTTACTTGAAATTGGTTATCTATATTAGTATCTGAGAAGCCCACTTCAGCAACTCATGCAGATAGACCTCCTTTAATCATATTTATTAAAGTTATAGAATTAACCTAAAATAGATCTTAAAAAAGTTTGGTTATTCATTATCATGAGTGTTATGAATTTACAGAGCCCAAAGACTGCTGTAGAACAGTCAAGTTGATGCCACTCAAAAATGATCAATGTGGAAACTGAGGACAGAACAACATAAATTTGTTATACATTTAGTAGTCATTACTTAATGGCCTGGAAGTCATTGCTCTATTTCCATTTATTCCAGTAGATTAAATGCATTAGTTAAAACTGAAAAAGTTAACAAACCTGCAGTTCTGCTACATATATGTGTTCTGCTACATATATGTGGAAATAAAATCTCTATATCTTAGAGCTTCCATAGATCTAACCATTATCATATCTCTTCTGAACATCGTTCAAACATGAGGAAAAAAATTGATGGAAATAACTTCCCTTTTTATTTATTTTTTTTTTTAATCATTATTTTCTCCCTCTGAGGAGTTAGTAAATATTTAAATTTCATATACTTAGAAGAGATACCTGCCATAAAGTACTACTTCATCTTCTCTTTTCCTAAACCCAAATGAATACACAATTACTCAAAGAACATTAATCACTGCTATTACTCCATTTTCCTAAGAAATCCTAAATTCACAAACATTTGCCTAGTACCATCAGTCAGCATACATTAAGCACGCACATACACACAAACAAAAAACAAACAAACAAACAAAAAAAAAAAAAACACAACAACAACAACAAAATAGCCTCCACCAAATTTCTTCAAGCATATGTTTTTCCCAGCTATTTGCCAGGACTTGTTTTGAACCAAAGCTCTGCAGGACCTCAAAATTAAGGCAGCTGGTTCACTTTTTCAAATGTTATAGTTGGTTTCATTTCAAAAATATTTTGTGATACCTAGGATGTTGTTGAATCTACCTTGAAGTAAATTCTCTAATTTGCATTAAAGAAACATAAGACAATCATTTCTAGATTAAAAAAAAAAAAAAAAAAAAAAAAAAAAAGTAAAACCCACAATGTTAATGTTTGTATCTTTCTTTCTAGGACACAGACATCCTTTTAACTATCAGCTATTTTCACTTACTATTTACTGGGCTGTCAAACAAACAAAAATGAGGATAAGATCAGCAAATTCTAGTTACTGGAAAAATTGCTAGCCTTGTATAATAAATAGATAATAAATTTGATCCTACCTCTTGTAGAAGTACAGTTAAATCAGTAACTCCATTCACATTATCATGGTTCCACTTTGGAATTTTATTTTTTATTTTTAATATTTTTAAGCCAAAATAGTGTTTCATCAAGATTTAAGTCTTGTTTGAGCAGTAGAAAAGGGCAAAAGGATTCTCAAAGGTTTGTACTCTACATAAAATGAAACGCCACACTGCTTTAAACTGAGTATTTCTAGTGTCCATGCACTTATGCTCTGCTAGGCTTTATGACACTACCTGTCTCACAAGTAACACCAGGTTACTGGTTTTAACATTCTTACTGCTCCCTACATACGGTTATCCTCTTTATGACCTACAGTAAATGAATTACTTTCGCTCCCCATCTTCAATGCATTAGTGAATGTCTGTTTAATTTTATTCGCTCTCACAGCAGCTTCTATTACTCATTCAAGCCTAAAAAAGCAAGTTATTTACCTATGCGTAGAGACTTTTCCCAGCAAGTTTATAAGCATGCATATAAATTAGAATTATTATTTTGATCGTGCTATAAAGTTTCCTTAGAATTCTCTAATCGCTTTTAGAGTTACACTGTAATGAAACAGTGAAACTCTATTAATCTTACAGTGTTTTCCACTAAGTAAGAAAAGTAACATTTCTAACATAAAAAGTGTATTAAGGGGGAATGAAATGTAGGGGGAGGGTGAAAAAAATTTTCAGCATTTCTAAATAAGACTAACAATGCATGAGTGGTCAGAATGTGCCTTAAAGTAAACATGATTCTCTTCAATTTATGAAACAATGCTCCTGTTTATCTGTTGGCAATTAACTCATGATCTTTACTTGCACAACTTCACTCATAAATAAAACAGGAACCAACTCCAAAGGAAAAATAATGAGTTGCTATACCTTAACACATTAGTCCTACTTCCAACTTCTACTTCACCACCAGATGATGTTCATTTAGTTTTAATAGTATCATAAATAAGAACAAAAAATAACCTTTAAAAAGAATTTCTGATACCTAATGGGCAAAGTGAAACAAAAACAGCTCAGAAAAGCACAGAAAACAAACCTGAGTTTTCAGATAATTTTTTTCTGTTCTCATGCTCCCTTTATGTTTCTCAGCAATTCTTCCAACATGGTTCAACAAAATAATGTAATAGTTCAGTGTAGGTGATTGAAGATTTTAATCTCTTTCCTGATAAAATATCTGTTTTTAAGGAAAAGCAAGATTATTATTTTTTTTTTTTTTTCCTCTAATGCTATAATGCTTTTCTCTTAAAAGCATTGTTTCACTATAGGAGTCCACTGTTAAGGCAGAACAATTTTTGGTAGTCAAGGAACAGTAAGAACTTGTAGTTTAGGTCCTTGTGTGGAAAATTTTGTTAGCAATAAAAGCCAGATGTGCTGCTTTCAAAATGTGATACTGATGAATGATTGTAATCCATTAAAGTCATCTTCTTGACTTGAATGAAATCTGTTTAAGACTCGCAGCTCTTCAAAAGAGTTCCAAGAAAGCCAAGAATTACTTGTACAAGTGAAAGGATTAAAAAATTGAGGAAGTAGCAAAAAATATTCCATGTTCTCCCACTGTATCCAGATATTTACAGAAATCAGGTTACTTACTAGTTGGATTTTATCATCTACTGCATTTGCAATGAGATAGGAAAGAAAATATAGGCACACACTGTATTTTCATGACAATACTAATATTAATTTTACATACTGTTAGACATAATGTTCGGGGGGTGGGGGGGAATAGGGGAAAGGATTTAGCTGTTGTAACCTTGATCTTGGCTTAGTCCTTTTAAGAACTGCATTATATCAATTCTGATTTTTTTTTTTTTTTTTTTTTAAGTGAGTTAAATGTAATTTAAAAAACAATAAGCTGAAACACTGTAATCACCACCACCATGAAAGAACCACTTAGCCTCATTTTTAAGCCTCTGAATGAGACAAAGGTTACTAGGTTACCATCCCTGTTTTCTGTCAGGAAAGAATTAAGCTCTTGTGCCTGTGTTTGCAGTGATTGTTCAGACAAGGGCAAACATGTATGATAAGAAAAAGTAGAAATTGATTCATTTCATAAGTGTTCAAACAGACACAACCCAAAGAATGAATTTCATTGCCAGTATTATTTAATCTTTCCGACAAGCTTGCAATAAACTGTTAGCACCACAGTATATTTCCCATGAGTCCATATCTCGCTACTATCAACCACTATCATGAACCAACCCTACATTTCAGCTGAAAAGAAAACGCACAAAGGCAAGTACCTTGCTATTTAAAATGTGTGGCCATGAAATATGGCTCTAAAATTATTTTCATTTTGCATAGAATGGGAAAGTAAATGTTTGTTTGTTTGTTTGTTTGTTTTTACTCTGTTTTGTCATTATTGAGCTAATTACAGATATAAAAACCTTCCAGAAAAGACACCTATGGAGGAAGAGTCAGGTATGGAGGAATATTGTATATGGAGGAATTGCACCATCTCTGGTGCTATAAAGGTTCTCTCAAGTATCCTCATGCTGTCCCTTCCAAATGCTAAAGAGGTTGGCTGTATGAAAAGGGGCCCAAATTGAAGGCCAACAAAGCTTTTCCAAAGAGGACAGAAAATAAATATGAATATCACAGCCTGGGGGAAAGTATATTTGATTTTAAAGCATATCACTCTGTAGGATATATTCCTAGTTTATGAAGGTTGCTGAGCTCTCTGAGCTCTACAGACAAAATGAAAAAAGTGGAAACACAGGAAGTACCAGAAGACAAGTCACTTAAGTCAGAATGAAAATAAGAAAGGGGTAGGGGGAAATGGGGGGGGGTGGGCGCACAAAAGTAACAAAAAGCCTAAAAATAAAAGGTTGCAGCCCCAAAATTTCATGCAATTGGCATAGATAGAGCACCTAACAAACCCTAGTATAGATATTACGATATTAAAGTCATTCAAATCTTGATAGAATCAAGCAATGCACAAGTCACTCTCATAGGGGTTTGTATTAAAAACCATCTAAGATATTTATTCACTTATTTATCCTTGAACATAGTAAACTAAATGATAACAGAGATCCTGATCCCTTCAACCCAACACATTAGCTCCAACAGGACCAGCAGCCATTCAGTGAGTGCCAAGGATCAAGTAGAATATGGACTACAAACTGGGATGTGTACTAACTGCATGAAAAGAGCTGAAAAAATACCAGCGTAACATGTTATTAATATAATGTAATATGTAATTTAGAAAGATTATAAAATGAAGAAACAGCCTCCTCAACTACACATATTAATGATAAATGACCATTTTACCATAATGCCATTTCCCTGCATAAAACTGGAATAAGTGAATATTGTCGCTCTGTTAATTAGTCATAAGAAAAAGATGTTAAACATGTCAAGTATGAATATTTTACAACACTAGGCAGACAAAATTAATTACTGTAGATGATATAAATACCTAATTATTGAGTTTAATCTATAAATATGGAAATTATAACCCATAAAACTGGTAAAGCTCCTATTCCTCTACTTTGCCCAGACAGTATGAAATAGAAATAAAAGTATTTTCTGTGGTTTTACATGCACAAGAAAAGCTTGTAGGAGCCTTTTCTGCAGTAAACACACACAGACCAAGATACCAACAGTCCCTCTAAACTATATATTTGCCAGACATATTGCTTTACTTATCTTCCAGCTGTTGATGCCTCAAATTTTAAGTTGTAAACTAAAAGCCCTTTCTCAGAATCAGAAATGTGATATTCCCTATTCTAATTTTGGTGGATTACTAACTATCTATCAATCATATAATAAATTTTGAAATAGAAAGCATTCCCTTCTGTTTTTCTCTCTCTTTGTCTGTGCAACATCAAACATTTGACACCCAAAATTCAGCCTTAGGACTTCATCTTCATGCATCATTCAAAGCATCCTTTCCCTAATCACACCTTGGGCTTTTCATGCTGACCTTGCAAGACCTGCAATCTTCAATTTGTACTTTGTTTTCTAGACAGATTGAAACATGAAAAGTCTTCCAAGTAAGTCTAATAACACATATAAAGATATTTTTATTTAAAAAAATAATAATTTTATTACTGGCTACTCCTGAGTAGCTAATAATATGACATGAAAATAACAAAACAAAACAAAAAAAAAGATACCTATTTGTAAGGTACGAACTACCTTCAGTGCACATTAATGTGCTTTATCAAAAAGAGGTAGAAAATACCACCAGAAAGCAAACACTAGTCCCCATCTACTGAAACTACCCAGATGTTCAGAGACACATGCTCAAACACATCAATAATTGACACAAGAGCTTGAATACTTGAATGCTTTACAAGTGACAGCATTAACAGCATTAAAATTCCAGGATACCTTTGAAGTTCCCAATACAGTTGATATTTATCTGCTTGAAAAAAATATATATATTGGTTCCTATAACAGAATGGTTCTGACCCAGTCAGCTGGTTCTGAAAATGTCACTAGCTTTCCTTCTGCATTTCTAAGTGCTTAAATATCTCTTATTTTATTTAAGAATTATTTTATGACAACATCATCAGAAGCTGATGACCTCACTGATCTCACATTATCTAGCTCCTTTTCTCTTTAATCCACAGTTTGTCACAGAGGTCCACCAGAATTATAGGCTGGTATGCAAGTAGTTTGTACTATATTCCAGAGGTAGTGTAGTGTAGCTTAAAAAAAAAAATCAAATCTTCTTTGACAATCTGATCTTCATTTACTACAAAACTGCACATTAAAATTCACTAATAAATATAATATTCGCATTCTTCTTCAAGTCCCTATTGTATGCAAGGCTTTTGTGGCTTTCTACAACTGTGTTTGATATTAAAACAACTCTTCAGCTGTGAAAGCCGAGTGCCCCCTGGTTTAAGTGATCTCTATAGAGAATAACAAATAGAAGCTTTTAACTAGATGGTAAGAGGGGAAAAAAATCAACCTACAGGGAAATAATGTTTTAATACATGGTAGGAGGGAAAAATAGATAATCAACTATATGCAGAAATCATGAGTAATTTCATCTGTAGATTCATAGCTCGATATTTTCCAGTTATCCATGAAGCGCCGGATCAGTGTTCTCACCTCAATACCATATTCTAGGGCAAGAATGAGACTTTGATAATTTGAATGCACTTTGATAGTGCATCAGACAAATTTAATCGTGAATAGAAAAGTGGTCACATTTCTGAACCACACCTGTATGGCAGACAGAATATGAGAAAAATAATGAAAGCTTTTTCCTCCTTCAGAAACCTATCTTTATAATGTTTTTATTAGCAGTTAAAATAGAATAAATAATAATAATAATAAAACACAAACAACACTACTTTGAAATAGACAAGAAATGGATTTGATGATGCTGAATACTATGTGGTGTAGTTTTACCTCCCTATTTTGCTAACTTGCAGAGTGAAGAGTATCTTTTATGTAAACACTGTAAAGGTTTGCTTGTAAAAGAACCATAAACATAAGCAAGAGACACTGAAGAATTTATTTTGCTAGCCCACTTAAAAAGAAAATAGTTCATAAATTAAGCAGAAGATGAAGTACATTTTTTTTTCTTCTAGAAAATTCCAACAGTTTGGGCAAAAAAGCAGCATTTACCTTGTGAACACACATACAACTATATTTGCACTGTAAACAGTAGAACAGCTGTAACTCCACATCTAGTAATGTGCATTACCTTACATAACAAAGTAAACTTCCAACATGCACTAGATTGCTAACTTGAAAATTATTTTTATTCAAGTCTCCTAACCAGCAGGGAAACGCTTTATGAGATGAGAAAGCGTGATTGAGAAATGGTTTATTTCCATACCTAAATACCAGCCATATTTTTAACAGTCTTTGTCAATGTAGGTGTATTTCATCTGCCCAGATATAAACACTTCAGATATCAGAGCTGATTGTTCAGACCACTAATATTCAATAGAAGGAAGTGTGCATTCCTGTGAAGTCAGTGGAGTTACACCAAAGGTAGGTATTTATGTTATTGGACAGAGAAAACTGCTTTCTCAAAGTGCTTGTTTCTCCCTGCTAAGTATAAAGGTGGTATAAAGACAACTAGCTGATTTAAACAAGATGAGTTGTTCTCTGTTAAGGCAGCATTCTGACCTAGCTTGCCATCAGCATAATTCAGCTGTGCTCCTAGGTCATTCCAAGCACTGTAAAGGTGGGAAAATTGTAAAAGGGTGAGAAAAGGGGAGTGGTGACTTAGAATAGTCAAAGCAGTAATATCTTATTTTCTCTATTGCACATTTAAATAACAGAAAATCAGGATTATGTATATAATCCCTCACATCTTCATCTATCCACATGGAGAATATCAGATTGATACAGAATTTGATTAAGAATAAGAAAGAGTAAAATTACTTTAATAGCCATTCTACTATAATGACAAAACTTCGGGAAAACCTGGCATCAGATACCACAGGACTGTTGTGTTAAGAGTAGCAGCGTTTAATAAGAAATCCTGAAACAACTAATATTTTAAAGCCTTGTCTTTGATATTTTGATGGTCAAAGATTACTGCATGCCATTTGATCCAGTGCTTCCTTATCAGATATTATTCTTACATCCCATGGAATTTAGACCACTCTGAGACCTGAAATTATGTCTTCTCAGTAAACTTTCAGTAGTATGATTGCTCATGATTGCTCCTATTTAGCATAAAACTTCAAAAGATCAGTTGCTGAATAATGGACCTTTAACATTTGGTGTACGTATGTTATAGTCAGTGATGTATGTACTGTTTACTTACTAAGTGTTTAAGTGGAAGTCAAATGAATTTGATGTTGCCTGCAGTATCCAGGTACCCTTACTCCTTTGATCCAGTGACTAAAAATCCTTTGCCTAATTTTGCTGATCAGAGAATCAGGAAACAAACAGGTGATGATGGACCACTTATTTTGACAGACATTCTTGGAATAACAAGATTTTTGTAACAGTTATTTTTACCTTAAGCATCCACTAAGATGCTTTCCAGACAGCTGAATGTTTGAGAGAACTGGCAAGCCTTACAGAGTAGTAGCCAATTCTACTTTGTCACAGGTAATTTTCAAAGAATTTCATAGCCACAGATGCCATTTCACAATTTATTACAGCCTAACTGCAGACAATACAGACAAGAGAGTGACTCTTTCAGACCATACATCTGTCCAAATCATAGACTGAATCTTCTTTTAATTCTAAGTTGAGCACATATTTTCTCTTGCTTATGACTCAACTTGCCTTTCCAGGTGGTTGTTTTATTATCCAGAATGAAAGGAAAGGGCCTCAGTCATTGCAAATACTCATTGCAGGTCCTGAAGGCTATATGGTTAGCAAAGGACAGCCAGCCTTAAGATGTTATGCTGAAATGGTGGCATCCGAACCACTTGGAATTTTGGCTCATCATATATGGGGAAATTAATCTACAGCAAGATTCAGAGCAATATTTAATTTATTGGAAATTGCCAAGATATTAAGAAATCTGTAAACATGATACTAATACTTAGTATCATGTTTCTGCTTAGAGCAGAAAGAAGGTAATGGACAGAGGAACATGACAGATAAAGCAAGAAGTTTCTCATGACTCAAAACGAAAATCAAGACTCTAAATTAACATCTAAGTTGTCAAAAGTGTATTAAATCGAAAGCATTACTATGTTTTTTTAATTTCAGCAACCATTTGTAAATCCAGCTCAGCTATTAACCACCAAAAATATGTAAACAGGTTTCATCTTTCAAACCTAAACAGTTGGTTAAGTTATTGCTGTTCCCCTGACAACCTGACAGCATTCATGACCCAACAAAATTCCCAACTGAGTTGCTGATCAGAAAGTTAATAATTTAGATATTTCTTTCTTTTTGTGGGCTGGTGTTTGTCATTAATGATAGACCACAACAAACAGGTCTTTATCCATTTGCTAAATGCAACAAATGTGAGGTAATGTCACATTCGTTAAATTAACCAAATCTCTTCTGATGTCTTTGCCTGGAACATAATGAAAACAAAGGGCAAGAGCTCTGCTCTCATCAAGACTATGCCTTGGGTACACATAGAGTTATCGTTAGTTGCTCTATCTTTTCAACTACTGTTTTATTTCAAACTAGGATGTGAAAAATGCTTTGTATAGAGGTACCAGCTCTTTTCCATTATTACTGGGCTTTTTCCAACATAGAAATGTCACTTCACTGACACAGAACTTATTAAAAGCAGCATAATGCTTCACTTATTTGTGTAATCTTTCCATTGAAAAGCACAGATGAAACAACACGTAAGGGTAGACAATGCTCTTAAAACCTTGAAACAAGACAACATGCATCAGGCTCTCTTCAAGGAATTTTCCATACTTATCTCCTTGTACTTCTGAATTACACCAGGTTCTACCCTACCCCGTCTAACTATTCTGGGTAAAGAGGAGAAATTTGACCACATCAATGCTTATTTGTGCATGCTCAATTCCATATACCAGTGCAGCTGTGTGTGGGAGTCAAGGCTACGCAATAGTTGAAGTAATGTTGTCTTTGGCTCATAAAAAAAATAATTTTACCCAATAGGACCAAATGTGTATCACCACAATATGAATAAGTGGCAATTTCCTGGGTGCTCTTTGAGTTCTGCAGCTTCTTTATAATTGAGTCCTTCATCAGCACTTTTTAAGCATCCTTTCACATTTTCATTGCTTCCCTGAAAGAAAATTATACTTCAGCCTTTATTTCCAACATTAATACAAGTGGATATTCGTTCTCCCACCCTCCCTTTTCAAGATAAGGATCTTCCGTAAGGAAAGAGAGATCCTCAGAAAGCCTTTTTTTTTTTTTTTTTTTAACAGAAAGTGCTTTCTCAATTTCAATAAAATTAAACCTGAAATTTTCAAAGTGGATGTATTCTGGTACTACAGGAAATTAAAATAGTCCAGCAGTATAAGGACCAGAAAATGAAATTCTATAAGAATGGTTCAGTGCTTTTTCACTGCTCAGGCTGAAAGAAATGCAGAGAGAAGGAAATAAGTCAGTCTGGAAAAAAATATACATGAATATATATACATGAATTTCTCTTCCAGTGCCAGACCGAAGTATATTCAAAGTCTTCATTAACTTTAAAAGTTGTTCTCCCTCCCCTCCATGTTTTCATGAACAAAGGGGCTACTTGCAGTCACCTCTTGCCTTAATTTCTTCACTTTGGCCATATACATTCAAATATTTCTTAAGATTTTTCAGAAAACCTGACATTGCACAGATAAACATTTTGGCAACTTTATGTACTGTAATTAGTAAAGACACTGCAACTATGACAGTTAACAGTCACAGATAAAAACCAAGCACATATTTTTAACTGTACCTTTTTTTTTCTTTTCTTTTCTTTTTAAGCAGTAACTCTATACAGTGATTTAGGAGCCTACTAAAAAAACAAACAAACAAACAAACAAACAAAAAAACTGACATCTTGTGCTTTAAAGTATCTTGCACATACTCAGCTGCTACTCCAGAAGTCTCCCATTAATCACATATCCTACCTGTTCAGCCTCCACTGATGTCTTAGATATCATATGGCATATTTCTCTGATGCCCCTGCTTAGGCACCTAGGTTGCTCTCTTTCAGCCTAGTTTGCTTGTGTAGAAAAAAAAATAAAAAAATAAAGAAACTAGGCAGCAAGGTCTGCTGCTCTGGAAAACTAAGGAGAATTTTCAAGAGCTACTGATCAGTTTAAGAAATATGAAGAGGCGGCCAAAATTGCCTTCAGTAATTTGGTACATTAGGAAAGTAGGGGATTTATTCAGGAAGAAATTATACTGTGCTAGTGATGAATGGGAATCAACCTGCATCATTGAACCAGATTACACAGCCCAAGTAGAAATGAAGTGCTGAAGCACCTTAGGTGGTGTGGTACCATTAGGAGAGGAGTTAATGAAAAAAATCACGATATGGAGAAACATTAGGAAAAATTAACTTGAAAAAATTATAAGAAATGAGGTCCGACTATGGTCTATCAGAAACTGACTTTGAGCTTAAGGAAACGTACTTTATATCTTTGGCAGGTAGCTCTAAGATTAAGCTCCAGAATAAAACCTTTTAAGTGCAGACAGAACATTTTAAGAGGACATGGGAAAAAAAAAAAAAAAAAAAAAAAAAAAAAAAAAAAAAAAAAAAGAATAACCCCAGGAACACGTAAGTTTTATGTATTGAACTGTGTCATACTGTTTAATGTATCAGTATGGCAGCATAAAACCTTTTTTTAATGTTCAATTTAGTAATAAAATCAGATGAATTAAGGCAGATGTAGCATACTATGTAATAAAGTAGAACAAAGAAGAAACCTTTTGGAGGAATTTTTTCAACTATTTACAAAAACCTATGCTAAATTCCACATAATAGTAAAATTAAAATTGCAGCAAAAATTTGACGCTTAAAGAAGATAAATGAATTCTGAAATACATTGAAAAAGTTTTTTCCCCCGATAGTTGAATACAACCCAAAGATGTTTGATAGATTTAATTGGTCTTTTTTCCAAGCTCATTCACTGTAAACCCAATCCAGCCTAAACAGAAGCCACTGAGAAATAAAACACCTGCAGTCTATGAAAAAGCTCCATTAGAAAACATTGCATATTCTGTCACAAAACACAAGTATTTCAATACAAACAATTTAAAGATAAATATGATCAAAAATTTCTGGCATATTCAAAAGTCTTGGCAGGATCAATCACTGGTATTGTTTCTGGATACTTTTAAACCACTTTCATGTCCAATTTGGGAAAAAAAAATAGTAAAAATAATTACTATATGCAGTAGTAAGAAGGAAGAAGAAATGGTCCAAAAAAGTCTAGAAAACCATGCATTACCCATAGTTTTAACCATTACCCAACTATTCAATCATTATTAACGTTGTAGATGTGTATAGGTTACTATGATTCTTGTCTCTGTAAGAAATCCATTTGTCCCGTTTTTCCCAAGCAATAAGAGTTTTGGCAGTCCGTTATTTTATTTTGCTACTATGACGTCCTGACCGGACACTGGCTACCTCCCGGCTTCTTCTCTCTGCCTTTTATATCTAATGCTTTAGTGGATGTGCTTCTACTCCTTTCTTAAAGGGATTTAATCTTCTGTAATTTGCTTCTGTTGATGTACAAGTTCTCAATGTATTTTCCCCCAAAAACATGATGTACTATACAGAAATTAGTCTGCCATATGTTATAGTAAAATGCTGCATATTATAGTCAAATTTAACTACTCAAAAAGTAGTTAAATTACTGTGATAAGTAATAAGTTTCATTTCTTACTTCAAGCTTTATAATGGGCTCAACACAGGATCCAGAAATAATCAACTGTGCTAATTTCACCGTTTTGTTCCTGTGAAAGTTTGCAGAGTAGCAATTAGGAAAAAAAAAAAAAAAAAAAAAAAAAAAAAAAAAAAAAGCCCAACAGTGCTAAGGGAGGGAGCAAAGCTCTTTGCCTTCTCGCTGTATCACTACTGCTGCACATGCTCATACAGACATGACTACAACAAGCAAGGCACTACTGCACATGGTTCTAAAAAGATATCCAGACCCTGTTGTGTCAAATGAATAGTGGAATAACTCATTTGTATAAGGCATTCACACACAAATTGGAAGGACTAGTGCTTCTGAAAATGAGTGACCAACTAAGACCTGAGGACAAAAAATAATGCTAATTTGTGCATATTTATAATACATTTTTTTCTATACTCAAAAATTATGAATATTATGAACACCAAACTTGCCCTAAATTCTATCTGTTGTGAGTGGGATTTTAGTAGTGGGTAGATTGGGGGGGAGGGGGGGGGAGGGGGTAGAGAGGCTGAGTGGAACTGAGTACTGCTTTGTTATGTCCTAAATTCCTGATAACATTTTCTTTCATCTGTGCTTACCTACTTTTGCCATTGTTTTATTTGGTTTAGCATATAAAGGAGAATTTCAGAAAGGTTGGTAAACCTCTTAAACAAGAAGGAGCTTCCCCAAGTAAAACAAACCTTGTTGGACTCAGAGGCCTATTATATACCTATCACAACCTCCTAGAAAGTCAAAGGCTCATTTTTGAAAGTGGGCACAGAGACGGCTCCTCCTTGTGGAAGAAATTTCCAGAACTGTTAGTGCACTGTAGAACTGCAATCCAACAGCACTTACTATAGTTGCGGTCTCTGACAGACACTGTAACCATGCTCCCAGATAATATTTTATAATATAATATAATATTTTATAAGCACTACATGGAGAAGTGCAGATGAGAAAGAGGTGAGAAGAATTATTAAAAATAATAATACTTCTATTTCATATCAGCATTACTTATTTTTATGTGATCTTTATAAGCCATTTAGATTTATTTACTTATCTATTTACAAGAAAGAACACACGCAAACTAACACCCTATTCTTACTCAAGAAATGAAGATAGTGGCCTGCTTCAGATTTTTTTTTTTTAATTTAATTTATTTATTTTATTTTATTGCATTGACTACTTTTATTTATCATTGTGAAGCGCATCTTACCTACAGTGTTTCACTTTCCCCAAAACATTCCAGGCAAAAGGAAGGCAGGATTTACCTGATGCAAGAATCACACTACTCAGATGAAAATGTGTTTTAAATGAGTTAGCCAAGGACTGCAAAGAAAAAAAAAAAAAAAAAAAGAAAAAAAGAAAACTGTATCACTGCATTTGTTATTATCAAAGCCTATTTAAAATGAAATCTCATTGTCCCCACGTGATGGCTTTACCCTGCTGGGCAGCTGAACTCGACCACAACCATTATCTTACTCCCCCTCTTCAAAGGAAAAGGGGGAGAAAATATGATGAAAAGAGCCCAGGGGTTGAGATAAGGACAAGAAGATCACTCACCAATTATCATTATGGGCAAAACAGTCTAAGCATAGGGAGACTGATGTAATTTATTGCTCATCATTAACAGCAAGAACTAAAAGCAAACTAAAAACACCTCCTCCTTCCCCCCATCCCCTTCCCATCTACTGTATTCCACCTCCTTTCCCCAAGCACAGCCAAGAACAACAGGGAATGGGAGCTGTGATCAGTCCCTGAGGACTCTCCCCTCCGCTGCTCCTTCATGGTCACTCTCTGTCCCTGCTCCACGTGGAGTCCCTCCCACAGGATGCCGTCCTTCCTGAACTGATCCTGCGTGGGCTGCTCACAGGCAGCAGCTCTTCAAGCACTGCTCCAGCACAGCTCCATACCACAGGGTCCATCCCCCATGAGCAAACTGCTCCAGCACCCCATGGGTGGGCGGCAGCTCCCCCCAGATCCCCTGCTCCTGCGTGGGCTCCTTTCCACGGGCTGCAGCTCCAGCCCAGGGCCTGCTCCTGTGGGGGCTCTCTATGGGCTGCAGCCTCCCTCAGGCCACATCCACCTGCTCCACTGAGGGCGTCTCCACAGGCTGCAGCGTGGAGATCTGCTCCATGTGGGACCCATGGGCTGCAGGGGGACAGCCTGCTCCACCAGGGGCCTCTCCACAGCCCACAGGGGAACTGCTGCTGTGGCGCCTGGAGCACCACCTGCTGTGCCGACCTTGGGGTCTGTTTCTCACTCATGTCTCTCTCCCAGCTGCTATATCTAAGCAGTTTTTTTCCTTTTAAAATCTGCTCTCACAGAGGCACAGAAAACATTGCTTATTGGCTCAGCTCTGGCCAGTGGTGGAGCCATCTGAAACTGGCCCTTATCTGACATGGGGCAGCTTCTGGACTCTTCTCACAGAGGCCTCCACTACAGCCCCCTGCTACCAAAACCTTGTCATGCAAACTCAATACAACCTGCTAAAATTAAATAGCATTTTAAGTCTAAACAGCATTGATGGAATATGGTAGGAAATGCTAACGTAACTTAAATCTAGAGCTAAATCTAGAGCTAAAAATACTATCAACACTTTTTGAAATGTGTGGTAAATTGCTATGTTAATCAAGGTAAATCAAGACTTGCATAAGAATGCCTTTTGGAAATAAGAGAATAATTTAGCTTTATTTTCTGTCTAAATTTTGAGGACATAATTGTTTGAAGACAGAGCATCAGAGCTTTTCATAAGGAGATGAATTAAATCCATTCCCTTTTCTTTTTTAGGGAGTAATTTAAAATATTGTTAAAGAATATGCATACGAAAGAGCAGTTCAAGTCAAGCAGGCTAGCATGGATATAAGAGGAATGAGATGTTATTAATAATGGTGCTGTCACAGTTAATGATTTTACCTCATACTGGAGGCATGGCCAGTTAGGCTAGAATTACTTAGCAACACAGTGTCTGCAACCCAGTGGTATTTTCATTTGCCACTCAACTGTTGGAAGAAAATACAAGGCTTTCAATGAACTATGAAATCAACCAGCAAAAACACCGGAGCTTATGAAACAGGCAGACTATTATCAGGTGATATATCATATATGCAAGATGCTGTTAGTCTACTATGGTACACTGAACTCAGCCTGCAAAACTACAGCATCAGCCAGCAGATACTTATCAATAAAGCTCTGCAAGGCAAATGAGGATGTCTGAGGACAGCTTTAAAATGTTTTATTGCTCTTAATTTCACAGAAAGCTCCATGGGGGGTAGAGAAAGGGAAGGTTTTTGCATTACTCTTCTTTAGTGACTCCACACAAAATTTGGTTCCCTACATAAATCAGATCCTCCTTCCAACCATCAGCCTTCTCTGCCTGAGACACACAAGGAAATCCAGCCAGGCTCTTTCTGGCGTCAGCATGCATATTTCTGGGTTAAATGCAAAGACAGATTGGGAGAGTGACCTGGACCCAGAGTCCTGGACTTTGATCCAGTAAATATCCTGATTTAGTGCTTGTGCCCACATTAGACTGCAGGTAGGCATACTTCTGAAGTTTGTAGCAGAGCACAAGAGATAGTCATGCCCTGCAGGCCATTTCAGAAATACAACAGTAGCACGGGCTGTCTTGTGGAAACAAAGACTCAATAGCAACAACGAAGAAGGCAGATGAAGACCTATTCTAGATGCTTTTTGCCACTTGTCTACTCAGGATTTCTTAGGTTTGTTAGTGAGTACTTCAGATACCTCAGACAGTACTTTTTACATGCCCTTAGGATGTCCTTAGGCCAAAATCCCCATTTTACTGAAACTGACAAACAACCTTGAGAATATTTCAGGCATTCTGAAGTAAAACATGTTCTGTGTTCTAAACACAACTATATGATCAAACCGAAAAGCTCCTTAGACCAAGTTTGCTTTCCAAGAACCAGCATGGAATGATGATGTACTTATATATTTTTTATAGTCATGCTTTCCAGATATTTATATTGTTTCTCTCTCTTTTTTTTTTTTTTTTTTTTTTTTGGTATGTGTGTCAATAACTTAAAAATAGAAAGAACAATATTCAACACATCATTAATGCTTTGAGACTAAGAGGAATGTCTGGCCAAATAACTCTGTTATCATAACATACAAACATTAAAGGCTTAAAATATCAAAAATGATTTTTGAATCAATGTAGTCAGGTTAACTGTACGCTAATATACTGGGCAGTACCAGTATGGTCTGATAGGGAAGCACAAGCAAGAGCTAGTGAACGGACTGTATCACATAGAATTAATGAATGGGAAAAAAAAAAAAAAAAAAAAAAGCTATCAGATAACTTTCCTTGTTTGCTTTGTGTTTCCATGCATTCAGTCATTACAACACCATAACTTATATCAAAGAAATCAGGGAAGACATATCCTCCTGTACTAGTCATAATGCCAGGAATCACAACAGGTTTTTAGGAAAAGGCAGAGAAAAAAAAATATCAAAAATTAAGCAAAATAAAATGGACAAATTACAGAAATATCCTACTTCAAGGGATATGACTTTAAGCAACCTACACATTTAAAAGTAAGCATGCTTGCATATATGCATATGAGAACTGAAAGTTGCTCTCATCAAGTTGCTATCTTAGAAACTGAGAGCTGCTATCATAATCAGGACAGCTTCCTGCTTAAGCTGTTACACTTTGCCCAAACCAAAGAAAGTATGAATAACATTTGGAAGCAAATCTTTGGGTGACTGAATAGAGAGAAGTAGAGGAAATAAAAAGGATTAAAGCCATTGTATCAGATCTATTAGTGATACTTAAACTACCCAACAGATAACAACTCAGACAAATGCCACTTGCTGAGGCG
This sequence comes from Netta rufina, assembly GCF_964035555.1. Taxonomy (NCBI): domain Eukaryota; kingdom Metazoa; phylum Chordata; class Aves; order Anseriformes; family Anatidae; genus Netta; species Netta rufina. The sequence continues at coordinate 79,806,119 of NC_140125.1, read as the reverse complement.
ATCGGATTGGGGCAGATGCGTCCTGCAGAGCAGCGGGGGATTGGGCATGCAGGGCTAATTTTCCGGCACCAGGCCCTCTCAAGGGAGCCGCCAGGACCCTGCAGCCCTCGTGAGGGAGCTGAACGAGGCGAGAACGAGGCGGAGGCAGAGCCAGCAGCGCCCCCTCCCCGGCCGTTCGAAAGCTGCCCCAAGGGAGCGCTGTGACCAGGACGGGCACACAGGGCATGGCGCCTCAGTAGGCAGGGCGAGCAGGAAGGGCAGAGCGCTCCCCCCTGCCCATACAAACACCTCCTCTAACGGCGGTCAACACCTCCTCTAATGGCGGTCTACCACTAGCTCAGCTGCAATGGTGTACACCAGGCACAGTGCGCTCTCTAGGAAGTCTGTACACACCCAGACCGACTGCCTGCTCAGAAATGTGGCAGTTCAGGTGTCCGGATGCAGGGAGTGCCTGAGCCCGCTGCTATCACCTGCGGGGGGCAAAGAGACTGTGTGCGTGAGGTGCGAGCAGGTGGACGACCTGCTCCGCCTCATGGCAGAACTCAGGGAGGAGGTCGAGAGGTTGAGGGATATCAGGGACTGTGAGCGGGAGACAGACATGTGGAGCAACTCCCTGCCTGGCATGAAGGACAGGTACCGGGGTGAGACACCCCAGATGGGGGTGGACCCCCTGCCCTGTTGCTGTCAGGCAGAGGCACAGGACCTAGGAGTTGAGGAGGAATGGAAACAGGTCCCTGCTCGACATTGCAGGCGATGCCTCCCCTACTGGCCCCACCTTCCCAGGTGCCCCTACGCAGCAGGTTTGAGGCCCTGGAGCTTGAGAGACTGGTAGCTGAGGAAGAGGAAGAAAGTCTACCCAGGAGGATGCCTAGGGCAAGGAAGTCGACTCCATGCCTCAGGACTGCCTCCACCAGAACAGAAAGAAGGGTGAATGTTGTGAGCGACTCCCTTCTCAGGGGAGCAGAGGGACCTATTTGTCGGCTTGACCCTATCCGTAGGGAAGTCTGCTGCCTCCCTGGGGCCAGGGTCAGGGACATTGCCAGAAAGCTTCCCAACCTGGTTCACCCCTCTGACTATTGTCCTCTTTTAATAGTCCAGGCTGGAAGTGATGACATTGAAGAGAGAAGCCTGAAGACCATCAAATGGGACTTTAGGGGACTGGGATGGTTAGTGGGTGGAGCGGGAGTACAGGTGGTGTTTCCGTCCATCCCTACGGTGGCAGAGAGGGGTACAGAGAGGACACGGAAAGCCCACCTGGTAAACACGCCAACACAGAAATTTTGTGGGTTTTTTTTTGACAGTGGGGTGCTTTACTTGGCACCCGGCCTGATGGCCACAGACGGGTCCCTATCTCAGAGGGGAAGACAGATCCTAGGCCAGGAGCTGGCGGGGCTCATTGAGAGGTCTTTAAACTATGTGAGAAGGGGGACAGGGCTGAAACAAGGCTTGTTAGAGCTGTGCCAGGGGGAACAATGGCAAGGCTGGGAGAGAAGGCAATGGCCCAACTGAAGTGCATCTACACTAATGCATGCAGCATGGGTAACAAACATGAGGAGCTGGAAGCCATCGTGCGGCAGGCAGGCTTTCTGTTTGCCATCATGGAAAAGTGGTGGCACCACTCTCATGACTGGAGTGCTGCAGTGTCTGGCTATAGGCTCTTCAGAAGGGACAGGCAGCACAGAAGGGGTGGTGTTGTGGCTCTCTATATCAGAGAGAGTTTTGATGTTGTGGAACTTGGGGCTGGGAATGATAAGGTTGAGTCCCTATGGGTTAGGATCATCGGGAAGGCCAATAAGGGAAGCATCCTGGTGGGGGTCTGTTATAGACCGCCGTACCAGGATGAGGAGACGGATGAGGAGTTCTAAAGGCAGCTGACAAAAGTCGCAAAATTGTCAGCGCTTGTTCTCATTGGGGACTTCAACTTCCCAGATATATCCTGGAAGCACAACACAGCCCAGAGAAAGCAGTCTAGGAGGTTTCTGCAGAGCGTGGAAGATAGCTTCCTGACACAGCTGGTTAGTGAGCCTACCAGGGGAGGTGCCCCGCTAGACCTTCTGTTCACAAACAGAGAAGGACTGATGGGAGATGTGGTGGTCGGGAGCTGTCTTGGGCAGAGTGACCATGAAATGGTGGAGTTCTCCATTCTTGGAGAAACCAGGAAGGGGACCAGTAAAACCGCTGTATTGGACTTCCGGAGGGCCGACTTTGGACTGTTCAGGACACTGGTTGGTAGAGTCCCTTGGGAGGCGGTTCTGAAGGGCAGAGGAGTCCAGGAAGGCTGGGCGCTCTTCAAAAAGGAAATCTTAATGGTGCAGGAGCGGTCTGTCCCCACGTGCCCAAAGACGAGCCGGCAGGGAAGAAGACCAGCCCGGCTGAAAAGAGAATTGTGGCTTGAGCTTAGGAGAAAAAAGAGTGTTTACATTTTTTGGAAAAGAGGGTGGGCCACTCGGGAGGACTATAAGGATGTTGTTGCAAGGCAGTGCAGGGACAAAATTAGAAAGGCCAAAGCTCGTCTGCAGCTCAATCTGGCGACTGCTGTTAAAGACAACAAAAAATGTTTTTACAAATACATTAATGCAAAATGGAGGACTAAGGAGAATCTCCATCCTTTACTGGATGTTGGGGAGAACTTAGTTACAAAAGATGAGGAAAAGGCGGAGGTGCTTAATGCCTTCTTTGCCTCAGTCTTTAGCGGCAAAACCAGTTGCTCTCTGGATACCCAGTACCCTGAGCTGGTGGAAGGGGATGGGGAGCAGAATGTGGCCCTCACTATCCATGAGGAAATCGTTGGTGGCCTACTACTGCACTTGGATGTACGCAAGTTGATGGGGCCAGATGGGATCCACCCGAGGATACTGAGAGAACTGGTGGAGGAGCTGGCCAAGCCGCTTGCCATCATTTATCAGCAATCCTGGCTATCGGGGGAGGTCCCAGTCAACTGATGGCTAGCAAACGTGATGCCCATCTACAAGAAGGGCCGGAGGGTAGGCCAGGGAAACTACAGGCCTGTCAGTTTGACCTCAGTGCCAGGGAAACTCATGGAGCAGATTATCTTGAGTGTCATCACACGGCACTTACAGGGCAACCAGGTGATCAGGCCCAGTCAGCATAGGTTTATGAAAGGCAGGTCCTGCTTGATGAACCTGATCTCCTTCTATGACAAAGTGACACACTTAGTGGATGAGGGAAAGGCTGTGGATATGGTCTACCTTGACTTCAGCAAGGCTTTTGACACCATTTCCCACAGCATTCTCCTCAAGAAACTGGCTGCTCATGGCTTGGACTAGTGTACACTTTGTTGGGTTAAAAACTGGCTGGATAGCCGGGCCCAAAGAGTCATGGTGAATGGAGTCAAATCCAGTTGGAGGCTGGTCACTAGTGGTGTTCCCCAAGGCTTGGTACTGGGGCCAGTCCTCTTTAATATCTTCCTCAGTGATCTGGATGAGGGAATTGAATGCACCCTCAGTAAGTTTGCAGATGACACCAAGTTAGGTGCATGTGTCGATCTGCTCGAGGGTAGGAATGCTCTGCAGGAGGATCTGGATAGGCTGGACCGATGGGCTGAGGACATCAGTATGAAGTTCAACAAGGCCAAGTGCCGGGTCCTGCACCTGGGGTGCAATAACCCCAAGCAGAGCTACAGGCTGGAAGATGAGTGGTTGGAAAGCTGTCTGGTGGAGAAGGACCTGGGAGTATTGGTTGATAGTTGGAGGAATATGAGCCAGCAGTGTGCTCAGGTAGCCAAGAAGGCCAACAGCATCCTGGCTTGTATACGAAGCAATGTGGCCAGCAGGTCTAGGAAGTGATTGTCCCCTGTACTCGGCTCTGGTGAGGCCACCCCTCGAGTACTGTGTTCAGTTTTGGGCCCCTCACTACAAGAAGGACATCGAGGTGCTTGAGTGAGTCTAGAGAAGGGCAACAAAGCTGGTGAGGGACCTGGAGAACAAGTTCTGTGAGGAGCAACTGAGGGAGCTGGGTTTCTTCAGCCTGGAGAAAAGGAGGCTCAGGGGCGACCTTATCGCTCTTTATAAGTACATTAAAGGAGGCTGTAGTGAAGTGGGGGTTGGACTATTCTCCCATGTGCCTGGTGACAAGATGAGGGGGAACAGGCTAAAGTTGCACCAGGGATGTTTTAGGTTGAATATTAGGAAGAACTTTACCGAGAGGGTTGTTAGGCATTAGAATGGGCTGCCCAGGGAAGTGGTGGAGTCACCATCCCTGGAAGTCTTTAAAAGACGTTTAGATGTTGAACTTAGCAATATGGTTTAGTGGAGGACTTGTTAGTGTCAGGTCAGAGGTTGGACTCAATGATCTTGAGGTCTCTTCCAAACTAGACAATTCTGTGATTCTGTGATTCTGTGATTCTGTAAATGATGCAACATTATTATGTAAAATTCAGTGCAGTGCAAGTACATTTTTCTTTGTAATCAGTAAACGTGTAACCAAGTACACATTTTTTCAGTGTAACTTTCCTCATCTTAGTTTGCCATCTTTAAAAGAAGAAAAAAGATGGAAGAACTATATCATAATTGAAAATGCACTTGAGTCTCACATATTTCACTTGGACAGGGATTGGACTGAGTGGAGGCATTTTCTTGTGAGCAGAGAGGGAAAATAAACAAAAACTTCACCAAGCAAAATATGTCTTTCAGTTTTAAATAGAGATATTTTGTGAATTAACACCACTGAAATAAATGTCAGTGGAGTACATACCTCAGACATAGGCATATGTACACACATAACAGACAAATAATACAACATTACAGATGCCAAGTAGAATCTGTATAAACCAGCTTTAAACTTAAATTCCATCTCTCAAAACAATGCACTTTATGCTTAAAGTTCATGAACATTTCTTTTGTCTTGATTTTTTACAGACTATCTGAAGCTCCTCTACACATTGGATGAGATTTTTAGAAAAAACTCACAACAGTACTAGGTCTAGGGTAGTCAACTGTTGTCTTCATTTGTCTTCATTTTTGTCTTTGTCTTAATTTATAACAATGAAACCCTCACATTTATTTTATTTATTTATTTTTCCCTCTGGGGGAAAAGGGGTGAAATTTGGAGCAAACATTTTGGCAAATAAAATATTTGTCATCCTTGTTAGCTATTACAATGTAGCTGCATGGATTGCAGTGCTTGTTCTGAGTGACAGCTGCGAGCACCTTGCAAACTGTAAGGCAGAAACTCTGATACCCACTGCAAGTAATTATTGCAAAAGCTCAAAAAAAATAATCTTAAAGCTCCTGCAGTACTCTTATTATTTTTGTTCAATGGAATAACATTCTTAGGTCTCTCATTTAAAAAAAAAAAAAAAAAAAAAAAACTTTGCAGGTGACATTTAGAAAGCTCATTCAGCAGCTAACATCTATTTCCAGCATTAGAACAAAGGGGTCAAAAAGATAAAGTGTACTTGTACTTTGAAATGTGGCTATAAAAGTGGTATCATTATGCTGTATGCTTATTGTATCTCAATGACCAAATGTGCTCAATTTACATATAAAGATATGTTTTTGTGTAACTTCCAAAGTAAACTCAACAAGGGAGGCTGTTATGTAAATCTGCACTACACTCATCAGTGGCACAGTGGCATTAGAACAGTCACATTGGAAAAAAAAGACTACTTAAATAATGTTATTAATTTTGGAAAATAAAACTTCCAAGATAATATGACCTTGTGTGCAGACTGGCAGAATATTTTGACACAATAGTATGTTTTCTCTCTCACTGTTTTGCAGTAAGAAAGCTGAGCTCAATATTCTTACTTTAGCATGAAAAAGCTGATATTGCCTCATAGCATTTCATCAACTACAAGTTGCCTTAAAAAATTCAAGTACTGGCATCTGTTATGAATGAGACAGGCAGAGCATCAGCACAGAGACTGATAAATACCCAGAGAGAACAGATATCTGACTCCTTGAAAGAGAACGGTGCCTGGAAGCTCAAGAAAAGGGAAGAAATAATGCTTAGAATGCAGTGAGAGGTGAAAGAACAAAGATGATTATTGCTAGGTTTTGTTCTGTATTAGATCTGTTTCAAGACTGTTTGCTTCTAACAAGGCTTATAATTGGATTCAAATAGTGATGTGAGATTTTATGACCCAGAGAACTGAAAATTTTGCAGTTTGTTTTGGACAAACAAAAAAGAATCTAAGAACACCACATAATTTATAATTGTGCCAAAAGCAAACTGAGGTTTAAAAATTTCTTTCCAATTAAAATGCTGATTTTATGTAATTGCTTTCACATCTTTCAGAAACTTGCTGCAAAATTTTCTGTGAACAGAAACAACAACAAAAATGTTGTATGTAGATCAAAATGTGAACCCAGCCCAAACATTTCTGCAGGAATGGCAGCCATGTACATGATGATAGTTCATTGTTGCTCAGAGGGCACTTCTTTATTGTGAGGGTGACAGAACACTGGAACAGGTTGCCCAGAAAGGTTGTGGAGTTTCTTTCTCTGGAGATATTAAAAACCCACCTGAATGCCATCCAGCACAATGTACTCTGGGTGATCCTGCTTGGCAGGGAGGGTTGGACTAGATGATCTTCAGAGGTTCCTTCCAACCTCAACCATTATGTGATTCTGTAACAGGGAACATAAGAATTCTTTCTGCCCTGCTACATCATGGCTCTGCCTGAACATTCTATCCAGTTTGGACAGTGCCCAGTGACCTAATGTGTCTCATAACTTGCAAGGGCACCATCACATGCAGCACTAGCTTTGGAGATGTTATACTTTGTAGTAATGAGATGTACAAACCCAACTCAAGGGAAGACAGAAGGCAGTCACTTGCCATGAAAAATACAGGTCTTCCGAAGACTGACTGATTCAGTTCTATAATTTCTCAGCAAGTGGGGTTGCAGCTGACAAGATGAGCTCTTAATTAGGCTCTTAGGAATAATAAACATCCATTTAAACTCAAAAGCTAACACCAATTCAGCACTATGACTGAGAATTCCATCAAAAAGTATTTAGACAACTGCAAAATTTAAGGTTTGTGAAGAAAATCAAATAGTTTATCTAGTTATTTTACAATGGAAACCCAGTTTCAGCACAGAACAGATCATGAAAGATCTTATCAAGGGCAGAATAGCTCTCCTGACCTCAGTTACACAGCATGTAACTCAAATTCATAGGAAAAACAACACCACTCTCTCCATTTTACATATTGAAAATTGTGTGTTTTAACCTTACATTTTAGTGACTACATCAGCATTGCAGAAGCCCACAGAACTACTGTTTCTAAAGCAGTGTCAAACGAGCTATGTGCCAGCTCACCTATTGCCTGCAAATTCTCTGCAATAGCTGAAGGAGTTACAATAATTACTGGATTGGCACAAACTGAGCCTCTGTTCCATCCATAAACTATATGTAATATCAAACTATCTTAATTTTATCTCCTACATGTGCAAAGACAACCTCCAGAGTATGCAAGCGCTCATAGGTGGCTGTTCTGAAAACCCATCATAGCTCCTGTGAAGAAAGTGAATTGTGCAAAGGGGTATCTTAAGGACCTCTGCACGCCATGTAAAGGCAATAATTACATTGCCTTTCACCCTTATCTCTCCTGTAGGAATAGCTTATGGTTAGAGAGATTCCAAAACTGGTGACAAGTGAGAGGGCATCATGTTCCTCAAGCAAGCTAAATACTCACAGCTCTCTGCTGGTTTATTTTTGCAATCTCCCAGTGCAACATCAAATTACTTGTGGAATCTAATGGGCTGTGCTCTGTTTTTATTTATCAGCAAAATACAGACATTGCCCTTTCTCATATTCAGTGGTGGGACACAGATTGTCTATTTCAGTCAAATTCTAAAAAGCTACAAATTACCATCCAAAGTCAGAGCTTCCCAATGTTTGAGAAGAATATTAGAAGAACATGCTGTCCGTTCAGTCAGTAAAATATATTTTTAAAAAGAGAGGCTGAAGAAATGTAATTCTGCCTCAGGTGGTAATCAGGGGAGATCTAAAAAGAATTATTCCTCAACAAATAAGGAGTACCATGGTTGTCATAATATACTCTTTATGATGTTACACTGCCTCAGCTCCACCTAGGACTGGTTACGGATACATATAGCCTACTCTACAGATACTCTTGTCAAACAAGCAGTGTGCAAACCCTTGGATCCAAGTCATCCACGTAACTTCATACAAGTCTAAGCTTGTTATTTCAGGCTGGACAGCACACAACACTGCTTTTACTGTTAGCATCATGAGAGGTATCGTACTGTGACCAGCATCTTCAGGTGAGTGTCAGCTTGTGGCAAAAGAATAATCATGAGTCTTGCATCTTCCCATTTCCATTAGATTGCAAGAAAATAATAGTACCTGACTTCTGGAGTACATGTGGAATTATTGCATCCGAGCATGACAGAGGACAGACTGAACGAAAGGCTTCTTGAACCTTATACATTTCCACTCACACACAGCACATACATTTGTCTCAGAACAAGGACTTGTTTTTGAGAAAAGAAACTTTTCTATCTACTCCTCCACTGTTCAGAAGATACTCTTTTTTTTCTTCCATAGCTGTCAGAAGACTCCAGATAAAACCCTTATCATTTCCACTTTATTACAAACTATAGAGTTCTTACTGAAGCTGCATATCTGTAGGACTTCACTGGAAGCTCAGAATAAAATGGATGCATTTCAAAGCTAACTCCAGTCTATTTATAATCCAACTGAATGCACCTTCTCATCTGTAGTGGGATTGTGAATTCATATTCAGTCTAAGTCTGCAGGGGCTGTCAACTGTTTCCAATAGGGAACCTCAACATTATTCCTTTATTTCCTCACTACTGTACTTTTTATTTATTTTTATTTTTTTTAAATAAAAATGTTTCATTACTAGATTATATCTAACAACTTGCTGTAACCCAAGATATTTTATACTGTGGAAGGTCTCCACGGTTAGTCACATCTCCAAATGGAGCCCTATTTGGAATAGTGACTTGAAGCAGACACTCTATGGGCCTGAAATACACATGATGTTGTTTCATGAAACCAATGCAAATGCACACGTATCCATAGTTACTTAAAGAACACCAAAGGCAAGAAAAAGTAACTTTCCATATAATATCCTTTAAACAGATCCTGAATAAAATATCTAGCTATTTTTAGAGCTCATGATGTTGAAGCTCATGATTTATTAATATTTTAACTTTCCAGTCCAGAATTATGTTCTGATTTTCATTTAGCACTCAAGTAACCACTCAAGTCATTTGAGTGAATGTACAAGTATACACATATGTCCATGTTCATTTGATTCCAAGTTTTCTAAAATCAGCATTCAATTTCCTGGAAAAGAAAGCCACTATATGAATACATCGAAATATTTTTTTTTATTATTTTTTTTCAGACAAGTTTAATAGATAAACCTCTTACTTTCTAGTAAATCATTAAAAAAAAAAAAAAAAAAAAAAAAAGCAAAGTTTTCTCCCTCTGCTTTTCAGTAACTCTAAATAAATAAATAAATAAATAAAGTAAAAATCCCAGTTTCCTATGAAACATTTATAGATTCTTTTTCATTCTACCGGGGTGGGACTTTATGTCTCTTGCCTTTATAAAAGAATATTAAACTGAATACTATGCATAAACGTGCTCTCATTTGTGAAGAACCTGTTAATGTTCTTAAGATTAACTTCAGTTGATTCTTAAGATTATCTTCAGTTGAAGAAAGATTATTTCCAGTAAAAAAAAAACTTTGTTTCTTACAGAACAGTCATTTAGTTAACTTCCAGAAGTCATTTGTCTCACTTGGTAGTTTTCTCACCTATAGGAGGTAGTTCACAACTCAAATCCAGACCAAGATTCTCAGATGAATTCAGCTGCATTTCAACACCAAATATTAACACAATTATCACATTGGGTTTTGATTCCTTGATTCCTTTTAAAAATCCAACCTGACAGAATAAATGAAAACCTTAGCAACACTAGTTAGTATCTATAAAATAAACCATTGCACATCAGCTACTCTAGGGAACTCTCCTTTGAGAGAATTGAACAAAGACTTTTGAGGCAGCAAGCAATTACTAATCTATACCAGGAGAGCATTGTGGGAATGTGTTGTAAGTACTGACAATTAAGTCAGATCCTGATGCCATTGTAATCTTTATAAATTTCTACTTCTTTCTAAATTTTTACTTCAACAGGGTCAGGATTTTGTCATACTAAAATGAATACATTCTGAGATTCCTATTTTCCCATTTCTAAAGATGTTCATAGATTTTGTAAATATGGTTGTCCTCTGGCTTGCAAAGTATGCTAAAATAATAATAAAACATTCGGCAAAATAAGCACAATGTGCATGTGCAACTACAAACTGAGTCATGAAAAACTTTTCAAGGTAAGGCTTAGGCAGAGTTGCTTAGGCAGAGTTATCTGCATACTCTTTGAATTTCCCACTTTGGACTATTTGGACTATTACCTGCAACCTCTTAAAAAAAATAAAGAATGTTCTCAATCCATTCAGAGGCTTCTCTCCAAGCAGAAATGGCGTTCTTAAATAAAATGCCATAATAGGTTCATAAACTGTTTTCAGAGAGGCAGAAACGCTGGCCAGGATGTGAATGATCCAAATGAGGTATATTAAAAATGCATGTGTTTGTCCTTTCAGCTAATGGCTTACTAGAGTTTAGGCATACTAGCTGACCCTCAAAATCTGTTGTGGCTGTTGTATTCAGAGGACACATGCTTCCATCTAAATTAGGCATTTATTTTTTTTGTGGGTCTGTCCATAATGACTCTTCAAAACAGTTTATTCTGCTATTTTTTCTCAATGCACGCTCCCTACTTCATTTCTCAGGGTATTCGTTATTGAACTTTTTGACATGTGCAGAAGCAAACAAATGCCAGCTTTATTTCTACTGTTTTCTAGGAAGTCTTTGTTGTTGATTTTAGAGGAACATAGCTAAACACAATTGCTTCGCTTTTTAAAGCACATTGAATTACACTTGAATTCTATCCTGCCATGGATAAAAGGATACAAATACTAGCAAGCTGATAACTCTTAAATAAACATAAAGAAAATTCAGATGTAGGAGTGTTTCGCTAAAGAATTATTCTACTGTAAGGAAAAGGTTACTGTGTTGGTTTGTGCTCCTTCAAACTTTGCGAGTAGTTCAATTTTTTTCATGTATTTCAAACTGACTTTCCATGTAATGCAGATTTTAGATCTGGTTAACTGTTAATAACTTGCACTAACAACTAGCAGTTGCCATGCATGTTGCAGTGTAACATTAATTAAATGTTGGTTTTCTACTTCCTTGAAGTCTAGTTTTCATTTGTGATATTTACAAAAAAAAAAAAAAAAAAAAAGTGTGTGTGTGTGTGGAGGATAGAAATAAGACTCATCACCACATTAATCTTTCACCTTTCCTTTGTGCTAAAAGAATTCCTGACGAGACCTGTAGGGTCTTGCACCAACTCAGATGACAAGTAAACAAGTAAATCTAGTTTTAACATATATAAAAACTCAAACCTATTTGTGTTTTTGTTTTTTGAGAGAAACAAACCCTGTACAGACTACCCTGAAGATACAGAGTCAGATGATAGAAAATAGAAGAAAAAAAAAAAAAAAAAAGCTAATTTAAAGAGAATGAAAAAAATCCTATCTCACATGAAGACTCGATTTTAAACGCCATAGTAGCTGCAGTTCTGATGGTGCAATAGTTAAACCTATTTAAATAGTAGCTGTGAAAACACTAATGTTACATTGTAGAAACTGAAATGCTTTCAAGTCTTAAAAATGATTAAATTTTCAAACCTTGGTGGTAAAATATACACAAAAATCCTCCACACTAAGCAAATTTTAAGAGTTAACATAAGGATATAACCTCAAAATAAGTCTGTTTTTCCTCTATAAAAAGAAAAAAAAAAAAAAAGAGAGAGAGAGAGATTAAAAGCATCAGCTGAGTATTTGTATATTTGTTTGTAGAGACCAGTCATGAAAACTGTTCTTTGTAATTGTCTATTTTTATTTCATCACAGTCTGAACACACAGTGTAAGCAAATTTATAAAAGCAAAAGAAACCTGTTCAGAGAAATATTTAAAATTATTTAGAACTTGTACTGAAGTCAGGTCCCACACTGAACAAATTGGCATAGAAATAACAGACACTCTGGGTTTTACCTAAAGGGTCAAAAGAAATTCCCACAGGGCTGGCCATAGCCTGTATTTCATTTTGTTGTTTGCTTGAAATATTTTAGATAATTAGTTTTCATCTCAGAAAATACTCCAACTATCAATATACGTATTAATTCACATTCATTATAGCCAAGTGTTCTTTATACATCAGATTGTTTACATATCCTTATTACTGGATACAAAGCAAAAAGGACCTCCATTCCTTCAAATCAAGTTATTTTCTAATTATTACAAGGACGTAGTCTTCCTTTCTTTTTGACTTGATCTCTTGTTCATTTATCTTCAAAGGTGCTTTTATGTTGCAGCAATGTTTGACATTAATGCTAGCAAGATAAGGAAGCTATTTCTTTGTGATGCCCTGAATATAACTGTTTCTGAAGGAAAAGCATTCATTACCTTGCCAGGGGCCCTGCTGAAAATCTTATGAGTTTTGATGACCTAAATAGCAGCATTGGAGGCTGTCCATGTTAATGCAGTTTACCAGTCATCTTCCTTCCTTGGTTTCACTGAGTTACCTATTAAAGAATTCCCAGAGCAGATGAAGGTATTCATCACAAAACACTAAACTTTGGTCTATTGAAACAAATCTTTCTAACCTTTCTTTCTCTTATTTATTTTGTCAAATAAGCAGCTTAAGCAGATTTAACTCAATAGGGTAAACTTTGTGATGAGCCCTCAGTCTCCAGAATTATCTTCTCTGCCCTTTGTATTGTAATGGGTTATGATCTTCTAGTTGTATTTTATTTATAATTAAGATAATAATCATACGCACCCTGTCAGACTCACTTTCACTGAATCTAATGCTTTTGATTTTTCTTCAAGTGTAATTGTTATTCCTGCATGCATAAGCTCTTTTAGCAATATGCGTGGCAGGATGAGCTTTGACAGCTAAGCACAAGTTGACCTTCCCCATAAAACACAGAATCATAGAATGGCTTGAGTTGGAAGGGACCTAAAAGACAATCTAGTTTCAACCTGCTTGCCATGGGAAGGGATGCCACCCTCTAGGTTGATCAGGTTGTTCAAAGCCCCATCCAACATGCCTTTGAACACTTCCAGGAATGGGGTATCCACAGTTTCTCTGGGTTACCTGTGCCAGTGCCTCACCACCTTCTGAGTGAAGAATTTCGTCCTAATCTCTTAACTAGATCTCCCCTCCTTTAGTTTAAAACCATTCCCCCTTGTCCCATCATTATCTGACAAAGCGAAAAGTTGCTGTCCATCTTTTAATAAGCCCCCTTTAAGTATTGAAAAGCTGCAATGAGGTCTTCCCTGAGCCTTCTCTTCTCCAGGCTGAACAGCCCCAGCTTTCTTAGCCTTTCTTTGTAGGAGAGGTGATGCAGCCCTCTGATCAATTTCACGGCCCTCCTCTGGACTTGCTCTAACAGATCAACATCCTACTTGTACTTGGGGCCCCAGACCTGGATGCAGTACTCCTAAGTGAGGCCTCAGAAGGGCAGAGTAGAGGGGGACAATCACCTCCCTTGACTTGCTGGCCACTCCTCCGTTGATGGAGCCCAAGATGCAGTTGGCACTGCTGGCTCATATCAAGTTTTTGTCAACCAGAACCCCCAAGTCCTCCTCCACAGGGCTGCTCACAATGAGTTCTTCTCTCAGTCTCTATTGCTCCTGTCTGGGATTGCCCTGACCTAGGTGCAACACTTTGCACTTGAACTTATAGAACCTCATTAGGTTCACAGGGGCCCAATTCTCAAGCTTGTCCCTTTGGATGGTATCCCTTCCTTCTGTAGTATCAACTGTGCCACTCAGCTTGGTGTCATGTGCAAACTTGCTGAGGGTATGCTTGATCCCATTGTCTATATTATTGATAAAGATATTAAAGAGTACTGGTCATGAGACAGAACCCCAATGGACACCACTCATCGTCAACCTCCACCTGGACATAAAACCATTGACCATCACTCTCTGGCTGTGGCCAGAGTACAATTCCTTATCCACTGAATAGTCCACCATTCAAATCCATCTCTCTTCAATTTGGCAATCAGGGTGTCATATGGGAGCATGTCAAAGGCCTTACAGAAATCCAGGTAGATGACATTGGTTGGTCTTCCCTTGTCAACTTATGCAGTCATGCCAGCATAGGACGGATCCAGAATCTTCACCAGATTGGTAAGGTGTGATTTTCCCTTGGTGAAGCCATTCTGGCTGTTCTTGGATCACCTTCTTGTCCTGCATGTGTCTCACTTGATTCCGATTGCTTGCTGTTGTCTGATTCTGAGTAGTCTTTTCACATTCACCTCTCCCTCCTTCCAACACTGTCCTTTGAAAACATCACTAGTTTCTGGAATCCTGTGCACATTTATATGTGTGGGGTGTTTATTCCAGACAGACTTTAAGTAGTCTTAGTACAACTTCATCGCTCGCTCTCTCATTACGATCTTACCTTCTGTTGCTTTCCAATTGGAACTGATGTGCTGAAACACGATTCTCTTTGTGTCTACTACTGAAATTAAATAGGTTCTTCTGCTTGAGATGGCCTAAGATTGACAACCGTACCATATAAAGAAGTCCACATAAGTTATATGCAGATATAACATAACTTCCAAAACCCATAATGAAATAGATTTATTCAAGCAAATAGTTTAAATAAAACATAGCAGCTAATAAATCAAGTTAGAACTTATGGTAAACACTCTCTGTTATTAGCAAATGCACACTTTTCCATAAACCTTCCTTTTACTAAGTCATGCCTGTAGTGAAAGCTTTGAAAACAAGTGGTACGGATGTTTTTCAAGGAACTTACTATTCAAGAATACTTCAACACAGTAACTGAAATGCAGTTACAGATCATGTGGATACATTCTTATCCAGAGCAGATGCTTACAATGGCACAAATGCAGCAAGTAAGAAGGCTACCTTGGGATGGCCATCAGGTTTAATCAAGGTCTTCAGTAGAGACTATAATACCTACCTAAACTTGTAACATTGTTATTGCTTTCCTAGCTATGACTAAGATGACCAAAACATACACTTTAGCAGAGGGACACATGCATGTTGAAATTACTTTGACTGTATAACTTTCATGTGCACATACTTGTAACTGCTTATCCTTTCTGTGCACAAACCTGTACCTTGTACCTACTACATGTAGATCTAGTTGTGACTGACAAATGACTGAGTAATTTGATAAGATGTTAAAGATGCTTTCTTTAGAAAAATTTGAGTTTTGTTTTTGTTTTTTGAAAGTTCAAAGATATTTAGCATGATACATGCTATGGCTTATTGAACTATTTGAAGATACCACTTGGTAAATCTGAATTCTCGTGATTAAAGATGCTTGTTTTCTCCCTTCTCTCAAATTACAAAGGACTCATCACATAACCAATACTACTGTTGCATTTGTTAGATTATAATTAGGTGTGGCAAAAAAAAAAGAGTCATTATGAATCGCTCTGCTGAATAGGAACAGCAGATTCAACTAATCTTTTTGCCCTTTTCAGTATTAAGTCTTACTCAGCATTATGCCTTACATACATGCAACAAAAGGCGAGCTAACAAAAAATGGCGACCTGTGGGAATACTATATTTTTCAGGCAAAATGGCTTCAAGATGCACAATCCTGTAAGATTTTCCTGCACTTATCTTTCTGTTCAAAGATTCAATTAACAGTATAGCATGTGAGTTTTTGTTTATGAATCAAGTGTAAAATATCCTTGGATAAGGAAAAAATGCAAATCTCTTGAGTTTCCATATTCATTTCCCAAATTACAGGAGGATGATTATTATTATTATTATTATTTGTAAACACTTGTTTTCACAGGTAAATATCACTTATTATTCAAAGAAAAGTCAATTTGATGAAAGCAAAGAACAAAAAAAGAAGGCTTTGGGCACTGTTTCACGTATAGTTTCTACTGGGAAAAAATCACACTTTACACAGGATAAAAACTGAATTCTTTGTCATAAGTCATCTGTGTCTCTCCTACACATCAATTAAAAAGCTCATCGGAAGAAGCTATTGTTTTGTAGCCTCACAGTAACAGAAGCTGACTGAAGATTTCAAGGTTCATGGTAGCCTGTTTCTAGTAGCTAACAAAGATGCAACTATCCTTCAATAGAAAACTCTGAAAGAGTTAATTTCTGTTCTGCTATGTTTTTCCTACCATTTCCTGAAGGAAATGTTTATTGGTTCTAAAATGATGTGCAAATACCACTCAGTTCTCCAGCATAGACAGTGGAATCAAACACCCGTCACGCTGCTTTTTTTTTTTTCCCCTTGAGAATCTAGAGAAGAAAGATCAAGATCACCAAAATTTGGTTTCATTGTTACCAATCTCAAACAAATGAGTTGCTAATTAATATCACAGAAAATATTAGTAGATTCTTAATAGCTATAGCTATATTAGTAAATGCAACATGCCACTTGTTCCTGGACACTGAGGCTTAGTGACACATCAACAAACTCCTGGTCTATTGCAACAAGATGACTTCATACAAACTACACATTGGGAATGTTCTTCTAAGCATCCAATATCCTGATTTTTTTGTACACACACACACACAAATAAAACTAGCATACTTGAGCATCCTAGTTGTCACAGACAAAAGCAGCACCTGAAAACATGTAAACATTTTAATGATAGGTTCTCATTCCAAAAGCTTGAATATGGATTTTGACCAAAAAATTATGACCAACACAATCATAAAATCCATCCTAAAAAAAAAAAACAAACAAACAAACAAACACACACACACACCCCCCTTCAGTGGCCACAAACAAGCTTAGTACAGCTTTGAGGTTCTTTCCAAGTTACTGTGGAGCATCAGTGGAGCAGCAATGAGTCACACAATGTCAAATTCACCAGCATTTCCATCCAATATGATCCTTTACTAGATGACTCCACTGCGCAGAGGAAAAATCCTTTGTAAGAATGTAAGAGACAGACACTTGCACTAACACTCCCATACTTGTTCATATATTTTCCTGCCACATATATTTAAATTTCCCATGATTTCAAACATCTAATTAAGCTAAATTAATTAATTTACTTCAGCATGTAAATGTTTGAAGGCTATTTTCACCAATTTAATGTTTTGTATGTAATTAACTAGTACAAAAACAACCTTTATTATTTTATGCTAATCTTGGTAAATATAGTGTCAGCTGCATTCAGAGTTAACACAAATTAAATAGATGAATTATGCTTTCAGCCTAAAAACTGAAGATGCTGTCATGTCCATCATAACTCCTAAAATCAGTTTATCAGCAGAAGAAAAATACACAATTTTATTTCTGCTGTTATACGAACAGTTCCAAAAGCCCCAATTATCTGATCCTATGCTTGATTGTAAAAGTACATGAACTTGTAGTGATGAGTAGAAATTGAACTTGAAACCATTTCATTTAAGAAATATTTGAAAAAAATCTTAAAGAGTATGCCTTATACAAGGACAGGCCATCTTCAGTACTTAAGAGGGAAAGAAGCAGAACAAACAATACAGCACATTTTACAGGAAAGTCTGGTAAATCTAATTAAAAAAAAAAAAAATCAAACCATTCATAAAACAGTAATTGAAGGATAACAATAGTTAACCAGATAAGCAACGGTGGCAAAAGGCATCTCTTTTTGCAGTGCCAAAGATTAATGAATAGAAGGCATTATTCTGCAGCTGACTTTCCCGTGTAAGAGCAAAGTACAATGTTCAGCTTCATGATCAAAATCTGAATTGGCATTTTGATCATTTTTCTAGAAAACAGGGGGGTAACCATCACACTGTAGACAGAGATTTAAGTGTAGGTGGCAGAAGATAGTTTTAGCTATCAAGCACAACAGAACACAATTTAGAGAAAAAAAAAAAAAAAACAAAAAGACACTAAATAAATATTTATTTCTTTTGTGACTAAGCTAAGGGGATTTTCTTAGATGCAAGTAAGTTAGCATTTCATTATATCTTTAATTACAATTCATTAACTGTTTTTAATTTAATGTTTTTCTACAGAAATCACTGAAGTGAAAATGTCAATAAAAAATCCTTCTGTTCTATGGAACGAAAGGAGTCTTCTAGCAACACAAGAATGAGACAATGTGCATATCACCTTCAATTGCAATTTTCTGACTAATGTGTTAGTAGTCCTGTAAACAAAGTAATCTACTTCATTTGGAAGAACTTCTTCCCCCCTGCAGCCACAGCATTCTTATTGGACACACATGATAAAAATATTCTTTACACCTGTACTATATTCTTTACCTTACAGATCCCCATTTCAAACACAACGTGGGACAAAGATGCGCTGCTACCAATACTTCTTGGATTTTCATCTTCATTGGTTAAATACACCTGCGGTGAGGGCTGTCAGTGGTGTAGCCCCATAAGGCATCCCCGACCATCACTGTGCCGCTAGAGGGCGACGGAAGCGCTAAGAGCTCCTTAGGCTCCTGACTGCAGTGGCAAATTTGGCACTTGATTTGTACCACAGCTGCCCAGTCTAGTCTGAGAAACATGAGGAGTAAACAGGGGAACACGAGTAGTTCAGCATACTTAACACATAAATAACACCGCCTGAGTCAGAAAACTGATTAGTAGGACTTTTGCTTGCAAAATTATCCCTTTTTTTTTTATCCCCCCCCCCCTTTTTTTTTTTTTGAACAGTAATAAAGCACAACTCATGCAATGTAGACAATTATATACAAAAGAGGAAATCTAAAAAAAAAAAAAAAAAAGTAACTATTCCATCTTTGGAAAAAAGGAATTATAATCCGCTGGAATAAGCACCTAAGTGTTATTGGTAATAACTGTACTGACAACAGAGCACATGAGGGTACAATTACATTTCAAATAAATCACATTCCTAATCACTTTTGTTAGACAGGTACAAGATTGAGTAGGTGTTTGCACAAGCAACAGGTTCAGGGGGTTGTTTTCTGGGACCTCTGATATGACTTGTAACATCTCAGGTGCCCTGAGGGAAGCTCTCAGACAACTTGTAAAATGCTCCTTTTGCTGTATTGCTATAATAAGAGGCTACAAAATATCAGCAACAACTTTATGGAACCTCCCTTGCAAAGGTAAGAGTCAGACTAAGTCTGAAATATTATTGAGTATTCTGCCTCTGTTTAATCACCAAGTCCTTATAAAATACAGCACAAGAAAAAGGCACACACACACACACACAAAGGTTTTTAATCTTTCTAATCTTCAATCTTCTCCTTCATGAAGAATTTAAACCAGGAACCTCTTGAATAAGACATTGCATCATGGGAAAGAGGTTTCTACTTCCTTTTCTCTTCATGATCTAGAGATTTTATATAGGATATTTCATGTTTTCACTCTGACAAGATGTGAGTTAAAGCCTTACCTTCCAAAAATTAATCTATAACCGTGTTTGCTAGGATGGCTTCTCTTGTTCTCTCCTTATCAATCAAAATAAATTACAGAGAAATTGACTTGGGAAATGTTAATATAGATATTTTCTATCATTCTTTTGGTAAAAAGCCTTATCACATCACAAGCAGGAATGAGCTGACAGACACTAAAACACCGTTGGTGTTTTAATGTAATCAGAGTTGTCACAGCCTTCAGCCATCCATGTGTTGAAATAGTGGCACATTCAAAGATGGTACTGCCTCTTGGCCATCCAAAAGAAGGAGTGTTTTGTGTTTCTGACACAGTTACCACAAATTGTGCTGGCCCTGATTGTTGTTGTTGTTCTCAGTTGGCCTGTAATTCCTAATGTTGTCAGCTGCTTTATCTGTTTTGGCTTGAACAAGGGGTAGTCAGTATCCTTTCTTCTTCTTTTTTTTTTTTTTTTTTTTTTTTTTTTTAATTGAGAAGCTTGTTTTAATCACTAATTGGTTGCTCTATATGTACTTTCCCATCTTTCTCAAAGATGGAAAGGAAAATAGTTTGGGTAGTGTATACAGAACTCTGATAAAGCTAATGGGAACTGCTCAGATAAGAAATGGAAGATTTTTCTGAGCTGGAGAAAATCATCTTGGTTGAGTATCCACATGTTTTAAAATACCTTGAAGTGAGAGCAGAAGATCCACAAGGAAAAGTGTACTATCAGTCCTTTATGATATCACAGTTCCCTACTGTACTCCTGGCCTTCCCACACTTACCTTGTTGTATACAGTCCTACCTCTGAAAAGTATTCTCCATCATGTATGCATAAGCTGAAGGTAAAGCAAGAAGTGCTGCCTGATGCTTTCCTGTTTAAAAGTGATACTGAATGCAAATACAATAATTTTTAGAGGCACAGTAGCCCCCATAGGTAAATGCTGTATCAGTTTGTATGACTTCTAATAAGCACTTGGTGTGCATACAAACACTCCTCCCATGTAGTCACACTGACCCTGTTCCACACCTGATTTTTTCAGGTATCTGGACATTCGTCTCAATTCGTGTACCACCAAACTGTATTCTTTAACCATTCAGTTAAAAAACCCACTGTCAACATCACCTGAAGAAAGGGCTTAGGCAAGGAAAGGGGAAAAAAAAAAAAATGATTAAAAAGTGAAGGAAACTTGGCAGTTTTCATTCAAGTGAATCAGAGCAGAAAAAAAAAAAAATCAGCAAGGTAATAATAAAGAAATAAAAGTACATAGTCTTTCCCAGGCAATGAGAAGAATCAACATAGCAAGTTTGCCATCCAATTTATGAAATCATTTCTTTCCCATGTTACCCTTTATCAGCCTTTCCCATAGCTGAGAAGAATCTTGACCTCAGTCCATCTATTTGAAAGACTTACAGTAGTAATAATGAATTAAACACATTTTCATCTCATTTTCATCTTTTTTATTCCTCTCGGAAAATTTTATGTCTGTTATATTTATGTGCAAGACAACTGTCCTTTCCACTCAAGCTGTGAAAAAGGATTTTCTGAACAGCTGCAGGTCAATGGAACAGAGGCAACAAGGTTGCTCTTTCTGGTGGGACAGGGATTCCTGTTGAACTTCCTTGCTGCTCTGGCTAGAGGAAGTCACAGGAAAATATTTCTAGCCAGCACTTGTGAAGTGCTCATCAGGATACATTTCAACAAACACTCAGGTGTGATGAATGGGTTTTTACTCCACCCCCACATACACATATTTTTTTCCCATCTGTTTCTATGTGTTTGAGTAAAAACAGTTTTATCATGGATGAACATGTTCATTTTTTTTTCCATACACATATAGCAATTATAATAGGAAAGAAAGATCAAACTGACAAGAAAAAAAAAAAAAAAAAAAAAAAAAAAAAAAAAAAAAACGAGATTATCTTGGATTATTCTCCACACAGATTTCTGTTATTTGTGAGATCTTATTGTGAACTAATATCTATCTAGAACACTTTTTTTCCAATTTATTTCCTTGATAGGACCAATGATCCACAGTCACTAGTAAAGAACAAAAATAACTTGGGACTTTCAGCAGCACCAATGCTGGTCACAATGCTCAGGAGTCAAGAAACAACGTGATAAAGAGGTGGATACCAGGACTGAGAGAAACTAAGATTTCCTATTCCAGAAAGGTTGCCTAAAAAATCACAGGTTTAAGCAGCAACCATCTACTCAGGGGAATAGTGCGGGGGGGAGGGCAGGGCGGGGAGAGAGGGAGGAAGGGAATCTGACACTAAAGGAGGACAGAATATATAAAGACATCTATCATCCTGTGAAAAGAAAAACTTGCTCAATGAATCCTCAGTCAGCACTCCACTAGAGAAAAAAAAAAAAAAAAAAAAAAAAAAAAAAGGAAATATGCAATTTTCCAATGCAGGAATGGTTCTTATACTACAAGTCCCAAGATGGCAGCTTAATTATTTGGTAATTTTCCAAATACCAGATACACCTGAAGGTATTTGCATTATATTTACACTTATTTTTTCTATTCAGTAACTAACAAGTGTCAACCATAATACAGCTTACGCAGCCACAAAAGTCAAGAAACTTACAGGAAGAGAACAAAGCCTGTATTTACATTGTCTTCGGGACATTGTCCCTCAGCTAGCTACAAATAAAGGCCCTCCAAAAAGGTGCCTGGATCCAAAGTAGAAAAATTCTAGGAGGACCTGTCCACCTGCAGAGAATTGTTATCTGCAGTTCATTTGGGAATTACCTGAATCTTAGCCTAACTGAACCACAACCTTTTCATTTACTTTCCAGCATGCCTAAGTAGTAGTGCCTACATCACTTGAACCTTTGGGATGACAAAGGTACACAGCATTCAAGTCCAAGCTGGAACTAGGTGGGCTCCACTGATCCCTGAGCTATTATTTCCTGTACTATAAATTTAACACTTGCATGACTTCAAGGGCTTCAGTGACATGTAAAAACTGGTTGTATTTAAGCACTGTTTAACAGCAATGCCAATCAATCAAATGAAATTTCAACAGAGTTGAGTGCAGAAGTATCCACATCTTCAGACATGTGTCTTAACTATTAGTAATGTTCATTGAAATCTTAATTCTCCCAGACTGAGGTAGAGCCAAGCTAACACAGGAAGCTATGATATCTGACGCACATGACCTTTCTGATTAAAGCAACTTGTCTTTCTTACAGAAGGCAGCTACTACAGCTCATTAACAGTTTTGCATTCTATTCTTCAAAATTCTGTATCAACCAATTTATATTCTTTATTTCTGGTAGCATTTGGAAATGTCTCAATTTCCTCTCGAAGTTAATGAGAGACAATGGGTATTCCAATTGTAGGTCAGCAATGATGGATGCTGCCTTATAAGTAACAGACTCCTCTACTACAAAAAAATTCAGGCCAGTTCTAGTGCAATTTCCCAAGCCCCGTTCTTTCCTTCACCCACACCATACCCCACAAACACACAGGAGAAAAAAGTTACAATACATTAAAAAAATCATTATTTTTAATTCAACACACATTACTGTGATGTGTACAAAGATACCGCATTAAAAAAAAAAAAAAAATCATGTTAGTTCCATAGATGCTATCAGAAATCCTGGGACAGAGATGATTAACAATGCTTCTTTTACTAATTCAGTTCTCATCTGTTTCAGTAATATGAATCCCAGACACAGTACATTTACTGTGCCTGTACAAGAATGAGTTTAAATACATAACTTTTTTTATAACATGAAAACACCTAAATAATGTATCTTTTATTAATGCACTGCACAAAGTACCTTTTTTTTTTTTTTTGGCATATTGGTGTTTATCTCCTAATAGCATTAGTTGTATGAAAAAAATACAGTATCTCTACTAAAATTTGTTTGATATGAAAGAGCTGAAAGTTTCAGATCATTGCAACAGAGGTTGAATTCACATTACCCATGTGAAGTAAATTTCTAAAGCTTTGTACCCATCAGTTTTAGATACTATTTGAGAAGAATTAAAGATATCATACAACTGGTGAAAGGTTATATTTTTCACTGGAAAAATATAACAAAAAGTTGCATTTGAAAACTACAAAAATTAAATAAAGCTTGTTTCCTAGCTCAGAGGGATACATAAACTTGCAAAAATTAGATGTAATGTAATGCATATTATTTTACCATTTTGTACAAGGTCTAACACTGAGTTTAATCATACAACTAATGTGGAACAGCAACATATTGAAAATACAGTACTCTATTTGACAGTGATAAAATAAGAACTACAGAAACACTGTAGGCAAACACCTATTGCTCACTATTTGAGTGTGCTACTTTGGCATATAAAACTGCTAGTTTTCCCACTGCAAAGTTCTTCCTTAATATCCACAGTTATTGGAGCAAATTTCATGATAAAAAACACATTTAAATGGTTATATAAAATATACAAAGAAACCTGCATGTGTATTTCTGCAGTTTCCTTCTCATTTGCTCAAACTAAAACCAGTTTTTACCACTGTCCCAGTTTCAGCTGGGATACAGTTGATTTTCTTCCTAGAAGCCTCTGTGGTGCTGTGTTTTGGATTTAGGATGAGAATACTACTGATAACACAGGAGCATTTCAGTTGTTGCAGTGCTTACACAGAGCCAAGGACTTTTCAGCTTCTTGTGCTGCCCTGCAAGTAAAGAGACTGGGGGTGGGGGGAACACAGCCAGGACAGCTGACCCCAGCTGGCCAAAGGCATGTCCCACACCATGTGGCATGCTACACAACAAAACCAGGGGGATTGACTGGGGTAGGAAGCCACTGCTTGGGAACTGGCTGGGCATTGGTCAGCAGGTTGTGAGCAATTGCACTTTGCATCACTAGCTTTGTATATTATTTTATCATTATTATTTTCCCTTCCATTTCTTTCTTATTAAACCACTTTTATTTCAGCCCATGGGTTACACCTTTTCTCCAATTCTGTCTCCCATTCCACTGTGGGGGAGTGCGTAAATGTCTGTGTGGCTGCTGGTTTAAACCACAACAACCAGAACACTGAAATCTGCTTTTCCACCACAGAGGCTATTTCAGCTTTCCATCTCCAACCTTGTCAGCTAGTGGAGTGCTTTGAACACAGATCCAATGAGCCACTGAAAATGAAACTCTTTTTCCTAGCTTTCATACGCTCAAAAGTAGCAGAATTGTTCCTGTTGCTGAAATTCTACAATAAACCACCAACCAGTATACCCTTCAGGCAGGAAAGATGACTGGAAAAAGCCAGTATGAAAGGCAAAACATTAAAAAGTTTATGAGCAGAAAACCAGCGGTTTGGAGTGAAAACAGTTCATACAGTCTTACCTATAGCTGGCAAGTCTAAAAGCTATTTTAAATGCCACAGCACTTCCTAAAATTTTTGTGAAAGCTTATAGAAGAACTGTAAATGATTTTGTTTCATGTAACTTCCAGGATGTGGAACACATTGTATGGACTACATTAGGCATCGGCCCTGACCCAAAGACTGCAGGTGTCAAGTAATACTGTTGCTGAGAATTTAACAGAATATGTTGAAACAGTATTTCAGTATCTCTGTAAATGTTGACTCATTTCCTGCTATGGTAGCACACTTGTACCCAATATTGTGTGAAGTGATTTGATAGATCAATTTAAACAAGTTTTTCCTGCATACAAAACACCTGCTTGAGAAACATGTGGCCACAATACCGAGAGGCTTGCCAAATAATTATTACTGCACATTTCTCAGGATGAAACAAGTTCAAAATATGAGTATATTCTGTGAATGGAAGCATAACATTTATGGAGATTCAGTTCAAAGAAATTGGGAAAGTAAGCTCCTAAGAGAAGTTTTGCTGACCAGAGTAAAACATCTATTTAATCCAGACAACATAAAACACCAAGCTAAACATGCGTTTATAGGATTTCTGTTTTACATCAGAAGTACTTCATGGTACAGATTTTGGATTCCATCCATTGTGGACCTTGTTCTTGTAGTGCCCAGACTGAAAGTTTATAAACAAACTTTGGAGCAGATGTGTCATATCAATAAAGAACTTTGACTTCAATCTTAGAAATGTATCCATTCTATAGGTCATTGCAGCCAACTATGTTTAAGCTGCTTGCTCACCTTAGGTTTTAGGATTTTCTTTTGAGGTCAGGGAAGAGAGACGGGTACCACTTGGTAACAAGTGATTTCATCCTCAAGTAGGCATCTGAATGGATCAAATTGCATCCCAAGCCATTTATGCACATATAATTAAAAAAAAAAAAAAAAAAAAAAAAAAAGGGTTGGGTAATAAATTCTTAAGTAAATCATCTGTTGCAGGCAAATCTTCACAGTGTACGTCTCAAATTTGTAGGGATGGATTCCATTTTTGAGTCCACTGGGCACCTATGTGGGTGCCCATGTGTGATCTAGATAGAAATTTCACTGCCAGATCTGATTTGAGATGTTGTCTTAAGAGCCACTTGAAATGTTTTCCTTGGAGTCTAAGTGAACTGTCCCAGTTTGGGGTTTTTCAGGTCTTGTAGTCCTGAATTCTTGTGACAGAATCATTAATTACAACTACAATAGCAAATACTGTAGCCCAGTAAGAGCAGATTTATACAGTGAAACACTCCATGACAAAGGGTGTTCTGTTGTCTTATTTCAAAGTAGTTACAGGGTACTCCCACAGACTAGGTGCCCATTAGTCATCATGGTATGTTACTTATAGGGACAGCGTGTATCTGCTAGGTCTGCTTCATCCAAAAGGAAACCAGTTTCTACCACATTACCAAAGAATCCTTTTTGATACAAATCACAGAATTCTCTTTGAAAAGCACTGCTTGCTTGAACTAAAACACTACTGTAAATATACCTAAAATAGCAGCTTTAGAAATACCAGAAGCCTGTCTCCTAAATGAAGCTTGAACTACTGCTTAGTTTCTAAAATATCTATAACTAAGGTATCCCACAGACCAAAAGTCTTGCTTTTAGGTGTAGTCAAGAAAAAAAAAAAAAAAAAGTATCTACATTTAGAAGCAGTCAGACCTAGCTAATTGTGACAGAGCATGAGAAAAAGGTCACAGGTAGTAAGAGGGTGCCTTGCTTTTGTAAATCCCAGTTATAGTCATTTACCCTTGTTCACCAAACAGGTGTGATAATTCAGCATTTTGATATACTGCATAATGACTTGTTCCTTAATTGAATCTTCATCTGAACTCTCAACAAAAGCAAAATGAGAACATCCACACTCTTAGACTGTTAAAACAACAGCAGTACCACTACATCCTGAGAGTTTCATAAGGCTGTAAATGCACAAATCCGTTTCAGGCCAATGAAGATGGATGAAACTATGATCTCAAACAGCATATGATTGAAGTAAAATAATGTTTGTCATTTTTATAATTTCAGATATAAATATTATTTTTCAAAGTGAAGCTGCTTGCAAGCATTCTTCTGGCTTTTACATGAACATAGGTATAACATAAATTCCTAGGCGCATGTTTATGCCTGCCAGGGTGCAGTAGTAAAACTTACTTCTCCCTAAGCTGGCATCACTTACCTGTAGTTTGTACTACACTAAAACGGCAGAAATAATGCTGTCATTGCATAACTACCTTTTCATCTGATGCCTAAACAACATACACTTAAACTTGTTGCTCAATGTGACATTCTAATCTCAAATTCAATTTCTCTAGCACAGTCTCTTCCTCCTCTTTTGTTTCATTGTGGTCAAACAGTTGACATAAAAGGCAAAGGCAAAGAGAATCATAAACTCACAATTAAAAGAATATTGATAAATGCAATGTTATCTAACTGTATGAGACAATAGTCAAGAGATTCAAACTACAAGCTTCTGTGAATATAAGAATGCATATTGTACATGAAGTACAGCAGGTCTTTTGGCTTTTGAGATTTTATCGAAGGGCACCCACAGAAAATAATTCTTCAAACTGGAAACAAAAAATAAAATAAATATAAATAAATATGAACATAGAGATGAGAATAGGAATGATATAACAAAAAGGAAATTGCCAAAGTCCTGCTACTACATGCTCTGCATGTTCCCCTATAGTTAGGATTTTTCACATGAGAATTGCAATGGGTTCAAAAGGATCCAGAAAGTAATAGGTGACTGCATATATAAAAATCACAACTGACAACAGGAAAAAAAATAATAAATGGGTAGGAGGTCCTAACACTTAAAACCTCAAAAAGACATGCCTTCAGAGTATCTACATAAGCTTGCTGCAAGAGAACGAGAGCATCTTCTTCAGGAAGGCCAAGGAAGGAACTTCATTCCCTCTTGCTATCACCACATAACAACTCAATGCAACATCACCACAACTCAACCACAGACAAACATGGACAAATATGCATGGAGACTAAGGAGGTCATTTATCTTATAGTTGAGAAACACCTCAGAATTGTCCCAGTTGGCCCCACTATTTCTTTCCAACAGTAATGAATAGAAGTATGACAGCTTTAAGTAACATTGTAGGGTGAATAACTTGGATTCCTAAACTATCTATTACACTGTAGCCACTAAGAGGAAGACTTTAGCATTAGGCCAAACTGTAACACTTTAACAGTGTGTTTTGACTTTCCCTCCGCCTCTTCCCCCCCCCCCCCCCCCAAAAAAAAAAAATCCAAAGTATTTTGTTACATTAACAAATGTGTTTAATAAAAAGCAAAGCAGTCCAATTTCAAATCATTTCAAGTGATAAAGATGTCTGAGTATTCCAAGAAACAGGAAAACATTGTGTGCAATGTTCCTGAAAATGAGGAATGAAAACAGGCAAGACCAGCATAATTCAGCTTTATAAAGTATGTTCTGCTGAGCTACAGCCACTGTCCAGGAACTGGTGATGCAAAATCCATACCATCTTGCTTTAGTGGCTAAATACACCATGCGTCTAGACAGCAGGGAGAATATCTCAATTTGAGTCTTTGAACAGTGCATACTGTCAAGATTAGCAGATGCAAGGGTAGATTCCTGTGAAAATGAAGAAGTGTCAGTGCCCCTAAAAAACACACTGATGAAGTGATCAGAGAACGATGGGGAAAAGTGAGTTGTATTCACAGTTTGGCCCATATACCAGATAAATACCAGCTGTGTATATACACATCAGTTTGGTAACAGTCTCCAAAACACTGTGCCACTTTAGTCCTCTTCTCATCAAGCTTACCATTTCTCTTTTCTCTCCAACCTCATTTTTTGACCCATGTTGAGGGTCTACGGAAGAAAATTTATTTCTTCCAGCCTTCTGTCACAATTCAACATGTCAATATTTGTCAGAATTCTTTCCATAGCTGCTACATTCAAAAGATAAGTCAGTTGATTACAGTTGCCACAGTGTGTCTGCCTGCACTAGCACATCCATACTAAACGAGCTCTTGAACACTGCAAGATGCCAATACTCCATTAAGATCCACACTGGGACTGAGACCAGAATAGCAGCTGTACCCCAGAAAGCTTCCTGAAATGTATTTTTAGTGTTTTCTTAGCCTTAAGATTTCCTCTCAACAAAAGTCAGATTTTCTAGCAACACAGAAGTTTTTGAAAGACATGAGGTAAAACACTGGCCCCACTGATGGTAATCATTTCTGTGATAGAAGTTTCCCTTCCATGTCTTCCAAGTTATATGGAAACTCAGTAATTTATTATAGGCTACCACATCCCACATCAGGCCTGTTTTCCTTTTGCTAAGTGCAAAGAATATTCCACGTTAACTTAAAGCTTAGTTTCTTCTTCTACAAAGCCTCTCCATTAAATAGAAAGAAAAAAGCAAAATGGCTGCTTGAATTTCCTAGTCTCTGTCCCCTTGACATTAATATCTTCCTGGCATGTCTGTAACTGTTTATTGCATGACTGGGTTGAAAGAAAGAAGAGATCACTTTCTAGATATTTTTGTATTGTTATACTATTTGTTTTCCTTTTAAGTGATATTTTCCAATGAGCCTTAGTTGAAGTGCACCACTGAGGATAGGATTAATACTCCACTACCAAGGCTGCTGCTAATGTCTTAATTCCAGAAGAATATCGAATGTTACTGCAAGGAAAAGATCTAACACAATGACAGTTAAGCCCTTATTTATTTATTTACTGTTTAATAAATAACACAAGAAGAGCATTGCTCTGAGTAAAATCAGTGGATGGTTGGGGGTGTCTCTTCTCCTCCACCATCCTATACTCCCCACCACCATCACCCTCAGAACTGTTGACATTTCAGTGTTCTCCTTCAAGAACCTTGGAATTTATCTTCAAGTCTTGTCCTCAGGGGAAAGAATCAGACTCTTTTTTACTATTAGTATCTCCTTTTTCAGCTTACTTTTTCCCTTTGCCAGCTACAGCTCAGAAATTTTTATGACTATTTGACTACAGAATCAAAGAAATCCTTTGGGAACAATCTGTCCTGAGTTTCTTCTTTAAAACCCTGCGGGTCAAGTGCCAATGCCTCTCAGCCTCCAACAAAGGAAGAAGCCTTCGAGGAGGGAGATGAGCAGATGAGTTCTTAAGCCTTAGTGTGTTTCTTTCCTCCTCCTCCTACCCCCTCCTTTTTCTTATCCTTCCTTTTTCTATGGCTTCAATTTCTTTTCTATTCCTAGTTCTGGAGAGGAAAGACTATCCTCTTGCATTAATCACTTTTGCAGGGTCACTGTATGAAGTCTGAGGCAGATTGCTAGTACATTAAGCACTTTCTGCTCAGAGGTTCAAAAATCCTAAGTACAACTGGACCAGAAAGGAACCTTATGTCTTTTGCAGGGTCACAGTGATGTACCTCAATATCTTTGGTGGAAACAATTCAAAAAGCTAACTGTAAAGCATGTACTGAGTAAGAAAGGACAGCAAGGCTTCTTGTATATCAATCTCCAGTTTTCACATTCTTTACCTGGGGTGAAGAACCAGGGAGGTTTAAAATTTTTAACCCGCATTCTGTGCTGTCACTTATGAGGATTTTCATTCACAGTCCTGTACTCTCTTCTCTGTATCAGCCTTGTTTGTAGGCTGATAATCCAGAGACAGACCCAAACTGTGCTCTACAAACTAAAGGTTCCCTTTGTGTCATTCTGATCTTTGTGCTGTCCATCTGCTCAACTTCAAATTTTGCAAAAGCTCAATTCTCCTGTTGACAGCAAAGGGCTGGCAAACAGTTCTGTTGTTGAAGAAAGACAATACTCTCTTTCTCAACCAGCAAAGAAGCTAATATGCAGCGAATTAAAGTGTATGCTAGGGCTGCTGAGGAAACTTGTAAAGAATTGTGGGGAAAAAATTGAATGTTCTATCTCCTATAGTTGGTACTCACCATTAGCAATGACTTCCTCCAAACAGCAACAGAATTGTTGCATAACCAGGCAATGGCCTGACTACAGTATAACACAAGCGAAAGACAAAGGGAACTTTGTATTTCTAATTGCCAAGTAGGAACCAGGACAAAAATTTCTAAACATCCTGCAGAGCATTTAAATATATAAGAGATCAGTTCGTGATAAGAGCAACCTTCACAGACTGGAATTCATACAATAAGCTTGGCTGGATCAAGACAAGATACAGCCAACCTTTTATTGTCTTCTGTTACTGTCGTGCTACTGAATTTCCTTTTGTCTCCGTGGTAGTACTATCATCTAGGTCAAGGTTGACAGGAGTAGGAGATAGTCAGTTATTCTGGATTTTATTCAAATAATTTACTAAAACCCAGAAAACCTTTAGATAATTACCAACATCCATCTGACAATTAGCATCCAAATGCAGAGTGGGGTTTTGTTCATTTATACTGAAGATCGCATTCCTAGCAGCTGCAAGGTTTTGAACTGCATTGTCAAAAAAAATTCAAGACCACATGATTCAAGTCAGGGTCAAGATTCTGGCTGTTTTTGTGGCACTATTATACATATCCTTCCTGTGGTACTTTAAACCTCCTCAGCCTTTTGGCTCCCCTTATAATGAGCACACACATTGGCACAATGTTTACATAATCAGAGTCTAAGATGATGATGAATGAGCCAGACCTCTGGATTTTTACAAAATATAATCTAAGCTCCTCTAGTAAGTCACCTCTGTCCTGATTATAAGCAGTATAATGGATTGCAAGAGATCTGATTCATGTATTCTTCCTCAAGCATCCCTCCAAGGCAAAAAAGCACAAAATTCATTGTTTGGTAAATAAGAAATCCTGAACAAGTTTAAACAATACAGCTGGAAATACTTCTAGTTCCCCAAAATCATATTCATACAAATATTGATGTTTCCTACTTGTCTTGACTACCTGTTCTGAAGTGATACACAAGGTGGGAACTTCAGAGACAGGACAGAACTTTTTATGCTGATTATCTTCACAAGCTTCATTTTCTGTTTCACTTTGCAATTTCATTCATTGGAATGAACCCATCTAAGCCAATCTACATGTTCATCCTGAGGTCCAGTTTTCTTTTGTCCCTCACTTTCTGTTATTTACTGGAAGGGGGAGTTTGAGCAATGTGATACAGAGATTTCAAGCAGGTGTAATTCACATCAAGTATTAGAGCACATGGCACCATTTCCTTGCTCTCTCCTCCTACTGACATCTCTCTAATGGTATGTCCATCTATTGGAGGATGGCCTCTGATTCACCATATTTATATGAGAGACTCCCTTCTGCCAATTTTTCCATTCGTCTCAAGGGGGATGCTTTGCTCTCCCATTCCATCAGATACAGTGTTTGAGACAGGAGAAAAAACATGCACCAAGACACATAAACCCTTCTTGAAAATGTAGGTTAAGTAGCTAATACATTAACTGGGACTTGGGTTCCTAACATCATCTGAGTATTAGTTTTGTAGTATTTCTGGCACCTGTGATCAGCCTTCGGAAGCACAAGGGTTTTCTCACTTTAGAGACTAGAAAACACATCACTCTATCCCTCACCAAAACACCAAAACTACTTAAACTCATCTGTTCTTACTGAGAAAGCAAAGGGTACAAAAATAGAGGAAAACAGGTAAAATTCTTATTACAACTGTAATCATTTAATAAAAGTATAAAGAGCACTATACTGGAGTAAAGAGCAAAACCAAGCAATCAGGTGGAAAACAAAGCCACAACATGCATAGCATTAGAGAAAGTAACTGCATTGCTATCAAGCTTAGACCAATACTGATGAGTAGATGCTTTTCCTTTCATTTAAATGGAGTCACCACTAAGATGAATGATTCTCAGTTACATCTAATCTTTCATTATTGTAAGATTATAAACACTAAAGTATATGATTACAGCCTGAATAATACTGTAAAGTGTACATAACCTAAGGCTGATTAAAGACTATACACACACAAAGAAGTGTAACTCTGTTAGTCATCCTCACTTTCCAGGCATTTTAGCTAGAACTGTAAGAAATAGGAAGAATAAAGTATTAATTTGAGAGTTAGGCATCTCCCACTCTGGGAATTTAGATACAAAAATATAGTTTTATCTCAGAACATACATTGTTACAAAGCCTTCCAAAACCTTGGTCTCTACTAGCGAAAAGAAAAATAGATTTTATATTGTAAATACTGCTGCAGCTTTAAACAGTTCTAGTCATTTATTTCCCCAAAATACAGACTTCTAATCTTAAATGCTTCTTATGTGTAATATATCTTTTAAGTTGAACATTGACTCCAGAACCATGCAAAATGTTATACAGCTGTAACTAGAACATTCTCAAAAAAAGGGCAACATTCCAATTATCCATAGAGCACAAGAAAAAAAAAAAAAAAAAAGCAGTCATCTCTTCCAACCTTACAAGTAAACATCAGAAACAAACTTACACTAACATAAGTAAGCTAATATCAACTAGAGTGAGTGACGAGCAAATAAGCCACCTTATATTGAAGACTTAATATTTTAATTTTGTGTCCTAGCATAAACAAACTCCCGAAGCATGGAACTCTACCTTTTAACACACAGCTGTGAAATTAAAACAGCTCTGCAAAACAGACAAGTTTTGAATGTGGTCTAAGCAAGATTGAAAAAGCAAAGCTCTTGACGAAGACCATCTCTCCAATCATTCTTGCCCACATTTCCATGATTCCACAGATTCTCTGCAGTGGCTGACAGCTCTTTTTTCTAATGCTATCTTGCACTTCAGAAAGCTCATCATAGTCTTTAGTGATGTACTGTCTTTAGGGCTGATTTAGTGACAAATTTACCCAGTTTCCTTGATATAGAACATCAACACTGGGATTATAGATACAGGATCAAGAGTTTTCTATAATTTTTTCTTTACTTCCAGAGAAAGAGAAGTCTATTGTTTTGAAAACTGACTGGAAGCATTTATTCAACCACCCACTCCACACATTTCTAGTTTTGTCATAAACTCGGAAATCTTTACTTATCTAGTTTTCCATCTGAAGACTTTAAATCATCATCTGGACCACCAGCTATGCAGCTATTAGGTCTGTTGAATTCAATAATGCAAAATAAAGTGCTCCCATTTCTCTGCTCAATGTAAAAGCTATCATAGCTTCAATAAATCTGTATGCAAGTGCTCACTTGGCTAAATCCTCAGCAAGGATATTTTTACTAGCTTGAACCCAAGGAAGAAAATGTCTTTGGCTTTGCAGGATTTAAGTATGATTAACTAGAGTTACCTACTGCAGAATACCGGACAAGGAATTTTGTCCAGTGATTCCTTATTAAAAGGAGAGCTTTTATTACGGTAGCCTATGGCAATTTCTTAAAAATGAAAAATCTTATCACCTTACATCAAATAACTGACATCATGATCACATCTTTCACAGACTAGAATTCCCTAGCTGGAGTTCTATATTGATCTCTTCTTGCTCCCAAGTGAAATCTTAGGTCCAACTATATGTGTTTCTCCTCTTCCCTGCCACTTAAACCTGATCCATGATTCACTCAGCCTTGAAGATATAACCAACTAATAAACCAGAACAAAATTGCTTCTAATGAAAGTAAGGTCTTATGCCCTTCCTCAGACCACTTTCAGGAAAAAAAAAAAAAAAAAAAAAAAAAAAGGATATTCACAAATTCACATAGAAATCAAGAAAGGCCTTATACTAAAAGCAGCAATAAGACATACCATATTGTTAAAGCATGTCAAAACTAGCAGATGTTAAAACATATGAAATCTTTTCTCTATACGCAGAAATCACATGGCTCACTAAACATGTCTGGTCTATGCTCATCCAAAGCCTAGTCTGACTCCTCACAAAGGGTAAACTGTGACCATCATAGTCATACTGCTTGTGAAAACAAGCCAACTACTTAGTTTGCCAATATGGTACTATTTAAAATATGCAACTTATGATTTGAAAGCAGGCATATCCTTCAAAATGGGCCAGGTGTACATTGAAAAATCACACCTAGAAACCCCCATGTAAAAGACATTTAGACATCATACAATATGACAAAATTTTCATTCTACTAATAAGGGAAAATTCCCACCTTGACTTCAGAGAGGCAAGTTTCAAACCTACGTAAGCAACAAAGCTTATATCATACAGACATATAGAGAGAAACAGAAGCATATATGAACATTGTTTCAAGAGAAACGGATCTTTAATACTGGTTATTGACATAAATGAAGTCAGGGAAAGATGGACGAAGAAATACTTTGTTACTTTGCTCTGATTTTAATACTAAAATCTCTATTCCAGTAAGTGATGAATAACAATATAAATATTTCACGTCACAACACTGAGGACCAGATTTCTTGCAATTGAAACTCTGAGGACTACTACCTAGTTCATGATTTCCCAATACAAGGAAGGCTAAGGGTTACTAAGTCTCTATGCCTCAAGAGAGTACCACCCAACTTCAGTCTTTGTCAATGAGAAATAATGAAAGAGCAACTTCCATCAAGCTAAAGCTCAGTAGAAGTTATTCAAGATCTGTAC
The DNA here is from genome assembly GCF_964035555.1 of Netta rufina. Taxonomy (NCBI): domain Eukaryota; kingdom Metazoa; phylum Chordata; class Aves; order Anseriformes; family Anatidae; genus Netta; species Netta rufina. Next base: position 79,770,824 of record NC_140125.1, on the reverse strand, counting down.
TCCCATCCTGTTTTTGTTTTTTTTTTTGTTTTGCTTTGTTTTTGTGTGTGTGTGTGTTCTTGGGTTTTTTTGTTGTTTTTTGTTTTTTCCCCTCTCTCCACACCCAGCCAGACAGCATTTTAATACAATTTCCCTACAGCAAATCAGCCTTACAAGATTATAAAAGAGATGATACAGGAAAATAACACCTACTGAAGTCCTTAATCCTCTACATACCTCAAAATTCAACAAATTTTGCTTGGATTCCATTCGCCAACCTTCTAATATACATACACTGGTAAACCTCCCACAGCCAGATAGGAAAAAAGACAACAACAAAAACAATCTTCATCCAGCTATCTTCCCACACAGTCTGAGTAACAAACCCAAGATAAGAGAAAGCTGCAGAAGGAGGATAGAAGAATAACTCATAATGGAATTTAATTTAATCCACCCACCTATGCAAACCACTCACCCTTACCAATGGTGAATAAGCCCTGCAACTTTTTTCTTTTTTTTTTTAAAAAAGTCTTCTGCAACTGAAACATCCCTTAATATGAAATAACATTATCACCCTTTGAGAACTAGCCATCCATAGGTACAGAATTTCACCCTTGTCATTCTCACACAAAAACTCACTAGCCAGATCTTGCTGGAGCTTCTAGTCATGTCCATCCAGATGTACGGTACAGCCTTTAAGTCTTGTTTTCATTCAGATTGGTTGAAGGTTACTTTCCATAAGGATGAAAGTAAATTGCCAAAGCATCAACATTACTTTAATACCTCCCCATAACTTCCCGCCCCCCCCCCCCCCCCCCCCCCCAAGCTCAGGAGAACAAACTAGCTTTTCTAGAATCTATCAGGAAAGGATCAAAACAGCTAAACTAACAGCAGCACAAAATACCCTAGAGCAACAACCCTCCACACAAGCAGCATACCTACCCCACAGAAAGAACATAATAGTCTGTTACAACCTCCCGCTGGCACTGAACAATTAACACCTTCACCCTCTATCACCCATTGACTAGGCTAATATGAAGTGGAGACACAGAAGAACCAATCAAGGAAATTAATACTAAATCAAAGTACAAGTAAAGCTTTCTAATTTCTCACTTTTTTCACCTGTAGTAATCAGATGCCCTTCCTGCAACATAGACAAAGTGAAGAGACATAAGGTTTCAATTTATATTTATTTCGATTTATATTTACTGACTCAAAGAATGATGTCTCTCTCTGGACCCTTTATCTCCTGATGTTAGAGCACCTATTGCACAAATAACTTCTGGGGAAGGAAAAGAGAGAAAATAGATAAATAAATAAATAATAAATAATGTTCCTGACTAATCCTGCATTGCTTCTGGTTCTTGACCCTGATAAATATCATTTGGCCATGTCTCTCTCTGAGGTGTATGGAAAGCCCTAGCACCCTTGGATTCAATGCTTACCCAACAGTATCACTTACTGGAGTTGTTTCCACAATTTTAGTTATTTACAGTCTTCAATTTCCAAAGTGCCACTTTCCAAGCTAGGGTAGGACATAAGTACTTAGCTCCTAGCTGTTCATGACAATTTGAGCCAAGATGACAGAAATCAGCTGGCTCCCTGGCTAGGAGGATCTCTATTATTTTGCTGCTTCAGGACTTCAAATGTAACTAGCTTAGGTGCTCGTAGGCTTAGTATCACTGAGTCCTGGCAATCTGGTGGTTTTGGCCCAGAATAGTGTTGTTACTAGGCTACCAAAAATTCTCATCATTTGCCCCATTACAGCACGGATATTTTCCAGGTGATCGTGCAAGTATATTTACACATTTCTTGGCACAATATGGGTTTTGCTCCAGAAAAATATTGAACATGCACTAAACTGAGGCTTAGCTGAATGAAATACCTGTCCACACTGCTTCTTAAGTTTCTCTCAATGCTATCCTGCCTGTAACACCTTACATAGATGAAAGTACTGCTTATGAACAAGCTAAGGCATACTATGGAAACATCATACTACTGCACAAGTCCCACAATACTGATTAATAGCAATAATAATTGCACGAGCAATTGTGCTTTTATTTTTCAACATTTGTTCTATGGCCATTTTCCCACAAGTTTGATTATAGCAAGAAAGTGTTTAATGAATCAGGAATAATAGCAATATACAGCAGGAGAGCTTTATGTACAGTTTAAGACTTATTTCCTTTTGTTGCTGAAAATGGGACACTGGAGGCAAGTCAGTGCATTTATGGCACTAGGTTTTTTACAGCTTGTCCTTTCCTTACTAGAGTGTCACATACAGATTTACAATTGCTTACAGCATTTTCAATTGCTGAAAGTGATAGCTGCAATATAAGGCAAGAGAACTGTGAAAGAGGAGATGCACATACATCTGCCTTTATATTTCTTAAGACATCAGACCCATGCCTTTAATTCAACTGCACTGCTTGAAAAAGCTTTTCACCAATGTTACAGCCAGCCCTCCACAAAGACCATTTTCCCTCTTCTTTTTGAAATATTAAAGCTGATACATTTCTGACTCTTCCACACGATCTTGTCTTTACATCCCTGTAGAAGCAGGTTTTTTTATCTCACTTGTCTTGGTTGGTCAGTTCCAGAACAACAGCTGCTGATTATGATACTGAGCTGCACAGTCCATCCCTCCTAATGAAAACCTTGGAACAAGCCTCTCCTGTTCTCAGGGGTTGGACTTCTCAAATAGCTGTGTCCACAGTTAGAAGAGTTTTCAGTCTCCAAAAACCCCTCTGGTTTGCCTTTCCTGGTGTGAATATAAACTCTGAAATACATCAGAACAAGATAGGAAAATGATTAAATGAACTAGTAACATGATGATTATGGAGGTATAACTTTTCATTACTTTGTTAAAGTGTCTGACTGCTTTTCTACTGTGATACTTACTTTGCATAGAGTAAATCACCTATCAGTTGAGAATGAGTAATAGCTTTTACTCTGTTTATTACATGGTTTTTATGCTGAAATTTAATAGAACAGTTTTAATTTCTTAAAAATCCTGGCTAGTGTACTGAGATATAAGTTGAGTTCCTTATACAATGACTTCTATAGTCACCAGGCTCATCTCATCTTTAGAAAGATATTTTATTAAGCAATGTTTTTTTGGTTTTTTTGTTTGTTTGTTTGTTTGTTTGTTTTTTGTTATTGTTTTGTTTTTTTAAGAGGAGGATCAATTGGATCTGATCTATTGGATCAAATACTTTCTTGCAATCTTGTTACTCTTTGACAGTTTGAGGGTGGAGAGAAGATACTGGAAACTATATAAATTTGTCCAGTCAAGCATCAGTCTCATATGAAAGAGCTGTAAGCAGAGAGATATCTCTTCACACTTGAGACACATGGGGCCTTGTCCATTAATCTGAGCACAAGTAGCCCAGTAGCTTATCTTGGAATGGGTACAATACCCTCCATTATTGTACCTTGACTGCTTTAAACCAAGCAGTTACTGTTGCTGCTTGTGGCACACTGTGCAGACACATGGCACAGCTGTTTCACACTGTCATTATGATTACTTCAATTGTTACAAATAATAGTGGCAAAACTGTTAAGGCAACTCTGGATGCAAAGAAATCAGATCCTGCTTTGCTACAAGGCTGAAGGCAGCCTCAGTGAACCCAGCCCCAAAGCACTGACATCTGGACATGTGTGGCACTGGCTCCTGAAAATGGCTTGGCAAGTTAGCTCCATGGATAAAAAGGCTTAAAGAGGCATTTAACCCTTGCTTTTAATGGTGAGAAAGCTATTCCTATCCCAGTTCTTTTGAAAACAGGATTTAGCCAGACACAGTCACATACCTGCGGAGTGGTACTTTAGAAAAATTCTCAAGGTAAATGAAGTTAAACACATTAAAAAGAATAACAAAGGTAACTTGGACAGTAAGCAACACAAAAATGCCCAGAGTTTAAAGCTCTAGAATTCAGAGAGATAAAAAATAAAATAAAATAAAATAAAATAAATAAAATAAAATAAAATAAAATAAAATAAAATAAAATAAAATAAAATAAAATAAAATAAAATAAAATAAAATAAATGAATTCAGTTTCTTGACATGTCCTGCTCTTCATTCCAGGGATGATGTACCTCTTGTGCAGTAGTCTTAGCCTTGAAAGTATCAGTTAGACAATATGATGCAAGTACCCACAGAGGTTGAAGTGTGGTACCTCTGTTAGAAGAAAGAGCTGAAACAACATTCAGGTATTTTTACATTGCAGAACACAATCTTTGTTGTTTTCATTGTACAGAGAAAACAAAGCAAACTGTAGAATAGTATGCACTATTAGAAAGTTATAGACAACAAATTGCCTAGGGACTTCTGACTCCCATACAAATGAGTAGATTTTTTTTTATTATTATTATTATTCTAATACATGTATGTTTCTAATACTTGCTTAATAGCTTAAAAGCAGTGACTTAATCTCAACACTGTGGGGATTTCAAGCTACCCTAAAAATAGATGACAAAACACTACTCTTACAAAACAAGTTTATTTTGTGGAAGACTCCCCTAATTAGTAGTCCATACATCTTTAAATAAATGTGCCACTGAGTGAGATGCTTCTCAAAGTGGTAGTCTGCATCTAGTTTAATGGAACTATATATCACACAGAATCACAGAATAGTTTGGGTTGAAAGAACATTAAAGATCATATAATTTGCACCCCCTGCCATGGGCAGGGACACCTCCCACTAGACCAGGTTGCTCAAAGCCCCATCCAACCTGGCCTTGAATACCTCCAGGGAGGAGACATCCACAGCTTCTCTGGGCAGTCTGTGCCAGGGCCTCACCACACTCTGAGTAAATGATTTATTTATAATGTCTAATCTAAATCTTAATCTCTTTCATCTTAAAAACTATTACCCCTAGTCCTATCCTACACTCTGATGTCTTTCCCCAGCTTCCTGTAGGCAGTCCCTGTACTGAGAGATTCTAGTCCTAACATCATGGCTTTATAACCTCTGAACACTGTTTAGGTAATCTTTAGACAAAAACAGGTTTTGTTTTTGATAAAGAACAAAAAAGATGTTGAGAAAAAACCTGGAAGGGTTTAATTTGGTTTTTTTTTTTTTTTTTTAAAAAAAAAAAAAAAACAGACAGGAACATTTAAACACTGAAATTAGGGTGTCCACAATCAGATGATAACTACTGAAATTATGCAGACAAGTGAGATCTATACGCATCTTGACAGCAAATTTTAAGAAAGAATTCAAGGCATGGTTAAGGAAACCGGGATGCATGAAGAAGTTTCAGAAGTTCTACGAAAGACTGTATCAGTTCAATAAATCTATTTAGATATATTAGCTATAAATACAAAACAAAACAAAACAAACAACAACAACAACAAACTATAGATGTTAATCTGTAGCTATATTATTCCCAAGATATGTGCTGGGAGGGTGTTGGAGACAGCATACAAGAATACTTGGAGTCTTGGTCTGAGCTTGCATGGCCATTTTGTTCTTCTGTAAATTATATAAAGGCATTTTATCTGTCACAAGGGCTTTTATATCCTCAGCCAGACAGGTCATCACAGTCTTAGTCAAAATATCTTTTCCTTTTTCTTTACTTTGCTAGTATCTTCGTATCAGAAATCAATAAGGAGAGAAATGTTAGATATATGTCCAAATTGTGTCTGGATGAAATGTGATGTTTTCAGCTAATGTTCTTATCTAGTATAGACACACTTAGGAGGGCTGCAAGACAAAAAGCAGGAGAATTTGCTCTGTAGGTGTTGTCCAGTACCTGCTGTCATCTGAGAATGTACGAAGTATTGGGAAACCTTTTTGGATTTTAGCAGAGCAATGAAGGAGGGCTCTCAAGTCTTTTGTTGTGGTAGAAAATCAAGGGGTGTGAATAAAAATTCTTCCTTCTTATTCATGAAGAACTTCTTCCCTTGTTGCAAGAGACAGAGAATATTTATTTTATTTTATTTATTAACTCCTTGCTAGAATGGATTCTAAGGAAGGATAAAACAGCTGAGACATGTATGAGGAAACTTACTCAACATTGTCTGACATTGCAGTCCATGTTGCTGAGTACCTTAATACCATAAATGAGAAAAAGTAGTTTCTAAATCAAGGAAAAGGGACTAAAATCCATAACAATGACAAAATGATAACTCAAACCAGTCTTTTCACAAGGATTGTTGTTTGATAAAATCAATGAGAAATAAAGTATTTCATAACATATTGAGTAGAGACAAGGGCTTATTGCATCTCAAAGAAGACATTTTTCTATGTTGTTCTACCCATATACATGGGCCAGCTATCGGAAAAAAAAAACATATATGTATATATTTTTTTAAATAAATATTTTTATAAATATATATATATTATTTTTTTTTCCTGCAGCCATATACACATTGAAAGAATAAATTGCAGCAAAGGAATCCTCCAAAGTGTGAAGGGACACTGCTGTTTTTCATGCAGAACTAATTCCCATCATCCAAACAGAAGATTACCCTTTGTTGAAACACTGCTCCTGGGATCTTAGAAACTCCAGAGCCAAGAAGAGAGTGGCTCATTAGCCCACAAATTTCCATTGAGTATAAGGTGGTAAA